>NC_084962.1:13578793-14178793 GCF_949316205.1 Platichthys flesus
TCCCTGGACACATACTACACATCACTGTATTGACTATGAAAATAAACTCAATATGATGATATTGATCAGTGATACAGACGAGCACAACAAATATCTGTCCATCAGTGATTGATTGATTGATTGATTGATTGGTTTGATTGGGTTTGAATCACTAGAGAGAGAAGCTGAGATCAAAAGCCATCGTTTGAGAGAAAATCATTTTTAGATCCGCCTTGTGGAGAATCATCCAGTGCCGAGATGCTGCTGGACGGTCACACTACCCATGAGCAAGGCATTAGAAAAGCTGATTGACAGGAGAGAAGGAAAGGAGATGAAGAACGAAAGAAAGAAGGAAAAAAATCACCAGAAATTGATTGAGGGTCAGAAAGATAAGAAAGAAAAATTTCAGGAAAAGCCAAATAATTATCCACCACGTCAACCTAGAGAGAAAAACCACAATGCACCAGTGTGTCACCCCAACAGATGGAGCTATGGAGTTACTACAACCATCAACCCCACCAGTAAACACTGATCAACACACACACTCTGAGAGCCCACACCCCGCAATCCCCAGTGTGTGTGTGTGTGTGTGTGTGTGTAAATATGACGATTCAGGATTAAAATGCAGGGCGGTGTAGGGGTTAGTAAAAGTGAGTCATTTTAGTAAACCAGTGCTAAAGGGTGGGAGAATGGAGCAGAAGGAGGGAAAAGGCAGGAGAGTAATCCAGGAGGAGGTGAGGGGATCTGGGAGTTGTTGAGGGAAGGAGGAGGAGGAGGAGGAGGAGGAGTAGGGGGCCCCGGCATGTGGGAGGAAGGAGCAACAGATGAGGGGCGGGAGGTCGGTGGCGTCTTCCTACCCGAGCTAGGGCCTCTTCCACGGTGATCATCTTCTCTTTCACCATCATCATCAGCTGGATCCGCTCCTCGTCGCTCATGGTGATCTCGCTGGCCACGTAGCCGATGTCCTCTCCTGGTGGAGGCGGAGAGCAAAGAGCAGGAGGTCAAATACGAGGTGCCATCTATTCGTGGAGGGGAGCGGAAGAACTGTTGGACACACACAAACCTTTGGACGTCTGTCGCATGCTGGGTTTATGCGGAGACTTGCGGAAGTTCTGCCAAAAAGATTTGTTCTTCTTCTTGTTGTCCCATTTGCCTTAAGGGAGGGAAGCATCGGTCACATTGGAGAAAACACACAACGACACACCAAGAATCACATAGTAAAGCCACAGGAACGTTTGTGATAAGCAAGATCAATACATTTATATTTAGCAGGTTATATTTTCTATATGACCGCATCTGCATATATTACATTTCTTTCAAATATAAAGAACGACCATCGCAAACATGATTAATCCCTCCCCAAGAACCAATAAATGATAATTCACATTTTTTAGTGAACATTATAAAACAGCAGAAGTTATAAAAGTCAGTTTACCTGCAGATCCATCTTCAGAGCTGGACTTGTGCAGCGACATTCTGGAACAAAAAGAGGAGAAGAAAGAAAGGGATTGAGAAAAATGCAGATATACATTCATGTGCTCACGACTTATTATAAAGCCCAGTGTGTCTCTGTTTTATGAACTATGTTTGGTAGAAGATAAAAAGGAATTGCACAGTTTGTCTGTTCACCACTGGGGGTCAGTGGTGGCACTTTAGTGAGAGCGAACCAGGCTCCTGAGGCTTGAGAGGGAGAGGAGAGGAGAGGATAGGGGAGGAAGGAGATGAGAGTAAAGGAAAGGGGGGAAAGCAGAGGGGAGAGAGGAGAGAAGAAGAGAGGAGGAGATGAGGAAAGGAGAGGAACGAGAGGAGATGAGGACTGTGGTAATACAGAGTGTTTAAGGATCTGTGAAGAGAGGAGTAAGGTCAACATGAAGAAGACAAGGAGCGGTCAGTCAAGTGAAAGTGAACTGGGCATCACAGCGAGGATGGAAAGTATGGAACTGAGGATGAGAAGAACAGAAGAGGGAGAGAGAGAGAGAGAGAGAGAGAGAGAGAGAGAGAGAGAGAGAGAGAGAGAGAGAGAGAGAGAGAGAGAGAGAGAGAGAGAGAGAGAGAGAGAGCAAGGAGAGGAAAAAAACCACAGGGCAGACTCAGCCTGTTTGTGTTTCCACGTCCCTCCACAGGACAGACAGTCACGAGGAGGACGGAGAGAGAAGAGGGAGAGCGGGAATCAGAGAGAGAGAGAGAGAGAGAGATGGAAAATAACTGAGTGGAACGAAATCTCTGACATGTCCATGCACCTTCTTAAATAACCAGAACAAACGAGGGGGACAGCAACAATATGAAAACGCTCCTTGTTTTAAGATTAAGACCCATTTATTCGTCCCAAACAGATGCACAGACATGCAAAGGCACACTCATGCAGGTAGGGAAATTTAACCTCTGCTTTTGACCCATCTGGTGCAGGACACACAGAGCAGTGAGCGACCATGTACGGCTCCCGGGGAGCAGATGTTGGGGGAGTAAGGTGCCTTGCTCAGGGGCACTAGACAGGGTAGGGAGACTCTTGGATTTTTGGACAGATCAGTCCAGGTTCTTCTTTTTGTTGTTTCTCCGTGGAGTCGAACCAGAGACCTTCTCTGCCCATAGTCCAAGTTTCTGCTAGTTCCACTAGTCCACCGCCTCTCAGTTCACTTGCTGAGTCTGAGAACGCTTAATAAGAGCTCTCCTCCTTTCTCTCTAGTGACCCTGGACACTAAACTGCCACTAGACCACCGCCTCTCCCGCCACATGACCCCGCGCTCGGCCTCCGATCAGAGACTCATAGCAGCACCGGCAGCCTCACTCAATTCTCTAGCAAGTCTCGCAGTCTGACTCTGCTTTGATCTGCTGCCGATGACGAGAAACCACATCGTCTAAAAGCCGTCTTCTTCATGCATTTAAAAAAAAAAAAAGAGAACGGTCGGGGAGGAGTGGGGGGGAAATCGGCCCTGTGGTTCATGTTCAGACGAGGCTGCTGAAAAGTTCACAGAGGGGACTTTGTCTTCAGGTTGGGTTTGAATGGGCTGAGTGAGAGGGCGAAGGGGAAGTGAAGCCTCAGGACGGATTATGTGGATGACGCCCTACAGGTGTGTTATTGTGTGCGTGGGACAGCGAGCGGCACGCTAACCTTTTTTCATCCTTTCAATAATAAGGAGAATACATCCGGGGGGGGGGGGGGGGGGGGGGTGAAGGGGAGAGATCAGAGGAGCAAATTTGTCCCGGCTGAATCCTTCAGAGACATGCTGAGTGAATCTCGATAGAGCTGTGCCGTCTCTTACTTGCACTTGTGGTTTGAACGATTATCGTACACGGGAGCGATGGGAAAGTGTGTGATGGGTTCGTAACAAGATGAACAGCTCACCGGCTTCTCCTGTGTGTGTATGTGTGTGTGTGTGTGTGTGTGTGTGTGTGTGTGTGTGTGTGTGTGTGTACTGTACGTGTGCACATGTGGTCGTTCAAACACGGCGGCCGACTCTCGGTGCGATGGGAAATCTCAGCGCGGCTTAAAGCCCGGCTGCCATGGCAACATAATGAGATGCTAATTGAATGGAGGCCTGTATGGTTTGTCCCCCTGCTCCCCCCCCCCACCCCCCCCCTTCTCTCCCCCCCCCACCCTCCCCTTCTCTCTTAGATAGGCTAAGGCCAAAGCTAATGCTAACAGAACCCACTCAATAGAAGCTTTTCAGTGGCAGTGCTGCTTCCCCCCGCCTCCCTCCTCCTCCAGGCTCTATAAATTAACCTCCCACATGCGCTCTCTCTCTCTCTCTCTCTCTGTCTCTCTATCACACACACACACATCTGCACGCTCGCACATTTTTGAAGAGTCTGAATGCGTTTCAAAGAGCGGGTCGGTCCAGGCATTGTGCGGCGAGGCATCTTAATTGGTTTAACCTTAAATCTTCGGCATGCCTTTCAATTTCGATTCGGCTCCTTGCATTGAGCGTGCGACATTTAACTGCTCTCATCTCATTAGCATAAGCTAGCCTCTCTATTCAAGGCCTATTATAACATACAGTGTCTTAACGCTGGCCGACCCTATGCAGTGTAGGTGAAAGTTTGCCCCCCCCCCCCGTGATTCCGCTGCACTTTGAAAATGAACATGCTGGAAGCGTTCGAGAGTCTGGATTGAGTCAAACATGGAAGTGTGAGTGAGACTGATGTGTCTGACAGTGTTCTTCACGAGAGTGGGATGTGAAGCATTACTCATTTCCAAAATAATTAAGCTGAGAGAAGCGTTAACGCTCTAGGCTGACGATTCACGACCGCAGAGACGTGAATCTGAGAGTAATCGTTTGGGAAAAATATGCACAAGTTTAAAGAAACACAGAATACAAAAAAACTGAATGACGATAAATAACTGACAATTAAGAGAAATTCATAGTTTCCCAGTCCACCGAGGTCTTTTATGGTCATCCTGATGCAAGACCCATATGAGGGTGCAGTCCAAAGTGTGTGACCGCTCTGAATGTGCGTGTCGCCTGCACATGCTCCAGGCTCAATACATCCACCTACTTTAATGTAATGGAACGTAGGGTCGGGAGCCCATGCATGGATTGAGGGGGAACCTCATCTTAGTATGAACAGAACCATGGGTATGTACTCTACATGTGAGCGGCTCTCAGCGGACACAGAGGGCGGACAGCACGGTTAACCCCTTGACGTGGACACTTATCTAATGAATCACAGGTTTGAGACAACTCCTTTCCTGTGTGACCAGGAAAGCTGATAAACCAGCACGCAGCACGTCGGGACACACAGCTGTGCGTTTTTGCCGTGTTCAGCATAAATCACAACAAAGCACACATGTATGGTGACTCTGTGTCTTTAGCGTGGGTGCAATGCCGGGCCACCTGGAGCAGGGGGGGGGGGGGGTCTCCGGTGCCCTGGTCCAGACAATGAGAGGCGGCGACCCCGTGCGACAGTGCAGGAAGAGCAGAGGGACAACCTTTTCGGGGGGGGGGGGGGGGGGGGGTCATGGAAGAGGTTGGAGGTCGCAGGGAAGAGGAAGCCTGAAGGTCGTGTGCCGGTATAATAGAAAATCAAACCCACAGAATGCACAAATTGAAAAAACTCAATATAATTTGAGTGCATTGTAAGTGTGGGAATATTTACACTGCGGAGCAACTGTCTCTGTAGCAAACAGCGGTTCCATGAATGTGCTGCAATCCTCAACCACAAGTGAATAAATACGCTGACAAGCTCCTTTAGTTTCCCAGCATGCTAGTGTTGTTCTGTTCTTCACATGGCACGGCTTACGTTTCCATCTGATTATTAGTTGCGTAACCTTTGGATTCCACATGCCGTTGCACAAATGCCTCTCGTTCAGACCCCCGTCAGAGTCGGGGGAGCCGCGGCGTCTCGCTTCTGTGCGCACGTACGCTTTTCATCAGGTTCCATTTACCGCCGCTGTTAACGTCCCCGATAAGCATGAGGTCCCCTCTCCGCAACAATGCCCACCAAGCAATCAGCTTCCAAAAACAGGAAGTCCCTGGCCTTAAGCCCCCCCCCCCCCCCCCAGCCCTCTGGGAGTGCCCTGTCATCATCGCTTGCATGCCGGGGATTGTGGGAGCTGTGCCCGCCTCCCGCCGACAAACCGACGAGAGGGTGGCACAGCCCCCAGCTGAAGTCTGGGTAATCTCCTCTGGGTGCTTTTGTCCCCGCGGAGAGGTGATGATGGGGGTATCCGTGTCTGTGCGTGCGAGGGTTTATGCATTGTGCTGCCGCGAGGAATGTGTCTGAGGAATGGGAAGGGAGGTGTGTGTGTGTGTGTGTGGGGGGGGGGGGGGGGGCTTGTCCATCAGCCTGCCTGTGCATGATAAATCATTCTACCTGGAACCCATTCACCGCAGTGGAAAGTGCACAATAGGCTGTGTAACAGAGTGCAGAACATGGGGTGAATGCGAGGACTGGCAGTGACGGATGGATTACGATGAAAAGAAAGAAAGGTCCTGAGGGGCGGGACGGGGGAGACTTTGTCCTCGAGCAGAAAAACTATTTTTTTAAAAATGAGGTTAATTCGATAAAGATGATACAGAGCGCCTCCCCCCCCCCCCCGACTTTCACACTCGAGATGGGGCTTGGGGCTTCGTAAGCAGAGAGACTGAAACGCAAGAGGGATGAGTCAAAGTGGCAGAGGTGAAGAGAGGGGTGCATGTCGAGTTAGATTCAAGACCAGCTGAAGACTCGTGGCAGATAAAGTCTGTATACTTTTGAGGAAGGGGGGGGGGGGGGGGGGGAGAGAAGAGTACAGTCGGGGGCTGTTTCTGGGCCTCTCCTCGAACAGCAGAGAGACGTCATTCCAGAAAAATCGGACATCTGGTTCCCATCATCCTCAGCATCTGTCTGTGTGACGCATGCAGCCATAGGAGGAGAGATCACGTCTGTGGTATGTGCTTCCTCAGCCGTGAACATGACAATTTCCACTGCGGGGGGTCACGCGTAGGTGACGGAGCCGAACAAAGTCAGAAAATGAAGAAAGATTGAGATAAGATTTATTTCGACTTGGGCCCTGGCGAACATGTGATCGGGGGTTCCACCAGGGCTCCCATTTCCACTAATCGCCGCCAAGTAACTGGTTGCATCTTATTCTCCAGTCGTCATCTGGCTGCGAGCAAACAATTGAATATTCTTGACTTTTCCCAACACAAACCAAGCAAACCCAGCGACTGTAAAGCAGCTAAACGTGTGCGAGTGCAATGAATATGGATTGTTTCAAACTTAAAACGGGGATCTCACTGTGGTTATATGATGGGAGAAGTTCAATGCACACAAAATGTGAGCACACACAGACACTTTGTGTTACAGGAACCAGTGAAAAGGAACCCCACCCTTGCCCAGCTCCATCCTGCTCTTTCATTCATGATTCTTTGCTGTAATCCTCTGCTGATCACCCTCTCTCCGACTCCCCCTCTCCCCCTCTCCCCCGATAGGACACAAAGGCAGGAAGGAAGCGTGGACGGCCAGAGGACGGCTGCTGGACGGAGCAGGTCGGTCTGAGGAAGCAGTCTGTGGTTTTTCTCTGCTCATATGTTTTATATCTCTAAATGTTGGCAGTTCATATCCAGCTAACTTTCATCTTAACATTCATTAGATGCCGTTTCATCCATTTCATCATTACCGCCATTGCAATTTCTCTTACAAATGATTGCAGCAGTGCATAAATGGAAAGGATCGAGGGTGGAAGTGTGCAATGCATTAGTAAGAAGCTGTTTTGGGTTGTTACCTTAAAGCAACATTTCTAGATAATTAAGCTAACTGGCTGATGATTTAACATCATATCTTCGTACATGAGTCATTTGATGTTTATATGTAAAAGCAAATTAGGAAATTACACAAAATGTCAAACTAATTTAAAGTGTAAACCTCTTAATTTGATGTATTTTTTATTTAAATTCCCTCCTATTCTGTTTATATATTCAGTTTCCCAGCGTATTAACTGTAACAATATATTAAAATTCTCATTTGGGTTTCAGGTCGGTAAACCCTGCGCCGATCACCACGCTCATCTATGAGCTCAGAGGTTTCCACTTGGGGAGGCGACCTCTGCACCCCCGCTGGGCGACCTTTTGCACAAGCTGTCAGGTACGAGATCTATCAGCCTCACGAGCTGCATCTGGATGAGCGTGCGGCTCCGTTTCCATCTTTAGGTGCAGACGTACAGACAGACAGGCTGAGTGCGATGCATGAGGCGTGTAAACGGTGTGATGAGATCCAGACACCGGCCTGTGTTGCACGTTGTGTTGACATGGAACAGACACAGGTTTCAATCCGCGCACATTTCATGCTTCCATACTGGCTACCATCACGTGTAACAGTAATGAACTGGGGGGAGGAAAAGAGAACTTACTTTCTGTCTGTTTCAGGAGTCGACACCTCACTGCTGAAGCCTAATGATTCCTGAGGACGAGAGAAGAAGACAGATGTTAGACTGAAGTCTTTAGCCAAAGCATGTGTTCACCTCCAGAACTTAATGTCTCTGCCTACCTGGATTTCATTACGGAGCTGCAGGGACGTGCTGCTCGAGTCCTGTTTCTCCTGGAAAAGAATGTCGGGGAGGGAAGAAAGAAAGAGAGAAGAAAGAAGGTCGGGTGTCAGAGTCACATAATAACACAGGGACATGAAAAGCAAAGGACAAAACAAGAGAGGCCTAGAAAGGTTAAACAAGTAGAAACAAGTGCATGTGGAGAGGAAAGGTCAGTTGACTATAGAAAGAGTGGGCGCTGTGTTTGACAATGCCCTCATGTGGGAAAGACGTTCTCCGGTCAAGTTCATGCAGACACACCCGCTAGTCATGACAACAAACACTGGCACGTGTGTGTGTGCGTGTGTGTGTGCGTGTGTGTGTGCGCCCTCCCATCGACAAGTCACGACTCGCTCCAGGTATCGAAAACCTGCCAGACTCGTTTGAACTGTTATAGAATGCAGATGGGCGGGGGTGCAGCCGAGTGGAGCCCGACAAAAAAGTGCCCACGTCATCGAGAATTCCACCGCGTGATTACAATGGTGCTGGTGTGCACCTCCCTCAGCACGCGATATCACCAGCTGGTTAACACAACATCTTCAAAACACAACACACCTCATCTGACTGACGTAAATGGCCGGAGAAAGTGGTGTGCCCGGAACTGTCCTGTACAAAACCAGTGGAAAATAACCCCACTACAGCCTCGCTCACTAGTCGTGGCGTCCGTATGAGACAGTATGTCTAAAGCAGGTGTCCTCATCATGACATATCCAGACACAGATGTACCTGAAACCACAGGCTTCTGCAGACAGACGAGACGAGAGGAGAATCACAGCAAGTCTGCGTCTTGGATTTCGACCTGCAGCATGTGATCGTTAAAAGCCAATGAGGAGCTCTGAGGGACTGCTCGACCACAGGGCTTCTCGCTGGTGTGCCTTTTGATTCGCTGGTGGAGGAAGTTACCTAACTCCTTGTGCCTGTGTCTCATACAGTGGGACCATGGAAACAGATGGGTTCAGCACATTGCTTCAGGGAAGAGAGCAGATTTTTCATGTTTCCATGACTTTCAGATTGCCATTATGTCAGCGTTGTTCATTTTGATTAACCTCAGTACACAATGAGAAATGTGCGTCTCTACTCTCTGTATCCACGGCCAGGCAATGAGCTAAGATCAAATTCACCAACAAATGCTTTTAGTTAAAGTGATACTCTTTGTAATGATCCATTTGTTTTCCAATATTAAAGGGTCAATGCTATGGTGTTGTTGAGATTCACAAAAGAGAAGAGAAATCCCCTGAACACAAGTTCCTTATTTCACTTTCGGTCTGACTTTGAAATGTTATAATGGAAGGAGAATAATTAGGGGAAACCTCTTGACCTCATGATGCATTGTCTCTGACTATATCTACATCGGTAAATGTGTGTCATCATTTGTCGTATGTGTTCAAAGAAGGATTGGACTCTTGTTCTTTGTTTCTCTGGCAGATTCTTTTGAGCAAGGAGATTAAGACAAAACCGTCCCTGGTATGAGGCTGACAAAGGAAGCAAGATGACGAATGCTACATTCCTGAAAACAGTCGATGAGACTTTTTGTTGCCGTCACAAAGCAAAAGACAAATGGAATCTGGAGTTTCCCCCCAACTGAAAAGCAGGAATAGGAAACTTAAAGATGCATCATCCTCTTGCTCTGCACACCCAGATAATAGATCGCAAAACAACAGTCGCAGGAAGTCGAATGCATGACTCCTCCATCACATCATGCTTCCTTCTAATCAGAGCGACCTCACGTTTGACCTTGTTTTTCTTCTGTGGCACAGCTTTGGGGTAGGGAGCACGATGCTTCCACGCCCTTGCACACTAAGCATGAGTAATACTTTAAGGACTTGGTCAGGAGTGACATACCCTCCTTTAAGAGCTCTTGAAGAGCCTGGAGCCTGCGGGTCAAATGAGCAGAGAAGTGCTGAGGATGGCTAAAAGCCTCAAAATTGGCCTGAACCCTCCACTTATCACAGCTGTAATCACCTGAAGACAGAGTGCGAAGGTGTTAGCGAGACAGACTGGCGGACTTTAATGTTAACTTCAGCACTGCTTGTCCTCCTAGTTCATTTGCCTGCTCATCTATTTGTCTGTTACAGCGATCAAGCAGGCAGACGCACATGTCAGGAAGTTTTTCTTTGGATGGGGGAGTAAATCAGGCCATGCAGGAAGGGCCCAATAGAATCCGTCCATCCCCGGGAATACAGGGATTCCCATAAGTCAGAGAGCAGGTACCTGTCTAAGGTCATAAAAGCTTAAACCAACAGGCGTGCAGCCGTGCAGTGTTTGTTCTCATCACATTGCGCCGGCTGTGCACAAGGAAAATCTGGGACAGGCCGGTGTGCCTTTTGTTTGGCAGAGGCAGAGCTTATGCAAGACAAATAGATATCCTTTAGAGAGGCACAGCTTCGGCAGCCGTCAGACAACTGCATTGTGCCCAATGACGTGGGCGTGCTGGAAAACACATAAAGAAGGGGACGCACAATGAGCAACATGTGTGCTCGCATGCTTGTGCATACTTTCACAGAGGTAGTGGCAGTTCTGCTATCACATCCTCTTTGATACAGTCGGTATGTCAGACCAGATGGTAGTCAACTGGGTGTAATTCATTTTAAAAAACACACAGCCACACTGTCAAATCACACAACACACAAACGGACCCTGATATGGGCACAAACATGCCACCAAAGGCAGGTACCCAAACTAATGAGCACCTACACACACAAACACACACACAAAGCTCTCCTCCACTTCCACAGATAGAGCCTCAAAGGGGCCGATACAAAGCAGCTCTCTGTTCCTCCAACTCCTCCTCAGCTTCCCCTTAACCGCCGTGTGAGCGAGTCATCTCCGACATGGTAAGAGGCAGCGAGATGGCGAGAAAAGACAAGGAGAGGATCCGTGAAAAGCAAACAGGCGCTTCATCCCGTTCTCCTGACACTGCAGATATGCGGGGAGGACAGTTTTGTAAAAGCTTCCCAGGGTAAACATGGGGACATTCTCTCAGAGTTGTGCACCGCTAATGGGGAAGCAGACGAATACGGTGGAAGACTTGCCACAGTTTCTGAAAGAGAATATCTGATCAATGCACATTTTTGGGGGAAGGGGTAGTGTGTGTGAAAACCTCAGTTCTCACACTCCCACAGGGACTATGCTATCCTTTACATGAACTTGCAAGCATCAACTTGAGATACTGCCCCAGTTACCCTGAATTGGCATGTAGGCGCGTGCATGTGCTTTTCCTCGAAATGTCCAAAGGGTTTGTTTGTGCATAATCTTCACAGTGTGTAGATATGAGTGTGAGTTCGATGCAAACTCGCACGCACAACTCTTGATTATTTAAGCTTGACTGAATTGAGTTAAAATAAAAGAAGTCAGTAAAGGCGCATACAAGAGAGAGATCCGGCCAATGAGGATCACGATGTGGGCCGACAGGGAAACTGAATCGGCCCAACAGGACACACTCAAACACCCACAAACACACTCAGGAGAAAGTGACTAAGTCTAATCACTGCATTGCTCTCCATCATTAACCCAGAAACTACAGCTAAATTCTGTTTTGCTGCTGCAGGAGCAGATTCTGTTAATGAGAGGGAAAGGATGGAAATACACACAAGTGCTGAATAGCAGCATTCGGTCCAAACACGACTGCAGGGCCCACCACAGACATGAGTTCCCACAGCAAAGCTACTGCCAACCTCAGAGGCAAACGTAGGCATGTATGCGGCAGAACCGGAGTCCAGGTGGCTTAGTGGATTTATGCCAACTGGAATGGTTGAATAAAACTGGGTGGGCGAGTTTTCGCTAGGTGGGACTGCACATGGTGAGGGACGGGCACCAACTGGAATGCATGAAAAATACGTTAGCTGTGGGACCGGTAGGGCCGCATGCAATCCTGCAGGGCTGGCTCATTTTCGAAGATCTTCTGGCAAGATCGGAATGCATTCGCTTATGATTACACGCACACGCAAACACGGTTATATTAATTATCTCAGTGGGCCGCGTAAACCAGTCTGTCGGTGTCACATCTGAGCTGCTCCATGTTTAAATTCATTTACGAGAGACAGAAAACCATCAGTCACACCTCTATCCACTTCCTTTCCAGAAGTTTAGAGAGTGAGTGCGTGTGTGAGTGCGTGTGTGTGTTTTTGTGTGCGTGTGTATTCTTGCAGCGCAGCAGGCCTGCGTGCCTACAGTGCGGAGCATTCCTGGGCCTTGTGGATCATTATTGTTTCGGTATTTCAAGACAAATACCAAACTTATTACAAATTCCAATGACAGCCGGGATCCAAATACAGACTAATAAATCATACAGTACAATTACAAATATACCACTTGCTTTCCAGAAGGGTTATGCCAATAACGGGGCTATGCACACATCACTTGAAAGTAATCTTTTAGCAACACGCCCTGCTGTTGACTTGCGACATTTCTAAGCAAAGCCCCGAAGAATAAATAATCAGCGGAATTCACAACTTCTCTTGTCTTTCTTCTGCACTGTAGTTTTAACCCAGCTGAACTGGCCCACTTTGACGGGAGAGCTTTCATGCAGGCGTCAGCACATCAGCCACACACTGGTCCTCACCTCGTGGCAAAACAAAACACGAGTCTGTACATGCGTCTTGACCCCGCCTGTCGAGCCACTCAGCTAGAAAACCATAACAGAGCATTCCGGAGGGGAGCGGGTCGACGTGACACCAGCTGAGGCCGCTCGCCCTCTCAAGTATTTCAATTAAGAAGTCAACAGTGGCCGAGGGGTTTGGGTAAAAGGGTTTAATCTTCACCGACTGTTTATTGCCCACATTCTTAAAATTACCCTGAAGGATATTAACAGCGATTAATGTTGCAATGTCTCATTATGATTCACAGCATGTAGAAATGTGTTAAATTGATCCTCTTACAAGCACAAATTCCAAAATGATGCATATCTATTGCAATGTACTTCATTTGTTTAACCACAACGGTTTGAAAGAGACGATAACATCTGGTTTGATGTTTTCCCCCCTTGGCGATGCACAATTATCCACCAACCAGTCTCTGCATGTCTGCAGATCCCTCATCTGACTTCTGAGTCTATTTGGACGTTCAGCTGTAAAGACAGTCACATCAGCAGTAAAAATACATCATGGTTACAGTAAGTTAATGTAGATCTGATGGAGTGTTTTAGTCACTTCAGCGGGTTAAATTTCAGTTGAGCTTTTATTACCTTCACCAAGGAGGTTATCGTGCTCGCAGGATTACACAAAATCTACAATTTTTTCACTTAAACATCTTTGTTGATTTCTCAGATAATTATTCATAAGGGAACGTTTGAGCCTGGTACAGCGCGTCATCTTCATAGCTCAATGAGAAATGCTTAAAGTTTTGCCTGACCTGATACACCTATTCCAAATTAAAGGATTTAAAAGCACGACGAGCGCAGATAGAACAAAAGTATTTTCTTTAAAAGACAAGCGTCTCATAAACGTTTTTGAAAGGCTGAAAAGGATATCGAGAGGAACTTGGAAAACATTTATAAGCTCTGTAAGTAATTATGTGTGGAAATTAAATGATATGCTTGTAAACAGACTCACGTCATGCTTGATGTCTTCGTTATTTGTTAAATAGGTGGAAGAAACAAGGATTATACACTTATTTATACAACTTAAATTGACAGCAATCAAATCATCAATTGTCCAGAAGATAAACCTGCTAAAAGGATATTTCATAGCTGGGGCTTAAGGGTAATCTTTACTCTTGTGACCCTTCACTGACCCGTCACTTGAATCTGTCGAAGTTGCCGAACTCATTGCTCCTCTTCAATACTTCCTGTCACTTCCAACAGTAAGCCATGTGCATCACCAAACCAGCATGCCAGCGAGAGCCATCTCGCTTGTTGTCCGTAGAGGCGCTGGGAAACTGCGCATGGCAACGCTAACCCATAGGTCACATTCCCAAAAGGGAGGATGTTGGTTCAACCCCTTGTTTCCCTGCTACTCATAAAGCCAACACGAAGATGTATAGATATGACCGAGCGGAGACCAAACAGGAAGCGGGTACGTCGACGGTCATCTCTCAGAGAGCCTCTGTCGTCAGTTACTTATTGGGAGAGCTTCACATTTAACCACAACATAGACAGAGAGGAGAGACGTTGACCGAGAGCTGCTAGATATGTTGTGCATGGGATTTTTGGACAGATCAATCCAGGTTCGTCTTTTTGTTGTTTCTCCGTGGAGTCAAACCAGAGACGAACCAGAGACCTTTACTGCCCATAGTCCACCGCCTCTCAGTTCACTTGCCGAGTCTGAGAACGCTTAATAAGAGCTCTCCTCCTTTCTCTCTAGTGACCCTGGACACTAAACTGCCAAATTTGATTATCAGCTTGCAAAGTTAAGTCCTAAAAGTCATCAAACGTGAACCTTGCACTCCTCTCGTATGTGTTTGCCCTCGCCCTGTGACCTCCTTGATTTCAACCTCTGCCTCTTCTTAACGTTTGAGTGTGAAGCCAGGAAAGGTCAAAGTTGGGCTGAACTTTGACCTCAGACCCGTATGACCATGCTGACCAGAGCTGATCCGGATTAACTGGGACATTTTTATAGAGACCAAAAAAAAAGATACAATGACCGGAGAGGGAGTTGTTCTTGCGGAGGCCTGATTGCTTCGCCACCATCCTGTACCCTTTAAAAGTGACAGGTCTCTCCCTGAAGGCCACGTCCCTAAGGAGGGCCACTTGACTCAAGTCTCGCCGTTAACGTGCCTCTCAGACATTGTGACTTTCTCGTACCATTTTTCTATTGGCCCTCGGAGAGACGGCTGCATGGCGCTGCCTTGCAGCCACAGATTTCTGGACACACTTCACAAGCTGCCATAGCCATTCGCCGCTCTTTCTGACTGGGGTGTTCATCCCGCTGTCTGCTCATCTGAGCCTCTGCCTGTCTCTCTCCCCGTCTCCTCCAGTGTAAAAAATTCCCTTTATTTTCAAATCTAGCTTCACAGATACTGTGCCACAGCCTTTGAAACTATGACGACATCGATTCTGGTGGAAAGAAAATCAAACTAAAGGAACGATGCTGGCCGAGTTAAGAGATTTGGTAGGGAAAGAGGCTGCAGTAGACTTGAATGTTCCCAAAACCTAAATTTAGAGAAGGTACTGAATCGAAATTTGAGGCAAAGTTCGCTCCACACAGCGTGGGTTGATGCTGCGCTTCTGAGAGCTCTCACTAAGGTGTTGTCTGACCTATATTCCTTCCCTTCGTGTCTTTTTCCACCTCTCCCTTCTTTCTGTTGGTGCCAAACCTTGCAGACTGGTGGGACAGCTGCAGGCTCTCACACATTTCCCCCCCACCCACCACCACTTCTCCTCTTCATTCCCCTCATCCTCCTCCCTCCGTCTTCCTCGGTTCACATCCTTATCCTCCTCCTATGTGCCGGGCTTCAGGCTCAGGGCCCACTCAGCTCTTTCGCTGCTTCCTCTTCCCCTGTTTTATCCCCTCAGGACTTCCTGAGGATTGTTACTGGACAACTCATGTGATGGGAAACAGAAAAGATCGAAGTCTGCAGCCACACAGAGAAAATGTTTAACCTATGATTTGACGTAGAAATGCATCTATACCGTTCTACAGCCCTTTTCCTAAGAGCTGTGAGAACAGGATGTCTGTCGTCTGCAGTTATTAGAGGAAAGGGAAGAATAAATCAGCTATCGACCCGAGCTGTACCTGTCAGCCCAACCAAAACCATATGGCCTGTCTTCAACCAGAGGAGGCCTGCAGCTAAACTGGAAAACCAGTAATGACAGACAGAAATAAGGACATTTTTGAGGCTAAATGAAGAAGAGCCGAGGTAACCTGATATCAATGTGAGCAAAATTTGGAGCTTCAATGGGAAAAGGGTTGCGAGGAGGTTATTGGTTTGCATTTATTTGTTTTCTAAATGCTTTAAACAACTTCAATTCGCCATGAATAAATCATATGAGGTTAGCATAGCACTCGGCACTCGCTCTGGTTTTGTATGTTGGCCTTCAGTGGCAGCACCAGCAGCATTCCTTCAAACGTTTGCCTGCAGCTTGGCAACCAAAGGGGGTGCCCCACTTGCCTACATCCTTATGAAAAGGACCCCCCGAAACTCCCCCAGGAGCCTCCACAACAACACCGCGTTCACATCCGGAGAATGTGTCCTGCCTTTGGTGAAAGTCTTAGAAAGGTCCAGTCTCTGACACTGAGATCTGTTTTCGTAAGCTTGAAAAAGAAAAGACCTTTGCATTAAATTGAGAGTGGGTCCTCTTCCTCTCAGTCTGACATGTTGTGCTCTCAGAACTGAAACACCAAACACCGGCTGCAAACAGAAGAAGACCTTTCCCGTTTTGATGTTACCAGAAGACCAATCATGGGTTGTCCTGCACACGGTGAAGGGGAGGGTGAGGCGAGGTGAGGGGGTTTTACAGTTGGCGCCCGCACCACTGCATGCAACCGAAATCCTTCACACTGAACCTTTAAACCTTAGCACACATTCATATTCCTTCTGTTGCAATTTTCTTCTGTGCCAGGTTGCTGGTTAAGACTGTGGAAATTACACGGTTCTCGAAAAGAGGGTTTTTAGGGTCGTTATTAACGGATTTGCAAAGAAATGCTTGAAGCAATCTGCGGGCCTGTGGGCTGAGGAATGAGGGAGAAAGGGTGGTGTGGTTGTTGTAGTGTGTGTGAGAAAGTGTGTGTGTGTGTGTGTGTGTGTGTGTGAGAGCATGCGTTTACCATGTCGAGCTCTTGGGAAACTCGTCGTTTGCGCAGCTCCTCCACACGATCGCTGACGTCACCGAAGCAGGTGTTGTAGTACTCAGAGTACTCTTGTGCAAGGTCATCTATGTTGCCCAGAGAACCATCCTGGAGAGAAAGGAAGAGAGAGGGAAAAGGTCAGCCAGGGACCGACAACATCCTGAGAAAGTAGATAAAAGATGTTGATGCAAAATCTCCATTTGGACTTGTTCAACAACTTTATACTTCAAAACTAAATCTGTGCCACAGAGACGGAAAAAGCCTGAACAAGTTCACACCTTATAGTGACAAGCACGCGTTTCTTCATCTTAGCTGTTACTCACAAATCATTTTCCAAATACATTTTTATTTAGTTGACCTTCAACAAATGCAAAACACACACACATTTGCAGGCATGTGTTGTTCCCACTCCCTGATCAGCTTACATTTTCAACACAAACGCAAAAACCTAAAAATACCCCTCAATAAAAGGTCTGTGTGTTTGGAACGTAAATTGATTGTTATCATCTCACTCATTCAGCGAGTGAGGGAGATAGCGAAACCGTGGTTTGTTCTGAGGTTCTGTCTACGCCTAGGCTCATATCTGAGATGCCCTTTACCTCTTCAGACGTTCCACCGGACTCCAAACCAAACACACTCTTCCGGGTTGCCGCAGTTTAGATCAGCACAGTTCCTGTCTTTGTCTGAAGATTTGTGTTTAGGATTCAGGGAGGAAACTGTGCGACAAACAGTAATGGGTCACCTATCGGATACCCTTTGAGTATAATGCTCAGGGATCGGCCTCTGCGTTACCTCTCGACACATTAATAGTGTCATGACTACATGGAAACGAGTCAGCAAACATTCAGGCCTCGTTTCATGGAGCAGGATTATTTAAGTTAGTTGGGATCAGATCCTTTTACATCAGTCTCTGTTCCACTTTAGAAATATGAAAAAATTTGTCTTGTGGAAAAATGGAAAACTGAAATGACTCCTTCAGACTTTCTGAAGGCTGTCTAGTCGAGTCATATGTGTGAAGTGACAGGAGGCCATTCTGGCAGTGAAGTCCGACCGCTGAATATTCATCAGTGTTGATCTAATCTGTGCCAGGCAGACAGCTAGCATGGAGTCACTGTGCAGGGTCCGAACAGTCTCTCTCAGTCCCTGTCCTCCTCAACTGGACCCCCTATCTGGGTGCCAGGCCACAGATGAATGGATCACTGTGTGTGTTTGTGAGTGCCACACACACACACACACACACACAGGGGCATAGGGCTTTCTTCAGAGATCTGTGTCTAGTCCGGGACAACACGCATTAGCATGCACACGCATGCGTGGATGCAGGGGATTTCAAAAGCATCGGACCAAAACAAACTGAAACAAGCTAGGTCTATATACCCCAGCTCAGAGGAGTTCTGAAACTGTGATTATTAACTGTGGGATGAACATCACCAACAAACACACATGGTCTGTCTCAGAAGTCCAGATCGGCTGGCCGAGATCCGTCCTCCCACTGATTACTTGAGAAATCTTGCTCCGGCCAGACATATGGTTTGAGATGACAGGGATTCCCGGTGGGAACACTTTGTGAGCACACACATGCTTTCACCTACATTCCTCACATTGACTGAAAACACGCTCTGATTACAAAAACCCAAGATGTGTTAATCACCACAAACATGCCACGATCCTGCTGACATCCGGTAGATAAGATTGAACCCTGTCCCGGGATTACACCAGCTCTCGTGTGTGTTAACAGTGATAGATATGTCGGGATGCATCAGCAGAATCCATAAATCAACCTTCCTGCCTCCCAGGGGGAACATTCGATATAAACCTCAGCTGTCAACAGGTAAAGCCACAAGTGTTTTCAGATGGATGTCGTGTCTGTGACTGCATCCGTGCACGTGAGCACAAAGCTTCATGTGTGTGCGCAGATAACTGAGATTCCTCCAATTCTCCAGTGACATTAGCTCATGGGGGAGAACAACACAGCTGAAGCTCCAACCCCACCTCCTCCACCACCACAGTAAAGTGATCCTGCAGATGATCAGCGTATGTACATCCACTGTGAGACAGCACGTGAAATACATAGTGCAAATGCCTCCGAGTGACGGCAGGGAAAGAGTTAAAAGGAAAAGTGAAAGTTTGCTGAGGATGCTGGATCGACTGTGAATGTCAACGGCTCTTAGTCCACATTTCTGAGGGATTCTGTCAACGTGGGAGTGAAGGTGGAAGAGTGTGCAGGGATCTGACAGAGGTCCACACATCCAGTTCAGAAATGTGGGCAGGGGTGGGAGAGAGGGGGGCGGGGGGGCAGTGGAGGCTGGACAAGGGATGATTTGTGGGCTAGAGACTGCAGCAGCTGTGAGGTGAAAGAAGGACAAAACATCTGGAGGCTGAGAAGAGATAACATTGGGAGGAGTGATTCGATGCACAAGTATTAAATCCACCCCAGCTTAATTGACCTAAAATCCATATAGGCTGGTGTGTGTAAGCACTAACCAATAGCCTTTAAATACATTATCGCTCTGTAAATACCGCTTTAAATCCACTTTACCGAGAAAAAGAAGCAGCAATACAGAGCATCTGGTTGCATGGAGGTCTGCAATGGAAACTAACACTGGTGCAGCTGATGTAACAGTCACTCCACCCTGGACGTGAGCGAGGCCAACTCCCCATTTGGACTGGAACAATAGCAACAATGGTGATTCGAATACACAACACCCCTGCAAGAATGTGCAACGGTGTGTGTGTGTGTGTATTTACGATAAATGAGTGCACATGAAGATGGCTACTCCCAATGTGCAGCGGAAATGTGTCAAGGAAGAAAACGTCGACACTTCTGTACGACTCAGGACAGAGAAACTGATATAGGCCAATACTGATTTATACAAGGCTGATCCTAGATTGGCTCAGAGGACAGGAGATATTTCGCAGCCATGCCAGAATGAAACTAAAGTTAATCCTCCATCTCCTCTGAAAAAATATTCTCATCCTTAATAATGACATATAAATGTACATGCTTGCAAAAGGCAGTATAGCTGCCTGCGTGAGGATGGAAACAGGATAAAGTTCCAGCAGCCTTTCCTCACTTAATCAATTAGCATGACATTCCTGGCATTCTTAATACTGTGGTTTCACTCAATTTATCTCAGAGGACATACTGTGCTACGAGTTAAAACGTTTATATCTAATGCCTTCCAAAGTAAATGTACAAGGTAATAATCATCATATCGACTGTTATATAATTTAACTTGACAGATTATTAAATGTGTTCAAACAATTTTCAGGCATTGAAAGCAGAGAAAAAGAGAACTGCCCATCTCAGGGTGCTGCTCATTGATCTGAACGTGCTTATGTATTAGTTAATGTACTGGATTTATAAGCTGGGACCATACGTTCTTTGTTTTAGTGAAGCCAGTCAAGAAAATCTGTTGGACGTATATCCTAAGGTTTATCATCTTTACAAAAATAAAGACTTTAATAAATACTAAAGTCTTGTTTGATATACTTTAAGTTATGAAATCTCTGAGTGGCCCACTACTTAAGCAATGTCTTGTTAAATATTCCACTGCGAGCAAGCACGGCCCTGATAAATTGGGTCTGCTCGCATACTTCACTGAATCACTGGCGAGGCGCAGAAGCTAATCTCTTAATCAAATTACACTCAATTCATGTTTTCCACGTCATGTTTGAAAGAAAAGGTCTGTTTATTAAAAAACGTACAGAAATACATTAGAAAAAGGCTGAAAGCCATTAGCTCGGGGCCTAATGGGTTTGCTGTGATCTTACTTCTAGGTTCACATTCCTGACTGCGCCGTTCATCATACTGGGGCTCAGTTACATACGGGATGAATAGCGTTAACTATTGTTACAGGGCCGGCCTTGTGACTACTCATTCTCTCGAGGAAAGAACAATGACAACATTTTACAATAGGGCCATGCATCTGATGTAACGTTAGAATGTCTGTAGTATGATCACTTTCATTTGCTGCGAAAAACCTCAGGACTGAAGCGGCAGGTTGAAATTGCCACAAACCGGCTCGTATTGTGTTACGCTGGACTAGTGTTTTGTCAAGAAGGGAATTACCTGGAGACACCAGATTAAATCCAACCCACTGGAGATCGCCTCATCATAAAAGTAAAACATCAATGCAAGTAATTGACCCTTCACTCCACCCAGGTCCAGTTCCTTAAAGATTTTCCTGGAATGGTAAGGGAGCGCATCTTTTATGCCCGGCTGGAAATTTACACGGACTAGAGGAGAAAGGTGAAAGAACTCAGGTATGAGATAAATGGCTGCACATTGATCATGTTGAGTTACCCAGCTGCGGTAATTCTCAAAAAGACTGACGGTACTACAATGGAAAATTCCACGAAGCACAGAGCCAACGAAAGTCTGACTAAAAGATGTGAGTGTCGGCTAAGAGAGCCAAAGGGGGAAGACTGTTGAGGAAGGATAAGACCAGGGGCCGCAGCCCAACCCTTTCAGAGCGCTTCCTGAGGATATCCGCGGCTTGAGCAGAACAGTGCTCTGCCACCCCAGCAGAGGAAACCTGCCAGATCTCTGTGTGACCCCAATGATGAGACCAGCCAGGGCATGGAAGCAAAGAAGAGAGATGAGTAAGACCTTGCAACAATAGACAAAATTAGGCTATGATCCACCGTTATCTGGCAAAGATATGAAGTGGCCTGGCTAACCATGGATTGGCAGAGAAGGACTGAAGCATATGCAGCCACTCTGTATGAAGTGTTATGTTCAGCACATCATCTAACCATATGTTTCCCAGACCCAATCAACAATCAAGTCTTGAGATCAGGATCCAACTCTTGGGTTGGGAGACGAAGCAACGTCTAGTACATAATCAGTGTTTTCCAAAATGGACAAACTCCCACCCACGCTGTGTGAAACAAAACTCTTCAAACAGAAGCAGATCCCCAGCAGGCAAATTGAATATTTCTATTTAAAAACAAAAAAAAAACTAGATGAGACGTTTCCTTCAGAGAACCACAGGGGGAATAATGGATGATTGTCAGCTGTCCAGGTCTGGGATCAGATCATCTACGCTGGGAGAAGGCGCGATAAGAAGCTCGTCCTGGTTGAAGACACGTCGGAGGAACTGGGCTGCGTTTGTCCTCTGAGAAATAAATCAGTTATTCCAGATATAAGGACAGGAAGGGCAGTGAAGATGAATTAGAATGGATTTTTTTCAGGGATCTTTACAGATGCAGGCCTCAAAAATATTGTTCACTATAGGCTGATATTGAATTTTGAGTTTTCCATTGAGGTAGTCCTATTGTAGCTACATTAAACATTCAGCAAAAGTTCAGATCTGAGAGAGGAAAGCCTCAGTAATGGAGTGGAATTCAAGGCAAATCCCCATTCAGACATCTCTTAGTCCAACCACTTTGAACAGCTGCCGCTCCTGTGCCATGGAGTTCTAAACCTACCTTTGACTCTTAATTAGCTGAGAGGCTATTTACTTTGCTTCCACCACAAATAAATGACTGGCTTACTTGGGCATTCTTATTAAACACATTCCACAACAGGGCTGCTGTGTATGGTTAACCTCAAAGACGGGGGCCCCTCCGCAAAATACTGCAGACTGCAGGGAACTTTCATTTACAGTCAACGAAAACGAATTTTCAAGGTTGAAATGCAGACGCCATTATGCGATCGTTTCAGTTCCCATCTACGATGTCGCTTGAGCTTTAAGAGTACGGCTGCTGAAACATATAGGTTAGAGACCGAGTAGAGTCAACACGATGACCAGATCCTTATCAGGTGGGATGATGTCCATCTGTGCAAGTATGTAGACCTGTTCTCACATGTGGGGAGCCAAGACAAAACACATTTGCAACAGTGAATTCGGTTGCGTCAGAGGGCTCGGGGGCAAACTGAGATTTAAAAGGGCATTCGGTCCCAAATGGACTCACAAGCAAAAACAAAAGCCATTGAAAGTCAGAGACCATTGGTTATATATAGCAGATCCAGTTTGCTATCGGGGAGATATGGTGGTGATTGTGATAAGAACAATTGTCTCACATGGCACTTAACGATGGGAGCACTTTATCACTTCAAAGCATTTCAAGATAACCAGACAGAATTCCCCTTTATAAATGAGGCAGGCATTACAATTGATGACTCCTGATCATAAGGAAAGAAACTGGAAGAGATTAATGATTGACGAGTTGTCATAAACTGCAACATTTACGTGAAGTCGCCGCATTCACCTTCACAAGAGAAAACTGACCTGTTGAACTTTTTAAGGACGCTGGCTCCGAGGCAGCCAAAGAAAACCAAATTAAGGTCTTTGCATTCCCACCTCTAGTGTATCTGTATGGTTTGGATGGTGGTCACAGTTAAGCCTTCCCACGAATTGAAGGCACAAACGTGTAAAGCGATCCTGCACGAGGAGCGAGCTTCCAACACAAGCTGAGGTCACGGATTTCTGAATAATGTGAGAGAGCGCCATGTCTGCTGGCACGACAGACAGGGATTTAAAAAAACAACGTCAGAGGATGATCCACAATGTTTTCAGGCTGGGATGGTTACAGCTTCCCTGATCAGTTTACATTAAGACAAATCATTTGGATGTCAACAACAACAGGTGACTTCAGGCATATTTTTGGGGGACACATGCCTGTTCAAATGTCGCGTTTATGATTCAGCTCAAGAGGAGAGGCTTTATTGATGAGCCCAGACTTTGCAGACAGAGCAATAAATCCAGGTAAAATACGAGGCTGGGAGCCAGATCTCCCACCCAGTGTCAGAGGGCAGCATCCCCCCCACCCCTCCCACACACACATTTACAGACCATTCACATCTTCAGTGCCAGACCAAACCAAATTAACACCTCCGTCTTTTTAGCAGACTGGAAGTGACTGCAACACATTTGGTCGGCAGATCAATCAGATCCAATGGCCTGTTAAAAAAAAAAAAACCAAGGCTGCTTTTGTTTGCCAAACAAAAGAGCAGAGTTGCAGAACTAATGTGTGGAGTTCCAATACACAGCATCTCCAAAGTTACACAAACAGTTAAAGGATCCAACACGTGAGGCCAAATCTGACTCTTTAGATTGAAACAACAGCAGTTTACAAAGAAAACCGACTGCTCATAATGTCAGATGATGAAGAGGAGCAATAAAACTAATATAATATCTTACAGTATTAAAATCCTGAATAACTCAAAGTTAAATATTAACCCTAATAACCATAACTGATCCAAGAACCTTTGTTGTGGACTCCAGGAAATCCAAATGTGCAGGATTGGCACCTCAATTTGTAAGTTCTTTAAAGTGCATTTACCAAAAGATCCAAGTTGAAACCAGAGGAACAATCTGAACCTGTGGCTGAGTAAAGCCCAGGTGACCTCATCCACAGGAAACAAAGCAGTGTGGATGTGCACCGAATGCTCAGCAGCTGCAGGAAACGTGGTAACAAACCAAAACATATGCACAAAAAGTACACGAGGTTAATCGTTCGGTGTATTACATACCAACTTCTCACTCGATCCCCCTGTGTTTTGTTTTGTTTTCTGCATCAAGGTCCCAACGGCTCACAAGCAGCATCAACCCTGATCACACGAATCCCCCGGAACACATGTCAAGTGCTGCAGCCCGAGGAGCGTGAGTCTATAAGGACGCGCTCCGGCTGTTGTTTAGAGGCGTGATTTCCATGCGCCCACTGGTCCACTACACAACCACTCCACAGACAAATCGGTGTCAACTTCGAGGATGAGGGTGAAAACTCTCGGTTAGTTGCGAGTCTGTCAGCGTGTCACCCCTCCCCCTCACCACCACCACCCCCCAAAACTTACCAGCATCCCCATAACATCCGTCCACATTTGGGAAAAGCTGTCCGACGCAGCGGCGCACTCCGCCCGCGGCTCATCCGGAGGCGACCCGGTCCCCTGGTCACCCTCCATGCTGCCGCGAGTAGTTTGCGTTCCGAGTCACACGCAGTCTGCGGGGAAGGTTTGAATCCGGTCCCACAGGCAGGGGCCCCCGATCACCGGCGGTAAATAAGTGCCGAGGCTGCTCCTACACAAAGTTGCCCTTGACGCACCGGAGAAACGCTCCAACATGGCTTGGCACGATGCGCAGTTCGGTGCGTAAATCTCGTCCCGACATGTTTACGAAGCTCCCACGGTAGGTTCGTGCGTTGAATTCAGATTCTAAACACCGCCCAGATGACAGGAGGAGAGAAAGAGGGGCCTCCTTGAGTTGTGTGAGGACCCGCAACAGGTCATTCGTCTGAGGACTTCCTCCAGCCGGGGTGCTCCCTGCTCAACAGTCCGCTCCGCACAGATCCCAAGGCCGGGCACAAAGCAAAGGGCCCTCCCCCCCCTTGTCTCACTCACACCGAGGTTGTGTTGTTGAAATGGACGGGGGAAATAAGTTCCTGGAAAGTTGTCGGAATCCCTCGATGAGTGAGCGAAGAGTGTGAGAGTGCGAGCGCTGCTTATTTCCATGAAATGTTTGGAGTGAGAGGACGCCCGGAGCACAGAGCAAATCCTCCAAACACTGCGCCTCCCCCTCCTTCCACCCGCCGCCTCTCTCTCTCTCCCTCTCCCTCACAAGCACACACACACCCAACACCCCACTCATGAATTAATAATATTTCAATCAGGAATTATTCCTTGAAACCGATTTCCATGTCTCTTGTGCCTACCATGAACTTTAAAATATGTTTTTATACTTTTTTATATTGTCAGATATACTTTAAAATTACCCAGTGGAGCACATGAAGTTCATTTGAGTGAAAGTAAAACTTTTTTTGATCTACTGCTGACAAGGCTGTCCACCAATACGTCTCTGCAGCCACGCAGCCGATGAATGGGGATTGTGAACAAAGCACATTCTCCACACAATTGTATGGAAAACAAAAAAAGAAAGCAGGTTGGGAAAAATGTTTTTACTGGGGGTGACGCACACTGGGCTCCACTTCTCGACAAATTGCCCCGACAGTAACACACAAAAAAAATACACATATCTCAGATTGGACCCCCTCTGATTGGAGTGGGTTTATAGAGTGTAAGGTTTTGCCACTTTGCCAGAGAAGACAAACAGATGGTTTATCATGCAGCAGCTCTCTGGGCCCTGCAGATCTCATTTGAATACAAGCAGGATAAAGTGAACCGGGTTATGTACAAGCATGAAATTGCAAAGGTATCTGGTCTGATCAGCCGTTTGTTATGCTCCGCCAGCAGGCTTCTCTATCGTGATGAGGAAGTCCAGACACTGTCCCTCTCTCTCTCTCTCTCTCTCTCTCTCTCTCTCTCTCTCACTGTTATTGTCAGGAGCACATTTTCTCAGCAGCTGCAGCCAGGTCTCGTGATTGATGCCAGAAGGAGTAGAGATATATGGAGATGGGGGGGGGGGGGGGGGGACTTAAATTGAACATGTTGAATCACAGCTCGTCGTTCAGATTCTCCTCCCTGTGGTTTCAGAGCCCCAGATCCGAAACGCTGCTCCACCTGCTGTTTGCCAAACCGGCCGATCGCACCACGTGCACACATGTCAGAACACAAGAGTAACATAACCACAGAGGACGGGGGGGGAAAGGGCCGGAGCAGAAAAAAATCATGTTAACTCCACATTCCTATCTGTAACCATGCAAAAAGGTGATCGGTTACAGAATAATCCCCAAAGCTACAGTTTCACCTGTAGCGTAAGCAGATATGTGAGAGGAGGCCTCCGGTGGATTAGACAGGGGGGGGTGAAGAGCTCCCACACATGAAATATTTGCATTTTTATTTTATTGTAATGGTAATTTACATGATTGAGATATGATTCTATCTTATTATTATGAATAAATATATTCCTAAAGACTTGAAGTAAGAAGCTACAGGCAAAACCAACTTCATAGGAAGTAAGATGTCATAGTTTTGCATGTTGACATTACCAAATTTGCACTAAATATTCATTGTTATAGGCGAGATTATACAAAAACGGCTGGATGGATAACCACAAAACTTTATGGTAGGATGTGGTATGGCTCAGGGGAGAAGTAATTACATTTTGGTGTGGCTCTGGATCAGGGGGCAGATCCAGGATTTTTCCCCCCACTTTCTTTAACTTTGCGATATAGTTCTCCAACATTTTTTCCTGGATTTCTCAGAGAATAATTTGCAGATATGGAAGAGAAACAGAAACAGGGCAAATAAAAATGTGAGGTGAATTCTATGTGGTTTGACAAGGGGACTGTCGGGCCTTGCTGGAGGTTTTGGCTCCACTAATAGCCCGTCTAGTTTTGCAGGTATTTGGTCATAAACTTATGTATTAGACAAGTAGACATTTTTTCCCAAATGCTGGCTCAACAGAAACACGTCAGGGGATCATGGTTTTCAATTTCCAATAATCTTATACTTCAATAAATCAGGGGTTTACCAGCGTCTCTAGGATTCACTCCCTGAGGACCATGAAGGTCTGTTCAAAACGTCACGGTAACGCATATATTTATTATTACTATATTCATTTTGTTACTGATATGTCTCGGTTCTATTACATTACAAACAATATCACGGTTCAAAGTGTGTGTAGGTGCACAGTGACTTATACAGGCCTCGGATGAGCGGCAGCTGCTCAACAGCGTCCTGCTTACAGTCTAAACACACAGAACACACGCGCTCGCACAAGGGCGGCCTTGTCGTCCGGCGAGTCGACAGCCTTGGGGGGGGGGGGTCTGACCTCTGGCTGTAACCTCAGGATGACGAGAGGAGCAAGTGGGAGTTGTGTGTCTGTAATGTACCGTAACATCAGAGGTCTGTCCATCTACAGTACGGTGACCAGGTGGGTCTCGACCCTCCCGTAGCTCAAACAGGGTTTTTTAGTCACATTCACACTCATACAAACACACACACACACACAAATACTCCCACTGGGCTATAAGCACACACACCCTTCCTGCCAGCCAACCCCCCCACACCCCTTTACCCAAATACAAGACAGTGGGACCCCACCTGGAGGACCTCAAACAGAGGGGTTAAACCGTTAATAAGCAGAGGAGGAAGCCTGTTGACTCAGTGCACACTCATCAAACACTGCTAGTGCGTGTGTGTGTGTGTGTGTGTGTGTGTGTCTGTGTGTGTGGGCACCAACTTTCCCCTTCTCTCTTCACACGAACCACTAATCAAGGTGTCATGTTGCCAGACAAGAGGAAACCAAAGTCGCTCACCAGTTAATTCGCCGGGTGCTAAGTGCCAAATTATTACATGTTAGACGGTCGTCCCATTTGATCCCCCCCCCCCCCCCCCCACAGGAACATTTGGCCAGAAAGGAGGACGAAACATCTTGCATATGAACATGTAGACTGGAGGACAAGTCTGCAACCAATTCACGCTGCACATACATTTGTCCCGACCGTGAGTGTGAGAGCTAAACTTATTTCACGGTTCTGGGAACATATAGAAGAGGATGATGTCATGAATATAAATCTCTCCCATAGGTTACTTTGAACAGTCTTAAAAGCCTCGGGACTTGAACTCAAGTCTTGACTGACTGATGTCAAGTATGTTATTTTGACACTTCCACCGTCTTTTATCTGTCTTCTTTCATCTAATCCCTTCATCTATTATTTCATCTATTATTAATCGCCTCATTGTCTTATCATTATCATCACATTCTTCTCCTGTGCGGATCCTGCTGGATATCTCTGGGTTGGGGGGGGATATAACACCGTGTCATCAGGTTTGGGATGAAGCAGGAAACCCTTATAGGAATAATTTATATCTGACATGTTGAAGCTGTAGGAGCCTGGGGTCATGACGTGGGACTCAAAATAAACGTGTTTGAAATAAATCCCATTTTCACCAATTGGATGCAAGAAAGATGCTTACTGGTTTTTGCTTTCCTCATTATAAATTATAATCTTAAAGAGATCTATAAATGCCAAAATTGACCTGGATTGAAAACCGGATTAGGTTTAAAGGGACATTATAAAAATGTTGCATAATCAGGAGCAAGAGAGAAGAATCAACGCCATCGACAGTGCCAACTCATCCTGAATCTTAAAATCAATCCAAGTTGATTTCCACTATTTGTATGGCACGCTTTTATCCTGAGATATATTAGATATACAGATAGATATATGTTCCCGCTGTATTCTCACACGTGGTCATGGACATTTTACTGGGGGGGGGGGGGGGGGGGTGGCGCGAGAAGAGTTACGGAAAAACATCTGGGGCTAAAGGCTCGGTTATTTGTGTTCTCAGCCCCTCAGGAGAATGTCTGAGAGCCGCGTTAAGTCTGTAGATGACTTACAAATATATAAATGTTTCTTGTGACTCTTTGAGCTTCTTCTATCTTCCCAAACTGAATAACAAACTGGAGGTCAATTTATTTTTGCACTATGGCCTTGAATGGTCAGGCCTCGAGTGGCCATAGGAAAGATGGACGAGCTGGAGAGGCCGGAGAAAACGGAGATAGAGACGGAAAAAGAATGCAGATGGTGTCAAAGTAAAGCCGAGGCGGACCTCCCCTGATAGTGAGAGTGACCCTTCCTGCAGGTCACTGACCCCAGGCCTTGAAAATAGCCCCTGGGGGAGTCATGAACTACGCTGCCGGGGGCTGATTAACCTGGTGGACAGGCATCATGAGCACCACCGACGCAGTGAAGGAATGCTGTGTATAATAAACATTCTCAGCATAAGCCTTTTTTTTGACATGTAACACGCAGAGACACATGTTTTCAATAGTGTAATGTTTACAAAGACCAAAAGATAAGATAAACGCAAGGTCGGCTTTTGCTTTCATCACCGTGCCTTTATCTATTATCTCTCTTTTACACACTTTCTACACGTCCTCCTCCTCTTTTCAAGCGAACATGCACAGATTCACCCGCTAACCTTAACTGGATCGAAAGTCCTGAACCCGTCGAAGGGTGCTACCTCTTAGCGGATAATTGGGATCGAGATTCTCACATCATTAATTCCTCTTAGTCGATGGGTCAAAGGCCTGACAGTCCCCGGGGCGTTTCCTTTGAACCAATCTGGATGTGAGCATTTGTTGTCCTTATTTATTTGCGTGTGTGCATGTATTTATGTGTTAGAAAGAGCATGTGTGTGTGTGTGTGTGTGTGTGTGTGAGATGAGTAGGCGGTCAGGCCGGCCTCACCGAGCCTCACACACCGCTGAGTCTTGCGTGGGAGTTATCACACACAAGCCCAATTAGCATGACAACTAATTACTGTTTCCTCGGCCCCCCCCCTCCCCCAGCTAAGCAAGTCATTAAATTAAATCAACACACTGGTCTTTCCACGGAAAACAATGCTTGGAGCAGTAATAAAGAATGCCTGGTCGCTGGCTGTTTGTGTACTTTGGTTATTGCTTTTTCGTAGGGTGGTCAACCATAACACTGCAGTCTTTTGAAAGCAGGAGACATGTTAACTGCAAATATCAACACGGGAATTAGCCGTGGGTTGGACGGAGAGAGAGAGAGAGAGGAAGGGAAATAAGGAGGAGAACAATCGAGAAGAATGTGAAATAGACACAGAAAAGTGATAAACACGGGGTATACGGGCACAGGAGATGAGCTGCTTGTCTTTTCCAGCTGTTAGTGGCCTTAAGTTAGTGAGTAAAAACTGTATGTGGAGAAAAACAAGAAAAGCTTGCAGACTTTTAGTGCAGCGATCATCATCATTAATCATCGTCATAAGGTATACCGGAAGATTCAGGAGGTTTGCAGCATCACGACCTGCTGATTCCAACTTTATCTCTTTTGTCTTCAGCAGATTTGACATTTGATTGTTTAAGTTTTGTATGTGTAGGCTCGGTACAGTACGTGCACGCCGTCCACGGTCGATCATATCACGCCTCCCACGGATTCCAAAGCGTTTCTGAGAAGTGTTTAAAAGTGGTAACGCATGCTTTCATTAATGGAGCGGCCTCTCTCATGAACTCTGTCCGGGGTAAAAAACACGCTAATAGACAAACAAAGCATATTTCTGCTAAGCCCTGGATTTCCAGATTCTCCATGCAATGTACGCCTCCATAGCCATGTGGTAGGTGATTGTGTTACATGGTTGTGTGTCTGTGTGTCTGTGTGTGTGAGAGAGAGTGAGATTCCAGGGTGTTTTAATCAGGCGCGACTGAAAGGACAGATGCTGCTTTGGATGTGAGCGAGATTTCCAAAGAGGTGAGAGCTGCTTTGTTTTGACTGAGCACCCGGGATTTTGGTGTTTTCGAGTTCAGTGGATATTTGCAGGGGTGTGTGTCTATGGAAAGTGTGTCTGTGTGTTGTTATTTGTTCGTGTGACTGGGTCCACAGAGACGGACAATGGGGATATGTTGGTCACGTCGTGACATTGGGCCGACAGCTGTGTTGGTGTCAGGGTGGCAGTGCCAGGCTGACGGCCGTGTTACGACATGGATGGAGCATGTGAGTGCTCCACAATACACTGCTTTTCAGAGCTGAGCTGAATAATACACAACGTCCGAACCAAGAAAAACTCCAGCAAGTCTTTTGAGTCGGTGCATAATCACTCCAGTAAGTAATCATTAAGAAAGACTATATATATATAGATATATAGATAGACATATCTATATATATATATTTTACAGTCTTACCGACCACTCAAAAAACGTTTCAGTACGAGTCACATGCATCCATTCACAGCCACATTCATGCAGCGCTTCTACATCACACACAGTTCCAACACTGTCGGTGCAGCCATCAGGAGCAACCTGGGCTTCAGTGTCATGCCCTTGACTTGGGAATGCCGACTGGAGGAGTCTGGGAATCGAACCGATAAACTTCTGATTAGTGGATGACCCTCTCTACCCACCCAGGTAAACTTTATGCAATGGGTCACTTTCTCAAACAGATCCACAAATACCATCTTCTCACCCTGATTACATAAAAGTGATTCAATTTTTGCAGCAGAAACCATATTTTCTCATTGGTCCGTTGCTCCTCGGCCGCTTCCACAAATGTTGCTTCCTGTGTGTTGTCCTCTGTCTGAAAGTGGGAGCAGTGAAATGGCACACAGTGGCGCCCCCTGTTGACGTCAAATACACAGCACTTGCAGGCCAGAGCGCTATGCCGCCCCTTGCACGTGCAGGACACAGGACTGTCTATTAAACCCTCTCGCACATCCTGTTGTGTCAAGTCAGCCTCGCCATATGTTAGCCTCGGAGCTAGAAACAGTAAAAATAGGTCGAGGCCTCGCTGTTATTAATGACCACGTGCGCTGTGAACACGCCACGTAATTATCCCTCGCAGTTTCAAACCAGGCTCACTTTTATGGGACTCATTTCAGGTTTATATGACGCAAATACACACACACACACACACACACACGCACACACACACACACACACACACACACACACACACACACAGAGAGATAGGGTAGCTATGCATTTACCACAAGACAGTAGCCACTGGGGTATATCAAACTTTTACGGCCCTGTCTGGGCTTTGTTAGTCAATTCTCTCTAAACACTCTCACCTGTTGAACCAGCTAGTATCCAGAGACACCACAGAAGGAAGCACAACAAAGGATGGTCACAAAGATTTTTGGCAGCCTCAGTGTTTGTCGTGCCTGAGTTGTGTTTTTGGAATGAGGATGATTGTAATTAAAAGCGAGGGGACGAACAAACAACATTTCGTTCCTGCAGAGGCCGTGAAGGACAGAGCGTCTCTTGTGGAGTGTGGTGGGAGAGGGAATCCAGGAATCCAGGTCTGGAGATGCCACATTATCCCTGGCACACACACACACACACACAAACAGACGGAGATATTCAGCACACACTCAGCCGCCGTGCACTCACTGACACACAATCCTGAACCTGAACTGCAAATCAAATCTAGAAAAAACAAACCCACTTTTTTGTGTCTTTTCTGCACAAGCGAGGAACGTATCATGAGCATTTACAGCTTCACTCACCCCTAGAGATTTATATCAGATTGCTAGCAGCAAAAAAAAATATCTACACTTTTGGCTGACATTTGGTTATGTATTAGATGTTATAATAAATTATTCCTGAGCCAGCCCCGGGCCTCTCTGTGGTACGGCCTTCTATAATTACTGTCGGCATTCACGCAGCCGTCGTATATCTCACACACAACCCGCAACGCACACTGTGTCGCACACACGACCGAGTCACAACAGTGAGGGAATATCAACAACCTCAATGCTAACGCCAACATATCATCAAACTGAAATCCCAGCGCTCGGTGCTATCGGGACTCACTCGCGCCTGTTGTTAAAGATATTGGAGCGTATTGAACCGGCACCAGAGTTAAATAGTTTCCCCATTCTATAATTCACTTTCAAGAGCCAAAGACGGAAACTTAAGCACTCCAAGTGAGGATAATCAGCCCACCAGTATCCCCGGTTGTTTGCAATTCAAGAAATGACATCAATTTCCTGTCAAACGGAATAATGTGAAAAATATATACAATCTCCTTTAACATTTGGAATAGAGTCTTAGTTTCCAAATTCCTTGGCGAAGGGCTTATCTGTCCGACGACAAATTTAACTATAACACTTTGTTCCGAGACCACAAAAATGACAAGTTGTCTGGTTTAGCTCTGGAGTCAGCAGTAGCTTGAACGCAAGTCTTTTAAATTAGTTGTTAAACTCCAGTATTGATTCACGACGGCTCTTCAGGTACCACAGAGTAAATTGCTGACTCGCCACGTGACAACTGGCTCCGCACTCCGGATTCAACTGCGGTCTGACTGCATGTACTGTACACTGTGTGGTTTTGGCCGAGCCTCCCTCCTGACATCATTGACCGGTTTGGTCCACAGTTAAACCTTGACCACAGTTCATTTGGCTCCTTTCACCTTCACCTCCCTAATGGTTTATTCCAACTCGTGCTTTGTCTCACAACTATCTGTGTCGCTTTCTGAGACCACGGTGAGAGAAAGAATGTTCATCTTGTACGTATGCAGATGCTCATCATTTCAAGTTAAGCTTTATGCATTTAGTCAGTTCCCACAGAAAAACTGCATAACTGGAACTTATTAGTAAGTAGCACAGGGAAAACCAATAAGCTATGATGCCAATATGTGTGTGTGTGTGTGTGTGTGAGTGTGCACTCATTTATATGCCTCTTGAGGTCCTTTCCCAGCATAAACAATGACCTAGTCAGGACCAGCAGACCTGGTGGAGACCATAGCACAGTTCTGATGAGGCAATGCTTAATTTAGGGTAAGGTTGGGCATGACATGGTTATGGTTAAGGTTTGGATTAGGCTGTCCCCAATGATTGGAAGTCAAAGGAAAGTCCTAATAAGGACAGATTTGTGCGAAAATGTGTGTGTGTGCATGTGTGTGTGTGTAGTGTAGCCTCAATCCGTCTGTGTCCGTCCGTCTGGCCGTCTACACGAAGCCCAACCACACAACACACAAACATAGTGCAAGCTCAGCTCAACCACCAGCCCTCCACTTTCACAGGAATTCCCCCCACATCTCATCCCAGTGGATCCTGCGTACACTGGTAAAATATGAACCCGGTGGCAGTGTGGAGCCACAGAAACACAAAACAAAACAAAAACTTGTGTACTTTCCTAATTACTTAAACAGGTTCACATGGCGACGTGCGAGGCTCCGGTTAGACTCGTGGATGGATGGTGATACTGAATGAAAGAGAAGGGAGAAGAGAAACCTCAACCTCCCAGAGTCCATTGCAGTGTTTGGGTCTGTAAATTAAAACAAATAAAGTGAAGTACTTTCTCTATTTTTTATATGCATACAGCAATAGAGGATAAAGTACCGTGACTCCTAATGTGGTCAACCAAATTCAAGTTCCAATACAGATCCTAGACCTAGAAAAATTATTATGTGAGGTGGTAAAATGCCTTAGCGGTTATGATGGCAATGCCCTGATGCTTGGCACGTGATGTCATCTCATTACTAGCCAATGGGGAGTCCCGTCTGTCTGTCTGTTTCACGACCAATCAACACACCTTCCTGACACACAACTCTGTCCCCCGTCTGCCCACAGATTGTATCAGTGTGTAACCCAAACCATCGTGAGATCACACACACAACAAACTCCACATCCATGCTGATAGATTGGAACGAGCGGAGCGGTCATTAGCTCTGAGTGCTTAATGGCTGCCCTTCAAGTGCAGGTTAAAGGCCAGCCAATGCACGAATAATGAACTTGCTCCGCCGCCCGCTCGCCCTCCTGGAAGAGAGGAGCGTCTCTGGAACCGGGATGACTCAGCAGGACCAGAGGCTGTATAGAGGTTAACGTGCCCTCTGAGATCAAATGCAGGCTGAGTAAAAGTGAGGTTGGGTTTCAGATGTTTTTCTGCCTGTCGGAAAGACACAGTCGGAAAGAGTGGATTTGAACTCATGGTTTCACAAGGGGACTGTTTCTTGAATGCACAACATCCAGATTCTTATTTGGATCTGCACCAAATTGCACCAATTGTCTCATAAATATCAGTCGGCTAAACATATTTTTGTATCCAGATCCATGAATCACTCATTGAGAAATTAATCAAAATGTCCTGTCCCAGACCCACACTTAAATTCAATTTATTCTTCCTTGGGTCATGATCTCTGCCTCCACAAAAATCAATGGAAATCGGTTCAGTTTTTTTTTGCATAATTCTGCTCACAAACAAATAAACCAACAAACAAACGGACAGGGGAGAAAACATAACCACGTCCACGGTTACACCTTAATGTTTAATTTGTCTGACGAATGGTTTGAAGCCCAAAGATAACACATTCAAGAAGCTGGAACATGCACATTTATATCTACTTTGCCTAATAAATTGCTTTAATCATCTATTACAACCTTTCCTTTATGTATCTGTGTCACTGGACCAGTGTTCGGTAGCAGACTTGTGTTTGAGGACAACTAGAGAGGCAGCGTTGGATCGATCTGACAGGCTGCAAAAACCTGGTGAAATACAGACCGAGGAAATGATCAGGCAGGGCAGGGATGGGGAGAGGGATTGAAGATGGGCCCCAGGAGGACAAACACACACACACACTCACACACACACACACACACACACACACACACACACACACTCACACGAGGCCTGTGTTGGTACAGTTTTGTGCTGCAGGGCTTGGTGCTGAGCCCTTCCTGGCTGAGAAGAGATCCATATTCTGTGGTGCAGAGCTGGCAGGGATCCCACAACCCTGATGCACTATTTACCTTTCTGCCTTCTCGCCGTCCTAAACATCAACATCGAACTGGCACCGCTCCCCAGAAACATTATCCTTATACCGTAAAATACAGTGATGAACTAAGAAGGGAATCAAACGGGGGATACTGCCGCTCCGTGGTCACTGCTTCAGTTCGCCACAGAAACGCCCAAGTTTCAATTACTTTTCCCTCTCTTCTCTTGACACACACACACACACACTTGTTTAATCCCCCAGTCAAAGTCTGGAATATATTGAGGGACAGCTGCGAGATGATCTGGTCATGATGATCTCAGAGCAGAGAGGGGAAAAAAGAGCCCATATGGCCTGTAAAGGACAGACCTGAGGTTTCAAGCATAACTGTTTAAAACTATATAAAAAATGAATTCTGCGTTCGAGGGGGGTGCCCTCAAGGGAGTGTGTGTGTGTGTGTGTGTGTATTTTGAAGAAATGTGTCTTACCTCTCTGGCTCTGTTCCCAGAGTCTGGGAGGGGGTTTGTGGAGCTGAGGGAACGTAGGAGGTGGGTTGGTGTAGCCACAACGGAAACGCCAACATCTCACGAACAAAAAAGTCCTATTTATTACATTTAATTTAGTCTATTAATTTACAATATGAACTGATTTTAAGTCGGGTGTCTTTCAATAGATCAAACACCTCCAATAGAGCCAGAATTATTGGTTTAAAGCAAATCTAAACCTTTAACGTGAATCAGATGATATAAAGGAGCCACTGTGAAATATGATTGAAGCACATGGGCATAAGCAGGCTGCTCTTTCAAACCTCTGATCCTCAAACAACTGCCCTGCAGTTACACAAACAGACTCTGACACTATCCCTCACATGAATACCAACATCCCCAGAAACAAGGCTTTACTCACCGTACACTGCAGCACAACAACATCCACGGGGACAGAGTAAGAAGTAGCTGTGGAGCTCAGACACAACGATGCAGCTTTGCCTTGCCCTGAGTCACACTGAGCTTTAGCTGCAGCCGGAGTAAAAGTCGGCCCAGGCTTTGACACCCCGTCTAGTTTCCAGGGGTTTTCGCTCAGTCATAACCTCAACCGGTCTGTGTTTATGTGCACAACTCACTGGCATCGAGACGGCAGGACATGTGGCCGAAACATGTTTACAGCTGTGGCCTGGGTTTTTCTGCTGTCATGGCAAAATGAAAGGTGGGAAATCTATTGTCACTGTCGGGGAATCCAAAGTGGGGTAAAGGTTAAGAAACTGTAAATCATTTTTTTGCTAGATTATAACGGTAATGAGACAAAGGCAGGAAGGAGAAGGGGGTAAAAGAAGACAGGGGAGGGGAAGGGGGGGTATTTGATGGGTTCCCAGGGGCAGGACAGGGCGGAGGATTCAGAGTTCACATCTAGAGCAATAGCTCCCCCTGGGGCAAATCAGTGATACCTTAAGCTGTGACTCACAAACGCCACCAAGCACCAGGGTTTATAGATATTTATCAAATGAGCAATGCAGACGTCATGCTCTGTCGTCTGATGTGCACAGAGAAACATCTGTTAAAATAAAAGTCAAGGTGCTAATTTCACTGTGACTGTTATGGGTTTGAAGAAATGTACTACACAAGCTTCCATAGCAGAAACTCACAGATTGATGCCCCCCCCCCCGCAACATCTCCCACACTCAGAGCCTGCTCTGTTTTCACTTCTGCACTTTTTATGTGTTTATCATCCTTTACTTTTATGGCAGCCGTTAAACACCGACCTCAGAGTGAGATGTTAATGCGGGGCAGACCTGGAGAAGCAAAAATAATTCACCCTGTGATTCATTACTGGCTCTTGATCCCTTAACACCTCATAAGAGTTCACGACGTATCCACACACCGACAGGTTCACGCACACGAGGGCCTGTGACGAGAGCACAGCAGCAGCACACATTCCTGAGATGTATGGATGTGGTTGGTGCCTCCGTGATTATTTCCCCATGCATGGCTGGTACAGCTGCCGGCCGAGGATGAGGCAGCCCTTCGTGTCTGGATCATTTACTGACTGGACAGCGCACCGCCAGCCTGGACAGAGGCCACAAACCCAGGGGGGGGGGGTGGATGCTCATCCTGCCTATAACACTGCGACTAGTGTGTCAAAGAGCAGGATCTAAAGGGTTTGAATACCAGCGAAAATACACTGATGCCAACAACAAGACCATAACACGAACACGGATGCCTGCGTTGCCCGCTGGGGAAAAGCCACAGGACAGATGTGCCACAAGCCAGAGCCCTAAAACCAAGACTGATGAGAATAACCACTGGCTTTGCTGACAGGAAATACCATAACTACACCCTATTTAAATTACAGCATGCAGAAAATGACCTTTTCGAGTTGTTAAATAACAATAACACTCACTGTTTGTCACCAGAATGAATTCTGTCTAACAAACACAGGCCTAATAAAGGATTTATGAAGCAATTTTTCAGTGTCTGTAAATCGGCATTGCTTACATTGGCGGGCGGTTTTATCCTCCTCCAGTTTTTTATTGGTACATTTACTGGAAATGAGTGAAAGCAAGAGACATATATTTCCATAATTTTAGTTTCATAAAGACACAGACATATGTTTTCAGGTTCTGCTAAAAAAAATCAATGCAGGAGCTAGATTGGCCTTAGTAGCGAATATGATGAATATTTTAAAATCAAAATGAATATGAAATAAAACATCCTGGTTTAGTTGCATGCTTGCGTTTTAGCAATTAACTCAAAAATTCTCATAGCAGAATGACCTTTAACTTAAATCGACTACTTTCACTCTATTCTCATAAACATTACGCTGCACATTTACATTTATATTAGTCTTTTTATGTCATGTAAATGTGTGGTTCATCACCTCTTCTCCAAAACAAAACACTGCTCTGCAGCGCCCCAAAGGCTCCACGGAATTTCTATAATTCCGCCTAGAACCACCCTCTAAACACCCTTTGTTCCGACTATGTGTGGCGTGTGGGTCCGTGCATGTGTGTGTTGTCACGCTGTGCGCTGGTGATTTGCGATGCCGCTGAGGGAATCGGTCAATGTGAGGTTTCACAGGGGGCCGGGGCAGCGTTAGTTGTTAGCACAGAAACTGAGTGTGAGAAAAGTCGCGATGGAGAGCAGCGGCTGCAGCTGATCTGAGTCCTGTGGGACTTTCCCTCCGGCTGAGGTCATCCCCTCACGGTCCCTACGCTCGTACATCACGTCTGACATCACCGGCCGCGCTCGGCCAAGCCGCTGCCGCAGGGCAACACAAACAGGGGAAACGCATGAGTGTGCGTGCGCGCCTGATGTTAACTTTATTAGTGTTTTATTGAGTTTGGAGCTCTGCGGCTTGTGCCATACAGTATTACATGTGAGTATTATTATTATTATGTTTGAATACTCGCTCATGTGCCAACAAGCTCTCCGGGCTCTGTTTATTCGAGAGGAACTCCATTAAAGAATTGTGCAGTTCTTAAAAGTAAGGAATAGTTAAAGTAAAATGAAAGTGTGGGCTGACGGTAAAGTGTGAGATTAACCTACAAAGAGCTAATCACTGTGTTTGATGTGCGGCTGCATGCTGATCCGTGTAAGTGTGTGTATGCCTACAGCTCTTCCTGTCTCCTTGCTGTGTCAGTCAATGCCTGTAGTCCTGGGAAGTGGGTCGGCAGTGCCAGCGGTAATCAGAGCTCTTTGTATCTCTCCCTCACTACACACACACACACACACACAAACACACAGTCGGGCTATAATCAGGAAGCGTTCCCTTTCTTTTCCACCAATAATCACTGTAATCCTCTCATCTCAATATGATGTGTAACCTGTGTGTCACGCTCACAAACTCAGATTTGTACCTGGCCTCTGACTTGTTCCAAAATAGATCTAATGGGTTTTTTGAAGGTGTCTTTTTTTTTTATAGGAAGCACAGAGAATTGCACCATCAGTCAGAGCTAGTACATGAAGACAAAACCATTATGAGGGGAGGGAATGATAATCTTCAGGAATACAATGACAGTTACTGAACTGAGTAACTGAACAGTGCAAAGTGAAAAGACTCAGACATACAAGGAAATGCAGCAGCTTGTGTCTGCAGCTCTAGACAAGTTGTTACTGATCTCTACTGAATTCATGAAATCATTTACTTTAACACATAATGTTTCTTGAAATATTGGGCTATAAATTGAAAAATTAAGATACAAATATTGCGGGTGGGTGTAGCTCAGGAGGTAGAGGAGGCCATCCACTAACGATGAAAGTCGGTGGTTCGAATCCCGCTCTTCAAAAGTGTCCTTGGGCAAGATACTCAACACCAAATTGCAGGCAGGTGAATATGATTTGTACTGGTCACCAGGGAAGACACTATATAAGTATAGTATATTTAACAAGATTTAAGACGGGTGTGATTTCATGTTTTGAAAAGTCTGTCATGAAAGAGTTGCAGATCCGGTTTGAATAGGACTGAAGAGGTTTGGTGGAAACTGCTGATGACAAAGATATTTCCGGTGCCAATGACACACCCATGCAATCCAGACAAATCAGTACATTTAAAATACCACTATTTGCTCTCTGGAACAAACCCATTCAATAACAACAACACCTCAATCTGAAATAATTTGCCTATGTGCAACATCATTTGTAAGATACACACACACGGCTCATTCTGCAGGACCCTGCTTGACCTGATTTTAAAACCAACATTGCATGATGTCTAGTGAGGGAGCAGATTTATTTTACAAATGCATCCAACCCACAACTATTTGTGAAGCTATAAGTTTGTCTCCAAGTCTCAGATCCCAAATCAGACTCAGATGCTTTTGTCACATGTAAAAAAAAAACATGCCTGAAACCCATATATGATTAATAATAACAATAAATCAAAACAAAGCATGCCTTTGCGACCCTCTAATAAGAACATGCCTCTCGGTAATTGGACCCAAATGTGGTGATGAAAAGTGATCACGGTGCGACCTTCGGCTGGAATACAAGTGACGCTGCAGATGTGGAGCCGTGCAACAAAGACGCCGCAAAACTTTGAAAACACACAAAATGTGATTTATTTGTGTGCGGCAACAGATAATGAAACACATACACAACATCTCTTTGTGTGCAGGCCCGACGCATCAGCGACAACCAGACCCCCAGTGTCTCGAGTGCTTCAATCTGTCTTGCCGTGTGTGAACTGAGTTTGAGAGTACACGGTGTTAAGATAAGAGGAGATATATAGGAAGTGCCGGAGGGCGGTAAAGAAAGAGCGATGGATAAGACAGGAGAGAAAGAGAGGAGAGAATCTCTTTCCGTAATTCCGGCTCAGAAGACTGAGAGAAACCTCTTCATACATAAATCAGATCAAATAATGAACTAAATACCACAGATTGTTGCTGACAATGCTAATGTGATCCTTTGTCTTTCCGCTATTTCCCATTTGCAGATTTTTCATTTTTGCTTCTTTAGGTTTGTGCACAATGCTTTGTCCCCCCCCCCCCCCCCCTTCCCCCCTCCTCAGATTTATTCCTTTTCATCACACATTCATGTCGTCCCACTCTGCTGGTTCCTGTCGTCAGTCGGGGTCTTTGTCTCGCTCCCTCTCCCTCTCGGTCAGATTCCCTCATTGTTGGCGTACTGACATCACTGCTGAGTAAATGCTATGACTGTGACCGAAACAACCCCCGGCTCTGTGGCCCAGCTCGGCACATCTCACTCTGATTTGTTTACGAGCACACAGCACTGTACATCGCCAGATGACAGCGCCTCACTGGCTGCAGTCTGCCTGGTGACAGCACTGATGTAGTGTAGGGCACACGAACATGGCTGATGTCAGAGCAGCAAACCCCGATCTCAAACAGGACCATTGTGTGAATATCATGTTACTCTGCTATCTGTTTTAGATTTGAGACACATGACCAAAAAGCTAAAAGTGATTATATACGACTTTAGCAGACGCATTGTAAGTTTTATAAGAGTTAACGCTTGATGTCGAGTTACAACGACACCACTCATGCTGTGGTGACCTCAGTCACACTAGCGCCACCTGCATTGTAACGTCAGCGTTCTTCGCCTGTAAATCACGCACAGATGCAGCTTGAGCTCGTAACACACCCGAAATAAACGGAGAAGTAGAAGACGCGGAACAGCTGCACTGACAGAGGGAGGTGACTGAATTACACAGGCACATATGGCACAAACTGCACAGTCAAGCAATTCCTGGGAGGAAATGAAGGCTGGTGTTTTATCACCGTCCCAATCACTGCAAACCCCCCCCCCCCTCCCAAAAGCTCCACGGATCACGTGTGCCCCACGAGACCCGCAGAGACAGATGTGAGGGGAGACTTTCACCCCTGCGCTGCCTCGACTTTTGCTTAACGCCTAATGATGTCAACACACACCTGTCGGCGCTGCCACTCGGCGCTGCCACTCGGCCCTGCCCTGGATAAACAGAAGCAGGAGTGGCTGCCCGGCTCTGGCAGAGCAGCGCAAAACAACAGCTGGCATGTACGGTTTCATCTGGCAGAGAAAATGAGAAGCAACGGCATAAAAGCAAATCCGACCCGGGCCTAGCGAGTGATTCTCTTTAAAGTAGAGCTTTACACTTTTCCATTTTCACAGGGTTGTTCGGGGGAGCTCATCAGAGTCCAGCTACTGACAGACGCACACGCTCACGGGTCGGAAAGGCAGCAGAGTTCGGAGACTGACACAGAGCACGACTGGACTTGACAGCTAAAGCCTTCGGGCACAAATTCCCATTGAAAACTTGACACTCAGCAAAGGCCGGGCTTTCCAGAGAGGCATCAAGGCCCTGCTCCCTGAGCTCAAGACGACAGGAGCATGAGAATCTGCTCCTAATGATGGCTTTACCAACACCGGCATCTGTATCAGTGAGTGTTTTGATTAGTACTTTTATGTACGCCACATCATTCACACGCTTATTATACGCACACAAATGTGTCCTTGAATTTGTGTAAAAATGTTTCCTCCCATACAATGGACACTCACAATGACATTGTGAGGTAGGCTCTTCCTGCATTGGGGCCTGAGCAAACTCCTCTTCCTCCCATTTCTATCCCTCTATCTCCTCTGGTCCCTGCATACACGCCCCCTTCCTCCCTCCATCCGCTCCCTTGTTTCTTGTCAGCTGGTGGAGGAGGTGGGGGGTGGGGGGGGGACTGATCCAGATGTGAAGGGGAGACTTGGACAGGAAAGAAGGGGGGGGGGAGAAAGAGACGTAGAGGGAGATAGAAATCCACATCCCCCTGCTGACAGACTTCATTGTGCAAAAAGAAACATTTTGGACAAGGCTCTGGACACATACACACAAACAATTATGCTGGACAAACAATGGAGTCCCTCTAGACAACTGGGCCTCGACTGTGTTACGTGTGCATCGCTCTGTGTGTGTGTCTGTGTGTGTGTGTGTGTGTGTGTGTGTGTGTGTGTGTGTGTGTGTGTGTGTGCATCTGGCGACAAAGAAAAATCAATGGACAACATCTTGCATGAGATTTGCTGTTGATATTGGGCTGGCTTGTTTACTGGGAGACCTGGGCCGTGAGGCTTTTTGTTCTCGTTCAGCGAGCAGGGAGGAGGAAATCAATGAGGACCTGAGAGAGTGATGACAAACGGTGAGGCAGGGGGGGGGGGGGGGCAACTTCTCTCTCTCTTCCCTTCTTCTCTGTATTATTTCCCCCACATCTACACAGTTGAACGGACACACACACACACACAAGACACACGTAAATACGTCAAAGTGAATGCCACACGCACACACACGCGCGCGCACTGAGCTGTTTGAGGACGAGACATGTGATCACGCAGAATTACTCCAGAAACACTGATGGCAACGCATGAACGCTACACACACACACACACACACACACACACACACACACACACTCTCTCTCACACACACACACACACACACACTGCACGGAGCCATGTGTGTTAAGTTAAAAGTGTGAGTCAGCTAAAAGGGGAGAAAGAGTCACGAAGGCTCTCACTACTCGAGCGGTCGTCTCGCCAACTCTGTACAGAAGTTTCTGATTCCACCGGCAACTTCTCTGTGTTGTTTAGAAATCACATATCACCGTGAGCATGTTTCCAAACTCAGAAAACATCACACACAAAAAGTGGATGTCACATCAAATAAACAAATAAAATGAATGACACGACGCCCCCCCCCCCCCCCCCCCCATGTCCCCCCAAAAAAAGACCCAACCAATGTAATCGTCAGTACTCACCGCGAGGCAGCCAAAAGTCTCTTTTAACCCCCCACCCCTCAAAGTCAATCTTCCAGCGGAGCTACGACAGAGGCAGCCTTTGAGACCGGGGGCAACACGTCGTGGACAGTGGAGAACAATGCATGTCCGCCGGAGCGCAGCAGCAGCAGCAGCAGCGGAGCGGAGCCACACAGAGAGGTCCAGTCATCGGGCTGCAGCTCACATGGGACCGGCGAGGAGGAGGAGGAGGAGGAGAAGGAGAAGGAGGAGGAGGAGGGGAGGGGAGGGGAGGACTGGCTACAGGATGGACTACAGTAACTTGGATCCGTCAAGTACGGTGGGAGGGTGGGGGGGGAGGATCTCTCCAAATCTCGCTCCTTCCCTCAGATAAAAGAAAAAAAAAAGTTTCAACAAGTATCGTCTTTCTCGTCTGTTTCAAAATTGAGTCGGTGTGGCCTCACCCCCACCCCCCCCCCCCCACTCCCCTTTCCTTTCTGCTATCTCACTCCTCCGTCCCCCTTGTGTCCTTCGCTGTCTTTTCCTACACACACTTGTCGTCCCAGTTGTTCGGTTCTGAAACAGGGTGTTGCGCTCCCTCCAAAGGTGTCTTCCAGTAAAGGTGAAGAATGTCGGGCTGCACCCCGACACACCTCAGAGTCTGCTAGAATGAGACGCGCGCACGCTACAGACGTGCGCACACACGCACAGTGTCCCCGGCTGGCTGCAGGGACGAGGACAGTCTCTCATTGATTGTCTGGGATCGTCACATTTAGGAACAGAAACAGAGCAGAAAATTACAGGAGGACACAGGCGTTGGATGTCTCTCTCTCTCTCCCTCTCTCGCTCTCTCTCTCTCTCTCTCTCTCTCTCTCTCTCTCACACTCTCTCTCTGATGTCACTCGTTTCTTTCAGCCGTCTCACTCAAAGGCCCTAATTCACAAGTGGCCCAGATACCGCACTGTACTGGGGGAAGGAAGAACAGCAAAAAAACAAAAAGAGAGTCAGGGAAAAAAGAGAAACCTGATACAGCCAAGAGCAACAATTATTTGAATGAGTCACTCAGCAGTGAGGTTTGGTGTTTTTTTTTCTTCTTCTCTGTGTGAATTCAGGAGAGGGAAAGAGAGAGAGAGCGGCCACAGATGAAGAAGGGGGGGAAATTCATCCCATTTTGGAACAGTGAACCTCCCGAGCGCTCCCTGAGGTCATGGGAGAGGAGGAAGGAGAAATGTGGGGTGAGGATGGGAAGGGTGGGGTGGGGGGGGAAGCAAGGGAGGACAAACATTGGTTTGGATAGGAACTATTCTTTTCCTCCTCATCCCAAATCCATCCTCCAGGACACGGCTCACCGCGTCAAGTCCTGCAGACAGAACCGGATAACCCAGGCTGCACCGCGCTCCCAGACGGGGGGGTGAGACGACACTGACACACTGGTAAATAGGAAAGAGATCAGGCCCAGTAACGAAAAGCAGTGGAAAGTCAAAATGCTATGTGGCCACGACCGGGGCTGACGTGATGTAACCCACACATGTCCAGGCCTCACAGATATCATGCAGTGACCACAAGAACCCAAACTGGTCCGCTTGTGTTTCTCTAAGAATGCCAGAGACTAGATAGCAAGAAGCCAGTGGAAGAGCTACGCTGCAACATCCTTATTTTCACCATATGTTGTGATGCACTGTGTATTCACGTGGTCCTCGGAAGGTCACGTTTTCAAAACTCGTGAGGAGGTTTTTCCGACTCTTTGAAGTCGGAGTTTGGGAAAAAAAAGAACGACGTCATCAAGATGTGGTGTACTCATGTGCTGAGACTTCAGAGAATTCCAAAAACATGCTGACACATCTTGCCATTATTTGCATTACAAGGAAGAGCAAAAGAAAAAAATATCATAAATAATTTAAAACGAATGCACTTTCACCATAAAAACATCTACTTTGGCTAAAAAGTGGTTTTAGGTGCTTGTGAGAGTTGGACATGTAGTGTGCAAGAGACACAAGCAAATTGATATTAGAAGCAACCTTTTAGCTTATTAGCTGGTAAATGCTAATTGGCTAATAACTGATGACTTCAACAACTGGGCAAATTAAATACCAACATTTCCACTGGCATTCCGAGTGGCTGGTGCGACAAACTTTTTACCAGTCTGGAACCAATTCTTCAGATTATTCTGACACCACATGAACGTATTGGTATTTTATTGCAAACTAGCAAAGCCCCAAAGTTTCCTTCCTTTGTTTCACAAAATGAATCTATGAGTGGAAATGGGAGTGTAGCAGTGGGAAACACTCAATTGAAACAGAAAGACAAATCAGTCCTCTGACCGTCCGGCCATTTTGTTTAACTGTTGTATAAACCGAAGCTGCAGCTGACCTGCATCCTGTTTAGAGCGGCCGTCACAACATTTAGAGAAGGAAACACAGAGCGCAGGTTCATGTAAACACCAACCAAAGGAATTTACAGAAAAAGTGCAGAAAGAGACGGTTTCAGGATGCACGGCGTGACCCAACTATCTAAACAGGGTGCAAAAGTGTGTGTGTGCTCACACAGATGAGGCAGCGCTGAGGGAATGTGGTCAAGATTCTTTGCTCAAGTGGCAGGACAAGCACATTTCCTGTGTATGAGGTCAAAGGTTTTTAATGCTCCTCTCAGATACAGATGTGATTCTATTAAACACTGTGCAGGGATCCTTGAATTAGAGCATTACCATGTTTGACTCTTTCGGAATCACACCAATGGTTTCAGTTAATGAAGCCCTCCACCCATTTCCATGAGTGTGTATAAACAGGAGGCAATGGATTTTTCTTTTAAACCAGGACACGCACACACACAAACACACACACACACAGACATATAAAACATTTATTACAGCCATGTATGCAGTCAGGCGGTTTTCTGCCTCTTGCAGGTGGAGAAACATCAAAGAGTCACTATATGCATTCCTTCTGCTGCTGTAGGCTGAGCTGCTACACCACTACTACACTACTACACAACTACACTACACAACTACACTACTGCTGAGCTGGCTGCGTTTGCATCTGTGTGCAGGTCAACCTTGTTAACAGTCAAGCCAGTAAACCTGCCAGCAGCACTTTTGTATTTTATATTATGGTTTATGACTTCCCAGTTATTAATGCAAGAGCATTACCCTCAGATACAGTAATTTAAAGCATTTATAACAATTGCCGTTTTGCTTCCCCATAGAAAAACATGGCTGAGTATTGTAGCGTTAGAAATTCAGAATGTTGTTTCCGGCCATTGCATCATTTCAGTAGATATAGTTTCTTATGCTGAAAACGATATGGTCAGTAAATCTATTTGTCAGTCTGCATCCGAGCCTTGTGATCTATTTCTTTTACACACACACACACACAGACACACACACACACACACACACACACACACACACACACACACATTTGTGCAGCCATCCTTATGAAGACTTTGCATTTACTTCCATTCATTGTGGACAGCTAATCCAAAACCTTGTCCCTAACCATTCATTAAGATTAAGATTAAGATTAAGATTAAGATTTAGATTAAGATCAATACACTATTTGGAGAGGCGGTGGACTAGTGGCAGAAACTTGGACTATGGGCAGAAAAGGTCTCTGGTTCGTCTCTGGTTCGACTCAAAGGAGAGACAACCATAGACGAACCTGGATTGATCGGTCAAAAAAATCCAAGAGTCTCCCTACCCTGCCTAGTGCCCCTGAGCAAGGCACCTTACTCCCCCAACATCTGCTCCCCATGCGCCGTACATGGCTGCTCACTGCTCTGTGTGTCCTGCACCAGATGGGTCAAAAGCAGAGGTTACATTTCCCTACCTGCATGAGAGTGCCTATGCATGTCTGTGCATGTGTTTGGGACTAATACATGTATCTTAATCTTAATCTTAATCTTAACCTTAGCTCATCCACAGTTCACATCTTACCCCGACCTTAACCAGGACTTCAGAAACTATGTTAACTGGTCTACTGGTCTTGATAAGGTTGGTGTTTGTGATGGTAAAGAGGTAACAAAAACAAGTACACACACACACACACACACACACAGAGCGCGAGAGAAAAAAACGAATCAAAACGTTCAGATTCAATTAGCAAAGTGTAAAAGGGCCATTCAGTTACTTTTAGCACTAAGCGCTGTCCTTGTTCCTCCCGAGGCAAGCAATCAACCAGCAGACACAAATTAACACCGAACAAGAGTGCGTGTCGAGGGGGAGAGTGTGTGTGTGTGTGTGTGTGGGGGGGGGGGCATTAATATTTCCTGCTCTCCTGGTCATATCCAACGAGCCTTGCTGGGGACCAGAGACCGATACCGATCAATGTGAGATACAGTGCGAGTACACAGACATTATATCATATACATGCTATATAGAACATCACATAGGGGCAAGTCTCCATCCAACATCTGTGAGCCAGGACTGTGTAATGAGTTTAAAAACAGGGATAGAAGACGATGGGAAGCTTCGTCAGGGCAACATTTTCACAAAATTTCCCCACAATCTCTGCACAGACACACACAGACAAGCAGACGCACCCACACGCACACGCACCTGCCAGAGTTTTGAAATGTGTCCAAGGGTTTTTGAGACGACCCAACCATGCCTGACAAAATTCAAAAGCACTCATGAATTTTAAACAAGCAGCAGGTTGAGGAATTTAGCGGCGACATCACATTTAAAGTAATTTATATGCAAATGTGTAACAAGTGGCGATGCACAGAGGGACTGGAGAGTAATTAGCACTCGCTCATTGACTTCACTGACCTGCTTCACTAATATGGTCTCTCTGTAACGAGCTACAAAACTACTGTGTATGCACAGTAGTTTCAAAACACTGTTGTTTAATATATTTCTTTTTTATTCTTGAACTCAGAGGTAATCTGCACTGGGGGTGTCGCAGGGTTCTGCCACTAGATGGCAGTAAAGATCTGGTCTCTCTCACACACACACAGAGACACACACACACACACACACACACACACACACACTATGCTGGAAGGCATGCCAGAATGGGGAGTGAACGTGATGAAAGACCACAGTAGAGAGCAGACAACCAGACTCACCCACAGAGCAAGGAGGACAGAGTTAGAGACAAACAGTCCGAGGCTGTTCTCTCACACACTGTCACTACACACCACACCAGTATGAGCCAGCAGCTCCAGAGAGAGAGCCGACATGCACACAGCCATAAAGGCAGAGGTTATTTTTCGCCTATCAAGGCCAGTCGATCGCCCTGGTGGTTGTGAGGAAGTGCTCTTTACGTTCTATTTGAGTGGCACGCGCAAACTGGTCTGTGAAATGAAATTGACAACCATTCTGTATTTCATATTGGTATCAGGGCTGCAGGCTACGAAGAGAGACAGGCGAGCTGGAGGAAGCAGAGCGCCGTCAGTTTGAGCCTGGAGGGTCGGAGGTCACGGCGGCAGCTTCCTCTGTCATCCAGGGGGTCAAGACATGTGGGAGCTCAAAGTAAAGTCCGATATCATTGTCTAGCCAACTAACTATCTATCTGTCCATCACCGACATCAGATTGAAACCTCTGTAATGGCACAACTTAAACTCAGCCATGTACCGCATCCCATTATACCTTGAGAGGCGGTGGACTAGTGGCAGAAAAATTGGACTATGGGCAGAAAGTTACGGACATCAGACTGGAAGGTCTCTGGTTCGACTCCTCCCAGTGACATTAAAAAACATACCAGGATGGGCGACACCTGGATCTGTTCCAAAGTCAAAAGAGGACTCTCCCCCACTGTCTAAGTGCCCCTGAGCAAGGCACCTTACTCCCTGTGCACCGTGCATGGCTGTCCACTGCTCTGTGTGTCCTGCTATGTTCACCAGATGGGTCAAAAGCAGAGGACAAAGGTACAATCGGAAGGGTACAGAACATTGTGACCGTACGAAACAGTGGCAACGTCCGACTCGTGGGGTTGGTAGTTCCGAGCTCCGAGGTTAATGGAAAGCGGCAATGCTCACGTTCAGCATTTATTTAGCATCTAAGCACAGAGCTTTTAGGGACGTTGGCATGCTAACTCTCTAGCATTGCATAAGATAACCTAGCATGTTTGAGGAGACTCTCACAACAGTGTAGAAGTGCAACTGGACCGTGTGAACATGCAGATCCCAAGATGGAGTTGCGTTGCAGTGGTCTTCTCTCTTTGGAAACATCTGAGCTACACTTGGCTGATCAGTCGATTGTTGGCTTAGAAATAAAATTAAATCCGAGCTGAGGGTTTGCTCTGACAAATTCGGAGCCTGGCGCCGAGTTTTGCTGTGGACCCAGTGGGTTTGGATCGACCTTCAACCTTCAAATTCCTTTTTTCCCCATAATCCGAGCCAGGTCTCTGACGACTAAACCTCAATTTTTGAATAGCACAGGAACTGTATATGCTGCATTGACAATAGGACACCCCCACGATAGCAGGGGGCATCCTCACCTACGGTAAATCACTAGAATCTTTCATTTGTGTGCACTCCGTGTGATAAATCTTCAACGTCACCCTCATGCACACCCATTTTCCTTTGTCTCACTCCACCTTGCAGCTCAAATCACAGGTTTGGGGGCCAAGCAGTTCAGCCCAGAGTAGCACAGATCCACCGAGAGAGCCGATGATTGCCTGTGATTACAGTCTGTATCCTCCCCTCCTCCCTCCAACACCATCTCCTGCGGGTCATCTGGCCAGGCCCCGGCAGAGGTAACGCTCCCCACGCTCGAGTCATTAACTGGAGAGAGCTGGAGCGAGGCGGAGCTCACCGGGGAGGCGCTGACACGTTTCCTTCACCTTGACATTGCCCGGAGGTTACACCGTTTGGCGGCAGTAAAGTATGGTTCTGCGAGACGAGAGTCATGTGAATCAAGAGTTTGTGATAACATAACAGCTCTCTCTGTGTGCGAGGGAGCCTGGTTCCCTCGGCTCTCGCTGCCCGATGTGCTCTGAGCTGTTGGAATGCATGTCGATGAAAGACGAGCAAGTGTGTGTGTGTGTGTGTGCGGGAGACACAGGCTGTGAGGCCACGCGGGTTCATGTGTGTTTGTCAATATGTGCGCATGAGTAAGCGCGACCAGTCTGCAGGAAGGGTGCAGCGTGGGGCGGCGAACACTGGGACACACACTCGTCTGAGCCCTGATCCCATGTCCTGACGCAGCTGACTGTTGTCTGTCTGATCAATCAGTCATAGCAGATATGTCCGAGCGCCACGCCTGTCCTCTCACGTTACCCGTCAGCCGATGAGAAGCCGACGGGTTAAAGTCAGGAGGCGAAATGTCAATGTGTCACTTTCCCTGGATTGACAAGGCAGTGTGGCCAAGCTGCTCTTAAAAATTGGTGAGTAAATCATTTCACACAGTGAGAGTTTTCCGTTCGGGGAGATTTACATGTACGTAATGAAACGTGCGAGCGTTTTCGTGCGAGGTTCTGGTTGTGGAAAATAAATATGTGAGCCTGCCGGGTGCGATTTGGCTTGGCAACCTCGACAGTTGCTTTCACTGCACGTCAGTCAAGAAATACTGAGGAGTGACTGACAGCCGCCTGTGGCACTTGTAAATGTGTCTGCTGGATTAACCCTTCGACGCCCTCAGAGGTGCCTTGTGATCCCCCCCTCTCTTCTTCCCCTGAGGGTGGTTAGGTGGGGTAATACTGACCTGCCAGCAGAGCGCTGGCTGGTCCTGACGTGTGCTTTACACCCTGCCTCTCTGGGGTATTGGAGCCCAGCCAGCCGTGTGTAATTAAAAGCGCATAAAGACAGATCAAGCTCTCTGCCGCTCTTTACTATGAAAGATTGCCTCCAGGCCGAATCCACTCCTGCTCTGTCAAGCTCTGGCGAACTCATTTATTAAAATGTTCAGGACCTTTATCTGTGGTTTTTATGAGAATGATGGAGGGAAAATCATCTTCAGGGTTCACACAGAGTTATTTGTGTTGATTTATTACCAGACTTATTTTTTAGAAGAGCAGCACGGTGTTGAATGTTCAGTGAAACGGTGTATATGTATGTTTTTATGTTACCTGGCATTGGGAAGCCCTGACCTGCCACAAGTGTGCTGAGCAGTTGTAGATGGAAGTCGTTCAGGTCAGTATATAAATATATATATATTTTTTTTTTCAGCCAGTTTCTACTTCCATTCCATGCTTTTCATCATGTTGAACTATTGTGTCTGTGTAGGCCGCACAAAATCGAGTCTGTCAGGACACTGTCCACAAATCATCACTCAATTTCCCACCTCGCCCACTAGTTCCTCTCACCTCTGCCGGTCTGCAGCACCTCGGACAACCAAAAGGCTGCGATCTATCGAATGTGGATAAATGCTTTTTTTTTACTCATTTGTGCCAAAAAAGTCTCTAAATTATAATTAATTTTTGTTTTAATTTATATTGGAACATTGGGACGATTCAATCTTAAAATTTCCTTGCAAATATAAATCAAAATCTTGCTACAGCTTGAAAGCAAAGTTTAAACATTGCCATTTCACTGTGGAAGTCTGTGCAGCATTCAGATGAACAGAAGATGCCTTCACTCTGCATAAAGGATGAGCACAGAATCTGGCCAAGATGCGATCCATGCGTCTTGGCACGCCGCAGGACTCCCTTTGCCAGTCATTGAATCTGTTTTAATCTTCGCTCGCCTCTGTCTCAAATTAGAGATTCAGTTTCTGCTCGCGAGCGGAGGCATGCTGTTTCATCTGCTGAGTATTCATATCAGACCAATGAAACGAGGGTTCAGAAATTCAATTCGCACCTCCTCTTACTGGCTGCTTTCTTGTCACAAATCTGATTATTTAAACCCACGGTGAGTTGAGGCGCACGCACGTCAAAGTGATCAACGGTTCCACAGGCCGGGCTGCGGGGGGAAATCAGGAAGAGGTAGAAGCCCAGACTGCTGAGGAGCTCGGGGGTGAACTGCAGTTCATCTGACACCAGTTGTAAAATTCCTCTTCAGTGTTGGCAGTGGTAAACATGAGCTATCAACTGCATCTCTCCCAGTAAGGGGAGTTTATATACACACAGACAAAAATGCTGTATTAAATTACCAGAGGTGCACCACAGTTGATGATGTGTTATATAATTTATAGACACTGAGGTTCTACACTGGTTAAGTCTTGGATCTGGAAGTTATGGTGGTTTATGCTCCTGTGGATCGAGGAGATGATGGTTGTTGGGGTCCATTCTGGGGGAAGCAAACATTTTGTTCTGGATCAATGGACTGTAACACAACTGATGGATGGAACTACCAGGGAATTTCTCCTGACTGCTGCTGGGAAACAAAAGATCCTGTGTTTTGTAAAAAATACAGTTGGAATACATTTGGGTCAGACGGGTTCTGAAAGGAGCCTTCAGTAGATAAAGGAGAATTTCCAAATAACAGTTTCACGAGCTGCTAATGGTTTTGCATTTTTTCAAGAGCAAATCGAAGGAGATCTTCTCCAAGATGTGTAATCAATGTATATTTATGAGCCTATCGTGATAACCATTTAAAATAATCAATATCAGCCGCCTTACTGATAACCAATGCTGCATGTTTGTGGGAGTTCAGTCATACCCTGGAGGCTCTATTGGAGGGTCTGTGTCCTCGTACATCACTGCACACACACACACAGACACACACACAGACACACACAGATGCACAGTGTATATGCACCCTTTCCCACCCACACACACATTTGATGTGATAGCCCCACCGGGTCACAGACCCCATTACCACGACAGGTTCCAATCTTGTCCAATTCTAGCCAGCGTGGGTCCACAGACAAAGCCCTGGCATGGGGTAACACTCACAAAACACTGGCCTTAAAAATTTTCTGGACTTTTTGCAGAGGGGAGATGGAAAAAAAAACAACCCTGGAGAGATTGTAGATTTATGAGCGTGAACAGGGTGTGTGCTCAGTGTGCGATATGACAGTAGAAGCCTGTGCTGGCAGGATGGAATTATTGAGTATCATCTTTATTTAAACACAGATACACACACACACACACACACACAAAGACTCAGGTGCTGGTTCCTGCCCTTATTGGAGGAAAGCGCACATTCCTGCTCTCCGCAAAAAAATAAAAGTGACATTTATTGTTTGTTCAGACAGACCGGTGCTGCTTCCGACGCTCCGAGACAAAACAGTGTGACAAATTAGAGTCACACCTGAGATGAGAAACACAGCGAATGGGATGACGCACAAGGGGTCACACAGCGGTTTGATGGGTTTGAAAGAGACTTGAACCATCTGGCCTTCGCAGACACCAGATCTCAACCCAATCAAACACCTCTGGGAGGTTTCCAACTCTCCACCAGTGCCTTCGAAACACCAGATGAGGCAATATTCTTTGGAGGAATAAAGCTATTCTGGCGAACCAACATCTTTCTATGGCGTTAATACATTACCCCCTGCAATGAACTGGATTTGTCATCAGTTTCACGATGTCACCAAACTAGGTATTTTCATATTGTACGCGTGTTTGTTTTTCAGGGCATAACCATAACCAGTTAGATCAGAAAATGCTCACGAGCCTCCTTTCGAAAAAGCACTTCCCATTGACCTACTTTGTCATTGAGGAATGAGGACTTGTTGGTCAAACTGCATTGTAATAGTCTAATTACACAAAGCCCTCAGGCCATGAAAGGGCCTGTGCATCTGGGCTGTCAGCCCTCCTCCACGTGAAATATGGACACCTATCCCTCGCTCTTCTGCTGCCTCGCTCCATCTCAGTTCCCCTTGGCTGCCTTTAATTACAGATAGAGGGATAATGGAAGAGCGCAGGGCCAACCTGCCGGGGGAAGGGGGAAATAACACGGACCTGTGTTGGTCACGGGTGCCGGCAGATTACTGGGATTATATTAGGAATCACCTTTTTCCTGGTGAGCCAGTATGGACAGTGGGGGCTCGGTCCAGACTCCCCCCCCCCAACACGCACCCCAACAGACACTCGTCAAAAAATGATTGATTGCTGTGTCTGTGCACAAGATGGAAGCCGGCTGGAGGCCCAGGGGCTGAGCACACCGCCTGAGCCGGAGATGGCTCACCGACAGGGTGAACAATGGGATCCTGGCAGAGATGAAACCCCTGCTCGACATTATTCAAAGACAATGAGACATAACAGGTGAGGGGGTTTAAATAGTTATTAGAGAGCGGTAATCCCCTCCAGTTCGTGCTATGCCCCGCATTATTTCCGTGAGGTCTTATTCCTGCCGTATCTCAAGGTTAATTGATGAGGAATAATGGATGGCAGAGCCGGGGCTGCGTGGTGTTTGTTGGCGGGGTGTTTCGTAACCAGCCCTGAAGTCACCCAGTGGCCCAGAAATTCCATTTAATAAAGATTAGCTCTCTCTTTCTCGCAGACCTCATTTTCCTTCTTAATTAAAAGATGCAGATAAAAAATTGGTGGGCTGCAAGTATCGGGAAATATCCCGAGGACTTCTCACACAAAACACAGCTCGGTGCCCACATGAAAGGCGGAGACTAATGCATATTTAATTCAAATGGAAAACGGCTTAGATCAGTTCCTTTTCGAGAGCATTGGGAAAACTGAAAAATACTGTTACTATAACCCTCCGCTCCTTGGGCTGTATGGATGTGTGCAGCACCGTCTGTAAGTATAGGCATATACCACACCTTTGTGTGTGTGCTCATAAAATGTGAGTGTGTGTTCTTGTGTCTGCAGGGGGTTGGGCAGGCTTCACTAAGCAGGCAGCACAGCAGGACTTAGTTCCTGAGCAAAGGGGAGAAGCAGCAGGGAAATGCACAGAACAGTGTTGGCCCAGCTTCATGGTATAGATTTCTTCATCCAGGAGAGAAACACATGGAGTGATCACTGAGAGCTGCCATCATTATTCTTCTCGGTAATTATTGAAAGGTTATTAAACTTTTAATAAAATACTACCCAGAGGGGATTTTGAAATTTTTCCTTTTGGGCGAATTAAAGCTGAAACTAACATGAATGTTGATTTATTAATTGTGTTTAGATGAATTCAGTTAAGGGCCTATCATGTAAAACTTGGATGATGCCCATGGAAACCCAAGGCTCCAGGAATACAATCTAAATGACATTTAGATTGTCCGGATACAGGAGAGGCGGTGGTCTAGTGGTAGAGAAGGTCTCTGGTTCGTCTCTGGTTCGACTCCACGGAGAGACAACAAAAGAAGAACCTGGATTGATCTGTCCAAAAATCCAAGAGAATTCTCCCTACCCTGTCTAGTGCCCCTGAGCAAGGCACCTTACTCCCCCAACATCTGCTCCCCGGGCGCTGTACATGGCTGCTCACTGCTCTGTGTGTCCTGCACCAGATGGGTTAAATGCAGAGGATAAATTGACCTACCATTGCATGACTGTGTTGTGCATGTCTGTGCATGTGTTTGGTATAAATAAACTAATCTTAAAACTCTGTATGAAAATAACATGTTTCATGTTCAACCTGTGACCCAGCAGAGGGCGCTCACTATCAGTTTGACCTATTGCATGTCCTCTTGACCTATTAGTGAGGTAACCCACTAATGTGGGAGCATTCGGATTACATTCAAATAAGTTAAATGTCATATTAAATTCATTCAAACTTCATTTTTTTTCCGAAAAACTGACAACCTTAATATACACACACAACTGTGATGTCACAACTGCTCTGCTGAGTGCTTTTAATTTGAAACGACAGACACAGGAAGTGGAGTCACACACAGGGCATGCCGCCAAAATGAGGTAAAAGTTGTCACTGAACTGTGCAGGCTTATTTGTCACATCAGCATTTCATACAATCGGTTTCAATCATACATAAACATACAGAAAACATGTCCCTCTCTCTCTCTCTCTCTCTCTCTCTCTCTCTCTCTCTCTCTCTCTCTCCCTCGCTTCTTGCTCTCCCCCCTGCTCTTGATCTTTCGGCTCCTTCTCAGATTTTTTTATTAAGTCTCTGCTTTTCTAAACCGGTCCATCCTCTCTGTCTCTCTCTCTCTCTCTCTCTCTCTCTCTCTCTCTCTCTCTCTCTCTCTCTCTCTCTCTCTCTCTCTCTCTCTCTCTCTCTCTCTCTCTCTCTGTCCCTTAATCCCTCGTCTCTGACTCCGCGCAGACAGGTTGCTATGACACCCGGGTTTGGCAATCCTCAGCAATATATGAAGGCCGGGTGGACGAGGGAGCCGGATGACCGGAGCTTAAATATGTGACGTGCATCTCATTTCATTTGATAATACGGGATAAGACACTGGGGTTTATCTTCATCCATGCATCTTTAATCAGCTTGAGCCTGAATATGTTTCTCATTCGTTATCATAATGCAATACAAGATTTGAATGGTAAACAAGGCGGCTAGAGGAGCAAAGAAGTGAAGAGATAAATACAGTGTTGTGAAGACGAGAAATGTCCAGACCCCCTTCAGTGTGAAGAAGGGAGGTCAAATTAAATTCTGGTGTGTGAACATTTCTAATCTTGGTCACTTCTGTTCAAGTGTTAATCTCAATTTTGGATTTGTGTGCTTTTGCAGGCTAAACTTTATGAAAGATAAATACTGTAAGATTCAGAGATACGCCTGAACGCAGCATCCACACCACACAAAACTGATGACTGTAACAGGTTCTCTCAAACCCGGATTCAGGACTTAAAATCGTGTTGTTTGAGGAAATGAAAGAAGTTTTCATTTGACTCACAAACTTTATTGTTATTGGTCAGCTTCACCATCACAAGGCTTTCATCAGTTCAATCGACTCCCGTCCACTTCACACGCAGCAGGAAAACCCTCATGAAAACCCCCTTTCTGTGGATTTAGCATCATCTTGTACTAACAATAGTGATCGCCGCGCCACACTAGCATATAGTCCACGTACTGTAGGTTTAATGCAACAGCAGGATGGTGAGCACGGGAAGCAGATGGATGCTTGTGTAGATATTCAAGGTCATGGTGCACCGGCAGCGGAGCAGGGCACCTCCTGCTGCAGGTGGCTCTCCTCTCTCCTGGGGCAGCCCGCTATAAAACATGGAGGAACATCTGGTGCTTGGGGTTGTCGGCGCTTGTGTGAGGAAATGACACAAAACACGCAGAAACACAGCTGTATTTTCCGGATCCGATTTCCACTCTCCCAGAGTGACTGTGGAGCCACTTCGAGCTCCCCAAGAGGTTCACTGATTTCATTTTAAAAGCATAAAGTGTCACGCAGACAGAATAAAGACGACGAAGCTCCACTGCAAACAGCCCGACCTTCATTTGATGAAGAGCGACAAAATAACTTCACCTCTGCATCACTTCTCAGCCGCAGGCTTGTGGAACTTAACTGTGAATCCAAATCCGGTCTGAAGGACCCTGTGAGCTGAAGAGCTGTTTGGAAAACTCCAAAGAGAGCAGACATGCATGACTACGGTAAACGTCCTTATGTGAATATATTCTAGGCTGTAAATAAGGATTGATGACATGTCTCTACTTCCTCCCACTGTAGAAAAAGAAAGCCAAAATGTCCTGGATACGGATCCTGCCATCTTGGACTGGTGGAGTCATGGTATCCAAGTCCTGCTAAAACAAGTGCTCAACCAATCATGGATCAGTCTAGATTATCAATCTGAACATATCACCCCATGTTCATAGCATCAAATAACGAATCAAAACCAACCATGAGGAAAGTAGATGAATAAAACACTTAGATACATGAATCAGTTTGATGAGATCAAATTAAAATGACAGAAATCATCTGAACTATTTTTTTGACGAGTCCTCTGGCTCCGTGTCTCATGCACTCAGACTGAAGGGAGTAGGGTTTACACAAGACGACCGCCACAGTATAAAAGGCCCTCAAAACCTAAAACAGCTTTCTTAAACAAAAAAAAAAAAAACTCAACCTTTTAGTCTTTTTTAAGAGCCAAACCTCAGACTAATCCATCTTCCATACAGCCAGTCCAGAAAAGAGATAAACCAGTCTGCCATGCAATACTTTTGCATTCACCGGAGACATGGAGGATTATATTGAGACTCAATTCCCTCCTCAAATCCCACTAACTCCATGTTAATTATTCAAAAATAGAAACTCGTTAACACAGTAAATATTATGACCTAATTTCACCGAGATTGGGATTCGGAATGATTGGAAGAATGGAATTGTGTGTGCGTGTGTGTGTGTGTGTGTGTGTGTGTGTGTGTGTGTGTGTTTGTGTGTGTGTGTGTAGTGGGAAGGTCTGACATGTTAAATAATAAAAAAAAAAAAACTGATTTAAGCTTTACTCTACAAACCTAATTTAAAGACAACCACCTAAATCTTGGCTGCATATAGCTCCGGCACCGACCTGCAACAAAACATGTCACAGCTTTGAGACTAGTCAAACGTTCTAAACACACTTTGAGCAGTGTTGTTATTTAAAAGAACAAAATAAACCTCATAACACCTCAAAAGGGCAAATGTTTGTTTGGTTGTGTAGAGTGTGCGGCTACATGCACTGACACATAGTGTGTACATAGGCCTGGCTTCCAGTGTGAGCAGTGAATATGTGTGTGTGTGTGTCTGTGTTGTAATGAGAGTGCAGGCAGTAATGAGAGGCTGTGTGAAGCTGGTTCCACTGCAGAGCCATGCTGGGTACACCATATTGATCTGCCGCACCACAGGGAGAACTGGAGCTACATAACGATGTCTAAATGTGATCTTTCATTCTCGCCCCTCTGTGTCTCTCTTCTTTTCTTTCCTCTACCTCTAAAAAAAAGATGAGAATCCTATTAAATAGCAGAGCTGCCTTTGTCGCCCAAATTCTCAGCCTCTCTACACCAGATGTGCCACCGGATTTTGTACACATGTGGACGCATGTACCTGGAGTTTGGGACACAGTTCAAAGATGGGAATTTTGATATATAATTATGTCTTGTATTTGGTCCTCTTGAGCAGCAGCAGCAGCACCGGTGCAGTTCTTGCTGCTCTGACAAAATGCTGATGCGTGACGTCAGCTCTCAAAAGGCTCGTGCCTTCAAAGCAGCAGACAGCTTTTATGTCAGCAGCCAGGCTTGTGAAAAGTCCTTTTATGTCCCACGAGCAGTGGGCAATTTCTGAAACAGCGCTGAAACACTTTCCTTCTCCCCATTTCCCCTCAAACGCAGTCATGAACATTCGTGTATTACACTCATAAACACCTTCAACTCCAACCAGGAACATGGTTGAAGGAAACCAAGGGGAAATCTGCGACACGCTTTCAGATTAGAAACAAATGGGTCCAGGGGAAGAAAACGCCAGCTGCACACTGTGGAGGATGGTCGGGCCGATTCCGGGTGTGATGTCACCATCCCGATGTGTGGGTGTGGCCGATAATGCTCGAAAGACACAAACGGAAGCAGAGACCAAAATGGCCACGCACAAGGATGAAAGCAATCACAGCTCCGGACAGCTGAAGGTGAGAGATCCATTCATGGATTGATCCATCGACCAGCGATCCATAAGCCTACTCAGGGTGAAAACTTCAGCACTACTGGATCCAAAGGTGTTTTAAATCCAAGGGGGGGGGGGGGGGGGGGGGGGGGGAAGCCCCGTAAGTCCACTTGAAAGGTGCCTGTGATCCCTCCGCTTCCCTTTGAAACACTCACACATCAGACACATGAATAGCCGGCACATCAGCGTGATGAGAAACCCGCGCTGCTTCATTTGTCATCCACGTCTCAGGCCTGTTGACAACACGCTCAAACAGGATGCCCCCCCCCCCCCCCCACACACACAGCTCTCCTAATGCCCCCATCATGTCCGCTTCACGGTTGGCTGCAGCCGTCATTAATTGCCGGCATCGGATGGTGATTGGGCGAATTATGCAGTGAATTATTATTTGCTGGTGGCCGACAACTGGGTGTTTGACGTGTCATTTAAGCCGAATGCACTGGTGAGTGTGAGAGACATCATCCGCCGGGTAATGAAATCGAGGAAGAGGAGAAAGACGACGACTGCCAAGTGAAGCTGAGTGGACGACAAACCCCAAAAACCTGCTCCCTCCATCCTGGAACAACATCCCCTTCCTTCATTTCCTCCCTCGCAGTTCTTTCCACCGTTTCCATTTCATAAACACATCATCTAGAAACACGGGCAGTGGTCGAGAGCTCGGAGCGACTTGTTAGCCTTTAGTGTGTGGTGATGTAAAAACTCCTTTTTCAGCCAAAACGTCCAAAATTCAAACTGTAAAACAGAGTAAGTGATGATGACTAATCCAGATGCCCAGTAGTAACTCAGCACAGCTAATGTCTTCAGGCCAAGACTCACAACCGCACTCCCATATGCTGCCGATATATTGGAGGCTTATATTACACCATCTAGTAGAAAATAAACATAAAGTGGTGCAATCAAATTCCACTATAACTCATAGAGAAGCACGCTCGTCCATCATGCTGTAATTTGACGTACTGTGGAAGCCGATGTTAAAGGGTTAGCTCACCAAAAATTTTGAGGCCTCCATCCCTGAGTTTATGATTTGTGCTCAAAGAGAGAACACACTGTTTGTGATAGACACTAGACAGTTTGCTCAGGAGACAGTAGGTCAGAGGAGAAAAGACAGAGAGGTCTGTTAATTATCTAGAGTAACTATTCAGAAGTGGACTCACCACCACACTGTGCTTAAGGCGGTAATCTCAGAGATCCAGATTACATACACTGGTCCAATAAAACCAAGAGTCTCTCTCTAGCTACACGGCCTCTAGATCCAAATTTATGATTTTCAATTGGAGGGGTTGGCGTTTCAAAGTAAAAGCTCTCAATACTTGCTTTGAGTGAAGTGTGACAATTGTGTCTGTGCAGTAGAACACAAGAGAGACTTGTGGGAACAAAGGAAAAACGACTTTGACCCGAAGCCACAAAACCAACCGACTTTAATGTGTCGTAAAAATTGTGTGTTTTTTGAATTTGCAGGGTAAAAACTGTGGGATTTACTACCAATGTGTAGTTTCATTTCTCTTCAAAAGACTCTAGTAAATTGTTGAGTCATTCTTTAAGATAGGTAAACTGCTGCTTGTGCTAACAAAGGCTAACCAGTTCCTTCATAGTTACTGTACAGATGTGAGAGTGCTCTCAGCTCAATCTTAGGGAAAAGAGCAGATTGTTTCTTAAAGAGTAGCGGTGGAAAATTGAGGCCTAACTGATAAATAATGATGGGATTGGACCTTATGGGCTCAGCACAGCCAAAAGACTCTACCCACTTTACCCAGGGCCATTATTCTCATTCCCACCACACAATTAAAAGCTTATCCTCTGACTTAACCATGCAGGAAGTAGTAGTATCTGAGAGCACTTGGGCAGAAAATGGCAAATTAGAAGTGAACATTCTTATGCAAATATATAAATAATCTACCCGGTGTGTGCGAGTTTGTGTGTGTGTGTGTGTGCGCTTGAAGCAGCGTGTGCGGTGCCTGTAGTAGTGTGTTCTCAGGGAACAGGGCCATGTTATTACAGGAAGTAATATGATGAGGAAATGGAATATTCATGAGTGCCGTGTCGCCCTTAAAACAAAGCTCGATGCCTCTCGAACAGTCTCAAACGGCCATCCATACAGATAGAGAAGTGGATTGGCATTTAATAAAATGAAACATTCCACATGAATAAACATTAAGCGCTGTACGAATGGAACTCTTCCATTTCTAAATGAGACATAAGCCATTCGGGGGAAAAAATAAAACATCTGTCTTAGTGCAGCAACTGCCGGGAGAGAAAGTAAGAGCCCTTCCTGAATATCATTTATTTACTGTCCTCGGCCAAATTAAATATAACCCCCGAAATAACTGCATGCCATCTTCAAATGAAAACCCTCCCAGATGGACTTCTGCTGGACAAATTAATAAAATAAAAGTCTTGCCCTCAATGCGGGTCTGTGTATAAAATCCCCAAAATACAACTGACAACCGTTATTGTGAGGAGCAGCAAGGAATCGGCGTCTCGGCCTTGGAGGGAACCAGAAAAACCAAGGATGAGTATGAGGGCTATTGAATGACTGATTCTCAAGACCATTCACGTCTTTTTTTCCAAATTGAATCTTTCTATGTCCCTCTCTCTCTCTCTCTCTCTCTCTCTCTCTCACTGTCATTCTGTGTCCCTCTCCCCGCTCTCACACGCAAACACCAACCAAAGGACCTCGGCAATTACCCCTGAAATAACCTCCTTGATTGATATCTCAATTACGCGCTGCCATTGTTGTGTGTTATCTTGTCTCGTGCACAACCCCCAGCGTCCCCCCCCCCCCGTCCCCATTCTCCACCGCTCGGCAGAGGAACGAGGAGGAATGAGGTGACCTTGTCGTTTTTTTTTTGTGTTTTTTTTTCTTTTCATCTTCTTGCAGAGCTTCTCTCCGTAAGCCTTTGTCTATCCGATTACTTTGTGTCGCCCGCAACAGCTTATCGATTTTACCCTTTCGTCTTTATTTGCCTAAATGTGTGGCAAATCAGAGAACTGGAGCGCTAATGCAATTTGGCGAGAGGACAAACATTCCTCTCGTTTCTTTCGCCCGTGCTCCCCGAAGGCGCCGAGGCAAAGCAGCGTTCAGGAAAATTAAGTTCATCGAATCAGGTGAGTTGTGACAGAGTCGGCAGACGAGGAAACACTCACTCAGCGTCGGAGTGCACGAAACAAAAGGAATAACAAAAGACGCTCCCCCACGTTTCGGCTGAAAACACATGAAAGAGATTTTCAGAAATGTTGTTCTTACCTGAACACAAAGGAGGCGACGAGTCATCCCAGGCGGAGCATGGAGGAAACAGAGGAGAAAAGAAGAGCGTTAATGTTTCGGCACAAACGCAGCAACTCACCATCCTCAAAGTCACTCGATCGAGAGCCTGCTCTATCATTAGGACAATTAACCAATCATCACTCAGGCATTAACAATTAACACTGTGTTTTTTTGAATTAGCGGTGGTGGTGGTGGCGGCGGCTGCAAAGTATAAGCAGCTAATGACGCTTGGAAATGCTAATTGATCTAAGTTAACCGCAGCGATAACTCAGAAGTCTGTTGTGTCAATAGTCCGGAGCAGGATCTGCATTCTTGAGCAGCAGTTCAGCAGCAGTTCACTGTGCAACAGAACTATTAAAGAATAAAAAAATTACTGGACATCTGGTTCTGGTCCCATCTCGAGCCCCAGAACAGCTGACAACCAAAAGGGAAAAAATACTCCCCCCATTCTCTAAGTGTCTGGAACAGATTGAGACGGAAGGGCAGAAGCAGTGTGAGCCGTAACGTCAAATATATAATGAGGTATCGCTGTTTTTTAGTTTTACCGACATGTAGATTGTCGCCTAATCCACTCAGACAGCCACATCACAAGCCACTGTGAACCTTTCACCAGAGAGGATGGAAATAAATTCTCCTACACTCAAGAGTCTGAGAAGGTAAATTGCTGGAGGCATTTTCTCAGTTAAGGCTTACGATATCATGCTGTCAGAGCGGGTAGGCACACACTCCCATTTAATCGCCTCACTCTCTTTGTGCGACTCTTTATAGGAGCTGTCCCCGGGAAGACCGATCACCAGGAGAAATATGACGACCTGTTTGCAATAACATATAAAGTTATTACTCCCTGTCCACGGGAAACCATCTCTGCAGGCCGCCGGGCTGGAGGAGGTATGGTGGTCCACACTCACTTGGCTCGGTTTGTACGGTCGTGGTTTTTCTTTTCATTACATATTTTTTTGCAAATAAATATAATATATATAAACCACAAATCTTTTTACGGAGGGTAAAGACAATCCATTTTGGTTTTGAGGCTATGCTGGGAAGAATGCACCGGTCAAAATAAGGATCTGATGGGCCTCGGCGGGGGTGTAGACTTTACTAATGCTGTTATTGTTGCAAGAATGAATTTTAATTTTCATATTTGTGCGCCGTCAAATCCGCTTCATTGTGCAGTGTGTTCAATTCAACTGCAGCTCAGCCATTGTGCATTATTAATGTTAGTAAAATTGAATCAAACAGTAATTTGTGTGTTTGTTTGGTAAAATCAATGCCGGAGTTTGTTCCACACTCGTGCAGGGATGTGGAACAAACCGGATCCCAGCACTCAGATGAAATGGCAGCACTCACAGAGCCCACACTCGCACACCCACAGAACACCACCTACACAAATGCCTCTCTTTAGGAGACAGCCAGTCCTGCTCAGTGACTAATCATCGGCCGCCTTTTTTTTTTGCTGATGGAAACAGAATAGAGGAGAACATCAAGCCTCTCGCTCCATCATTAAACTCACTCTCACATAAAAATCCCTTCAGTGCCGACGCCTCCGAGGCTCAAAGCAGCTGATAATAAATTCTCTGGCATTAATACAAAGATCAAGCCGTGAGGTCAACTGTTCAGGCTTGTCTCTCCAGCGTGACTCTCGAACCTGTCAGAGTGTAGCTACGCTTTGTGGTCTACAGCCCCTCCCCTCGCCAAAACCCAGTGTGACACACACACACACACACACACGCACACTCAATGTAACTGTCTGTCATTATAATAATATTCCTATTTAAATGCATGGACTGCTATTTTGCTAAAGGCCCTTGTGTGAAGTGGGGCTTCAGTGTGGACAGATGTGTAGATACATGTTCTTTTTTTCTCCGTGGACTCTATAGGTCACAATGTGAGGGTCTAGGAGGCCTTTCAGTGGCAATTCAACACAACACACTGCCTGCATGAAGTCAGGCACTGAAAAAGACACACATGAGGAAAGGCTGATATAGTCTCATTGGCAAAATAAGAGGTTTTATACAGCATAGATTAAAATAATGCTTTATATATAAATACTGTATCCATATATTTGTTTCCCAAGCTTATTAAATATACAGGGAGTAACTGAAATGCAAGAGATAGCATCTTTTATACAAAAGCAAATCCGCAAATTTCTACACCGAAGCCCAAGAGAGTGTCCAGCCCCACAGAATTATACATGGCTCACAGTTATCAGTGCCCTAAATATCTTTTAGATCCATGAATTATTCTGTGGCAGAGGTAAAGAAAAAGCCAATGTTACCTTTAAGGTGCGTCACATGAGAACGACTGTTTCTGCACTAAGTCACTATCATGCTTGTTACCTGCTGTTCAGTCTAACAACACACTCCGACAGACCATTCGAGGCAACAGTTACAATGGCTGATATTGGCAAAAGACCACAGGGGAAAAAGGCTCAGAGGTCAAAGGTCACGGACACCCATCAGCAAGTATATTTACCTTCACAATGCTTGAAATAATGGAGCCGTAAACGAGTGTTTGTGCCCGCGCGTGCATTATTGTTGTGTGGAACAATAGAGAGGGCGCCTCTTCTCCACAAGTTTCCACTGAGCTTCTCTGTTTTCTCTCCACACGACGCCACAGCACTGTCCTATTTCCTCCCAGAGACAGGAAGCAGGAGGCCGAAGCACCGAAGGGGGGGTTCGCTCAGCAGGAAGTATTCCCTCCATATCTGTGGCTGCACTCAGTCACTCCTGACTGTGTGAGGTTGTTTAATAGCCGGATTAATGCGTGGGTACCGGGAGGGCAACGACAAAAAAAAAAAGCTGAGGTCAGTCACAGCGGGCTCTGACGGGCATTCAAGCTAACCTGCTGGAAAAAGGCTCTTTTCATGTAGAGCGCGTGGAAAAAGCCCAAAGAAGAAAACGATTAAAGGATTTGTTTTGTCTACCTAACAAGACAGATAACTCTTACATGGAGCTAAACAAAAAATGATGCTCCTGCTGTGAATCTGCGTTTCCAGAGAAAAAGTCTCAAACACGCCCAACTGTCGAAATAGAACAACCCCGCTGGGAAATGTGTCACAGCGTGTGCGATTCCCTGATGGGGTGGAGCACTCTGCCAGGATGGTACCGCTGGGCATCTCTCACCTTTGCCCTCCATGTATGACAGTCAACAGTTAAACATATGGCCGCGCCGGCAGAAGCCGCGTCCGTGTTAGGTGGGAAGAGGGCATCTGACCACCGCCTGGCACCTGCAGGGGGAGGCTGCGGGCTACACTGGCAAGGTAAGAGGCACTGTTGTCCCTGGCACGGGGGGGGGGGGGGGGGGGGGGACTGTCAGAGTGACCTTCACACCTCAACACCCTCAGACTACTGCTGCACCTCATGACACCAAGATGAAAAATCAGGTGAAACAAGTTAAAAGGGGAAATCTCTGTGTCTTTTTGAAATATTAAATCAGGTCTCGTTGCTTTATAAATACTGTGAAGGTATGAAAGCGACTCGATCGCCAGATAAATAACTTGTGATCAGTATTCAAACCCTGCGCCTTTAGATCATCAATCAGTCCCATTCAAAACTCCACATGGTCTGTCACGGTCCGCTAATCCGTTCACCATGTATCACACATGCAGCCCCGGCTGATTGATGCCCCCAGTGGGCCCTTTGATTCTGCAGCCTCAAACGCTCCCTGGACCCGGGCTCCACACATGGATCTGCCTGAAGGGTTCACCAGCCCAGGTGAGTGAGCTAGAGAGGCAACTGCAATGGTTTCTCCACCACTCAGTCACTGGTTCCTGTCAGATGATCCGTGGGTTTGCCCAATGCAGCCATGTCATTGGGAGAGCGTGGCCTAAGGGATAGAGCGGGTGCTCTGCAACAAGAAGGTTGCCGGTTCGAATCCCACTCTATCCCATCTGCATGCCTAAGTGTCCTTGGCAAGATACTGAACCCCTAGAAGGCCCCTCATAAAATGATGAGTGTTCTAAAAAAAAAATGTAAGTTGCTTTGGATAAAAGCGTCAGCTAAATGACATGTAATGTAATGTCTGAAGCTCCACACCAAAGCCAGCGGAGGGATTTTGACTTGGTATCTGAACTTGACCTGAATCTTTTGTCCGGCTGCATGTACCTCTGACTTTTAGATCCAGAAGCAGGTGCCCTAACCCTAACCCAGAAAAGTGAGAAGGGAGATGTGAAACTACTTAGCACTTAAAACCTCAAACATATTTCTGTACGGGTCTCGAAACCTCAAATTAAAACTAACATTGGACATTTTTCCTCCAAGAGAAAAACTTGAGACAGCAACAAACAGTAAAAAAAAACACCTATTTCTCAAGAGGCCTTTTCCAGGCGTCATGGCTCGCCTCCACCTTCACATATGGCAAGAAACCCATGACATTACAAATCTGGATCTCCTGTTTGTCCAATGGCAGCCGCTGAGGGGGTGAAAAGGTTCAGTCATTGCTCATGGCCCCCCCGTATTCCCCCAGAAACAAAGTTCACTCAGGGACACAGTTCAGTTTCACCCTCAAACGTATGTGTCTCAGAGACGTTTTGGACATCGGGACTTAGGTTACAAACGGGGTGAATCCACATGACTTACAGGAGAGCGGGGGAGATCAATTCTCTGCTGGAGTCACATTGTCGGAGCGGTGTCATTTTACACAGAAATAGTCTTTACTCGTAAAACTGAGCTGCCGTATATATAACTGCAGGTTTACACAGCTGACGATTACATTACTTCTCCAGGCTGAATGACTGACAATTAACCTCAGAGTTGGAAATAACACCTGAGGCAAAACGTTAGCAAAGCCCTGTACACACACACTCACAGACAGACACAAACACGCACACACTTCCTCTGGTTTGCACTGTGGAAACATCTCACCATCCATCATCATCACCTCACACTCCCTCTGTTCTGACAAGTGATGGATGCATGTGGAACTTTGCAGGGGCAACAAGGTGTGACGGCCAGTGTTCCTGGATGTTGGAGTGAATGCAAATGAAACTTTGGTGCGTGTGTGTGCTTGCTTGTATGCATGTGTGTGTGTGTGTGTCTTTATGTGTGTGTGTGTGTGTGTGTGTTGGCTCTCCATGAAAGAGAATGTTGTCTGGATGATGGTTTATCCCGTTACGGCTTTAACACAGCTTTTTGTCCTTCAAGGTCCCCCCGGCTCCGATTTTAAATGCCATCCACGTAAACAAACAATTACATTTATCCCAAGGTTACATCTCCGCTGTCATAACAGCCGCGGCACGTTCTCTCCAAAAAGCACTACCTCGTTCTCAGAGACCCCGGAAATCAGTCGGTAATCCCTTTCATGACTTCAGCGCATCTGCATCCCGACAAAAACAACATCACACACGGACTCCTTCTCCGACTGCTTCTCTCGTCACCTCTTTGTTTCAACAGCAGCGGCGGGATAATTAGTTGTTTTTTCAGCAATTCCCAGTGTGATCCAGGAGAGTGGTTGGAGACGAGGTGCAGTAAGACAAGGCCCATCACGTTCAGCCAGAAACGGTGACACATCTAAAAAGACCCCCGTCAGGCACTTTGCACTTTGAGCCTGCTACTTCAACGTGAGCACACACATATTTTAGTGGCAGCATTTGATAGCAGGATCAATTACTGTCAACACGTCTTGGATCAGTGAGTTTTCATCCGACTTAATGTTGGGAAAATGAAAAAAATGCCTCAGTAGCGATTCGCACTTTGATTAAAGCGAAAATCAAACGGGCATCGTGTGCGACACTTTCAAACTGCAGAGTATTTTAAAAACTGAAAAGATCAACCGAAAAATGTCAGGATTAGCGAAGAGTCCTGGAGAAACAAACAAATGACAGTGGGTGTTTGTCTACACACTAGAACAACTTCTATGCTGCGGCACACAAGCACCAGTGAAAATGAAATGTGCTTCTTTAATTCCCGAGTTGCATCAGTGTACTGGTGAGAAACAGACAAAGGAATCACATGTTTGACAGGTGAGGGACCGACTGCCTGTCCATCACTCTCCTGTCGGCCAAGTGACAGACAAGCTGACGGCTCTGAGCGCCCGCAGCCCTTTTTTCCCCAAATCCCGACCGACTGGACTCGGATCAGTCATGTAGCGAGCGCACCGTGATCAATGACGCGTCTCGTTGGAAACGCTTGTCACCCGCCTCACTCGTGTGAGAAACAACATTTCATCGCATCACCTTATCAAAGTGCTGAGCAATCACGCACCCCGAGGTAACACCACCGCCAGACACGGGGGTTGATATTAAGAATACAGTTTCTAATTAAACTGACCGGGGCACATTCATCAAGCTGTCACGGGGGTAATGGATGAACTCGAGCAGGTCTGAGGCTTTTTTCTGTATTTTTTTTAAAGCGCGGTTCTGAAAGCGGCCGCGGCCTCCACTACAGCCCCGGGACCCTTTCAGGTCATGTTTGCCTTCGATAGCAACAGCGGAGGATGGGGACGGGAGGCGGGGATTGCAGTTGACAGGAAAAAGTACTCCGAGCAAAAACTTCTCATCATTCACCCCCAAAAATCCACTTTGTTCCAATTATATTCCACGTCGAGCTAGAGCAGAAAAATCTCATCCCAAAAATTAGGAGACAGGGAATTCAGAAAGGAGACAAACAATTTGTCTATCCTCTCTGATCATGTGTTTGCGGCCCAGCTCAATATTCTTTTGTGAGGGCTCGGAGGTTTTACAATTCGTCCAGAGGACCGGGGAACGAGGGCAGCCATCAAAACTGTTTTTAGTCAAGTCATGAAACGAGACGTCCACTTAGTTTCACATGGTCGATACCAGGCCGCTCCATTAGGAGAGCAATTATACACAGACCTTTGATTCATGTGACACGGCTGATGTGTGTGTGTGTGCGAGAACACAAGCTACATGTGGATGAACATGCTGAAACTGTACTCAGGGAAAAAATAATAGATCAATACTTTGGAGCAGTTTAGACGGACTCGGCTGAGTAATTAATTGGCATGTGTGTGGACTGTATAGGCTACTGTGTGTGTGTGTGTGTGTGTGTGTTTGTGTGTGTGTGTGTGTGTGTGTGTTGGTCTTGATTTGGGAACAGATTGGTGGCTGTGGTTTGTGACTCACCTCGACGCTGGAGTATATAGTAAGTTATCTAGGTAGCTATGAGACATAACTCTAGGAGCAGTACAAACCCGTCTTGTAGGAAGTTGAGCGCTTCTCGACTCCAGACCACGGCCATCCTGAGCCGCTGGAACCCCTGGTACAGGCCGTTCTCTCTTTCTCTATACCCCCTTTCCAAGATTAATCTTTTTTTATGAATTACAAGGCGATAAAAAGCCTGCAAAAAACATTTAAAGATAACATATATATATATATCTGACAGAGTACAGGATGAAACTGACACGTAAAAAGAGCTGATACGACAGTTTACAGAGCTTTTGACCAAGTGTGTGTGTGATAAAGAGAGAGAGAGAGAGAGCGAGAGAGAGAGAGAGAGAGAGAGAGAGAGAGAGAGAGAGAGAGAGAGAGCTGAAATACCAATAACCCTCGGATATCATGATTACAGAGGGCAACAAAAGACCTTTTACTTCTAGAGAAAGGCTGCTGCCTGTTGACATACTATACTGCAGCTATTAGATTGGACTGCTATAAAAACCTCTTCGTGGCAGGAGGAGGAGAAGTGCATTGTGGGACAATATGAGCCGAATGAATGGGAAAGAGGAAGAAATTAAAACCATGCAGAACTTTGAAGGCTTATTTATGAACTCTCTGTCTGGCTTGTATTCTTTTCCTCGGCTGTAAAAGCGTTTATTACCTTGACCAGATCACAGTGTAAATACAGACTGGTTCTGGATAACACGCTTAAAACATCAAGTGGAGAAACTGCTGCAAGCAAAACTAAGAATCATATATTTTGGTCATGATGCCCAAAACTAATTTCTGCTTTTCATTTTACAGATCATATTGCTCCCAGTTCAAAGCTCTGATGTTTGGTGCAGATGTTGATGACTAAACAGTCTCTGCTTCAGAGGAAGGATTACACATTGAAGATGAACAAACAGCATTTCTGATCACAAAGAATAAGAAATTCATTGAAGTTACGATGAACTTCGATAGATGTGAATATTCAGCTCAATCTTACACAGCCAGAGTTTCAACATATCCACCGTTTTCCCAGGGAAAGATCCTGGGATGTTGTTGGGAAACAATCAGGCTTAATAAGGGAACTGACGCTTATGAGTGTGTGACATCTGCTGCAGCTTGATTGGTGGAGTGATGCGTCTGTGTAGTTTTGTTACATTTTCAACTAAATTATACCAAAAATCTTAATTGAATCCTAAACATTGTTTTGAACTATGAGCACGAGAGTAATTCAGCAAGATAAGTTCATTCCGACGACCTTTGTTTGCCTTGCGTGACCACAAACAGAAAATTCCCCCAAAATGATTATTAAATATACAATAAACGAAGCAGTGAAAAAAACGCAGTGATTCACGAGGAACAATAAGACACGCAGCGCCACTGCCATTAAATGATTAATGCTATCAAAGGCAATAATACAGCCGGGTGCAGGCACAATGTTTTTCTTTTTTCCCTTCACTTGTTTGATGTGAGACTGGATTGAGACCAGCGAGGTGCATTCCAGAGGCAGTCGGAGGATTAATCATGCATTCCTCGCCGCATCCAGCCTCTCGCTCCCAGGAGTGCCGCTCGCTTCATTAAAATCCTGAAGGGGATTTCCACGGAAAAATTATTTTGGCTGTGCAGTAATTACAATGAGACATAATAACCATCGAGATACAAGCGGTTTATTTAATAGTGAAATGATAGGTGTCTGTAGAAATGGGTTGCTAAGCTATGCCATTATCTTAACATTGCCTCCAGATAATACAAACTCGATGGAGCTAAACAGGCGGCAAAACTACGACAGTGGCTGGTTCCAGTCCATGTGAACCATCTTGGACAAATCCATTTAAGCACGAGTAACATCCAATATGATGCAACAACTCCTCTTACCTAGATTCTAACTGATCCGGGCATGGAGAGCAGAACGAATCGATCATATATATATATATATATATATATCTATGATATGTGCATACTTTAGAGAAAATAAAAGAAAATAATTCTTGATGTATATTTGTAAAGGGAAATCTTGTACCTATTTAAGAACACTATTCCATTTTTTTGAAAATAACATAATCATTCATAAGTTTGCAGTGTCATAACTCCATCTCTGACGTTTATAAAAAAACAAACCGTTTAAAAATCGGTTGAAAATTTAACAAGTTATGGTTAATTAAAAAGAACGTACCATCACATCACAATGTTATGGGTGAGCGAGCCCCCTGACGCAAGATGGCCGCCATGTACGAGCATTCGACTTCATTGGCCGAGACATCTAGCCTTATATATATATCTATGGACTTGATTCTGATGCTTGGTTGTGATGTCTGGGAAAACAGGACTCAGATCAGCAAAAACAAACCTCGTAATGTGCAGCCCATACAAGCCATGTACAGTGAATCTGGCTGTGGATAACACAGGGCCTCTGAGAAAATTACATCTTGCAGCCAGGTGAACTGAAATGAACTTGACACGGCCCCCGTAATTGAACAACAGTCTGCAGTCTAATGAAAAGAGGCGGCGGACAGACCCCCGTCGTGTGTTAACTGCTCTTTGTGGGTGAATGGCTGCTGGAGGAGGAGGAGCCGGGTTGCATGCCATCTCCTCTCGCCAGCGGGGTGCCAGCCGCCGGGAGGCCCGCGGGGGGGGGGGGGGTGGGGTGGGGGGGGGGGCATAGAGCGGCTCGAGAGAGTCACCCCGAGTCCCGCTGCGCTCCACGGGCCGACGGTGCTCAGCCATCCACAGCTAGCCGGAGAGATAATGGATGGCAGTGGATGACAGCTCTCCGAGGAGCAGACCCCTCTTAACTAGCGCGAGACAATAAAGGGAGGCTGGAAGGAGAGCAGGATGTATGATCTGCAGTTTCTTTTTGTCGGAGCGGGTGAGCTTCGAGGAGAGTGGATGGGATCTTTCGAGCAGATGTGCTATCTGTTTTATTTTAAGCAGAAGCGCAGACGCTACCACATACGTTACAATCAACACGTTAGACCGGGAGTTTGGATTCGAGCTGTCAAAACAGAAAACCGTCGACCACACATCAGAACGAGTCCATCTCCTGAGAAGAGACTTGTGCATCACGATCAGTCACTTTCAATTATCATGTCAGTATATCGCTGCGGGATAACCCACACTTTGCCTCGCAGGGGAAATAACATTTAAAGCAAATTATAGGGACTTTTTTTTGTAACTATGCTAATATCTTCCCGAGGCTGCCAACAGCATAAGCCTCGCAGAGCTCCCGAGCATATGTCAGAGGCAGAAGACCTCTCATATTAAATCAATGAGAGAAGCGATTGGCCTATCATTTGTCAAGCCCCCCCCCCCCTCTCTACTCCACGCCGCTGCCACAATTTTGTTTTGAATCCTAAATCAAGCTCCAACAAGTGTGCATAATGAGACGTTTAGGTTCAGGCCTGTCCCGACACCTCTAACGACGTCTGGGCAGCTTCTCAGGTTGTTTTGCCCGAAGCTGAAGACAAGTGAAACCTGCTGAATGCTTCCTCTAGCTGGTTCACTTGTTCACCACAGATTACTAATGGTGATGCTCCGGTAACATCCATAAAAAGATAAGCACTGAGTTCTGCGCTGCGGCTTCTGTGGAATTGATGTGGAAGTCTCCGTACCGTAGGTAACGTGTGTGTGTGTGTGTGTGTGTGTGTGTGTGTGTGCAGAATCGCGTGTGTGTGGATGTGTAGCCCTTTTTTTCCGGGGATTATCACTCGCCGCTCAGATTAAAGTTATTTTTAAGAATGTGCATTTCTTCACAACGGCCACGTTTGATCATCGGCTCGACCAGATTTTTGCTCAGTAATCTCCTTAGCGGCTAGAAAGGGCACATCGGAGCGGCTTTAGCCAAGTTCCAATATGTAGCACGTAATACAAAGCCCCCAAAGTTGTGTGGTGAGGCGAGCAGCGCAGGTGGCCGTCTATCATTGCACATGCACCCCAGGTGACAGGACCATCTGCTGCTCCTTCCTCCCTGCCAGAGTCTTCCTTACATATGTAGATGAAGAGGATTGGACAGTTGACAAAGGAAAGATGTGACTTATTTTTTTCCTCCACTGCTCCTTATGGGATGTTATTATCATGCTCCTGACTCGCCGCCGCTCTTCTTGCGACGCTAAGTCCAAACACCGTCAATCTGCATCATCCCCTTCGCCTGGTATGCTGTACTTGTTACATCATAATAATGACAAGCCATTTCCTTCTGCAGAAGAATTCTCCCCTGGGGCCATGTCGCCCCCCCCCCCCCCCCCCTGCCTTCAGACAACATGGCAGTGACAGAGACAATAAATAAACAAGCCGATAAATAAATAACCCTCTCCATTTTATGATGCTCTCTCGCTTTTGCCCTCCAGCCGCTTCTACAGACATCTGTGCTCCGGTAACAATGTGCTGGTGGCAGTTAAGCAGCCGAGCTACAAGGACAAGGTCGACCCGGGTGAAAGGCGCCTCATCAAGGCCGGGGGAGAGTAAAGTGATAACGGAAAGAGGCAGGTGTGATGGCCGCTCGTTGAGGAATCCAGCTTCACTCGAGGCAGAAAAAGTTAATTTGACAAAGGTTTTCATTTTATACGTCCAAGTTGTGTGGGTTTGATTACGTTGTTTCACAGAGTTGGATGATAGCAGTCTCAAATTTGCGCGGTAACAAAGCATGATCACAATTACCAAGAACCCATGAATAATAAACAGGTTCAAATCACCGAGATACGCCACGGATGACTGCTAAACTCATTAAGATCACAACGCATGCATTCACATCCTCACGAGACCTACTGTACAATAGTGTAAAATGAAATCTGTTTCAGAGTTCTGGTAAAGGCGAAGACATGTGTACTGTCCTAGATATTTTTTTTTTGCACCCCCTTGGCATTAGGACTTCTATCTCCTCTTGTGCTTCCAAAAAGTTTCATCATCAGTTAGAACAATGCATGTTTCAGAACACAGGGCCGGCTGAGCGAAAACAGAGGAGAGAGCGAGAGGAAGAAAGACAGAGACGTAGAGGGAGAGATGGAAGAGTGGAGCCAAACAAAGGTTCAACTTTTGTATCTGGGAGGCAGATTTTGTCCCAGTTGTCTTAAGTGATGAGGGAAAAGAAGGAGGAGGAGGAGGAAGAGGAGAAGGAGGAGGACGAGGAGTGAAGATGAAGGGAACTGGAAGGCCACTGCTTGGTGGTGACGTCAGTGCATGGGTTTAACTGGTTGTCCACCATCATGCACACACTGACGCAGTGTCATGCAGAGTGGTGGTAATTGGTAGTCAGAGGACCCACGTGGGGCCAATCAAGGAGCTGCTCAAGTACATGTTAGTGTGTTTGTGTTTTGTGTGTGTGTGTGTGAGTGTGCGTGTGTATGTTCTCCTGAAACCCCACGAGGACGTTTTATCTGAGGAACCACTATTAAAGCTGTTTTAACAAATATATTGGTATCAGGATGCTTGTAAAGTCAACTATGGGAATCATCATGTATGATGGTGCATTAACCACAAAGTGCTTCATATAATTGAAAAATGATGTCATAGACAACAACTAGAAGCATGTTAGCAGTTTTAGTTGTTTAACCAGGGAAAATAAGATCCAACCATTTATTCAATGTAGTTTGTCAGATGTGAGGATTTAGTCTGTTTTTAATATCGTTTCAATTCAAACAAAAACATTAAAGATGTCACCTCTGGTTCTTGGGACTGAGAAACCGTTTTTTTTATAGTTTAGTCACATTTTAAAGGATTAAAAATGAATCAGTTAATCAGGGAAAAATAATCTGCAGATTATGATTTCTGTTTTTTTATTCAATCAGTGGTGTTTTTTCAGCGTAATTATAAAAAAACACCATGAAACAAATCCACAGAGCCCAGAACACGTAATCCATTAATGACTGAACAGGCTGAAATATCTGCAGCATTAGTTGTTGGTATGAAAAGGTTGCTGAGGATTTGGTTGGTACTGCAGATGTGATTCTTTTTTGATTTGTTTGAAGCCTAATGACAAACACAAAATGTAATTAGAAGGAGTAAAAAGGTAGGTAAGTACTGAGAATTGAACAACCCCACTGACGCAGATAAATCCTTCCATTGATTTCCGAGACAACTTTATATTTCATTTAACACACAACAATCAATTGTTGCCGTCCGCCCTCAGAGAGTATTAATTGCGCCGAGGGGTGAAAATTACCCGACGTGTGAAAGTGGGGTTCACACTGGTCGGCTGCAGTGCGGCTGTATTGACCAGCTCGTCCGTTTCCCAGTGCTGCCATTTTAGATTTCAGTGTAATTACAGGCTCGCTGGGCAATCTGGGCCAATGACCGCCTCCTTCGAGCAAACAACTCCCTCCAGGCTGGGGGTTGCTGCTGCTGGATGCTACAGGCTGAACGGCAGGGACATGAAACTCCCCTCAGGACTGTGAAAGGTTGGAGACAGAGATGCCTCTTTGCAACAACAGAAACATGCATGTGCGCACCTCCAGTCAGGGCAAGAGGTGAAAGGAATTAGAAAGCCTAAGAGCCCGCAATGGAGTGATGGATTTGCTGCAGGTGACAGTTTGATTGGCGGAGTTGTCTCCTTTTGGACATTTACTGCTCTTTGCATCAGTTGGCAGGACGTGGATCCGCTTTGATCTGCTGTCGTGGAAGAAGTGGTTTGCACAAGCCGTCAATGTCACGGGCAAACAACACAGGTTTTCAGTGGCCAATCCACATTTATACTGTGAAAAGCACACATTGGAATACATTTTTAAAAAGAGAGATTTACGGCACCATTGTGCAATAATCCTGGAAAACAAATCAGATTATGTTGTATGGTAGTAAAATGTAATCTCATCAGAATTAAGTGAAATCCCTAAATATGTTCTGCTACAAAGTAATACAGTGTTTGATTAAAGCAAATTAAAACCAATAATAAAATAATAACATTTTGAAAAAAAAACTTTACGTACATGAGTGTATAAACTGGCAGATTTGACATGTTAAATACTTCATATTTAGATGTATATTGTATAAAACTACTGGTTACATTGATTATGCAATGGAAATAAATTGCTTATTATAGTGCTGCTGTTGTTGTTTGTTTGTTCCTACTGTAACACACAATAAGTGTGACATGTACCATGAACTTAAATATCCCGGATGTATAGAGAAGGTTGTTGTGCATGTGGTAAATAAAAAGAGCATTTCCATGTTCATCTCTATATCTGGGGCATCCAGTGGAGTTTTATCATCTATAATTCATCTGTTTGAAAACTTGTGTGTATTGTCTTATTTATATTTAAATCCATTACAAATCGCTGAATGAGCTGTTTAATCTCAATGGACTGAGGATAACATTCTGCCAGTGGGCCTTCGGTGAAACAGTGTCACTAGATTAAAGCTTGGGTTGGTGATACAGGAAAACTAGCAAGAGCAGGCTACACTCAACGAAGAAACGTGCACAGGCAGAGAATTGGTAGAAGACAACTTCTCCGTGACTTTTCCATGACAAGTAAGATAAGCCTCCTGCATCATGGGACCCTATTCCCCTCTTGCTGCCACTATGTCCTTCTGTTTGCCATGAAACACAACAGCCTTTTTACACAAACATCGATTTGGCCGTGTGATGGAATCCACTGCCGGTGAAAAGGCTGAAAAATGTTTCCCATTCCGCGTTCGTACCTTTTATATAGATCGTGTTATATCGAGAGCAGGATCTAAAGGTGGGATAAAGGTGTAGCATTCCTCCCCTGGACAGGCTGTAAAGGGTAGAGATTGGACCTTTTTATTTCAATGTTCTCATCAGCAAGGAGCCGGCGAGTGGGAACAAAAAGACCATGTTGTGCGGGTAACTAATGGGACCACCGGAGGACCTGAAAGGCAATATCACAGCAGCGGCGCAGCCTCTCTCTGCTTGTGTAGATGCTTTAGGAAGGTCATAAACAACACACATAAACGTACGCCTAAACGACTTCCACTTTTCCCCCCATTTCAATTCATTTTCAATAGAAAAAACCCACAAAGAATAATGTCATGTTGCCTCTGTGACTTGCAGGGTCCTCCACTAATCTTTGCATTAATCAATAAAGTATGTGAGGCTGGAGCAGAAGCAGAATACATCTACATGGAAAATGTCAGTTGGGTCAGCTCCCATCTATGTGCTTTAATAGGTGCCAAGGGGGGGGGGGGGGGTCTGTGACAGCTAATGGCCCTGTTGGTCTTTTATTCCTTTCTGTCACCCGGCCGAATGCATGGCCGTGAATGTAAAGTCACATGAAGACACCCTTTGTAGGCGAGAGGTGTGGTACAGATCATTAGTTTCACTGTTTTGCTGTGGTGATGTATGGTCTGCTTGTTGGAGAACACAACAGTGGAGAAATATTAGAAAGAGCACATCATCTCTATTACCTGGAACTCTTGGTCCAATTACTGACGACAGGACAAGGAAAAACTGAACAAACCATCGTATTTCACCCTAAAAACATTCACTTGTGTAATTTCATCGATGACCTATATGGGACCTCACATTCCATACAGGTCAGAGGAGAATGTTAGCCGAGCAACGGCAACTCTTAAACTGTACAGACAAACTTATTTTGTCTTTAACGATACCGGAAGTTAGTTCTCCAGCTGAATAACGATGCCACCGCTCACATTCTGCAAAATCATCCTTTATTACGGATATGTTTTTAAAGCAGATCTGCGGTTACCTTCTCTATTTCTGGAATCCACATTAACAGACAAAATACTACCCCCGGACTTCCGTGCTGTCTCTTCCTCTCTCCGAGCAGCCGGACGTCTTACCTTGGCAGAATGAGCCTGACAGGGCACAACACACAGCTCCCCCTAATGAGCTGAGCTCAGGGCTGTTTGGCTGTCAGCCTGTACACTGGAGGAGAATACACATGGCAGCACAAAGATGCACTTGACCTGTTTGTTACGGCCACTACCTTCAACTTATAGCAAACAGCATGACCCTGTTTGAGTCTGGGGAAAGTGCCCCAAGCGAAAAGGTATCATGGATCGCACTCGCAGAAGTAAAATAAAGTTAAACTTCACGTATCTCACACAGTATCCAGGTCAATAGAAATTCAAGCTGTAGCTGCAGACACTTTTTATTAATTACGTGATTAATTCTCGATCATTTATACAAGGTACAACATAAAACAAGTCATAATTGTTAGAATATGACATTCAACTTTCACAACTTCTCCATAAAATTTATGGGCCTTTAAAAGTTAAAGCTGAAATTGTGATTTTTATAGCGAAGAATCCACATACTTGAAGTGGGAACTGCATCAGACAAGAAGTGGTCCAACACACACAACATATTCAACCAATCAATCAAAAATGACCCCAAAAAAAGAGCCACATGTGAGGGAGCCCTCTCCCAGGCCGGACAGGAGAGCAACAGATGCCGTGTGTAGCTGAACACATCAACAAAATTACAATATTCTCAAATGTATTCCTCCATCTAATCAAATCAACTAGAGAGCCTCAACTGCGAATAGATTCACTCGACAAAACCTACTTAGCTTTTATGCCAGGGACATTTCAACAGCCGGAGAACAGACTCAATTCTCAAATAATCATCAGATGAAATGCTGATATAACCTTGACTGAGATTTACTACAGTTTTTGTACAAATCTGGGCCAAAATGAAAGAAATAATTAATACCACAACTGAACAAGGGGATGAAATAGAAATCCCAATGTGTCTTCTCCATTATACCCCATTGTTGTGAAATAAATGGATTTGACGAGCCTTCCCAGAAGCTTTTCATTGTGCTCACCAGTGGAAACGCTCACATAAATGGGAGCTGTGTTAACTGCTCCTGTCAGCAGATCGTGGCAGAGAGAGAAATAGAGTTCTCCAGATGACAAAAAAAAACTAAAAAAACGTGTTTCTGAGAAAATTGAAGGCCGAGGCTTTAGGAAAACAAGCAATAAAAAGAATCCTCGGTTTGCTTTGTTGCATTTTCTCTAAGTCGAACGATCACTGTCCTGTGCGCCAGGCTGGAAAAGTTAGATTTCCACACCTCGGGTGAATTGAATCTCTTTTTCTGCTGCAAATGGTTTCAAGAGAGACAGAGGAGTCCTGCAGAGAACCACATAATAACATGGTGGCCCGCTCGTCAGAGGGATGCCCATGTCTGTCTGGACCACTGCGGATGATGTCACCGGTGAAACCTTCCCAAAAGCCTCTGTGCGGCACATCTGGGACATGTTAGTGCGGTGAGAAAAGCAGGATATTAGGACTTGATACCTCATCTTACCCCTCAAACCTTTCAGTAACCATGTACACAATACTGGACATCCATACAAAAAAATCATTGTGGTACCAATGACTTCATTTCCCTTCTGAAAGAGACATAAACGCACGTCACCATCATTGTGGCAGGCATAAAATTGGACTACTTAGTCTGTAGAAGTGGCCGCTAACTCCCTGCACACGCGCTCATATTCTGCAAATAGGAATGCTGGTTTATGAGGAACGAGGCGGCGAGGGACAGAGTGGGGTTTGTGTGACAGTGGGGATCTGAGCGATGCCGATCTCTGGCTGGGAGAGACATGACTTCAAAGCAGCCTGATCAATGATGCTGTTTGCTATTGATCCCCTCCACCTCGCAAGAGAGTACAATCCATCAATAGGGCTCAGCTATGGGCTGGAGACGGATTAGGCACTCAGCTTTAATCTAAGTCCATTTACTACATTTGGGCTAAATCCCCTTTGTAATGAGATGTATAGTATTCATTTAGGTGTTGGACAGAATTCCTGCATTGTCTGAGTGGGAAAGGTAGAAAGAGGGAATAACACAAAAGGACTGTGGGAGTCTGCTCGATGGGATGAAAAGATGAATAGTTAAATCTGAACTATTATGTTAGGATGTGCAGTACAGCCTTGAGTAAAGAGGAAGGACAGGATGGACTGTGAAAGACAGTAATGCTAGAATCCTCTCTCCTTTCCACAACTACAGGGTTTAAGATACTTTAACAAAGACCTAAGTGGCAATGTTCAAAATTCAAGCCAAGACTGATCAGAAAAGGCTTTAAAATCCAACTCAAGAAAGAAGAAAACATCTATATTTGCTAATAAATTCATCAACTGCCTTGCCTCCCCGGGCATGTTTAAGCAGCAGACCCGTTGTGTTGGTTTAATTCCATTTCTAAGGTGTAGGTAGAGGGCACTGCGTCTCACGGTGATGGGTTCAACACTCAAGCCATTAAGAGGTCACATCGGCATATGTGAGGTTACCCAGCTTTTTTATTCTATGCCCCGAGCATAAAAAAGAAAATCCACCCTCTACTGTTTTATGACCTGCACTCGCGGTATAATAATGGATCCTAGCCAATTACTGCCCCCTATTCACCACAGATATCTTTCACAGCATTCTGAATAAACCATACATGTGTTACGTAACCGAGGTTAAAAGAAATGCTTGGCAAGGAAGCCCTCCGATAAAAGCTACTTTTGTTATGTGTGGTAAGACTTTATTGTGAGATCTATCCTTTTTTCCCCCCACGAGGAAGCACTTCCAGTTGGCGCTCCATCTGTTTACCACTGGGTTTCCGTTAGCGAAGCTTTCTCTTTAAAACGACTGGACTCTGCTAGCCTCGGAGACCACGCATATGTTATAGATTACAATGGTAATGGCAGCTGCCGCTACACTGTGGGCAGCATTGGGAGCGAGCACTCTGGATGTTTTGTTCATAATCCGGGCATTCGAGTAAGTTGGCAAGCGGCCCCGGAAAAAATATAAAAATTCAGGGTAAAACCTCAGTGATTGATTATAAACAACCCACCGAACTTTGAGTCTCTCTGGAGAAACAAACAAACTTCAATTTGAGGCTCATAATCAGGGTTCTATTAGTCATCTGTCAGCGGTATGTGGGAGGAAGAGACCACAGAGGGTAGAATGTGGCTCTGGTGTTAGTGGCCACGGGGACTCCTAATAGCAGCTATCAGGGCTGGGCTGGATGGCAGCCGGCTGCCTCTGTCTCTCCTATTGATCAGTCTAGGGGTCTATGATTGCCAGGAATAGCAGTTGATTCCAGAAGTTATTAGCGATGCGGGCCTCCCACTGAATCCAAATGGAAACGCCTCCTGTCTCTGGTGAAGAGGGAGAGAGAACTACTCGCACAGAAAAGGCAGATAACAATGAAAAGGAAGATAACAAATGTAAATGCAGCAATTTGAAATTAAATATAGTGGGGACAGCCTTCAGTTTGAATTATGTGTTACTAGCAGGGCTGCATGACTAAAAAAGATGTGCTCAGAAAAAGGGTTGCAGCGTTGACCTATAGGCAGACTATAATGTATTTATAGGTACATTATAGTAATGCTGGTTTAATTTGGGTCACAAGGCTTTGGCACCTTTATTTTGTAGGTCTAAGATTGAAACCCCTGCTGTAGGTCACACCAGCAGCTGCACACGAAACACCTATAGGGACATTCGAGTCGGAGGATTTGTTGCAACACAAACACACAAAAGCACACAATCCATAAACACAAACCCAACTGGATACATGAAATGGTCTCCGCAAGTCACCGGGGTAAAGAGAGCCAAACAAGCTCGGAATGCTTTTGTGGGCAGCAGCTGTGCAAAGGTGATAGTTAATGCATTTAGCCGACGGAGATAATGAAGTAAATATAAACAGCAGCGAGGTGACACGGCGCTTACTTGCATTTGAGAAATGAATAAACACAGTGATAAGCCTGTCAAATCCCCCCCGAGATTTACCAGTTGACATTCAACGAGAGGAGAGCCTCTAAATATAACAAAGCCCCATTACTTTGTCTCCTCCTTTAATACGAGACATATCAGCAGCGCTAAACTATGAAACCCAGCAGCTTAGAATAACAGTTAAAAACGGATGATTTCACTCTAGTGACTGAATGTTGAGGAGCTCTTGAGTCAGTTTTGCAAACAACCTCGTCTCTCTCTCCTCTTTCACTCCGGGCAGGCAAAAAATCAGTCCCACATAAAATCTGTTCCAGGGCCCAGTGCCTCTTGTAGGCGTCTATTTCTTTGTGGGTTTTCCAGCTGCCAGCCGCTGATAACAAAAGCCATTGGTTCCTGAAGAGCGCTCTTCACCGCCGCAGCCAATGGCTGTCACCCACCGCGTCATCTCATTACCATGACAAAGGGTGTTTATCTGCAAGATTGTCATCGGGGCGCAAATACCTCTTTCTCTGTCATCCTCTTCACTTGGAGAAGGCCTCAGGGTCCTCCTTCACTTAATATTTACATTCCAACACCACTGTTCCTCATTTGATCTCGACAGGTTTGTCAGTTTGGACAGGTGTTAGATATGCAAATGCTACTGGTGTCGTTATTGTGCTTTCACTTAAGTCACATCAAATGTTCCCATTCTTCAGATCTTCCTCCACTGTGGATGCTGAAGTTATTTTTAGTGCTGCATGCCAAGTATCCCACATTTAGTGTCTGCTTGTGCATGAAGCCCTCCGTCTCTGTGACTAACGGCATGACAGGGACTGCAGGGAAAAGAGTTTGAGTTGAGGAGTTTAAAAAAACAAGACTGTCGATAAGCAACACAGCAAGACAAACCGAATCGATTGACCGCAGGACTGAGGTGAAACGGTTAGTGCCAACCCAGCCTCACCGCCACTGCGAAGATTTGACAAATATGCCAAACCCCATGATGAAGAGAACGCTGCATTATCGTCCAGTCAACAGCTATCATGGTTTTATGCAGTTTGTGGTCTCCCTGCATGAGGTTTAACCAAATTCCACATTTTAAGGCAAAACTGTCGAGACAGTCCCGTGTGCCAGAGAAACATCCAAACCATCTGTGACTCAACCGGAGGGGTTATTGGTCTCGTCGCGGGGCCAGTGGATCAGTGGGAGTGGGCGTCACATGCAGAGAGATACACTCAGACACACCTGTGCCTTTGAAATGATGTGAAACCAGGAGAGAATGCAGAGCAGGCTGATGAAGCGTCTGGGAAACTGCACAATGTGAATCACTTATCATGTCCTCTGAGCGGGAGCCACAGTGAGTAATGACGGCAGAGGAAAACGTGGCACATTTACAGAAACACCTTCGATCCAGCATGAATCATTAGGATATCTGTTTTTGTTCGGGGTGGTGGTGAGAGAGCTGCATTGACTCACAGCATCGTGAGAGAAGCCAAACTATCTGTTGGTTTGTTTGTTTGTTGGTCTGTTTGAAAGAAGGAATACACAAAAATTACTAAAGAAATCAAACTGGGTAGAAGGACGGGTCATGAGCCAATAAAGAATCCATCAGATTTTGAAGGGGATTCGGACCAAGGGGTGATTCAAGGACTTGCAAATCCGGAACTTGCTAGTTTTCTTTTAAATTTGTTACCAATTTCCTTGGGAATAATTCGGATTTTGATAAAAAATGTAATCTTTTATTTATTTGAACGTTACTAGAATGTTGGGCCTTGGCGGGGGTATGTGGTCTATTGAGTGCCATTCTAGATCAGAAAAAAGAAAATACGACGTGTATTATTCGAAAGAACTATCATTTTTTATTTGCAACATTCATTCAGTTTCTGGGGTGAAAAGTTCATATTCGAGCAATGATGACCAGTTTACATGAAGAATCACAACTTATCATCTGAAGTAGATGACACGTGATCCAGCAGAGGGCGCTCACTATGGGCTGGACCCTTTGCATGCATTGCAAGCTAGTCAGTCATCTTAACTTTGTTCTGGGGGTGTATTCAAATACATTCGAAGAAAATGCATGTGATATCAAATTCATTGTACCCTATTGAATGAGAGTAATGCTACTGTGATTGAACAATGTAGTGAATGGACACGATAGCGCTGCAGTGCCACAGATAATGTCAACACAGCCCAGATGCGGTTGAGGCTCTGCTTGAAGGGCTTAGTGAACTGTCATGTCAGCTACGGGCCTTCTGAACATGATACACACGCACCAGCGACACACATTCCTCCCCTCATTCATTCTTCATACGATTCTGTGTCAAACACGAGATTTGTCCCTTCTCTGAATCCAGATTAGGTTTTTCTTCACGACGGCCTTTGCACACTACACACGAATTTGTACTGAAATAGTTTTTTCTGAGAAAAGGAGCCGCTGCAGCAGGTCAAGGTAGAAAAGAATCGGCCTTTAAACGGAATGACAAACACATTTCATCTGAGGGAAGCTGATCTCTAATAAGGTTAAAGTTTGTGCCGCAGATGTTTTTTAGACATGTGATATGTTGCATACATGCTCATAACATCCTGTTGAGTTGTCAGCGACTCTAACTTGGGACACATGGGCTCCGAGTCGTGTGTTTGTGTGTTCATTGAACTAATTGACTCCCAATCCACTCACTGTGTGTGTTTCATGTGGGAAAGTGTGTTTATAACGAACAGGATTACTGAGAGGGGATCTGTGACAAGTGATTAAAAATGTGGATTGGCTGGGAGGAAATGTTGTGAGAAGGAAACACAAGAGACACTGTTGTGCGGATGTTTCTGGCCGGGGCTTTGAATCGCACAAACCGATTATTAACTGCCCCAGATCTGAGTTGACTTTTAACTGTGCCACCAATACATTTCATAACCAGCATTCTGTAATTATTTATGAGACGTTTTGATGGAAAACTCAATTAAATCAAATACATAAATATGTTTTCCAGACAGATTAATAAGCAAATAAAACAAACTTTCAAACAGAAATTAAAACTTGATCTGAAAAAATTTCAGCTTGTGATTAATACGTTTTTTTTTGTTTTTTTTTTAATCGATGAGGCAGATTAAAACATGTAAATCACTTTGAATGAAGGTTAATTGTTTCCCCTGAACATCTTGATATTTACGACACCTGCACAACCGGAGGGAGAAAATCAATTGAAAAAGGTCAATCTGTAAAATGAGATGATTCTCCCCGTGTGCTAAAACGGAAAATGCTAAATTAGCTGCATTCTCAATATGGAGAAAACCCATTACTGGCTTGCAGTTGAGATCCTGACCTTCATATGCTGTGGATCATTTGTTCAAAACAACATCAAGCTGTTTTGATTGTTTTTTCTACAGGACATCAAAACCTATTGGATAATTAATGACTTTGTGTTTCCGTCCGTGAAGATACTGAATACTGAAATTTGACCGCTGGACTTTCTCCTCAAAAAACCTGTGTGTCTCTTCAATTTCCTTTTTTAGCTGTAAATTTACAACTTTCCTTGCCCATCTTTCCTAGCACCTCATTGCCTGCATGTGAGTTGGCTGAAGACCAGGAATCAATTCATGCACATGCAGTAACACCCACCCCATGTGGAAAAACAATCTGAGATGCAGTCCTGGTAAGCCACAGGAATCGAGTGTGTTGAACTAAGAGGCTTGAATAAAGTCCCGGAAATCTCCTCTCTTAGCATCCTGCACCACATAATCAATTCCATACAGCTCTGCAGTCCCCTGCTGTCGGGATCAAATATGTATTTGAGCATTTAAACATTCAGGTGTTTTGTTCTCGCCTTCCCGTGTGTGTGTGTGTGTGTGCGTGTGTGTGTGTGTGTGTGTGTGTGTGTGTGTGTGTATGTGTGGAGGCAAGCTGAGCCTGTAGCAGATGCAGGGCCACGCACATGCCGAGGTGTCCACAGTGTGACCTTTTCAAATTTGCAGGACATGTGTGTTTTTCATTCCCTCCCTCCCCAGTCTGCCTTCACCTGTAGAGCTCGACCGTTCGATGCTGTAAAGTCTCTGTGGAGGAACGGCAGCGGATCTGAAGAAACAACTTGGCTTTGTTCTTGGACTCCAAGTGTCTTCACCCGCAGATTTGATATTGTTCTCAAGGAAATTCTGTCGAGCCCTTTATATTTCACTGTAATCTCCTCATTACTGGAGCCGTCTGATTCACGCTACGGCTGCACAGACGTCTTACAAATTGCTAATGATGCATTCACATAATAATATCTGTAGTTACACAACTCCGGATCAGAAGCAGCCACTTCTCTCATAGTGCTACACATTGTTTGGGCAAAAGCACGATCTCTGATTCAGTCGTCCGGCTATAGTGTGACAATGAAGAGGCTTCTGTCAAATTATTTGTGTAGGTGTTTTAGGTCCAGGCAACCTTTTGGCTAATCTCTATCAACATGTACCTGCATATCGCGACCAAATTGGTCCCTGCTTAAACCTGGTTGGTGGAACAAGAAATGGAACTATGCAGACCTGAAAATACTATCCCTCGCCTACAGATCCTGCACATTCAGATGCAGAGTGTGTATATAGAGATTAAAAAGTCTATATCGAGACATCTGGACTGAGTATAATCATGTGTTGCATGTGGATAAGGTAAATGGAGCCGTACAGCTGCAGCTGTCAGCGCCATACTGTACAAACACGCTTCTGTTACCTTTGCTGGCACGGATGACCACATGCTGATTGCTGAATGGACAAATCCAATCACACACAGGCTTATGTCCAGCCAATCACTGAGACCGATCTAATGACCATACCCACAATACCCACTGCTTTTCATAATCGAATGGAGGAGGTCGCGTTTTCGCCCACTCCTGCCTTTGTCCTGCTTGTCAGGTTGTCTGTTAGACAATTACTTTCACTTTCACTTTGTGTTTTGCTTCATCTCCGCGTCACTCACAGGACGAGAGACGCCGGCTGCACAGTCATTAGCTTTGTTCAGCTTCCCCCTGGTTTGGGGCTTTAATAGTGTTTTCCAGTGGACAGAAGTTAATCCCGAGAGAGAAAGCGTCGGAGCAGAGAAGGAGTAATTGCAGTCTTTTAAGTGTTGCAGAAGGGAGCAGTGAAGCCATTTTATTGAATATAAAAGGTCAGTTTTTAATGCGCGTGAATCATTGTTCTTTAAAGGAGATGCTTCCTAAATGAGCCAAGGGGAGTTTTTAAAATGACGCAGGGGCTTTGTTATTGACTATAAACAGGGAATAAGTCAGTATTGCCTTTTCCTCTGGCAATAGAAACAGCACAACCTCAGGGTAACTCCATAAACTGCTCCATTAGCGGTAAATCATTTTAAAACAACAGGAAGATGAACATTGACGGACCCTATTGACAAGAAGGTAAATCCAGTAGCTGCTCACACACGCCACCTTTTCACCTGCAGCTCATCTGTTGTTGTGTTCCGCCTCCAAAAGGAGAAGTGAAGTTCTCCAGTGGAGAGAGTGCACGGCAAAAACCAGTCTGTGGTTTTCTTGGCAAGCATCAGTCAATGTCTGGCTATAGAACGGATTGGAAACCGTGTCCGATGTTGAGAAATGACTCGATGTTCAAAATGATTCTGCACTTACCCCCCCCCCCCCCGCAGCCCCCCGGACCCCTTGCGGCAAAACACATCCACTTACCTGCAAGGAGAGGAGAGACAAGAAAATCAATGACCACACACTCAATTATATCACAACATTCCATGCAGAGGGCTCCCCTTTGTTTCCTCCGGAGGAGATACTGCAGAGCACCACGTTTTGTCTTAACAATGTATGTCCTGGCTTACAGAGATTTGCACTTTTCAGACTTAATAAGCTGCTTTGTAACAGGAACAACCCAAATAAGATTCTTTGGAATATAGAGGAAAGTGTATATTTGTCCTTTTGATCTACTGCACCAATGTGCATTTATCAAGCGCTAATAAAAAGGGGCCCTGTGTCTGTCATAGTAGAAAGGACAAGGATCTGTTGAAACGAGCGTGTAACCTTGAGTCTGCTACTACAGAGATATGAAACGACTATCCGTCAAATGTAGAATGACGACAATCCAGAATATACAAGGGGAACAAAAGGTAGAGAGGAAAGCCAGAGTGAAATCCCATCAGGAACAGCTGGATTGATAATGTACTCATGTTTTACATCTTCCTGTCCCATTAACGGGGGGGATGGGGGGTAATGTGCTGAGAGACCCTGACCTGTTCACACCACACCAACTGTACATCCACACATCTACAGGACCAGGTTTGTGAAAGAGCCACATCCACCTGATATATTTCCACAAACATCTGTCTAGACGTGAAACACATATCTCAAGAAGCGTTCGTTTGTATTGCTAATGGTCCAAGGAAGTGCATTTTGGTGCCATTTGGTCACAGGATACTTCAACATTAATAAAACTAATGCCAAGGAATAATTCTGAAGTAGCTCCAGAGCATCAACACAGGACAAGAGAACAGTCCATTCCAAGAACAGACAGCTTCAGAACAGACACAGCACCAGTTAAATCTCTTTCACTGACATTGATACAATTAAGTGGTTGTGCCATCAGTTACAAAATCCGGATCTAGTTTACAGCTTAAAAGCAATGAGTCCCACACTCTGAGTTATACCATCACATACATATACATGTGTTGACCCACAGGAGAGTTACACACTGACAATTCCAGGACGTATAGGCAGTACACGTCTATTGTCTGCTGATAAATGCTTAATGGGACCAGTAGATCAACAATAGGGTGAGAAGTATCAGAGAGAAGAGGAAATGTTCTTTTCCCCTCTGTTGCATTTTCTGATCTCCTCTAGTGTTTGTGAAGCGGTAACAGAAAAAAATCATAAAATCCTTTTATTAAGGGGAAGCATCATTTTATTTGACATTAACAGCCATTTGTGTGGTAATAAACCACACATCCGGAGTTGCTTTGATCTAAACAGCAGCGAGGGAGGATCCATGAGCATGTGAAACACACAAAACCCTAACACCAGTGTGTGTGAGGGTAAACAATGACTAAATGGTTTTATTTGCTTATGCGGCGCTGTGTGCACAAGTGTGTGTCCGTGTTCAGCAGGGAGAAGTGTTAGGGCCTCTCAGCCCAGCATGAGGCCTGTGGTGAGTGACTTATCTTTGCATAGCTGATCAATAATTAACCATGGGACATGCTCTAATGAGGACGATAATACCTTTAGCGAGATAACACCTCAGTGAGAGGTACTGGACCAGTTCTCTTCATTAAGATCCAATCATCGTCCTATTAGAATTTGTCACCTGGTTGATTAGCATACTTGTTCACTGCCTGGCTGAGTTTACCGACTGTCGCTCTACCTCCGGTGATATTCTAATGCCTTTGAGGACGGCTGGATGTTTGAATTCATCCTGCATCTTCTTTTCTTCACCTCGACACATTGACTACGCTACTCCTCCTTTCTCCTCTCCGGCTTCTTTCTTGCACCATGCTGGGACGGCGCTGGAGAACCCCCCCCCCCCCCCCACCCCCACCCCCGTTGCACATCAATACGTCTCCAGATGCTGTATGACACATGCGGTAAGGACCATTTCTGAGGCCATCCATCAGAGGGAGGACGAGCCCTCGCCCATCCCCGCTACTTGTCTCCTCCGCCTCCTCCCAGTCCACGTCCAACAGACAGGGTTTAATAGGGCCCATTAATCAGTGGCCCCGTCTCGAAAAGTCCACACTGTAATTCAGCGAGGCCAAGCAGACCCTTTAAGGACATCTACATCTTCAGCATTACCACACTGTAGCACGCGTTTGAACATGGGGCATGGTTAGGAGGGATCAAGACATCACGGAACAGGACAAGGAAGTTGTAATTGTAGGAAAAAAGCAATTTCTTTTCTTTCTCTGAGTAAGCTGCCTAATCCAGACATTGATCATGTAAGTCCAGCAGTGGTCGGTGATAAATGATTGTGGCCGTTATGATGTCAATGAAGGCTAGCAGACGGCAGGTACTGATAACTGCCCGAGAATGGTTTGTCTGTCTGGGTTCTTTGTCTGTCAATAGCAACTCTCTGAGGACCCATTAGAAGAATGCAGAGATACCTCTCATTCAGAGCAACCCTATCTATAAATACAGGGATGTGAGGGAGTCATATTTGTGGCAGGAACGAGAATGCATCACGTGCGCACATCCAGAAACACACACACACACACACACAATCACACACTGGAGTTCATCTTGAGTGAAAATAATCTTCCTCCGACTTGCAACCAAGCCAGGACCTCTGTTTTCTGAAGATACCTCAGGCTTTTCCAGTGCCATCTGCTACACCAATACCTTCTCACAATGCTGCTGACTGAGGGCCAGTTGGCAGCAAATCTGAGTACAGCGAGAATCTAGGAGATGACTGGCAAGAGGAAGACGCAGAAACCCGAGCCAGCCAAGTTTCGGCGAACATAAAATCTGCTCTCTTGAAAGATAAAGACTTTCTGTTTAAGGAGAATCTAACTTAAGACATTCTTCTCCATGTGTGCAGGTGCACTGGTTCATTTCCCGGGAGATTTATCCTTCGGAACATTTTGCTATTTCCAGTTTTTGCTGTCTGCCAATGGTCATATTTTACCGGTACACTTAGAACCCCCTAACAAACTCAGCCTTCCATGCAAGCTTCAGGCAGGAGACACAAAGGCACCGATGGCAGATAAGCTGATGTTGTTGCTACATTTCATTTTACTTCCTTTTTGTAATTTCTCACATAATATGCTGAGGTAAACAGTGGGACAAAACAAGAAATTCATTCAGCGACTTCCAGCATAATATTTGGAGCGTTATTGCGCCACAGGCCGATCCACATGTGCTTCCGTATCAAACATAAACAACAACAATAGAAAACATCTGTCAGGCCGTTCAAGCCCCAGAGGAGATCCTCATAAAGACAGCCGGTTAGGCCATCAATAATTAAAACAGATGTAATTCCCATTAGCCATGGGAGAAGGCCCATGAATAGTTAATATGCTCCTTGTGTCCCCCCCCCCCCCCATCCTCGCGTCTCCTCTGTCCTCGTGGCTCCTCTCATCTTTCACATCCACAGCCTCCCTCCTCTCCCTCCTCTGCTCCTTAGCCTCCTCCACCCCCCACCTCACTTTAGAGAATAGTGTGGAGGCACAAGCTCCAACACAGACACACACCATCAGACACTGGCTATAATGGTCCCACTGAGGTGGCTGGATAGGATGAGGGAGGAAAGAGAGGGCAACGAGGGCGGGGGGGACCCTAAGGAAACGGAGGCCACAATTTATGAGCAGGCATCATGGGACTGGTTAGCTGGAGTGGGAGGCACTTGTGTCGGCTCACACTCCAGCCTGACATTGATGAAAGACAAACAGCACCCGGGCAGTTTAACATATGAAGGGGTTACTAGGTTGTTGAGCTAAGAATTTAACCACTGTGAGGTAAAGAGGTCACACGCGGAGAAAGACTCGTTCTTCATCAAGAAACTAAAGAAGAAACAAAGACTCCTTAGAAGTGGAGGAGTATCTGCCCTTCTGCCTGATGAATACCATAGACAGGAGGTAGAGTGGGAGGCAGAAATTGAAACATCCGTCTGCTGATGTCGTCCCATCACTCACCAGACGCCCCTCATTAATCCAGCCCACCTCCCCCTCCACCCCACCCCGCATCCATCCTCCCCTGCCGAAAGAGCCCTCCTGCGAAATTGCGGCGCTACCGGAGAGCCAAGCCGAACAGCCACTGTCCATCCATCTCCCCGCGATGACACAGGGCCTAATGTGCTGGTTCTCCACCAGCCGCGCACAGACAGGCCTCGGGCAACGGCGGCGAAAGAGGAGGCCAAAGATGTTTGCGGAGAACACAATAAATTCTCAGACGGAAAAAAAATGAGATTAGCGCCGCCGGCAATGTGGGAAAAAATCCTCTGACAGCTATTACAGATCTGGGCGGCATTTTTATCTCAGAGGAAGATCAGAAGTGACTCCAAATAGCCAGATTGTGTGAGGAATTAGGATTTAAGAACTAACTACTGTCAGTCATTTGTAACCCTGCACCAGAACAGTCATAATCACATAATGGAGTCAGTCAAGAGTTCTTGACATGCACGTCACTGCTGACAAGCAACATGCTGTTAAAGCTGTGAGCAGCCGCTACATATGTATAAATGAAAAAAACTCCAGATTTAATTTGTCTGACCTACATAGCCAACAGCAGGAGCACATCAATCCACGCCAGTAATCAACCTCACGTCACAGGGTTCCACGGCCTCTGTCTGCGGAGAGGTCCCTTGAATTATAATCCACTCTCCGGTAGCTTTCATGCGATGTTTGCATATTTAACACGGCTGCGTGGACAATCAAAGACCACCCACTGAGTTGGGGTCCCAGGTATATCAAAATGTACCTATAAATCTGGAGGAAGATGTGAGGAGCCCAAACAGAATGCTGCGTGTTTGACCACTAACAAATACAGTGAGGGAATGATAGATTAAAGTAATATCTCTAACATAACTGGTCGGACTTAAAATAGAACGACTAGAACAGCCCTCAGTAGAGCGAATACTTCCACCAAGATCAAACACCTCCTTACTTTAATCAAGCCGCACCAAAGTGATACCGTACATTTCAGTCCAGGTTGATTCATCAAGACCCATTATTCCCAGGGAACTCAAAAAAGTTACTGAGTTTAAACTATGCCAGAGTTTAACAGGTTCTTTCTTGGCATGTGTCCCATCTTTTCATGGTAACCTGTTCAGCAATATTTGTATAATTCCTTTAACCAGCCAACCAATTCTTTGGCACTTGCCCTTTCGTTGCTTCAGGTGCTTTGTCTGCAGACAGTTTATTTATCAACGCTTGCGGAACTATTCACACCATATTTGTGGGTGTGTCCATCATCAATCACTATGAGTAAGCTGGTGTGTTGTGAGATTTCCGTTTTCGTTCAACAGAGGAGCTGGGAAAGGTTTACTCAACACACCTGGGAATCACAAAACTTCAAATACATGACTCACACAAAACAGGGAACGTTACCTCAAATTCGATGAGAACCGCCGCTCCCCCTCTTGTGCCACCAGAAGTCATATCCCTGTTTCACTCGCTGGGGCCCAAATTTCTCCTGCTGGAGAAATTGGCAACTCCCTTAACAACATGGAGAGTCATTCATCCTCCCTCACAGGAGTGAGCACTGCATCCATCTGTCTGTCAGCAGCCTTCCAGACCAGTTCGCCTCTGCCTGCCTCTGCACATTCCACGCCAGATCTCAGCGCCCCCCAGATTTTACTTTCAGCGTATTGCTATTCTCATTATATCGCCAGAAAGGGCTTTGAAACATAAGTGCGGCAATAACCGGCTTTCCCTTGGTTCTAGTAGGCAGTAAAACAAAAACGAGTACAGGTCAGTTGCACGAATAGGCACATAGTTAGACTCTGGATAGAGTTCTTTTGTTCAGCGTGGGGAGCTTGACTTCATGCATTTCTTAATTTGAAAAACGGTGTGAATTTGCAGTGTTGCCATCTTCATTCAATTAAATGCCTACAGGGATCAGGTAAGACTTTACAGTTCTCCAGTGTTCCATTCAGACGGAATAAGAAAATCCTACCAGACAGATAGAGAGTAAAAAAATGACTGCAAAGCAAAAAGTCACAGCACGTCTCGCTACAGTGGAACTGCTGAGTTTTCTGCTGGTGTTTCTGCAGGACATTTAGCCACATAGGCCACAGATTAGGAGCTCAATGAACCAGTAAAACCAGTGGAGAGATTGAGAGCTCTGAGGATTGGTCGTCCCAGGGGTATCGGATCCGTGTAAGAGAGATGGAGGGTTTGGGGGCAGGGGAGGGGGATCAACGACATGTCTGCTTCCAGAGGACCTGCAATTTGCCGACTCAGCATCCTCGTCTGACTTGGGAGTATATAGGGGTCTTTATCCCATCTCACATGCCCACACCCTGGGGTTCAATGGACAGGAGTTATGGAAGGAGGAGACCAGTTGACACACATGTATTTGCCGTCAGGAAGGTGAAGGCTCAACACAGCGCCTCCGTCTACTTGACAGATGCCGACAGAGAAAGACGGCTGCTCTGAACAGGATGTCGTGACGGATTAGCTTTATGTTGTCTATAAAGAATAGGAAGGCTAACCCACTGGGAAAGAGGAACAACCACAGGCCCAGTTCAGAACAAATATATAGTACCTGAACATGCATTTTAATATTTTGTCTAACTTAGTGTAGTGGAAATTTCAACAACTCTGGCAAACTTGCACATCACTGGAGCAAAATAAACCACTGGAGGATGCCAAATTGTGAAATATTCGTCAAGATGTTTGTATGATTTGTAAAGTGTTTTTCCATCTTGTTATGAAACTGGATCCCACCCCTGATCGATATCCACTCCAGCATTTAATGGGTTCTTCCCTGAACCATACCACATCCTTTCATCAAGTTTTGTGGAAATCTCGTAAATCCATTTGTTGTGTAATCTTGGCTACAAACAAACCAACCAACAACCAAATGGACAGGGGTGAAAATATATAGCCTCCTTGTATAACCCAGAATGTTTTTAGGTAGCTTTGATTTGAGTCATTGCTCTTCCGGAAAGAGTAAAGTAGCAAGAGCTCAAGAACTTTCTCATTAAGGATTCATGATTGAGCTACACAGCCACTAAAACAATCCAAAACAGCATGGAACACGTTAGTTACTGGGTTGGAGTGTGTGGCCATGTCGCCTCACAAACCCAACAACCCCCTGCCTTCAGTTCACTACACCTCGTCATGCAGGGAGGGCGGTAAATCTCACTTTGCCTTGTGTAGCTGCGCGCCGGCAATCAGATCAATGACAGCTTTGCATTCAAATGGCAATATTAAGGAACAGGGCAGCCGCAGACCTCCTATCTCCTCCCCATCGTTCACTTTCTCATTCCCTCGCTTCGGCCTGTGTGACAGAGTGCCAGCGACAGCCACCGCCCTCCAGCAAGAGACGCTGTGTGCAGGGACTTGATTCAGGCCTCCGCTCCCCTCACTTTCTTTAAAAAAAAATCCCCTGTCAGAGCCGTGAGAGATTTATGTTTTCGAGGCGACGATAAGCCGCGGGTTTATCACATGAGGCCGCTCTCAACAGGGAGGAGGCATGAATGGGACTTTTATAGGTATTAGCTGTAATGACTCCCTGCTCTAAACCCCGATTAACACACACATGATGGTAGGCGTGCAAAAGTGCAGATGGGCATGTATACACGTGTAGTGTCGCCCACATACACAAAACTGTGTCTGTCATTGTAGCTACATCCCGCATAGCATCACTTCCCTTACTCAGCAGCCGTCCTGCTCTCACACGCTCCCATCAAAAGTTATTTTTTTCTTTAACCACGATTAGCCAAGTTTATAGGCCATTCAAATCCTGCACCATCAAAGTGAGACTTTCACTCCCTGCCCAGTCTGGCCTTTCATTCTGCAGGAAAAAAGAATGTAGCAGGGAGGGTATAACAGGGGACTAATCCAATGGGATACTCCCAACAATAAAAATACCTCACCGGCAGAGCCTGGTGGAATGACCCATTTTAATTGTGCGTACACTAATCTATCCCGCAGCAAAAAGTGCTGCGCTTATATACGGCGCTCTTCGTCTGTGGCTCAGCGGTGCATTGTGTGGGTGTGGGGAGTTCTGGAGGATCAGCAATATTGTTTTTTTGTGGGACTCAGAAGGGCTTACGGAGACATTTGTGCCCAAAGGATAATGGATGGATCCGCCGCTGTCATATTAAACTGTGAGAACACGATCGGGATTTGTAATGCGAACCCTGTTTGGATGCATGGAAGATGCCGGACTTGACAACCCTCTCAGTTGCAGACTGATAGGTCATGTTATTCTTCACTATTCTCTGAAGCTGGCTGGCCAGAGCTGGAAGCATATTTCCTTTTTTGCAGGCATCTGATTCAGTTATTAACCTGAAGCAGTGGGTTAGGGCAGGACAGATATTATCCTATGGAGCTTCCTTAATATACTGACAGGCAATAAAGAAGGGATAATTTCTGGCTAGTAAAGACGTTGATAAGTAGATAAGAGAGGTTGGAATACAACGCTCCTAAGGAATACCAGGACATTCTGTTGCATCTGAGAAAAAGACAGGCCCCCGTGATTTAGAGGAATGCGTGACCTGTTTTTAATCTCACCTATTAAACCTCGTCAGTCATGAAGGAGACGTGTTCCGTGGGAGAGGAGGCGTGGCTCAGTTAATGATGATGCAACCTTGAGAGATCTCTGCTCGCATTTCCCGAAAGGGGGACGGCAGGGGGGGGAGTCATAAATTCAATATTAGAGATGTTTCGCCAACTCATGGGGGAGTCTCTGAATGTTGAAACTCTACAGCAGCCCCCTGGCAAACTGGAGTTGCGGCATGTGACCTGACCTCTGATTCAATCTGACTCACTGTTACCATGCAGAACGGACCGGGTGCACGAAGCCTGCACAATGCAACACAGGGGCAAATCAGCATTAGCCTTGTTAAATCGGGTGAGTGCGACCTTTGCCCTTTGCTCATAGAAATCTCACAGTCTATACACAACATTGCCGCGGGTTGGTACTGACATTTGGCGCCTCCCATTTGTCTCGCTAAAGGTCATGAATTGTAGCGGATTCTCTAATGAGTCATGTTCGGATCAAAGTTCGCACCAATACCGGAAAAGGTCAACTGCGGGAGCACGTGCGCCCTCGAGCTCCCTCCCACCAGCCACTCATCAATAAATGAGCTGCTGGACTTGTACCGAGGCTGCGTTGAGGCACACCCGGTCGGTGGCTCCTGATCAACGTCCCACTGCATGCGATCACACAGCCCGGCTATCTGCACTTTTATTTTTCCATTCCTCAATACAAATAAATCACAGTGCAATCGGTGAGAGCCACAGAGACAGCAACATGGTACTGTATTTCCCCCCCCCCCTCACATGCCAAAGGCAAGAAGAGGCAAGACGGTGTTGGAACATGCAACCCAGTTCAGTGAGCCACGCGGGATGAGTCCCTCTCTTCCCCTGTAGCGGCCTGACTTGCGCCTGAGTTAGTTTGAATCCCTGGCATGGCCCTCAGCCGCTGACACGCGTTAGTCATGCTTGTCATAACAAACACATTTAGCGGTCAACATTTTTTGCAAGGCCCGTTGAAGGGGGTTTGACAGTGACAACTTGTAGAGCTGCTGGGATTTGGAGCACTTTAAAAAAAGGGAACTCAGCACGTGGAGCATGTGAGAATTCAAAGAGTAAGTCGCACATATGTTCATAAACATAAACATCTGATGTGCTGAAGGAATAAATTGTCATATCAACGACGGGGGTGATTGTTATAATCCTATTAAAAGTCAACCTTTTCCTTCATACTTTAGCCTTTTGATGCAACAGTTTTTTAAAAGTATCACAATCCATCTTGCTCACTTCTTTCTTGCCCCATCCCCAAAGAACATTTTTCATGTTTCACGTCGCTTAAAGACGTTTATCATATTTTGGCTAGCTCACCCTGGAGTCACAGCTTTTCTCACAGATGCATTGTGGTCCTAAACACGTTTTCGCGTGTGAAATATGCACATTCCCCCTCTGTTGAGGACTTTGATTGATTTAGCTATGGAGCTATTTCACTGTTTAGCTTCTTATACCCAAAGGTCCCTGAAAGCAGCACATGTTCACAAAAAGAAATCTGCATTGAAAGTACATTTTCTATGGCAAAATACAGGCTCTGTAAAGTAGGTACCATGTTAGATGTGTGTTTTAATGACTTTTTGGATCTGGCTGCTGGAGACGTGGTGGACCAGCTGAGTGAGCAGCGCTCCGCCACCCGGAGGAAGGTAAACCTTGACAGGGTTTTGGGCACAATTATCAGTAACACCTGTGCAACCTTATCCAATCCAACCTCCCTGCAGCGAATACAGACCACGAGAAGCTCCTCTTGTTATTACTCCTTGGTCGGGAGTGTGTCCCACGTACTGGTTTCTCTTTCAGAGTATAGTTTGCAGTGTTGACATATTGGCTGTGCTGTTGTTGTAAGCCGAGCAGCTTATTGTAAGATGCTATAACGTGAGAATGACAACCAACTGACACGATGCCAGGAACCTGCTTGTGCTCGAATAAAAACAACTGACGTCATCTTACATAAACATCTGCAAGGACTTCGCTTTCAACCGACACCAACATACACAGGCAGCCGTAGATCAGTGGAACCCGGTTTACAATCACACTGGTATCTGTTTCAGAGTGGGCTACCTGGTGAGCCTCGCTCCTGATATCCTGCTTAGTGGCGTCTGTGTTGCCCGACATCCTGAGCTACAGATAAGAGCTGAAGAGCCGTCCAGGTTGGTGCTGCCGCTGCAGGGCTGATAAGCAGCGCTGCAGGCCCAAGTGGGTCTGTGGGCAGACCACTGTCCGCACCAGACTCCAGCAACTGATAAGCGCTCCCGTCTTTGTGAGACTTTGGTGTGAAACAGATGGGAGCAATGATAAACCACAGAGGAGGAGGGGGGGGGGGGGGAGCAAAGTCATGGATGGCAATTATTTTTAAACCCTCATTAATTATAGGGTGAAACCTTGTTGCCATTGAGGTTTTTAAACCAGGAGCTGACTCATCTGCTTAGAATGTTCTTGAGCTCAGGGTCGTAGAAAAACGCAGTTTCGGCCAAACAACGAGCGGTGACAGAACAAGACACGACTGCATGAGTTCCTTCTGTCAGGCAGCTCTGTGCTGTAACCCGATCCCTGCTGAAAGGATGTCAGAGTCGTGTGTGTGTGTGTGTGTGTGTGTGCAGCAGCTTGCTGAACAAGTGTGGCTCTGATACCTGCGCTATGTGTATTTTTAGTGGCGTCTTCAGGGAGCCGCTTCCTGTAACTCCCTGAGATTCTCTTACAGCAGCCATCTGAGGAACCTCTGACACCAAAGTCAAATACTTTCTGCTTGAACCGGCAGGCCCTCCTCCTGAGATACAGCATGTCCCAAAACTACAGACAGGACAGGACCCCGGAGACAGACACGAGAGAGATATCCGGCAGATAAATGATGCATCTTCCACAGTTTTTCTTCCTGTGATGAATATCTGCCTCTTTCATTTAATGTAATTCATGCACAATCTGCATTCGTTACAGAGTCTGTTTATGGTTCTTTAATCGAACTCATGTGATTAATACAAATCCAGCAGGAACTGGAGCCAATCTTTATCTAACCAGAACCCATTCCACGGCAGCAGCAGCAGCTGTCCAGCGGTAAACCAATACACAGAACAATCATCAGGTGAACCTCATTGGTGGAGGAAAATTGGCTCATTGAGATTTAACAGCATGCTGTCAGAGGAGGTGTGCAGATAGACTCTGGTTACATGTGTGTGTGTGTGTGTTGTAAGTGTAAATATTAGGAGGGAAGGGTGTGAATGCTACGAGGCAGATGGTGTGTGGAGCCATTCAAAAGCCAATCCGAGTTAACATGGCATCAAATAATTGGGATTCTATTCTAATCTATCAGGCGTAATGATAGGCCCATTTGACAAGTTACAGTTCCCAGCCTGTTTCAGGCGATTTACGGAAATCTGATTTGAAATGCATGAGCCAAAGGTGCACACCCAGTGCTCTGTAATTACTAGCTGTGATTTTCTGCATTCCTACCTGCTCGGTGCGGTTAGCCTCTTCATCCATGCCTGTAATCCCAGGGTGTGACTGTTTACTTTCCATGTTCTGATTTAATCTGCCCTGTGAGCTATTTTAATAAAGCCGTGTGTACATGAGTAATGTTTTGTATTGTGATGCCCTGATGATGGATTTTGGAGGTGATCCGACTGGCGGATGAATCTCTCCGCGCAGCAGCCTGGCAGGACACGCCAACTCCGCCGCCCCCCGTCTCTCCCTCTGTGCCTCTGCATCTGTTGCAGTCTCATAGGCAGATGTTCCTATGAGGAGAGGCAGCAGGCAGATAGACCCCCCCCCCTCCTCAACCACCCTCCACAAATCCCCTCCACATGATTACCTCTCTATCTATCTGACGGGCAACAATAACCCTGCGCCCCGTCTCACCAGCACCTCTCCCTGCAGCCGCCCCTTTGTATGAGCGTCAACGGCCCTCGTCTCGAGACAATTAGGACGGATAACAAGAGGTTGGGGGCCCGCTGCCTCCTCGCAGGTCCCACTGACGGCAAACCCATAAAAGGGCACTTGACAGTCAAGCGGAGGTGATGGAGCGTATAAATGTGCGGAGGGGGGGGGTCAGTTGTTTACATTAGCAGCCAAAACACTTGGTAGAACTCTACCCTGATGAATATCCATTTGAACTGTACCGCTGCACCGTGAGTCATTTATAATAAAGGCTGAACAAGCTCTCAAGTACTACGGGGGTGTGTGTGTGTGTGGGGGGGGGGGACTCTGCCAAGTTGTTGCTAAGGAGTGAACATCACATATTTTACCTCAGTGGATTTTTCGGTGCCAGGTCTCTGGCCCTGGGCCACATCTGACTGCTGCTCAGGAGAATAATGATGAATATCCGAGGCGCCATTAATCATGGTCAGGTACGTGTGAGGCAGAGTGTGTGTGTGTCCGCTTTCATGCCACATTTCCCCTGGAGCCAGGTGGTGACCAGACAGCACAAGGTCAAGGGGGGGAGGGGGGAGGTCAAAGAGCAGGATGGGCGCCTCATCAGGGACAACGTGACAATAGGATACACATGCATACAGTCACATAAAACTATTAGTGGTTTCAATCTAGAAGACCATGCATCATCATCATTATGGTATTATCTGTCCTTTTCAGATAATAGTTTTTCCAGCGGGAATAGAACAGAGCAGAATGTCACAGTGAGCAAGAGGGCGAGTCGATGACTTTTCTAACATGCTACAGAGTCAATACTGGGGAAAAAAACAAATAGAATATAAATATAAATATCTATATATATGAGATGTGCTCATAGAAGACGCAAAAGAAGATATCAACTTTTCAAGAGCTTTTGGTGATAAAGGCCGACGCTGTGTCGAGGGGCTGTAAATAAAAAAAATGGAGAGGTGGTGGACTAGTGGCAGAAACTTGGACTATGGGCAGAGAAGGTCTCTGGTTCGTCTCTGGCTCGACTCCACGGAGAGACATCAAAAGACGAACCTGGATTGATCTGTCCAAAAATCCAAGAGGATTCTCCCTACCCTGTCTAGTGCCCCTGAGCAAGGCACCTTACTCCCCCAACATCTGCTCCCCGGGCGCTGTACATGGCTGCTCACTGCTCTGTGTGTCCTGCACTATATGGGTCAAAAGCAAAGGTTAAATGTCCCTACCTGCATGAGTGTGCCTGTGCATTACTGTGCATGTGTTTGGGACAAATAAATGCATCTTAATCTTAATCTTAATAAAAAGATGTGACTTCCTCAACTGAATTTATACGTCCTGTCCTACCTCCTGCGTGCTCTGCCCAGACCCCACCCCTCTCCTGCTGCGTTCTTCAGATGTGAAGATCTGGACAATGACTGGACAATTCGGTCAGGACATTTATCTTTGCCTTTCATTTTCGAAAAACGGCTCTGATGTTAGTGTACCTTTCTCAAACTGAATACGACAGTATAACGGTTTTCATACAGAAAACAGTCCACAGTTAAAAAAAAGACATCAGCAATCACAGTGTCTGGAATAGGACTATTGTTGTGTGTGTGTGTGTGTGTGTGTGTGTGTGCAGTTTTTTGTGCAGACACACACACACACACACACAAAGCAAGAAGGCCTACAACCCTCCTGATCCAGCACGAACAATCAAGATAAGCTTTGGCCAGTGCCGGTGCTGGAAAATAAAAAAAAAAAAATGAAAGAACATGGCTGTCGCGTGTGCCAGTAATCTGAGCCGGCTGGTTTGTGTTAATCCTGTAAAAACTACAAAGCAAGATGTGATAACATGACTTGGACAGAGTATATATTTTTGTATCGTATTGAGCGGACTCGAAGGGACCGAGGTGAGAAAAACAGAATACACCTCCCTGCCAAAGCTGAAAATGTGCTTCGGCATTGATGCTGAATTCACAGCTGGACGTGTCTTGTATTGGGTGTCATTGTGAAAACCTTTTTCATTTCTGGTGGCAACCTGCAGACAAATGTCAGAATGCACAATGACACAGTAACGGATAGGAACACATTCACACATAAGCATGAATGCACACACACACACACACACACACACACGCTTAAAAATCAGCAGCAGCGAGAGGAGCTTTGGATGCGTTTTAGTTTGGGTTGCCGATTGGCAGGGTAGCTTGGTTGTGTTAACCCACCAGCGTGGATTTGAAAAGATTAATACTTTCTTTTGTTAACACCCGAGCTGTGCCACAGCCCCCGCAGCTAAGACGTAATCCTAAAATGAACTCTGCATCACCTCCAACACAGCCACAGGGAACAAAGTAACGCTGGAGGAAAAAGTCGAAGAAAGTATGCCAAGTGCCCACTCAGCCAATCAGGCATGGGATTTCTGTGGAGAAGGACATCTTGTGGGATTGGAAGAGGAGCCCATGGGGGGACTGATAACCCTTGTTCCAGATACACTATTGGCTTCCAAGACGCCAGCAATATGTGCCGGAGCATTGATAATGCATTGAAAACTGCAACAGGAGAGAGGTGCTGCAGTTGGATTGAATTTATCTCAGAAAAAGACACTTACAAGCCACATTATCAGTTTGATATTGATAGTGTGAATTCTTTTTACTGCCGTCAATCTTACAAAATGTTCAAATACGACGAAGACCCGCGTATTAGCCTTAGAAACTATTAAATTGTATTAATCTCACAAGAAGCTAATAATGATGTAGTCGGGGAAATGCAGACGTCAGACATCTCAGCTCTCTTGACAAGCTTCATGGTAGGCTACATCCAAACCTTTTCATTTTAAAATGGCATTTTAAACTCAAACCATCGCCGGAGTAAACCCAGCAGCAGAGATGCATTTTAAAGGTAAAACGTTGTGATGTGGATGTAGTCTTAGTCCTGATGTAATTCAGCAACCACTTGAGCACAAAAGGGACACTGCATATTCATGTGCTACACAAATATATCTGAAGAAAACTGGCTTTTGTGGTGTAAATTAAAAAAAACATCCCTCCCTGTTGAAGGCACTTGCATGTTTCCAGGCATTTCTATTAAACCTGACTCCCAGCGAGAGAAATTACAGCTCTGTGCCCCAGAACCACCTGGTTCAATGTGCTCTGCATGTTAACTACTCAGATACACAACTGGAATACACAATCTGTGCCGAGCGCAGGGACATCAGACATCAGGATGAGAGAGGATGGGAAGACGGATGGATGCACACGAGAGCTGTGCTGCAGCCGGGTTTGATCATCTGAAGTTTGAATTCAACTTCAGTGTGTTCTCTGTTACACACTCTCCTTCGTCTTCCTCTTCCTCTTCCTCGTCCGTCTGGTGGTGTAAAATCTGGCCATGGCCGTTTCTCTGTAATTGTCTACATTAACAAATAGGCACATTAACTCCAGTACACAACTTTGGCACGTGCACTTTCTTGTGAACAAAGCAGTTGGAGCCACCGGGCCAGCTCCACCATATGGGACGAGGTGTGGGCTCCTACAATCTTCCCTGAATCTCAACCTAATAACCAGGCTATTTTCTGGTGCCATTAAGAGACTCGGCCCATTGTGTAGTTGAGCTCGATTTCACCAGGGTGTTCCCGACCACAGCTTCACCCAAACACACACTCAATTAAACACAAATACACTCGTATCAAGAGGAATCTAAGACCGTATTTCGGGAGCGATTTAGAGTTAGCCCGGTGACGTGGAGTTACTTTCGTTCCGTTTGATTTGATAAAGGCAGATTCAAATCTGAGCTGGCAGCCATGTGCATCTCAGATACAAACACAGGGCTCTACGCTCGGCCTGGTAGCAGCTGTTCTTTCGCTGTCGCAATCAAGCGCACATCTGGAGAAAGCATCAAGACGTAAATTGGAGTTTTACACCATCTTCCGAACAGGGGGGCCTTGTGACATGTCTTTCTAATGTAAATATATTTAGCTGAATTCCATATCCAAGGTTTTCCTTACGTGAGACGATGTCCTGGATCGAGACTCTTATTTATGAAATGTGAGGAATCGTAACAACACGACTGTACACGAGCGCTTCAGAGGTTTTTTTTGTTGTTTTCAGGCAATTTCATCACCTCCAGCCACAGAGCGTCCTGGCTGTCTGTCCGTCTTCTGAAAAGCCAGGGCCGTGCGTGTCAGTGTGTAGACCGGGGGGGGCTGGGTTGGGGGTTTGTCTGAAGGTGTTAGGCTGGAGTGATGGGTGTGAGGAAATTTGTCTCGCACCAAAAGAAAGAGGAGCAAAAAGAGGGGAAAAAAATGTATGTATATGTGTGTGTGTGTGTGTGTGTGTGTGTGTGTGTGTGTGTGTGTGTGTGTGTGTGTGTGTGTGTGCGTGTGTGCGTGTGTGCGTGTTTATGTGTGCAGTATCTCCCCACTGTCAGATATAGGGCTGGTTACGGAACTTAAACAGAAAGGAGCAAAACATTTTCTGCTTGGGAGGGATTGATTCTCTATGTGCAACCAGCCCGTGAAATTACTCCCTTGGGTAAAAGAGTGCATGAAAAAGATAAAATAAAACCACTCTCTCGTCTGTCCGGGTTGTTAAATGTGACCTCTTCAGCTACTTATAAGCAATCTCTCTCTCTCACCGGAGTGAAGGTAAAATCTGGATCTTCAATGTGAAAACTGCTTTAGAAATGAAATTTCTAAAGCAGTCTGATTATGTAGGTGTCAAATGAAGTCTGTGAACAAACTACACCAGCCTGGAGTTTAATCTGAGCACAAAATACAAACACTAACAACAACAAATTGGTTATTTACATTGTATTTTTGCAAGAGTGGGGAAAGTGAACATTACACCGGCCGGGACTGACATGAAAGAGTGCATAACAATTTGACTTGGTTGATATAGCACAGGCTGCGTTCACAGCCAGTGGAGGTGCGTTCAAACACCAGCGTTAAGTGGCTCATTAATGGACACCAATGGCCTCATCCGTCAAGTCCGGCCTCTGTTTGTGTAATTCATGTGCCAGTGTGTGTGTCTAGTTATGATCCAGCCTTCCTAATAGTATCAATTTATCACTAATTCCTATGTTAGCGTCATTATTCTAACAAACGCAACTATTACAATGGAGCTAAATCAAAGCTTTAACCTCGCAGCTTACACTCAGCACCACAAACACACACACACACACACACACGGTGGTTCACAACTCGATCGATTGGGTTAGCACGTTAGCATTGCAAATGGCCGTCATGTGAAGGGTATCATGAGGGAATCAATCACCGCAGCAGCATTCCAGCTTAGCAGATTCCACAGGGATAAGTCCGCTCCAATCTGACGAGCTGGGGATTTGGCACTCCAGAGCTTTGCTTGTCACAATATTGATTTAGAAATAATTACCCAGACTGCTTCCTCCCGTGTTTGCACGTATATCCTGGTTCTCCCTGCGTGCCAACGGAGGAAGAAACCAGCCGTTATTTTCACCTCTGATTATATGTAGCAAACATAATCTGGGCAAGGAGATCAGAGTTTTTTTTTTTAAATACAGCTGCAGCAGCCGCGGACGATCCTGCAGGGACGGAAACAGCGATTTCCATCAAAGCCGGTAGGACGGCGTGCAGAGTGACTGACACCTGCACTCCCTCTGGCCGATGATTGAAACGCCACAGATGAATGTGAACGATCGAATCACATGATCAAGTCTGCTGACCAGGTGATCGTCCCTGATGTTCCTCTACCTCCAAAGTCTCCTGACATGACATCCAATTAGGAAGGAGGAATTTCCTGCTGCAAAGATCAAACCTGACGACTCCCCATTACAACTGCTGGGCAGCACTGCAACTGGGAAATTGCAGCCTTGGTGATAAATACGCTGCATCGGGCTGTGGACAGAAGGATGTGGAGCCCCCCCCCCCCCCCCCCCCCCCCCCCCCCGCCGCCGCACTGTAAATCACTGGAGTTCACTGCGCTGTACTTTGCAACAGCTTTATGACACCGAGGGGGAGAATGTGGCGGAGGCTGCACCATCTGCAGGAGCGGCGCCGTGTCATTAAAGCCGGAGCAGCGGCCTCAATATGTATTTCACAAGCAGCACGTCAGGACCCACACGCAGGGAGCATCTCTGCTGCCCCGAGGTTCCGTGTGTTCTGTGGCACATCTGCTCCGCTGAGAGGATTTGATAAAGAGCCTGCGCCGCCCATCCAGCACGGCTGCTCAGCAGGGCTAAATGATTGGGAGACATGCTGACTTTAAGAGCTCTAATAGCACTGGATCATATAACCCATCGCTACTGCCCCGCTGTAATAGACTAATTATGGCTCTGTGCGCTACAGAAGACAGTGACAGAGCACAGTCCCCCCCCCCCTCCTCTGATGCAGCCTCCCAATCCATATCTCATGCTTTATTAGAGAGGGAGCACACGCTAATCCCTTTCAAACATCTCGCTGGACGGGCAGAGGATGAATTTTGGATTTGTGCATGAAAGGTTCTCCTGGTTTTTATTAGAAACCATGTGGCACTCGGATAACAACCACTGCAACTAATGGGACAGAATTAAACCAGCAGAATAATGGGTGCTCTTTCTATTTTTGGACCCGAAACCTGAAACATTATCATACAAATGGGCTCATAATTCCACTTAAACCCCACCAGAGGTCCTTGAAGCTTAAAAATCACGCTTTGTTTGACAGCGTTTTATATTTAATGCAAAATGTTGTGTAACATGTTCCAGCTGATTAAACTTAAGCACCAGGAAATGAGAAAGCGATATCAAAAATGACAGAAATTGGTCACTTAACAATCGGTATGAAATATGTGTGTGTGTGCTGCTGTAATCACCTCAGCATTATATTTCAATGAAGCATTAACAAATCAAAAGCAACAAGGAATCCATCATGATCCACATTCCCATGGACCTTCTGACCCAGAGGCCTGTTGGCTGCCTTAAACCGAAATTATTGAGAACAAAATTAGAGTGAGAGCTCCTCCACCACATACTCTGCATGTCTTATTTCCCTCACACGCTCCTAATAATCACTGTGGACGGGCCAAGGAATGTGCCTCGACCCTCTCGTGTACTGTCCACGGTCTCTCCGAGCAGAAATGTCTCCGATCAGCACAACGTCCCTCTTCTAACCTCAATACGAGAAACCGGAGAAAACCACAGTTTGAGATAAGTACAAAAGTTTAAAAAAGAAATTAAACCACCATAGTCAAATTTTTCCAGATGAAATTTACAAGTCTCTTTGAACTCAACACCGTGACCAAAGATTAGACGGTGACTCGCGGCTCCGCGAGGACGCGGTGAATCGATTTCACGACTTATGCAAATTCTCATGCGGTGAAGTTTCGAAGGTTGAGTCGCAAAAAAATATTCCGATACTTTAGCTGCAGCAGTGTCTCTGTGGATCGTTTCATTTTCTCCTCATCTGTGAAAAAGTTTGCTTTCAAAGTCACGAGAACAAAGGAAACACTGGGTCTCAGTTATTGAAATAAAAAAATAAGTCTTTCATTCTCCTCTGAGCACTTGCAGGTTTTTTCCCTTCACCTCCGTGTGACTCAACAGTTGTGGTTATTTAACTCACACCGAGTCGTCTGGCAGTGCAGTGAATTGGCTGCTCGGGTCTGAATACTTAATGAGCACCTCTGCCTAAACACACAGGAACTAAATGACCAACTCTGAGAAATCTGTGGGCTGATTTCCTCAACTGGGCTCATCTCTATTAATGGAGGTCTCTTTTACTCTGTGGTAATAACACGTGGCAGTGCCGGCAGATGGTTGTCACCTGTGAGTAAATCACAGCTTTCTCCTGTTCAGTTTGTCACACAGACCTTCAAAATAAAATGCTGACCGGTCCGAAAACCTCCATTATCAAGGCAGGAGATTGATGCTGGTGTAGAAAGAGTCAGAGGCTTCACAAGGTCTACAAACACATACGAGGCCAATACAAGTCAGTCCTCAGCTGATTGATTACAATCCATTTCCAGTTATTGGCTATATGGAAAACCATTTTAAAATGGCATGGCCTTTGTGTGACCCGGGGGAGAATACATTAACCTTCTAACACCACAGGCTCGTGAGACACCTCTACAAATTAAATGTGTTTTTGTCAAATGTAAATAACTGGAACACGGCTGCAGCAAATGTGTGTTTACATTATTGATCGATCTCATGGTTATTTTATTTGAAATGAGTGAAAACAATAGATATTTTTTTGTTGTTGTTTGTTTTGCATCAGGTTAGTCCCTGCTGTGTTTTTCTTGATGTGCAACTAAGTTCCAGAAGACCTCCTTTGAAGCATTTGACTCAGACGTTTGCGTTCTCACATTTAGCCCTTTATGAGATTTTTGAGAAGGTTTGAAAACCACTATCGACTGATCCCTGCTTCAGTGTGATGACAAGATGCTGTCGTCTGAGTTTCAGATCAGTGACGTCTTGCATTTGGAAAACCAGGAGCAGACGCGGAAAACACAGAGTTGAAATACCTGAGGGCCTTTTCACAGCTCTGTTATCAAACTGGTGCTCATTTACTCTCAGCAGGGTTTTCATTTACTCACCATTCAAACAACATTCGCTATTTTATTAAAGCAGGACCTGCTTTAATAAAGAGAACGAACTCCACTCTGCAGAAAAACTTCAATTAGTAATTCCCTTTTGTGAGGCTAATAGAAAAGAGCAGTCTGATTTTTACTGGCACTGTTTTACCCCCCAAACAAATCTTTGGCAAAGTGAAGCGAGCTCGTCTTCCTACACTTACTTGAGAATCACCAGGAGCAGTTACATGTCGTTTAAAATGGTCAGTGAAGTTTTTTTAGTCTGAGCAAAGTTAGAACTGGAGCCATGCATTGGTTCCAAATGAAGAATTATAATGTCCATTAGAGGCCGGGTTAGTGCTGCTCTCAGCAAACCTTGATGAATAGAGACAGGCGTACCGCTGGGGAAGAGCTGCTACAACTGTATGTTCCACTGTGACTGTGTTCTCTCTGGGAAGACGTGTGAGGTGCTACAGACAAATGTGCAGCGACGAGCATCTCTATCTGAACGCCTGGTGAGCAAAAATGTTTAATGAGCTTTAATCCAAAAACATTCATCATATCTTTCACCATGTGTTTTCATTTGGAGGAGAGGGGAGGTCTGGTTGCATGTATTGATTAAGTGACTGAAGGGTGATGACAAATTGCAGCGTGAGTAATGGAAATTCTTCTGTCTCCTGCAGCCCCGGCAACGATGATCACAAAAAATAAATCTGCCGATAAGTATTTCTTATATAAATCTTAAAAAAGAGGTTGTTATCCAGCCCTTAGCTAGAAATGTAATTGAGGCTTGAATGTAAATATAGAGTCACATCTTTAAAAGTTTCCATAGCGGTGCATGTGTCAATCAGAAGCAGATTTTTATCTAGTGACCAATAAATCGGTCGGGCTGTGGTTACTGGGCAAAGTAGCTGAAACTGAACACATCTCATGTGTTGGTCCTGACACGCGTGTGAGCCGCCCTGGCCTCTGATCTCTGGGATTGTTGACACCTCTGGCGTCACCTCCTCCACCTGTGGACACTGTGCACAGGTGCTCCCTGCATACATTTGCATTAATGCACCTGATGCAAGCTATAGTAAATCAATACCGAGATGTGCGATGCTCTACACAACCACAATCACAGCTATAATTCCACGAGAGAGAGGCGGCACCCTGCTGATTTACAAGCAGGGACTGTTGTGCACTAATACAATTTCTGATTCATCATGGTGGAGGCAAACAGAATTAGACCAGACACCAGAGAAATGCTGCTGCTGCTGCTGTAGGAACTCTTTACTGTGACTGATATGAAACAGTGGAGATCTGTCACAGTGTGATGGGGACAGGCCACGCAGGGCCGTCTCGTTTCCTCCAAGTCCAATCAGATCACGGTTGCCATCGTGGTTCGGAAGGTGGGAAAAAGCCAGAGAGAGATAATGCTGCACTTCACCAAATCATACCGGGAGTGAATCTTGCCCCCGAACAACAAATCGGACAATCCAGAAATAGTTTCCGTGAGTGGACGTGCTGCTTGTCATTACACGGTTCAGTTGGATTTCCAAGGATAAGGCACAGGGATGTTAAGTCTGGGAAACGTTTGTGCCAAAGGAAAACAAACACAAAATGTGTGAAAGTGCATCTGCTTTCTCTCTTTCTCTGTGGTGCCGTCCGACGACGAGAAAACATGTTGAGTTGTATTTTCCTGAAAACGCAGACTGTGTCTGCCTATCAAGGATGTGGCCGGGTCCCCATTTACCCACTGAGGAGGAAACACAAAATAATGTACAATTAACCCCTTGCACATCAGCACAACATGCAAACAGTTCGAAAAGCGCGGTGAAGGCCAATATTTAGCGACGCACAAAGGGTTCTGATAAAGTGTCACGTGAAAGACACATCTGCACCCACTTCAACAACAATGGTTGCCATGGTAAAGCTGAGGGCCTCCAGTCGCGGATTTTACTTTCTCCTTTTCGCTCTTCAGCTCCTCGTGAGGCACTGACGCCTTAAAGAGCATCACATTACTGCCAGCTCTGGAAACGACTGATTTCCTGTGATACATGTGAAGTTTAATTAATAAAAATACTTTATTATGAGATCATTTAGGGGTGAGTGGACATGAGGTGGATTGTTTCTAATGTCTAGAAAAGCAGACAGTGGAATCCAGAGCAAATAAAAAATCCAAACGCAGCCATTTTACTGTCTATTTTTAACTATTTCCTTGTGTTTGCAGCAGATAAGGAGCTTAGGTTTGTGCTCGTGCAACACTGGTCTAATCTGGTTGTGACTGCCCTCTTACATGCATGATAGGCCGTCCAGATGGATTGAATTGTTCCAATAAAACCTGCCAGCCAACGGTATTAGAGTAATCCAGTGTCATGTTTAAGTACTTTTATTTACTCGTCGAGTTTCGGCCAATAAGGAACGAGGGCGTAGACTGGATGTTTGTTATGTTGACGAAAAACTAAAAAACAAGATGATGCAGGGAAAGTTTCCCAAAGTCTCATCCCAGTGGAATAAGTCATTTCCACTTTCTCATTAAATGGCAAACAACAAACTCCTTTTTTCTCTGTCTCAGCATTCTGAAGAGCCCAAAACAAACTGAGCATTCACACCAGAGAAATGTGCACGGATCAGCCTGAAAAAGCAACGTGAAACAAACCTCACAGGAAAGTGAAACTCGGTCACTGAGCTGCTCTCAGGTCATCTGGGGGAGAAAAGAATGGCCACTATACGCAGAGGGGGTCTGCCCCCCCCCCCTGTGCCCTGTCGGCCGGACGTCCCGGCAGCGGAGGCGCGGGGGGGGGGAAACAGGCTCGGCGTTTGTTTACCAAACAGCGGCCGGCGGGAGCGGAGGGTGTCGGGGTTGCGATCGGGTTCACGATCCAGGTCACAAGTGGATTTAAGCGGCACTATGTAAATGACCTCTCCTATAGGATTTCACTGAGCACTAATCTGTGTGTATGACCCAGTATCATCCCCCAGCACCACCCGCCCCCCCCCTCCCAAATTAACAAAGAGTCTCTGTCAGCGAGTTTTTGGAGAGAAAGAGAGAGAGCAGACGGAGCAGCAGACACACACACACACACACACACACACACACACACACACACATGAACACACACCCAATGGATGAAACTGCTTTTCTAGGAAAAAGATGAATTAGCTGAGTTCTTTCTACTATTCCCTGCAGAAGCCACAATTTCAAAGTAAATAAACAGATAAAATAATAACACATACAAAAACTAAAAAAGTACAGACGTGTATGATTAATCCAATTTCTGCCGTAACAGGAAAAATATCACTGACGCTGCTCCAACGGCTCGATCGGAGCTTGCAGCAGTGACTATGTTAAACTTTGCGCATGTGAGTGCACGCTGTCTGTCATTGTGACCCACATTGCATTTGGCAGCTCAACCCCATCACACCGTAGTTGTATATTAATTAAGGAGGGGAGACAAAAAAAAGAAGAGGCGGGGGGGGGGGGGGGGGGGGGGGGTTCACATTGGACTTAAAGCTGGCACCCAGCCACGACACTGACCCCGTCTGGGTCTGACGCACTGGTCTGACTGGGTCCTGACCCTAATTCCAGCCGGAGACGGGGATAAAACAGACTCCTGAAGCTGATGTATGAACACAGAGAGGAAAAATAATATGTGTAGTCGCTTACCTTTATGAGTGAATGTGTTTCCCATCACAGTGTGCAACCACAAGAGAAAAGAAAGAACAACAGCGATTAGTGAGATGTTATCATTGCAACACTTTTTTTTTTAAATTGTGTTTGTGTGTTCTTTTCGCTTCCATGACGCGAGTGTTCAACTCTCAAATGCAAACCAGTAAGGAAATCAATTACTCAATTACTGCAGGTCACTTTTCCAGTGTCAGACACAAAGCCGCAAACCAGCGTCACCACAGGCCAAACAAACAGCCAAGTCCAAACAGGCAGGTTTATACTGGGCACTGCGCTGGTGTAATGTAATTATAACTTCCTGCATGAGTGGAAACGGGGGCTCAGCGCGCCACCGGGCCCTCGGGGGCGTGCTCTCGTCACCCGGCAGGAGCCACGCTTCCCCCGGCCTTTCCCACCTCTGTGGAGACCAGATGAACGATTCCACTCGACCTCCGACCTTCAGCGGCGGATACGTGACACACAGTTAGAAGCACATTAGCAGCTGAGCGCCTGCGGGCATGCCGGGGTTCGGCTGAGTCAGGGATATTCCTACAGGACGTGCCTGTGTGTCCAACCCGTCAGGATTGAATGACTGAGGGTCTTCATCTATAGTAGTGCATTCCTCCGAGGGCTTGGTATTTAGCAGGAGAGCGTTTTGAGGGCAGGGGCTTATAGAACACGCTGCCACTCACTTTCCACACACTCAATCACTCACTCTCTCCTTCAATGCATAGTGACCTACTTCCTGAGCCTCGGCCCGCACCCCCGGCTCTCCTGCCCTGTGCTGCGACAGGCAAGACGGAGAGCAAAGGAAGCTTTTGGGGTGATGCTTGTCACAGGGCGTTTTGTCCACGGGATCACGAGAGAGCACACAACCCGACAACAAAAAAAAGAAGAAACACAGCGGTGTGCCTAGAGGTTGCCTTGGTAACCTATTACAGTCTTACACAAAAAAAAAAAACACACATGCAAGGCAAAAGAGGAAGGAGGCCAGACTTGACATCCCATAATGAGCTGGATGTGAATGGGGTTCAGCGGGGGGGGGGCTTCACTCGGGGGGCCGGGGGGGGGCTGTCAACATAAATACCCGGGCTTCATGCTCCCGTTCAACAAGGGGAGAGCATCCAGAAGAGGAAGTTGGGGATTTTCAGCATCAAAATGTTGTGCTTGTTTGAGGTGGAGGTCAAGTGTAGATGCAGGGGAGATGTCTGATAAAGGGATAGCCGGGGGGGGGGGGGGTAACAGATGAAATCAAATTACACACACACACACACACACACACACACACACACACAAACACACACACACACACACACTGCCTTTGGTCAGTGCCTGGAAGAAAAAGCTCTGTCATACTTCTTCTTGTGTTTTACATCTCAGGGCTGTATCAACCCCCTGGGGGGGGGGGGGGGGGGGGGGGGAGCCTGGTGCGTGCAGACCGCTGACTCAACAGGAAGCGGTCTGCCCACGTGGCCTGTAATCAGCCTCCGGCCTATAAAGACGAAGGGGATGAGAATATATGCTCTTTTCCTCCGGTTTTTAAAGTTTTCCTTCACCACTTAAGGGACCGGCAGAGGCAACCAAACGAGACGATGATGCCGCCTAATTTCACTCACTCGTCTGCGAACAGCCCTCGAACTCTCCCAGAGAGAAATCGTCCGTCGTGCCACGCTCGTCTCGGACTCTTTTCTGACAGCCCCCCGAGCGTCGCAGATATCGAGCAGATTACGCAAGATGAATTCGGAGCCCCCCCCCCGTGGCCCAGTGGGATGCTAACTGGTACTGAGATGCATGTCTGCTTCCTCACGCAGCGGTCACGCTGATGTGCATCTAGTCCGAAAGGCCTGTTTTTTGCAGAGAAGAAGAAACGCACCGCTCCCCTCTGCAGGGAGGAGCGAACATGGAGCAGAGTTCAGGTGGGAGTAAAGTCCTGTGTTTCCTCAAATTATGGGGGGAGTTTTGATTAAAGATGGGTTTTTTAAGCTGGTGCAGGAGGCAGCTCTGCATTTTCATTTACAGCACATCAACATCAACACCAGCCCTTATTAACAAAAGGCCATTTTAGTTTGGGGGTTGGCAGGAACAGTTCCAGAAAATGTACAGAGCAACTGACTCGGACATTCACGTTCTCACATACAGCCCCTCTGGAAAATTTCAGGAAAATGTGCAGACTTCAGTATATTTCTGAAAGAAGCTTTGGAGTGTGGCGATAACAAACTGACATTTTCCTGCAAGATGTTTCACCAAACTGGAGAACTCCTCTTTATAATGATTTAAAAACACACATAGTCTGTTAATTCCATGTATATTCTGTCATAGTTCAAGTATTGTCGTCTCAGGGCCTTTTGTTTGGCCTCATGTACTCCGTACCAAATCCCTCCCGGGTGCTTATAGTATTTCTTTGATTTATTCTTTTATTACCTGCTTGGCAATAAAACCCGATTCTGATTCTAAAACCAGGACATAATCTTGCATGGCTCTCCATACAATATAAACCCTATTTATGAATATGCAGTCATTCTTGATGGGCCTTGCTGAAGCTAACATATCCATCAGTATTATTAACACTATATTACTATACCTACTTACTAAGGAAAAACATATACCTGTATTCCTAATGTGTTTCTGTTGCTGTTATTGACTCTAGTTAATATGAGCAGCAATAGCAACCCATGGCCTAACTAAGACGATAAAGAAAAGAGCAGCACCTAGAGAAAACATAGTCCACTTAAAAACAACTGCTTTTACGGAGAGTGAAGCATTGTGGGAAATCCTTTAAATCCGTCCTCTCTGCTTGTATAAACAGTGTTAGTCGTGCAACATCTGAGTCTCAGCCTCTGAAGACATCATTCCGTTTCATAACAAAAGCCTCCTCAGCCTCTTAGCAAGTGAAGAGGGCCCATCATCAATATCCTGACGAGAGAAACCTTGTGCTAATCAACAATGAGAACACTCGAGCCGTTGTGATTTTGGCTAACGATCGCGGAAACGAGGGTGAGAGGCTTTGATTTCCAGACAAACACATTAAAAAATAAGATGTTAGTCTTAGGAGGGATGAGACTTTTGTTCCATATAAAATATACAGCTCAGGGTGGAGAAAGAGAGGAAGTGATGGGTTGTGTGTGTGTTTCAACGTTAAAAACAAAACAAGAGCAACAAAATGATATATTTACAGTCTTTTCCTCTTCTCTGCATCATATCCACACGCTGCCAAACACCAGAACATCCATTCTTAGCAGACTGTAAAATATGAATGACCACTTTACATAACAATTGATATAAGCCTGGCTGTGGGATTCCTGCATGACAATGAAGACCTTCTCCACACGTAATTGCCGCCCTCATCTTCCCGTGCTGCATTGTCGTCCATGTCCCAAACAAACCCTAAATCTGGATGCCACTGGAGTGGCTAAAGATCTTGTGTCATCTTCAGCGGAGTATTGGTAATCTTGTTACTCGTTCCACTTACAGATCCCTGAGGATTAAAGTCGTCAGCTGGTGCAGGTTTCTGCAGTTCTTAGAAATGTGAACTCAAGTCTGGGTGAAGTGTGGTCACCGGTTGCTCCGAGGCGGGGGTGGGTGGGTGGGGGGGTAGCTGAGGTGGGGTGCGAGGGGGCACCGGCGCTCAACTGTTCCATAAATGGGAGTGGACAGGGATCAGAGCTGCAGGGGCTGCTGGGGCTGCTGGGAAAAGGAGCTCAGTCCTGAAGCTCATTGTTCCGGACTGACAGTGTACTCTCATCCACCAAGGGGGGGGGAGAAAAAATTCTTCACCCGGCCACAGAAAAGGCTAAGTGACCATAACAAAGACTCGTATTACCATACAGGCGGCCCGAGAGACCCGCGATGCCGAAGCATTCCCATGCGGCTGTCCTGCTCCTGGCATACATCTTGTTAGCAGTTCCACTCGCTGTTATCTGGAGATTTCAATGAGAAGGACATAAAGGCCAAACAGCAGCTGAAGATGACTTTAACCGAGCTACATTTTCTCTACCGGATAAAAAGGTTTTCAATTAGGTGATGCATCTTTAAATAGAGCAATCGAGGCGATCGATTTTTACACTAAAGTTCAGTCTCTCTATAAATGAGCACTTAGTCACTATATCGTCTAACTACAGCAGTCATCCATTATCACGGTTTATGAACTGACTCCTGATCTAATGGTTCCTATATAAATTATTTAACTTTTAAATGATGTGGAGCATATGTAACGAGTGTAATCGCTTCACACTCAGGACTGCGGAGGAAACCTTTTACAAACAGGGGAACAGGTAGAGATGTTGCATCAGAAAAGGCTTGTGCTACTGCCGAAAATGCCAGGTTGCATTAGGCCTTGCAAAAATGGAAACAATCATTACTTCCAAACAAAGTTGGTATCATGAAACTTTTAAACTACCTTATATAAGTTGTTATTTTTTAAATACTCTGTATCGTACTGGAATTGGTATTGAAAAGGGAAAAATTATATTGGAGCAGCTCTAAGTGTAAAAAGTCCATAAAAAGTTTGAAATGACGACTTTTAATGACTTGGATGTGTGACAAAGGATATTTACATCACTAAAATGTCATTCCAGCCACTTTTTCTGTACCTTCTACTTTTTCTAACTGTGTAAAACCTGGTTGTTCGTCTGTCTGTCTGACCGACTGTCCGTCTTTATCCCTTCCTGTTCGTTGGCTTGACAGCTCTGCCAGGCTATTTGTGTTTCAGCCCGTCTGCCCTGTCTGCAAGTAAGTGAGAACGAGGTGAAGCTGGGTGAGGATGTTTGCTGGAGCGGAGAAAATTCCTGATGCATGACCCCAGCGCTCAGGCTGGGACGGCGAGCTGTCAGTCGGCCAGTCCATTGTTTGGCTTTTGTGTGTGACAGCAGCTCTGTACAGCATGGATTCATGGTGAGGAGGTGATTTACCGGATTAACGACACTTCCCCTGTCGCTAAAGGCCGTGACCACTGCATGTTAGGGGCAGATTATCAGCCTTGCTGTTATAATGCCTGAGATCAAACCAGACATATTCAAAGGAAGTGTTGACCCACAGCATGGGGAAATGTTATGAGCTACTCTCTAGGCTTTAGGCCTCTCTCCCTAGTCCCACATTTTTCCAGGATATTGACCTGAATATTCAAATTCTCTTAATGAACATTCATTCAAAAACATTTCTTCAAAGCCCCCTTTGTCGAAATAAATATGAGCTTGACCTAATCCTCTTTAAACAAAGCTGAGCATTGGAAATCTGTCATTCGACTGGTCACATAAACCTGTGCCTTTCAGCAAAAGTCACACCGGGACACCAGCAATGAAGACAAGCCGTCAGATAGCTGCGTTTGAGAATGAGAGAATATTTTATCGGGGCAAAAATTCTTACGACCCTGTTCACACATTCGACTCGAGCCACGGCTTCGGTTCAATGTGTAACGTGAACTAGAAGACTAAACTGAGGTTGGAATGATCTAAGATAGTTGGATGATGGCGCCAGGCCCTGAGGGCAAGAGGCATTGTGTGAAAAAAAACATGTGGTGGGACCAGAGAAAATGGGGAGAAAAATGGGACCAGTATGTATTTCCAGATTTGTCCGAGAGACTTTAAGAAGAATCCTCAGGGGCTATTAAAGTAAACAGGGGTTGGTTTGGCCCGGCGGTGGATGAGAGATCTGCTGACATGAAAACTGTGGTTTTGGGGTTCACCAACAGCAGATGAAGCTGCACCAAGAGCGCCCATCTCAGACGTTAACGGATGGTGACCTCAGATGGCTACACTAGCATCCCAATACACAAAGATATCCACAAGAATGCATGGTTATATCCAGAGGACAACATACCAATCAGATCATACTGTATACTGTTCATTAGGCACATGTCTGTTTTGTGGCTCAAAGCCTGGATCTATTGAAGTGAATGACGGATGAAGGCTTTTTCATGGCTGTATGAAGTATAAACGTGTGTTTTGGGTAAGCCTAGAATGGATGAACTGAATGACGTGTTGCAAGGTGAATCCAAGCAATCACAACTTATTCAGACGTCTCCTCTCAGAGGCCAAAGGACTCCAACACCTATTCAACCTTTAATGATGTGGGATTCAGATTTGAAGCAGTTGCAGTGGAGCAACCATTCATCCCTGCGTGAAGCAGCGTGGCAAGCGATTAACAGTTAATGAACAGAACAATTGACTGTAACATGTACGGAGGTCAGAAAACGGCAATTAAAGTGATGAACTCCAGAACTCCATACTGAGCCTGTCGAGAGCGATCCGCTAATGATGAGCATGACTTGGCTGACAGCTGCTCACATGGACAGAAATATTAAAGCCAGCTCAAGCTTCTCTCTATGAAAAGTCAGAGAAGAATATGAAGTTTTAACCTTTTTATACTTTGATATTAATTTCAAAGTTTGTTCTGGTGGCATATATATGTTCTGGCTCTGTTATTAAAATGTGTAAACTGCAGGTCTAAATATACTATCAGCACATGTTTGTTAGAATGGTCAAGTGACAGTTGGAAAGAAAGAGGCTAAAAGCTAAGCTATGCTGCCTTTATGTATGAAAAGAGATATGTTCATTCCAAATGATGTTACAATCACGGTTGTTTAGCGATATATCCACTGGAGGGCTTGATAGGGCCAATAGTTTCAAACAAGCAAACTTCTTGAAAAAGCCGGAAAAAGCGGCCATGCTGTAAACGGCGTCCACTTACATTTTACTATTGGCTACACTGCCCCCAGCGACTTCCCATGGTACTGCTCTGTTTTGTCTTTTTCATTGATATTCGTAAACTTTGATGCGCATTACTTGCTGTATAATTCCCGCTTACTGTCCGCACTACTTTGAGTTTTCAATCGCCTAAATTGAGAAGTTTGAAAACGCTGCTGGTTGGGGGATGCTAGTGTGAAATCACAGGGGGGAGCATTATAGTCTGGACGGCTGGAAAAAAGGAGACGATTGGAAATGATGAATCACCTGCATTCACTTCCTGACTGGTCCTTATCAGTCACCACCCAACCACCAGCTGTGAAGGAAAAGCGTCGTAAACACTGACAGTTTCAGATTTCTAGATTAGCGCACTAGCCAATGGCCGACCTGGCATTTTTGCGTCACTAACAGAAGCATTTCCGATGCTGGTATCGGAACATCACTACCTACACCCTTGATCTATTCAGAATAACCTGTTTGAACAAGGCTTTGCTCGCAGCTTTGAGTGTGAAGCGATTACACTTGTTACATATGCTCCAAATCATTTTAAAGTTAAATAATTAACATTGGAACCTACTCCTACAGTTCTTATACACAGTAGATGAAGACAGAACACACAACACTCACGGGAGATTAACATTTGTGTTGGAATGTGCTGGAGCCCATAAATGTTTTGTAAATGCTTGGAATATTAAAAGCGGTAAACCACACAAGACAAAAGCGTATCTACAAAATGCCTCTGGTTCTTCTTTTATAAAAGAAGATGTGCAACACACAGCTCTTGTGCGAGTGTGTTTGCGTGGGCGTGTTTGAGGAATGTAGTAACTGCCAGGTAATTAGGGTTCGGATTCAGGTATGTGGAGCCGCAGGGAGGCCAGAGCATGAGACAGACAGGACAGACAGACACTCCGTGGGTTTGGAATATGGCTTAATCCCCTGCCAGGCACAACCACTACAAAAGCACTCAGGTAGGGACATATCGACACTGGTGTGGTCTCCCTGATCAAAGCTTTCAGCGGGGCCCTGCCTTCATGCCTTCGAAATGGACCAATTAGGGATAAGGAGGGGTTGAGAGTCGGTTGCGCTGCGTTCCGTGCACCTAGCTGGCAAGGGCTTCAGACGAGGTAATTATACACACTCTCCCTCTGTCTGTGTAACACTCATACTCCGTGGTATCATGCCTCACTCATCTCTCTACACCCCTACATTATATCCCTTAAACACAGTCCAAGATGGCAGGCTGACATGAGCCAAACTGTAGCTACATGTAGAGCAGCGCTCGAACCCTCCTGAAACGACTCCATGCCTCGAGAAAATCCACCGCTAAGCTGCGACCAGCGTACGTCTCCTCCCTCATCATTCTGATTTATGGAGCTTGTCTGAGCCTCATGCATTACAGGGAACACTGTCATTGTTCATTTTTAACAGCATCTTCCTGGGAAAGAAAATTAATTCATCCAGTTGGGCCCGAATGTTGAAGCAAAAATGACTCAGAATGTGCCCCGTCACGTTTTTAGAGGAGCAGAGTTCAGCTTTTTGTCTTGTTCAACAAATCTCTTGTTCAACGAAAAGACGGTGCTGTCAGCTTTCTGCTTTCCTCGTCGTTAACTGCATATTCTTGAGTATGGGACGAAACAAGCAATTGATAGAGAAAAAAAGTGGTGAATTGATTATGAAAATCAATCATATTCAACCATCTCTGTGGATGAAATATTGCTCCAGTTTCACTGACTGTGTCACGGCTGAGTTTCTGCACAGTTGGCAGACTCAGTATCACAACACTGAAAGAGAGAGCCGCTTAGCCAAAGAGCTTGGGTAATATTTAAAACTCCTCGGAGCACATGTATCGCTGAAAGAATTACAGCATTATGCACTCATCCCAAACCCTGCGTCTGCCATTTAAGCCAGCAAATAATGTAAATTAGAGATTACAGGAGCGACATATGGTTTGATGTTTAAATGCCTTTAAAATCATCTCTGTGGTGACTTCTAGCAAAGCCCCCTTTTCCTGTGCGTGACCTCCCCTCCTCACATGCGTGGGAGTCAAAAGTAATTAGCTTTATCGGACTGTTGGTCACACATGACCCCCCGAAGGAAACACAGCATTAAGAATGTGTGAGGTTACTGCAAGTTTGCATACAGTGCCTGTGCATTACACAACAATGTACAGAGGCATGACAAAGTTTAGGTCTGGTTTCTACCACTGTGTAAAGGCTGGGCGAGGAAGAAGGGGAGCCGATTTCCGAAAGGCATAAAGTTAAAGATAAGACATTGCTTCAATATTTTAAGTAAGACTACTTTAAAGCTTTAACAGATTCAAACAAAAATAAAGAAGGAAAAGGCCCCAAAGCTAAATTTGAGCACCCAGCATGGTCTGTAGTTAGAAGCAGCCTCTCCAGGAAGGATCACAGATTGTAGACGCTTGTTTTAGCCGGCTAAGTCTTTCACTTCTTGTTCTTGGGCTTGTGCCCATTTCTCCTCAGAAAAGGCTTTTGCTTCTGTACGATTTTTTTGGCCGTCTTGCATGAGCTGCTCTTTTGAGGTCTATCCACAGATTTGCAATGATTTTTTTGGGGGCTGTAGCAAAGCTTCAGCTTGAGGTGTAGTGCATTGTGGATTTTTAAGATGATTATCCTGTTGTAGAGGCCAAACAGGCGGTGTTATGTTTTCTGGTATTTAATCAATTCCATCCTTAGCTCTACCAGGGAAATGTTCCCAATGCCACTGGCAGCAACACGAGCCTGAAGCATTATCGATGAATTATGTGGTGAGGATGCAAGAAAAGGTTTTCCTCTGATGACTCCTCCATGAAGGTCATGTTTGTGTAGGTGTTCGCTGCTCAGTAAAAGCAATGCATTCCCCTCCTAGAAGCTGATGAATCTTCCTGAAGGTCTTTTGGAGAAAAACAGACCTTTTGATTTGGCTTTCTAGCAAATATTTGAATAGTCTTTCCAGAGTTTCATGGGCACTTAAACACCAGATCCTTTATTCTGGACCTTAAGACGTTTTTATTCTGAAGAGGTGTGAAATGTGACCCCGGACCAGGATCTGGGCCAGCAGACCAAAATTTTGTCGACCCGAAAGAGGTGGTCCAGATGTTTGCAGTGAGAAAACACTTTATTGACAGATTGGACCAATTATAGGAAGTTGAGAGAGGAAAAGTACAACAGAAGAAGAAAAACCAGAGTAATCCTTACTGGTTTTCCCACAAATGGAGTTGCTTACTTTGCCAACTGATGAAACGGCTACCTGAAATCCCTTTGTGTGTTAGGCAATCACTGAGATGAGCCCCTGGTTAAAGTTATCTGAAAACTCAAATCTCTTGAGATGCCCACATTTTTTTACACTTAAAAGCTGTACAAAACAAATATAATCAAAATGTTGAAAAGAAGGATGAATGAACTTTATGCCTTTTGGACATCCGTTTGTCTTCCACACAGGGACAGACATTTTGAGCCAGGGTTTTCCAACACGTTTTCTAACCAATTCAGTTTCTTTTTTTTTTAATGAGAAATTTGAATGATCCCCACCAGAGTAATCACAGCGAGTGTAGTCATAACTGCAAACATGACAGAGGCAGAAAACGTGCGGTTGTGTTGATTTGCAGGTGTGTTTGCAATCTGGATCCTGTCACAGACAGATGCTCGGGCCTGCTCTCTTGTCACTCTCCATCCTGGTGCGGTGCTTGATGTCTTCATTTCCCTCCATCTCCACTGTTCAAAGAGGACCACAGGGTCATTACTGTGCACATGTGCTGTGCCTACGATGGAGTTTCTTTCACGCGTCTGCGGCGCGGTCTCTGCATGAAAGCGAGCTGCAGTTCATGTGTTCTGCAGGGAGGCAGTGAGGAAGTGTGTGAAAAACAAACATGTTTACAGCAACTGAACATTTAGCTTCCCCGTTTGCTGCTGCTGACGAGAGGATCTGCCGTCTGTGCACTGGACCATAAAGTATAGCCTTGAGTTTAAGGGCTTGGATTCAGAAATACAGAGGAGGGCATTTTACACATGTCAAACATAACTTAGAACCAAAATAACATTCGCTTCTCCCACTCAGCCTACACTATCCCTACTGATGGGTCTTCAGTTGAGAACTGGCTGAAAACACAGCCTCAACATATTAGAGATTACAAAACAAATGTAAGTATGAATTCTAATAACTTGCCTGTCTACTGACGGGAATATAAGTATTGATGATAGAGCATGCAGCCGCTCCTGATGCAGATACCAAGGGGTCAGGCAGACACGCTGTCTAGAAGGTGCTAAAAACCTTGGACCAGAATAGCTCTGATAATGTATCTGTCATGAATGTGTGTCATCAGGACCTGAAATGGCTCTGCAGTCTCCTGCTTTATTTAAAGTCGTTACCATGGCTGCATAAGTTTAAAGTGACACGCGTATACTGTAACCCGCATATGTTATTTAAATACAATACATCTCCACAGGCTATAGAGGGAGTGACATTTATACTGCCACGGGCGTACATTTGAAATTTTCCACATGAGCTAAACATCTAAATGGTGAGATTGTTATGGCTTCGAAATCGTCAGTTGATTAATCGGAGAGAAGGTTAGCGAGCTTGAGTTCTGGGAAATGTCATCTCTCCGACACAGTTCGCACGTCCAGGGAATAAAAAGCAGCTCAAAAGCCAGTTGATCATGTGAGAAACAGAACAGTAGGAGTGAGACCCTCGCGCTCCCTTTCCTGCTGATATAAGAAAACCAGCTGCAAATACAGCTTAAAGGCCGCTTTCCCACATTTGCACATGCTCCCAGGAGATGGGTGGTCAAGTCTAACTGACAAAGGGACAGACAGAAACTCCCTGACTCACTGTGCCAGAAGTTGAAAACCATCCAGTGAATGGGGGATTTCTCCGGGATGATTAAAGAAATGTGTGAAGTGGCTTCTTTTTGCAGTTGTTGTTTTCTTGCCTCACACAGGACCCCACACAGAACGTTCCCCAGACGGGAAACTGATGCACTCACGACAATCTACAGCTGGTTTGAGACTTGAACTCTGGAAACATTCCCCAGTTTCTTTCACGTATGAGGAACACAACAGACACACAAACAAATATTTGGAGAAACTGAGTCGGTTCAAAAGATAAATTGGACATTGTAAAAAACCAGCACTCTCTGAGGAGCCATTAGGGTGTGCAGCCCATTTCATTGTCTGGGGGCGAGAGCACCATTAAACCTTAGTGTTTCAGTCCAGCATGTCAGAAGCTGCGGGGGTCAAAGGTCACCTTGATAGCCATCAGTCCTCACCACTCACAGCTGCTCTCCATAGAAACTTAAACCTGGTACTTGCAGTTTATGCTTAACAAAGATGGTTTTAAAAGCTCATAAACAAAGTGGCCTTTTGGAGTAAAGACCCACGACAGGAGTGTATGTGGGACTTTTTCCATCTTAGGGGAACGTGATCCATCCCTTTTAGTGCCTTGCATTTTTTTTTTATAACCCAAACAGCAGCTCACTCCGCTAATTGACTTTCTCAGTCCTCTCCGGACAATGGAGCTGGTCCTTGACTTCTTTATGACTTCCCCCTTTATAAGTCCTGGGTTGATTGTGCCTTTAAGGAGCCTTTAATAAAGACTAAGCAAACAGGGGGTTTTCAGCAGAATGCCTGGTAAACGCAGGGGCTGGAGTGAAAGGCTGGCGTTATGGCAACACGCCAGCCCTTATAGCACGGGGTCAAAATGAAGAGGATGTTAACCCGAAAGAAAATAGAGGGGAAATGAGAAGCTCATGAAAAGTGTTCTCTGCAGGGTTCCACTGAGGCCATGAAACAGCTCTTTCTTCAGGAAAAACAGCCAAGTTGAAAGAATGGCTTCCTGTGAACGTATTTGCCAGGCTACAGCAATAACCTGTAATTCATGATAACGTGTCATTGAAAACAGAATGCGGGTTATATATATACATCTTTGTTTAAACTGAGCTATAACTTACTTGAATGGGAAACGCAGAGGAAAGAGATTCTCTGACATTTCTTCCTACATTGATTTTTTTGGTTCTAAATCTAAAACTGCTGACATTATTTTTTCACCTTCTCCAACTCTTGGCAGTGATCCACAAGCCTGAGGGGTCTTCGACACCCACAGTGGGCCGACACGGGGTCGTCTGAAACCAAAACCTCATTTCCTGCCAGGGCCAAAGTGCTGGGATATTAATCAAGATAAAAGGAGTGAAAGAGGAAGTGAGACGAGTGTTTGGCATGAAGGGCAGTGAGCTTCTTTTTAGCTAAAGGAAGCTGGTAACAGTTAGTTAAGCGGCTGTCCTTCATTCTAAGTGTGACACTTCTGGATGTCCACTGCATTGCTCGCATTCTTCAGGCTGGTTGCGCCTCGGGGCCTCTCACGATTCCCAGCCTACACATTGATCAGCTGTTGAGCGGAGGTCAGAGGAAGGACTAACGTTCCTCCACCACCTGATGGTGCGTGCCCTTCACAAACACCCACCAGGTCTTCTCCGGCCAGCAAAAAATGTGCCCATCTATTTACAACCCTCTCCGCATGACACCTAGATTTTTATCAACCACCCATCGGCACAATGCTGGACACTTGCCTCCGCAGCCCGGGTTCAATGGACGGAAATTGGGAACGCAAAACAGAGCAGTAGTGAAAGGACATGCGGCTCCATCAGCCTGCACACAAACAATGGAGAATCTCCCACTGTTTGGCTTCTACTTCCTCCTGACACACAACGCTAACAATGAGGCGCTATTATGACTGGGTCCGTCCACTGTTTACAGCCCGGGATGAGACTAGGATGAGAACAGATCTCTACGTGGTCCTGAGAGGAATCGAAGAGTAATTCAAAGTAAAAGATATTTTTCTAATTGAGTTAAAAAAAACAAAAACATATAGATCAGTGGGTTGGGACATTAAAATAACCTTCAATTTCAACTCAAACTGTAGACTGGAGAAATTGTGTCTTGTAACGAGTGAAAGAAAGAACAGAGATCTGAAGATAAAACATAATAAAGTAGAATAGAACTCAATAAAGGTGAGCCACGACCCAACGGTTTCATTTAATTCAATCAAGCTGATACACATTTCACACACTCTCATCATCAGTTCTCTCAATATCAGATTTTTTTAAATCAACATCCATTGATTATTCTCTTAGAAATCATACAGCCAATCATTAGGATCCTTCAACCAAGATTTGTTGAGATCCGTTTAGAAGTTTGTTAAATGTTGCTTAAAAAAAACAACAATAAACAAACTTAAAGACGATGTAATATAAACATATACAACACAACTAACAAAGACCAAGGTATGACCTATTACTGATTTGGACATTTAAAGCTACACAAACCTAAAAGGAAGTCTTCAAATGTCATCTCATTAGTCAAAGGGACAGCTCGGATAATCTAATCTATAATGTATATGATCACGTGTCTTGTTTAAGGAAGCAACCTGTTCCCCATCAGCCATTCACACACACACGGGTTCACTCAACTCAAACCAAAGCAGACACGGTCTCTGTGGAGTTGAAAAATACTTAGAAAGCAGATTGATGGTTACTCCAATAACATGTTGACTCTTATTGCTACAGAAATCTATGAGAAAGTTTCAAATTGAAGATAAGGACTAAATTAAGTCTCCGCCTGCAGTGGATTGAACAACAGGCAGAGGAGCAGCTCCGTCTCTCGGTCTTATATTGTTCCCTTATGAGAGATCTAGAAATGCACAACCCATCGCACAAGTGTTTGTTTACATCAGAGGGAACAACACTCTCTCTCGGACGAGGGGTCTCTGCAGCTTTGATAAGGATCATGGGTATTTATTATACCCAGCAGAGCCCTTTCAGTGAATGGTTTGATAATGGGGGCTGTCGCACACGCAGGATCCTCAGCAGGCGATAGATAGGGCTTCTGAATATATTGTGCCTATATTGCGTATGTTCCTGGCAGGATGACAAACGGCGGAGACAAAGGCGGCGACACGCACACGAAGGGGAAGAGGGGCTGTCAGACGTCTGAGCGTGAAAATCCCAGTGCGCGCCACAGAGGACAGTTTTAATGCGGCTGGAGAACTTGGTTATGCTATACGCTGAACACCCCTGGAGATTGACATTGTGTGTCCTGTAATTGCCCCCCGAGTCTCTCTGGTCTCGGCCTCCACTGGGGCTGACATCTCATCTCGAGGGCGGCGAGAAGGGGAGCTCTCTCCAGACCAATCACAGCCCAGTTAGTCAACCCTCCATCAGCTGGTCACAGCTCCATCTCCTGACTCCTCTCACTTCTCCTGGGGAGAAAAGCACTGGGCTGGAGCCAATTCAAAACTACAGGGTTAGGCGCACACACAAACACACACACACACACACACACACACACACACACAAACACAAACACACAAAAAGAGAGAGAGCGAGGCAGAAAGACCTTGACCCTGCACATTCCCCTCCGCAGCCTCGACACCAAAGCTTTGGCTCTAAATAAACACCGCCTTCAAAGGGAAAGAGTTTAACCCTCTGGAACCAACACTTTGTTTCAGCCCTGGTTTGACAGATAATCCCTCACAAATCCTGCATCTCTGTGGGATTCAGCCTGAGACAAAGTGGCTGAAATATGTAGACTGACAAAAAAAGAGCTTGTGCAACGTGCAAAACTAGGATTCAGAGCTGGAATCAGTTTGAGAGGCTCATTCGGAAGCGAAGCACATACTGGACAGGGTCTATGGAATAAATGTTGGGGTTGTGTGCTATTAGATGAATAGGGGTGTGGGTATGTGCCTCTGTTTGCATCACACAGGGATCTTTGTCAGTTGGAAAATAAAGTCAAACAGACAAGCCGTTACAAAGCACACCCATAAATAAATAATTTTATGCAAATACAGACACTCCGGCTGACAAACAGTCCCCTGCTCAGACCCGACACTGAAACATCTGTCCCCACTGATCCGATCACAAGTGGACAGTTCTGACTGCAGGTGTGAACACGCCCGGGACAGAGGCATTTCAGATCCCATCACTCACACCACAGTCGGATGTGAGGTGGGACGCATGTGGCCACATTCTTTTAGCATGTGCGCACATTCGGTCTCTGGAAACAGACATGAGGTTTGTGTTTATTTGTTCATGGAGCAGGGAGGTGATCACAAGTGGAGATACACGTGGGGGCGCATGCTAATGCCCGGTGTGAAGCGACGTACTCGGAGCTGTCCACTTGCAGCCATGGACGCACATTTATAACAGGTATGAACAGGGCCACATGTTTGATCCCACGCATACACCGTACCTTTACAGCTGTCGTCTAAAAGCCTTCATTACTAGCTGAGCTACTGAAAAGCAGCTAATCACCCGGCTCTCGATCAGCTGAATCAAGGGTTGCTGTATCCCGCCGAGCACAAAAAACCTTCGCTCCAGGAAAACCTGAGGCTTGGATGACTTCATTTCTGAGGAAATATCCCCTTTAAATATAACATCAATCAGAGAGATGAGTATCGTGTTGAATGAATGAGGTAAATAAAAGTGTCAGGATTCAAAGCCAGCCTCCAAACCACCTGCACACTATCAGAGCTGGGGGACTGGTTTGGCCTGTTCCGCTCACCAACTGACAGGCAGTTACTCTCGATCGTTATTTTCGCTGAAAGCTGAAAATGAAACGTCAGGTCTAATTCTCGGTGGTTGAAAAAACCCTGCGTGGTGCCGTAGGTGTCCCGGCTCAGGACATGACCTCTGTGTCCTCGCTGGCCTGCAGAGTTGCCGGTCCAACGCTGTGTGTGTGAGCAGCAGCCGTTCAGCAGAGCCTTCTCAGCTGGTGCGGCACCTGATTCGGTCCTGTGAGAACAAGAGGGCCCTCTCAGTCCGGCTCCTCTCGGGACCGCCACAGCCAAACCCGGCTCGCCACTCTTCATTCACCGCGGCAATCAATAGCCCATTGGCCATTCACCAGGGCTCACAGGGGGCCTGCCTGGTCCACCCTCAGTGGACAGGTTAGGTCAGACTAGATTTATAATCACCAGTGTGAATCTTCTTTCATCCCCTATAGGAAATCAGAGAGGCTCCTCAGGAAGCTCCTCTCCGCTCGCCGCTTATTGATCTGCAGCAACTTCATACCCATCATTCACCATGACAGCAAACCACTCACACCTCTGAAGCGTGCGGCGAGGCTGAATAGTTTAGGTGGACTGGCGTCTACCTTCATGGTTCAAAATAGGTCCTTTGCATCAAACAGCCCTCTTGTCTGACTGACAGTTTTCATCCTGCATGAGATGGATGATGCTGAGCTGGTGACAGCAGCTTTTGTGGCTTATAATAAAAAACTTTGTGCGCATTGAAAAAACCTTTGGAACACATGGAAATCAAAGTCTTCACACAGGCTGAATGTTTTAAAGTGTATAGCAAACCGAAAATATGAACTAGAGTGGGATATTTGATAGTGTGTGTGTGTATTGAACATGATTGACTCTAATGTGCTGGTTACGCATGACCTTTGGCAGCTGATGTGTGTCAGTCCTCCTCTTACCTTATTAGAATAGGGCGGCTTGGCCAGGTTGATGCCATCTCTGATGAGTTTATCCCTGATCATGATCTTCAGCTTCAGCTTGGGGTAAATCACCAGCTCCCTCCTGTTGCCCAGCGTCAGGTTCCGCTGCGCGCCCATGTAGCCCCCTGTGCGCCCGACCCGGTCGCTGTTGGGCTCGGTCCAGGACTTGGACCCGCGCAGTTTGGACTCGTACTGGTCCACCATGTGACTGGTATAAATCTCGGCCGCGGGTGGCATCGGCTCCAGGGTGAAGTAGAGCGCGCTCGCCGTGTCTTTGGCGTCCTCCTTCAGCCGCCTCACCGCGTCGTGGATCCTCTGCCGGTGGTGGGGGATGTAGACGCCGATGGCGTCCAGGTCGGGGTCTCCTATCTGTTTGCAAACCTCCAGGTCGTCGTATCCGTTATCCACGAACGCCTCGACGTACTGGGCGAGCTGGAGGGTCTTCAGCCACTCGAAGACGATGACAGGTCCGTTGCTTGTCATTTTGGCTGCTACAACTCGGGAGGCAAGAGGACACTGAAGTGATGGTTACTTTCCCATTCGGCGCCTCAAACGCATCCTAAGGTCGTTCCCATCAACGTGTGTTAAAACTGCAGGATTAAACAAGACCGTGGACGATCCATGGCGCAGCTTTGGTTACAAACGAGTCCGCGATGTGATAAATACACGAACAGACCCGCTAGTGAATGAAAGGTTGATAACACCTGTCAGTATTGACACATGGAGATCACCTCACTTTCACTTGCTGCAGCTTTCAAATCCCAAATGTCATCAAAACATCGATTTTACGCACGGACAGCAGTTTACCATGCGCGCTCACTTCCAGCAATTAGGCTTCCTCAAACAAAACTGAAAGCCAACTATTCTCATTCAAATGAGCACGGAGCAGATCTGGTGTGTTACGCACGGCAGCTGCTGCGTCTTGATAACCCGCTCCAAGGCTCCTGCTCCTTCCTTCAAATCTCCTTCAGCGCGTTGAAGAAATACATCCACGTATAAAAAACACAAGAGGGCTTTAAAAATGACAGAAAGCCGAGGAATGCGTTCCGCGTCCAGCCGCTCAGTCCACGTCCTCTACGCGTCGCTCGGTTCCTCTTCCAGCCGGCACATCACTACACTGGAACCGCAGCCAAAAGCCAACATGTTCGCCGCCGCCGCTCCTCTCCGCCGTCCACGCCCCCTCCACCCCAAAATCTCCCTGTACCAATTTTAGAAATAGAGATGCGAGTGCTGCTCTTTCCTCCGCCACCTTCTCCCAACTTGTCACGCAGTCGTGGGGGGGGGCACCCACCAGGTCGCCGGGTCCGCTGCGACTTGGCCAAAGTTGGTGCGAAAACAAAAGCGCACGCACAACGTGGCGCACAGTCCAAATGGATATTGTTGCTGCTGGTGTGTGTCACGTTATTATTTCCCCACGATGTAATTCCGTCCACCGCACCTCGCTCTCTCTCTCTCTCTCTTTCCCTCTCTCTCTTTCCCTCTCTCTCTCCCTCTTTCTCCTGCACACACTCTCACTCGCTCACTCATTCAGCATTTCCACGCTTTGGTTTTCTCCACACGCATGAGCTCCCTCTATGTGGTGACTGCGGAACTGAAGGTTTCACAGCACCGGGGGCTGATGTAATAGGAGAAGGAGAAGTTAGGCATTACTCATCCATCCATGCATCCATCCATCCATCCTGTACATGAATTGGCATCTCAGGCTGTTTTCTCTCGACTTTACAGCATCACAAGCAACTGGAGCGCAGGCGTCTTCATTAGTATCAGACAACAAGTCAAACTGTCCAGGAAAAGAGAGAGAGACAGAATCCGAGGGGAATTACAGGCCTGGAATAAGACCTGTCCGCTCTGTCCAAACTGATGCCAGGCCTGTCGGCGCTGATGCATGCTTTATCAAATGTGAGCTGACAGCTTGTTAGGGGTCAGTTTGATACAATCACCATCTCGGCTCGGAGCTGGAAGTGATTTGCCGCGGCCCATTATGACAAGTGGCGGGGGCCGGAGAACAAACACAAACAGTCGGAGAGGGAGAGCGGAAAGCATAGCAAACAGGCTCCTTTTGGAGATGCCAAAAAATAAATACAAATGCATGTCAGGATGTGAGTGCAGGACGCCGGCACGCAATCTTCATCGTGTTGTTAGTCCAATCAAACTGGAGTTATTAGACATTTCCTGTGATTTGCCCGTCTGCTGCTGTCAATGCAATTACCCAGATATGCTCTGTTGTCCCTCATCCTTTGTAAACACTTGTAGAGAGTGGTTTGACTGACAGGAGGGACGGGGGTTAAACCGGTGCAGAGTGTGATATGATACAGTGGAGCTTGTACTTGTACTGTAAACAATATAATGAGTTTTCGGCCACTTTTTTAGAAATATAAGCCCAAAGTACAGAACTTCTTTTGGTCCGAGACACAGCGTGGCCTTCATAAGAACAGCTCCATGTGTTGGTATAAGCTCCAGGAATAGGAATTTTACTTTATCAGACATAAAAATAAGTCTTAATGTCTATTATTATGCCGACTGAGTGAAGCCTAACCAGGAGTATTCATGTGAACCTTGAAGATTAGCAGAAGCTTAAAAAACCTGGACCCTACCCTTTAACATCAACTCTGAACAACAGCCTATTATATTTTGAGCTCTCGTATATTAGGATTATAAATCACAAAGCTCTGTCCTCTTCATTGTTTAAAGACACACCATTAGATCGGTAACAGGAGCCGGGGATTATGGGAACAGAGTGACAGATGGAGGAGGGAGACTGGTGATGCGCTCTGTACGGTGGCTGGACTCAGATTGTGCTCAGGCAGTGCCAGGATTGCTGTGTTTCCACTTTGCTGCCCCAGGCCATGGTGAGTGACCAGCAGGAGCTGAGGGAGGCGAGAGTGGCAAACAACCCACTCACGTCTTACAAGCTGGAAGGAAATTTACATAATGGTTTGTTTGAGCCCAATCACATATTTACTGAATAATATAAACTATATATGTAAATACTGCACATCAGAGGTCATTGGGAACCCTGAGGGACTCCTACGCTTTAAAAGAAGGTCCAAAACGTTTCAGTCATTTCTTTTCTTACTCTGCTATAATAATCGTTATTTTGTATCCATTTGGATGTTAAGGCGGAGAAAAGGTCAGCTGGCTCACTCATGGTTTGGCTCACTCATGGAAGGCCTGAAACCCCCAATGGCTGTGCGTATTTAATTAGGACATATCAGGAGAGTTAACCAATCAAAATTAGATTTTTCCAAGTGGGTGAAACCAAAGTTAATTGCCCCTTGTCCTCCTAAAGGTCAGATATATTTCACTGGGTTTACCGGTTTTCCTGCAAAGGGATCTGATGCAGGAGAGCTTGTGGCAGACTGGCTGCTGACGCTCAGAACAGCAAACAATGGTTTTGTTGTGTTGTGTTTATTTCTGGCCTATATTAAACTTTTCTATGTAGCCGAAAATGTTGGATTGCCAGGATAGGGTGGTGGAGCCGGTGGTGGTCGCTTGCCAAGGGGTTCAGCCAGTGTTGTGTTTACAAGACAAGGAGGTTGTATAGCTCCCTCTGAGCAGCGCCACTGGCACTACTGAGGACAGAATGGACACACCAGCGGCTTAACATCTGGTTATCATACTAACGACAATATAATCTAAGTGATAGAAATAGAAGTGCAACAATAATTGGCGTTTGTTTGGTTTCCACATGTATCAGAAGATTTGACCAGAAAATCCACTTTATCTATACACCAATTGTTCCATTTGTAAACGTTCCACATATGGTATTTAACAAACTGAATTTTTTTTTTAAACAGCATGATGGACATATATCAGTTGGCAAACAAGGAAAGAAAAAACAGTTGGTAACCTCTGGTTTAGCACTAAAATCTGGTCTTCAGTAATATGTACAGATTAATCAACCTGACCGATTTTTTTGAATACCGAGATACTCCATTATGTATCTTTTACAGCTGTGATGGATTTTTAATTCAAGCTAACTGCACCACCATGTGTTGATATTGTGTAGTATTACATAAGAGTACGGTTTCATTGCTTTGCAGGGACATAAAAGTCTATGGTCAATTCAGGCAACAGAGCCATTGCTCTCCCCACTGAGTGTGCTGGTGTTGCCCTGAAGCCCCAGAACTGCTGCCACATCAATAACACCTCAATAACCGCCCGTTAATAAATTCTGAAACGGGGAGCCCAGAGCATTAGAGCTGGCCAATGTGAATATGTGGCGGTGACAGAGCACATTAGCATCGGTGCTGGTAAATATGTATGGGCTGCTTGGACTGTGCTGATTGAAAGCGCGTGAGTGTGGCAGGTTGAGGTAAGGAAAGCTCCAGCAGACACAGCTGGAGGCTGAGGGGACAGACAGGCGGACAGACAAAAGTAGCTCCACTGACAGCCAGGTCCTCTCTATGCTAATAGTCCACAGTGTGTGCTGCAGCTTTCTCCCTGGACAGAAACACCCAGGCACTAGAAGCTGTGGATTTTCGTCGGGGGTGAAATTTCTAGGGCCTCTTTGGCTTCAGACGTCTGGGTTGCACCTTTCAAGACCTCAATTTTAGAAACCTTTGAAGCAGAGAATGGCTTCTGTCCACCCAGATGCAGAGGCACCGTGAAGGTCATGGATGGCGGTGGCTAGGTCGAGGCTTTTGCGGGGGGGGGGGGGGGGGGGGGGGGGGGGGGGCTATCAGTCAGCCTGCTGATAGATACGTAGGCTCATCTGCCGGCACCAGAAAACAGAAATCCCAGTTCATGCTTCGGACTCAGAGTCTGTCTGTAGATAAGGTTAATGATGTGAGCCGTCTTTGATCACCAAACACTGTCTCCCTTCTGGAATTTGTTTAATTGCACAATAAGAGATTTACCAATGGGTTGTGCCTCGTCAAAATCTGAAACCATTTGACTATTTGAGATTTGGTGGAGTTGGCTGGAGATGATTCTCGAGGAACGGCCAAGACGAGAGGAAACCACCCTTAACCCTGAGCTGATGATTGCCTGTGATTGCTGCTCATCACGTTTGGCTTCATCAGGGGGCTGCAGGTATAGTTTCCCTGTGTTCCTACTCTCTTGTGATGGGAAAGGTTCACTGTGAAAATGAATTCCGCGAACATGGAAAAGAGCAAATTGGGGAGCGTGGGAGAAAAACTCCAACTTTTGGGGGAGGTTATGATGATGAGTAGTTCGGTGGTGAACGTGAATACAAAATCAGTCCTTAATCCACATTGTTTATTGTCTTGGGATGCAATTAAGGGAGAAAAGAACAAACCACTGAACGACTTATTTTTGCAGGCTTAGAAACGAGGGAGCTCTCTCCCTTGAGGTCGGTGGATCGGGGCATCCAGCGGATTCGTTTTCAGCCCTCTGGCATCTTCAAGGGAGGGGAAGAAGGAAAGAGCTTGATCTGCCTTTACGCACTTTTAATTACAAACGGCTGGCTGGGCCGGGGGAGCTTCAGAGACCAGAGGTGAGGTGAGCATGTCAGGACCAGCTGCCACTCCGCTGGCAGCTCAATATCAACCTAAACATCCCCGAACCCGCGGAGGGAGAGGGAGGGTTGCAGGTCGGGGGTTAACGCAAGGGTTGCACGTTATGAGCATATCAGCCACAGAGAAAACTGCCAATGGCCAGGCCGCATGTGAAGGCAACAGGTCAGGTGTCTGTGTTAGTATTCCCACCGAAGCCATAGCAGTGACGCCATCAATCAAACCACAACTTCTCCCGGGGACTGGCTCAATAAGAGCGACTGGTGGTGATGGACGGGTCTCTGATCAGACAGTTGAGGTGATTACCTTCAGTGGAACTCGGGCTGACGGAGTGAAGACTAATTTTCTACTCGTGCAACTCCTGCAACTGCATCTTCAGCTGCAGAGCAAGACTGGAGGGAGCCTCGTAGCAATGAATCCTTGAACCAGAAAAACAATCTGCAAACCTGTGATACAGATTTGAGCTCACAGAGAGTCTTCGGCATCCTGATTATAAACCGGCGGTACACACAAAAAGCCGAAAGCCTCTCCCAAGGAATAAAAACAGGAGGCACATAAAAGAGATGGTAGTTTGTTCAAGGAGAATGCACGGACCCGGTAGAATAAAGACATTGCTAATTAAAACCACTCAGACACAAACCAGCAGTTAAAATTCATTGTATTTATTGTGCCAAGAATTTGAATCTTATTGCCGGCTAATGAGCCGAAAACATTTAGACGAACCCAGAGAGAAAACACTTCCATAACAGGTAATAAATTAATTTTCTTTTAAATGGGTCACGCTGTCTCCAAATATCTCCAACTCTTTTTGTTTTTAGCCGTGTTAGAAAACTCCCACGATTCCCTCAAACCCGAGTAACCTAAGAAACCAAGCTCCGCTCCGACTTAAGCCGTTATCATGGAAACCCAGGCTTTACACCGAAGGGAGAATTACCAGGCAATATGACGGCTGTTATTGCCTCCGGCAGATACTCTCATAAGACCCAGCTAACCTGTGACCCGACTTCTCCGTGGCAGAGGTAGTCCAGGGAGAGATTTGGTGGCTCACAGGGCGCCGACATGCCCACAGGAACCGCGCCTCTTAATTCCCGGTCAACCGCGCCGGCGTGTCATCCCGATGAACCGGAGTTCACGTAATTAGTATGGACGGCCCTGCGCCATCCGAGCTCAGCAGCATGAGTGGATTATGTATATATGCAAATGTTTGACACATGGCCACAGGCAATTCGAGACATGCAACTGGGAGAAGTGATATGACACAGAAATGTGGGGCGTGTGTTTTTCCCTTCACAACTGGTTTCTTGTGATTAAAAAAAACAAAAACTTTGCACACTGACAGTTCAATGAACTTCTCGGTTGTTGCCAAATGTAAAAGCACAAAAACATCCGATTTGACGCCACCTCAGCAGCCCTCAGAAACAAAGAGCACACCTGTGGATCTAAAGCTGGAGATAAAAGGAGCTCTAAATGAGTTTGTGGTCCGTCTGCTCGCTGATGAAGAGCGAGCGCCTCCTCTCTTCTCCTCTCGGCTCCTCGGTTCCTCTTGGCCGCCTTTAATTACAGATGTGGGGATAATCTAGAGGGGTCAGGGAGTGGTGGGAGACGGGCTCCAGGATCTCTGACAAGAGATATTGACTAAAGCCAACCCGAGCTGCAGCCGCTTCAACTCGTGATCTACGACTACCCTCAGATCCACAATGGCACCGGGAGGTATAACTCTCGACTGACAAACCGGGGCAGGTATCTGGGAGACGAGCGCTCGACTGAACATTCAAGGAAATCTCTTTAAGGTTGTTTCACTGCACCAGACTTGTAATAAAATCCTGAGAGACAATAAAAGACAAGGTGATGGAGAGAGATAGGAAATCGCATCCCAACTAGGAGGGGATTTGAGAATTGATTTCAGCTCTCCGGTCTCTCGTGTGTGTTTGCATGTGTGCGTGTGTGTGTGTGTGTGAGTGTGTGTGCGTGTGTGTGCGTGTGTGTGCGTGTGTGTGCGTGTGTGTGCGCAGTTCTAAGCGCTGAGGGGAAGGTTTCCAGCTGATGATAAACGAAGCATCATGTGACTTCAGATGGTGTTTTATAACAATCCCCTCAGCAAAGCAGCAGTCCAATTAATAAAGATTAGCTCTTTTTTCCCCACACAGACCTCGTTTTCATCCTTAATTAAAAGAAGGTGAATGAAAATGAATGAATCATTTATGGTTACATTGTAAGTGAAGCTTGCAGATGAAATAACTGAGGAACTTACCAAAAATGAAAGACTGTGTGGTCGCAAAACTTCTGTTTCACTAGAGGAAATTGAAGTTAACTTTGTTTCTTGGCTGCCAGCAGACTCTGTGGACTCGGGAGATAATTGAATCAATTTAAATTCTGACTGAAAAACTGAGACTGACGACTGGAATTGTTTAAATAAATGAGAAATTTAATTAATTTAGTTTCCACTCAGACTACAGGAGTGTAGAGTTGAGAGAAGACACAAAAGCATGAGGTGAAAAGGTTTTTAACTAAGCTGCACATCCGCCGTTCCCAGCGACTGCTCCTCAGGAGGACGGGAGACAAAAAGCAATTAGACGCAGGGTCCACCGAGTCCCATCGCAATAAATCTGGACTCAAACTGGAGGTTCGCCGCTGGTGGCTGCAAGCCCAGGTTTGTTAGCATGTTATATTAATGAGCAGTGCTCCCAGCTTTTGTTCCGTCCTCCACACCCCCCAGGCTCCATTTTATCCCATGATGTATCGGTGGAAGGAAACCGAACGCAGAGTGGCGGACAAAAGGTGAATGTTGGATGAAAGCAGCTGAAAACATGCATTGTTGAAATAATTCGGTGTAATCACAGACGTCTGGATTTCCACCTTCCTTCACTGCACAGGTTCGTGATGTATGAAAAAGCAACGTGAAAGAAGAGGGGAAGTAAATGGGTTATCGAGCACCAGGTTCGATGACTGTATTAATCTCCGCCGTGCGACAGAGAAGACGGATGGTCAGTGCGAGAGTCCATTTTTCATTAGGGGTCATTATGGGGCGACGAATAATGATGGCTCTGGATGAGGGTCCCATCATAACTCAAAGTGATTTCTCAACGAGGGAATGACAAATCAATTAGACTGGATGTCTGAGTGCGATGAGGAGATCCTCCTCAGGACAAGCTCAGTTACAGTTCACTGCCAACACATTCGCCGATATAATCACAGACTCTTCACACTGGGCCTCATATTTTAGGATTTTCTCGTATACAGGTAGTTTTTTCGAGTCCAATCGATATGTATCATTGGAGGATGACGCTGATACCAATATATAGTCCTTCCTTATTGTTATCAAATAATGACAAATTAATGTAATTGCTGCTTTATATTTGACAGTTCAATTTTATATTTTATGATGTATAACTGATATCCAAGAAAAGGAGTAGAACTTGAATTAAGAATAAAAGAAACGTTGTCTGTGAACCCCTAATATTGGGCTATAATATTTGTGTCCAAAAACATACTTGAACATAAAGTTTGTTATATTACATATAAATAAGATTTCATCTTTTGCATGAGATTTACATACATATTGGAGTTGGATGATTTATACTATTTTATAAGAGTCTACAGTGTGGACGCATTGTTCTATGACACCATCTTTTTCCAAACTGACTTCATTATTTCCAGTTTAACTGACTTCTTCATTGCAGATGATTTTTGCACATTTGTTTAAATACATAAATTCCCTCCCTAATTTATCTCCGACTGCTTTTTTTAAAGTAAAGTGCAAATGAGATTCACTAATGAGATCCATCCCACTGCACATTAGTTTACCTGAAGAAATGTCCCTTCTCTAATATTAATTCAGTACAGGGGCTTCATTGAAATTGTAGATGAGCTCTATTGGAATACATTACTGGGAGAGAAGTTCTGCTGAGGGAAGTTTGCTTTATGCTCCAGAGGAAGGAAAAAGAAATATTGAATTTACATGAAACTCTATCCAAGAAAAAGACCACTGGATTGAGCTAGTGCTAAATATAAAGTAAGTACTAGGAACACAGGCTTGTGTGATGTTATGATAACTCTAAACGGATTTCGGTTGGGTGTTGGATGTAGTGTAGTGGTAAACTGCTCTTTTCAGGTCAAGCTGTCCCATCCTTGAAAGAACCTCTTTTCCAATTGCTCATCTCTGCAGAAGCAGAGTCCGATGACTCAAGTGTATTCTATAAAATGTTCTGCTCAAGTAAGCTCCAAGATGCTGCACAATTAAGCAAAGAAAGGACTCGACTACGTTTGATGCACTGCACAGAACCCCCAGGACCTGGAAGTCTCACCTTATAGCATGCACGAGTGGAAGCCTCATGCGTACCTACACATGCATGTGCACACATTCTCGACCATGACTACAAGTCCAGTGAGGTTCAGTGTAAAGTCTGACGGACATTGTTTTTATGCCATGGTTGAAATCCCGTCCTTGTGTGCTGTGAACATCTTGCTTAAACTACTGGTTACACTTCCCTCCAGGATTTCCGGTGGTACTGCTCCATTTGGTCAGTTTGCCATCAGAACCAAAGTCTCTGTCTGTTTCCATGTATCTTTAACGTTGAAACACATGGGGCTTACCAAAGCTTCTGGTCCCCGTATGGACCCATGCAGAAAACGGAACATTTGGTTTGGAGCAACGTTAAATCCCTAACGGGCATAAGAGCGAGCGCTGACAGATCACTGGAATATCACAGAGATATGAAATACTGAATTTTAAGGGCCTTGAGAGAGATAGGATTAGTAAGAAACCAGGCTGGAGGTGGCCTGTGGCACATCAGGATATGACTCAGGGACGAAGGAGGAGTCGACAGGAGAAACAGACTGACTTGTATAGATGTAACCACTGACGCACTACATCCACTGACAATTAGCTGGAGTGGTGTGACTGACTTATTTGTCCACGATGAATCAATGTCAGTGTTGTGGCTATCGGGGTGAATGTAGAACTTCGGGGCATAATATTGGTTTTATTAAAATATATATATATTCTGCCGGGAAAAATTGATTATTTCTTTATACACATGATTTTTATTTGTTCCAAAGCAACACTTGAAAACAATGAACGTGCCCAAAAGGCTTTTATTAAAGACAACGAAAGAACTTAGAAGATAAGTTTCAACAAAACTACTCAGCTCTACACATCTGACCCATCACTGGGCAAAGCTGGTTGGTGTGAATGTAAGATTTTCAGTTTCTAAGTTTACAAACCGAGAACGTCTAGACTAACTTGACAATCCATACAATGGAGACATTTCATTTGAGGTCACAGACTTTATATAAAGATGCATTTCCACCTCCTCCCACTGTCCAGAAATGAAGCCAAAATATCCCGGATACGACGTCACTTGAGGTTAGACTGTGTTCACTAGTGTTCGTGGGTTCGAAAAAGTACACAGTTAAAAATACATCATTGCCATGGGAAATATCTAAAATTACAGAAACCATACTTGAGGAAAAAAATCATTTGGAATGTTTTTGGACTTTTCTGCTAACATGGAGAAGGCAAGGTTTATGCATCAGCAACCTGGATATGACGCTTTGGCTTCACTATATCTAAAGTGAAGATCTGCTGTACGATACTGAAATGTCCTAAAAAACAACCTTTACTGATAAGAAACTTTGTCTCCCGATACATCGCTGTGGATTCATCCGTCAGCAGAGCAGCGGGGGGGTCAGATGTTTGAGCTCATTTTCTCCACGCAGCCCTCGACACCCTCCAACCAATTACGGCCCTGTGTTCAACGGCATGTGGAAGAGTTGTCGCGTTGGCAGAACAGCAGAATCTATCAGAAGAATGTATCCATCATTATAATAATATTCCTATTTAAATGCATGAACAAATGCATTTGCTGCAGGGGTGCCGCGGCTTTTTTGTGAGTCCGCAGTTTGTGTTCCGATTTGCTGCCCAGATATTCTTCATGGCTGCAGTCAAATGTCAGCTGTCGTGTGATCGTTGTGTGAAGAGGGAAGGTTGTTAAGATCTCAAGGAAATCCTCGGCTTAGAAATGGCTTCCACAATTTCCCCTCACATGACACGACAACGTTGAAGAGCTCACAACTGAATTTTATTTCAATTCCAGCCGCCGCGCTGAACCTCGTGAACACAGGCAAGGTCACTATAGCTGAAGGCAACATATTTTCCACATGCCAGATAAGAAAACTAATTTAGTTGTTCAGAAATATTCTTCCGCACAAACAATTTCATACCCCTCTGCCTTTTTTCCCCCACTGTTGTGTTTCTACCTTTGCATTCACAACCAGTCAGAGCCCTGGTCCCATTAAAGATGCTGTAAGTCTGCCTCCTGCACGGCTCATCCCCGACAGCCTGTTTCATGTCTAAGCTGCCTACCTGCTGGGATCTGCTTCTGACGCCGCTGCAGCTGTGTTTGTGTGAAATGGCTGTTTTTAGTGAGGGGGCTGATTAAACTTCAGGATTTGTGAGAGCAGCGTGTTGAGTGGTGGTGGCTTGTTTATGCACCGATGCTAATCTGTGATCTTTGCTACAGCAGATGTGTGGACGTGGGCAGAGCAGGATAAAATATTAGTCATGAAAAGTCTGTATTCCCACATGCACACCCACGCACACACACACACACCCAGGTGAGTCATGTGTTTGCCTCAGGATGTGGGTGGCGAGTCACCTCTGCTTTGTGGTCACGTCGTGCCCCAAGCATTGTATTGCTTTATTTGTTTTGCTTATCATATAAAGCGGTAAGAAAAAGGAGGTCAAACTTTGGACTCGTCGCGTTCTTCAATTGAATCAAATCCGAATATGGTCAGAAGGTCATGCGAGTTCAAAAATTTGGAACAAACACAGCTACTCTCCAAACACCGGGCACCTGAGGTTTAAAAAAAGAGAAGCTCAACACTAAGAACATATTCTGTGTACCGATAAAGTCCAGTTGTTTCTGGAGAACTTGCACCAGTTAGATAGAGATGTTTCAATACTATTTCCTGATACCTGGACTTTGCAAATCAGCCGATACCAGAAACTGACCTGATACAAGTCCATTAAAAAGATAACAACTTATATAATGTATTGTCACAACTGCTACTAACCCAGGATGTGATGACTGCTTTTATTGCTCTAGGCTCTAATGCTAGTGTACAACTGCCACCCCTTAAATCTAAAGTATTGCATGTGGTACACAACGCCATTGACTTTCCACCGTGAAATATTGCCAAATTGCTAACATTTAAGCTAGCTCTGATATCATTACATCTCTTCATTAAATATGGTGCAAGAAGGGCACTGCATATACTGAGATGAAAGCATTATCCGAAAGGTGAAGTGAAGGGGAGGATGCATCATGATTTGAGGCTGCGGTGCTGCCTTCAGGCCTGGACAGCTTTAACCTTATTGAGGGGAAAATGTATGATCAAGGTGTCTTATTGTCACGGTTGCTTTCCACCAGCTGAAGCTCAGGACAAGTTGGACGATGCAGAAGGTCAATTACATGAATCTGTTACAGAACGACTTCCGATTAAGGATCTACCATCCATACGTCATTCCACATTTTCTGTTGAAAGAACATCCTGAGGAAACGCTGGAGCTGAAGCAGGTCTGTAGGAAGAACGTTCCAAACTTCCTCCCGGACACTGAGCAGGTCGCTTCCATAATTACTGCAAGTGCCTGTTAGAGGTTAGCGCAGCCGGAGGATGTTATTAAACGTTATTAAATCCACTTATATTCTTCCAACAGCACGGTTCAGTGGACGTGAGGCTGGGTCTCTAATTTTGACTTGGATGAAGATCAGATCACATTTTTAGGGCCAATAAATGCAAAAAAAAGGGGAAACTATTGTCTTCACAGGGTCTATTAAGAGAAATAACTGAAAAAACAGAATGAGGTTCTTCAACATGCACTTTTTTATTCACTGCTGTAAATAACAGCTTTGTGACAACTGCTCAAATGGAAACAGAAATGTTATTTAGAAAGGTAAATTAGTCCTGTAAATGGAGAAAAAAGGTGATTTATATGATTGTCATGGAAATTATATTTATCTTTTTTTGGATAAATTATATTTTGATCAGCACTTTGAAGGTAATTACCGTAATCAAAGTGAATATAATGAAAGTTTCCATTTAACTTAACATTTTAACAGTTATCTTTCTTTACATGGCCCCCAAGCATTTCAATACTAATAGGGTGAATATATGTGATTGACAAGGCACACAATGTGGATTTTTAATGTTAAAATCTCTATCTAATGTCAATCTATTATTCACATTTTATTTTGTATTTTCAGAAGCAGAACATAGAAGAACGAGCACAGCTTTTTGTAGGAGCGCAGATATAAAGGGCAGCACAGTTGATTTAAGAGCAGATGACTAGTTGACTGTAAAGTACAGCGGCCCTGTCACATGGCGTAAAGCCTTCCCCGGAGAGGGCTGACTATTTACAGCAAATAACTGGCTTTATGTGGAGGTGGCTGAGATATGCACAGTCACACGGGAGAAAAGCCTCGTCTCTCGGGGGCAGATTAAAGAAAGAGATGTGGTCGACAGATTTAGAGGAATGTGCTTAATGCTGAATGCAAAGAAATGCATTGGTACTCCTGGAACACTAACATTTTCCGAGGCAGAGGGAATCTGTAAACATCCACATTATATACGAGATTTGAAGGTTTATAGGAGTATTATATAAGTTACACTTGGTTATTTGCTGTTCTAATTTGTTAATTTAGTCCTTTCTGAGATTTGTTCAATGTTTCAGACAAACACAATAATGTGACAATAACAGCTGACAGAAACTAATAACAAACATGTAATAACACACAAACAAGAGAAGACCTATTAAAGAACATTTTAACAGCTCAGCCTAAAATAATACTGAAGTGCAACCTCCACACATCCAATCAGACTGTGCTAGATTTCACACTTCAGGTTTTGTTAGTGATGCCACGTGTGAAAGATTACAGACAAGTATTTTGAGGAACATCACCAGCCAAGAACTGCTTGTCCAGTATTTACAAAAGATGAGGCTGAGCTACATCACTGGGCCTGGTCGGTCTGTTCCTGATCACTCTGCACTCGGCAGACGTTTTCCTCAAATCCAGAGCTGTGTGTGAGAATGCAAACGTCTGAGTCAGTTGCTCTGGACATTTTCCTGCCAGCCCCCCTGAGTCAAATGTGTGGAACATGTCAGAGTGAGGCCACGTGTGAGAATGCAGCAGAAACATTTCTGGGAAATTCACAGCCACCGTGGAGGAAAAAGAGGTTATGCACACAGAGAAGAAGCCGACAAAGATTAGAAAGACAACGAGATTCCAGAGCTTTTGACGATAGAGGTCGGGCAGTGGAATTTATACATGCTGTCCTGGCTCCTGCAAACGTTCCTGCAGTTGTGAAAGCATCTGAAACCACACAATCTACTGCTGCGTTCTTCATATGTTAAAGGCAAACCTGAGAAAATGTCTGGACCCAAATGTAAAGACATTTCCCGTTGTTTGAGTCTGAAAACAGCCACATCGTGAAAAGCCTCAATAAAAGGTTAGAAAACTGTGAATACTGAATGTCCTTTGCAGAACTTTCTAATCATTTTCACTGACGTCTCACTTTGATGTCCTTTTAAAATCTTCTATTTATGATGCAGTAAGATAAATTCTCAGTGCATTACATTGTTTTGCCTCTAATGGCGATTATATGTCTGCTTGTTGAAGTTGATGTGACAAAAGAGACAATTTTTTTGTCCTACAGAGGTGAAAACAGCATGGTCTTGTATTGTCCATAAAATGTTTTTTTGTCACTATGTCCTTCAAACTCACAATCCGCCATCATAAGAACCCAACTCATGATACTTTACTGCTGTAATATATGCCAGTGTTTAAAGTCTCAAAATAAACAGCATATCAGTTGGTCCCACAGAGGCTCATTCTTACGAGCAAGAAAACCAAACACAAAATTTCAGGGTTGGGGTTAGGTTCAAATTTGACCTTGAATAAATAAGAAAAAATGCAATTTACATGCAAATGATAGCTCTGGCATTCGCTGTAATTGGCATTTATGCGGCTCATCTTAAATTACACAATGGAAGCACCTTTAAACCGCAGGGATGAAGACAGAGAGAAGGGAAACATTGATGAGAGGGTGAACTATTTCTCAGCATCTTGAGAATTCAATATATTGCCTCATCAAACCTTGTTAGTCGCTCTGTCAGTTTAGTGGTTTTTGAATTACCACATTAAACCTGCTCATCCTCAGGACCTGTTCCAGAGTCAGTCATATGGACACACTGAACGAAGGCTTTTTCCATTATTTGAGATATTTCGAGCAGCCACTTCAGGTTTGCCGCGGCACTGATTGAAAAGGCTGCGAGAGACTCATCTGAATCCAAATGATAAAAATAACACGTGCATAACTCAGCGAGCGCGTCAGGATTCCAGTAAGATGAAAGGTTTTTGATGTGGTGTAGAAAAAAGGCAAGAGAGTGTTTTCTTTCATCTGTGAGATACGAGTAAAAGTAGAGATACAAAACACACAAATACACAAACGCACAGATCCAGGACAAGTGGGCAGAGATGGAAAAACAAAATCATTAATCTTGTCTACAGTAAATAAGAAAAGTTATAATATTTAGCATTTGGCTGAGAGTGCAGTATTCAGTTTTAATCATTTTTATATTTCAGACATGATTGTGTTGAGAGTTGTCGGAATCGTAGAAGAAGTCACCATTAGTGCTAATAATGGTGCAAACTATTACAAAGAAAAGAAAATATCAGATTATTTGTGACTGTCAGCCACAAAAGTGAGAGCGTCTCGAACGCCCCCTGGTGGATGCCCACAATCCAGGTCTTAAATCCTATCTTCTCCATGTTAGTGGACGGGACTAAAAAGACAAATCACATGTCAAATAAAGTTAATTTACACATTTCTTATCACATGGATGTTTGTTCATCTTTCAGGGAAGTTTTGTTCCAATCAGTTGTTTGAGGATTTGAATCCTGACTCACAACTAATGCATCAATGTCTCCAAATTACATCAGGGGGGGAAGATGGCAGCATATGCATCCGGAATATTTTGGCTTCCTTTCTATGTAGCACGAGGAAGAGGAGATGTGCTGTTCATCTTCTGAACCATATTTGTATTGTGATATAATCACCTGTGCTGCTACACACAGGTCACATAATACAGATGTGTGTTATCGATTCCTCCGATGGTTTCGCTCAGACTTTGTTGAGCCTCCTCATTATTTCATGAGCCGGCTCCTTTTTGGTGGGAGAGCCGCTGCTGGGAGTTGCTCCCAGTTGTCCCCAGTGGGATGGTTAGAGTGAGGGTAGCTCTGCTTGAGCAACATGGCAGCGGCGGCGGTTACCAGTGCTGGAAGACCGGTGGAGAGCAATACTTGTTCTAATGAGCAGCTCTGGGATTATTTTGTGTTAAAGACTAAACTGCAACAAAAAGAAGGGGGACAACAAACAGTAGCTTGGAATCAGGAATACTTTGGTCATTGCCTTTGGATTAATTATTAATGCTTTTATTTCAATTGCAGGAAACATGTTCGACAACACCGTGTGGGTAAGCTACAAGAACTCCCGCGGTGTGAAGGTGCAATAACATATGCTTTTCCTGTATTACCATAACAAAGTTTACACTCCAAAGAACTGCTGACAGCTTGAAGGAGCTGCTCCATGTTTCTTTACATCTTCAGATTCCCACTCAGGTCCCACAGCGGCTTCTTTTGGAAAGTGGGAGTTGGGCAAAGGCGGCATGTCTCCATGAATAATGCATCTGTTTGGACCACTTTGTTAGCTTACTTTGGATTTTCAAAACTTGAGTTTTTAGTGGAAGGAAACAAAGGATTTCTCTGTTTAACACCAACGTCTGCTGGATTTATTCAATAAAGTTCACTTGACTTGGGATTTGCATGTTTTTCGGTGATAATAGCTAATAAAAAAAATATCAAACGATAGAAAGCGAGAGCACGATCTCTTGGAGAAGTAACCCAGATTCCGCTACGGATATGGGACGAGACAGGAGAGGAGACGAGTGTGACACAAAGTGAACCTCCAGTGAGAAACACGCCACAGCCACGGAGAGATAAGCTGATTCGTGTCATCTAACGTTGCTCCATATCTCGTGCACACACCAGTTTGCCTCAGCACTTCAAAGCACCCCGGCTCACAGACATGTATTTGTTATTGATAGATTTTGACAGCGGGATACAGTCTTCTCATCCTCGTCGTCCTCTGCTCCGGCTCCGGTTGGAATGTTCGCTCCAGTTTGGAAAAGCTTGAGAAACAGAAATTTCTAGTGACTTGGCAGCAGATAAAATAAAATCTATTAGTTATGACTGATTTCAAGTTTTAGGAGGTAATGCGGTGGAAGCTATAGGAGGCGCTGACAGGGAATCTATTCACGCTCATGTGAACCACCTCAGGGGGCTACACGGTTTCTGATCACAGGAGAGATACATCTGATCTGAACTGTAACACCAATACATAGCCACACACACACACATTGATATACACATATGATATATAACAGCAAAAAATGAAGAGGCCGATAAGCAACACAGGACTCACATGTACTGTATGAATGTTGGAGGTATCACCGGACACACTGATTATTGACTTTCAATGGGGTTGACGTCATGTGTCTCTGAACTGCACTGGGTTCAGTCGTGATCACGTTGCTCGCGCTGTTTGCGGTGAGAGGTACCAGCCAATCAAATCCAGTTTAAGCTAATATACAAGAGCAGGCACTAGCCAATAACATTTATGTATTCATATTTATTTTCCATGTGCTTCTCTTTAGCATGGTATCCACAGCTATGGGCACATTGGCAGAAAACCAGACTCTGTTATGTGTTTCGAGGATGAAGCTGATTGTTTTTGTTAGGACAATGGTCGTTAGGAGCCTGGGGACACCCGCGTCAAGCATTAACTGAATTTATTTCATTAAAAGGAAAATAAACTGATATATATAGATCCATATTATGAAGAGCAGTATCGTAGATGCACTGTGTTGGTCATCTTTATGCCTATGACTTTATGGATTTACATGCTTCCACAGGTAGAGAAAATGTCTTCAACACTTGGGAGCCTACGAGAACATTTCTCAGATAAGATCAACGGTACTCGGCAACAAGTCAGTTCTTGAAAAGTGAACGATTTGCAACTCTATGACTTTCTAGGATTTCTGTGTAAAAGCTTGTCATGGCTGAAATGCAAAACTCCCAGTGATCCGAACGTTGCAAGGATGCCCTTCGTACGTGTGCTCTCCACCATTAGAGGAAATTGAGCGATAGTGCGAGGTGTTATCTTGCTAAAGGGGCTTTGCTGTCCTAATCACAGCACGTCTCATAGTTGATTATTGATTCACTTAGCAGAGATAAGTCATTCAGGGTGGGAAGATTGGCCTCAAGCTGTGCAGGCCGGTCACATGCCATCTCAATGAGCCTCTTCCAGGTTGATGTCCATGTAATTTGACGACTAAAGCAAATCAACCATGTCTCGCAGAGAAAGAGCTCGGTAGATTCAAATGTCATCGGCAGCACCGTTTAAAGGGATAGGTTTTCAAAAAATGAAAAGTCACTCATTACCTACTCACCACTATGCCGATGGAGGGTTGGGAAAAAAAACATTTTTAGAGTTTCTGGGTGTAAACAGCATAATCAGATTGGATTTATGGACTCAAACAGTTCACCCAACCCTCCATTGGCCTAGTGGTGAGCAGATAATGAGTGCATTTCCCTATTTGGGTGAACTATCCCTTTGAGGATCATGTTTTTAGACAGTTTGGGGCTTCATCTGTCACAAGTCAGAAATTATTTCTGATAGCTTAGATGTGCTGGATTTGGAGAAAACTCTGTGCACAATACATGATGAATTATCTATCAGCTAAAAGCATCACTGACTCATGATTCTACCGGCATGTGTAGGGCGGGACCATGAAGCCTCGGCTCAATCCCCCAATTGCTACAGACTCGGGCTCCAAATGCATACGATGGCAGCCTGTGTATCCTTGGCTTAATTTGTGAATAGTGGGAAAAGGTGGAGATGCTTCATCCATATTTTTATACAGTCTATGCTCACAACTACAAACAAGCTTCCTGTCAGTAATAATCTAAGCAGAGTATTCTTGTTTTACCCAATTGCTTCGAGACTAAGCTTGTGTGACATGTGCGAGCTGCTTTGTCAAAACAAACACAATTTGGCATAACTCCGGGAAGTGGCATGACACCAAAGGAAACAGACTTGCTCCTGTAACTGGGACATACGGCTTTGTTGTTAACCTTACAGCCATGAGGGTTGAACTGGGATGGGATCTGAACTCCGCATGTTCAATAATAAACACCTCAGAGGTATTTCTAAAAAGCCCAAATAACGAAAAACCCACAAATAGCAACTGCATAAAAAATAAAAAGGAATCTCATCCACATCCAACATAGTGCTTGTGTTCGGCACAATACCGAGCTGTACTGGGAACTACTGAAGCGCTGTAAGCTTTCACTCAACAGACCTCCCATCGGGGGCCGTACACAGCACAGTACATGGTTGTCTCAGCTGTTCACCTCCTCTCCTCTCTCCTCCCCTCCCGTACTCCATTGTGTCTGGGCTCACTGCAGCTCAGACGGGCCTCTGGGTGGGAAGCTCAGCAGTCAAGTATCTCAGCGCACATCCTCCGACACCAAAGTCCAATGTCTTGCGTTTGGAATCTGCCGCCAGCTCTCTCCGGAGAGTCCGACCGTCCTCCCACCGCTGCCCACGCAACAGACCCCAGACGAGCGCAGCCGAGCTGAACAAGGGAAAGGATGACAGGGGCGGGGGGGGGGGGGGGGGGGGGGGCGGTGAAGGAGAGACACTGATTCTTAGCAGCAGACAGGATGGACAGGACCTTTGCTCGTGCACATAACGCTGGGGCCACACGAGTCAAACTTATGAAAGGATGATCTGCATTTTGGATCAGAGATAGTGAAAATAGAACGACAACAGAAACATCACACTCTGACGCCCCGGTCAGTACGACAATCATAAAGCGCTGCTGATAACCTCCTATGAGATAAAGCACATAGAAATGTCAGTCCGTATATTCCACATTAGACTGATTGAGACTAGAATAGGTTTAAGTCTCACAAGCCCCTGAAATCTCTGGATTACCCCGATGGTTCTAATTTAGATGTAGCCTCAAGCAGAGACCAGGCTAATTTCCTTGCTTGTCGAAATTAATGAAGAAGATAATTTGCTTCAATGGGAAAAAAAAAAACTGCACCTACGCTTCCATGATACACACAAACACACACTCGAGCGCGCACGCAGAGACACTCACACTATCCTTTACATGAACCCTGATTGGGGCCAGAGAGCGAAGCAAGCTTTCGGCAGCTGAAACCAAAACTAGGTTACGTACATCAGCAGTGAAACATGGGACCTGACACTTGTGTGGAAAATAATCTGGATCTCAACACTCAGAGAGAGACAACAACCAGTTCATTAGAATTCTTGCAAAAGGCTCATTCACATTTCATTGAACTTCTTCAAGACAATTTTTAATGATATTTCTGAAGTTATTTAGTAAAAAAAAAAAAAAGATGAAACATTGTTTTGTTTATTTCTTCTGTATTCAGTGGACTGGAAAATACTCCTACACAAAATATGAGTGAACGATGCCAGATAATCTGATGTGTCGGGGGTTAATAAATAAAATATACAGAACAGCATTGTGGATGTTTATATTTCATTGTAAAAAAATCAATGATGGGTTGTCTTATCATCTCCTCCTAAATGATGAATAAAAAGCTGGATCCCAGAGTTCCCATGATGCAATCTGCTCCTTCAACCTCTTTTTCTCACGCTACGACCACAGTTTGTAACTTTGATGAAACATTTTGTGTTCAAGACTAAAGTGATAGCAAAGTGATGTAAGGCGAGTGAAACAAGAATGGCACTCATCTACCAAGTTCAATCTGCCCCCTTGAATTCTGCACCAAATCAATTAAGACACATACTGTATAAACTGTTGAGCTCCTGATGAATCCATATTATCTCAGCTACATCTCAGACCTGATAGGCTACCATATATTCATTTTCTAATTATTCCCAGGGAAATCTGTGAAAATGTACAACTCACATTGTTAAAGAAAGTGATCCAAAATATCTTATAATTTCTTCATTTATAGAGCACTTTTCAAAGTTAAAAACTGCTTTACAAGGGCAACAGATTAAAACAGAGATGTCATAAAATAATGGAAATCAAAATATTAAAAGACAACATTAATTCAAAAAACCTCTTAAAGACATTACATTCTTTTAGATGAATTAAAAAAAATTTAATTAAAATTCAGCTAAGAGCTTGAAAGGCTCTCCGAATAAAAGTATGTTTTATCAAGAGATTTAAAACTCAGCTGACCTGATTTGCTCAGACAGGTCTCCAGAGATTTGGAGCCCTCAAAGTTTTTATCCACTCCTTTTTTCAGATCCATGCTGAAATGTAATAATATATATTTACTCTGTTGCATTGTCATTCAGTTTAGAAAGGACACGTTTATTGCATCTGACTGGGTAAATACATTTAAGCATCATTTCTTATTAGACACTGCACAACTTTTGAATGCAGTATTCTCTAGGCCCAGACAATTGATTACACTCTGTTTCCTCCATATCCACTATTTAATCAAAACAAATCAGGCAGCCAGACGATCTCTTACCAGCCAACTCCAATCTATTACCCATTAGAAGCCTTCGGGGGTTAAGCAGAAACACGATAATTGAAAACATGTCTTTCCACGAGAAGGGCCTTGGACTGATCAAATTTAGACTGTTCATTACAGGGCCCTCCAGTATCAGCACACAGTAGCGATTAACAATAAACTACGGCAGAGGGGCGGAGAGGTGTTTTCCTGCGGCATCGACCGCTGACGAGCGAAAAGCCAGAAATACAAACACCTGAACTTGCAGCTGGGGTGGGGAGCTGCTAAATATGTTTTCATGACACTGTGAATAGAGTGTGAATAATTACTCCTGTGCTAAAAACATTCTCACAACGTGAAATTTAAGCAAAAGTGACATAAATATATATTCTTTGCTCAGCCGAGAGAGAGAGAGGAGTGGAAGAAAACCCGAAGGAGTTATCAAACCCCCCACCCCCCCCCCCCCCCCCCCCCCCCCTAGTGAATCTACATCTGTTGCAGTCTGAGGGACAGCTGTTCCCGCGGGGAGAGGCAGCAGGCAGACAGATCCCCTCGGCTCTCCCTCCATTCCTCCCTACACACGCTCCTCATCCACCCATCAGCCATCACACTCACTCCCATCCTGCCTTTAACCTCCTCCCGCTCCTCAGCACCGACACTGGCCCTCTTCACCCTCAGCTCAGCCTTTGTTTCCCACAAGTCCTCTGTAAGCGCTTGATGTTTCCTGCTTTTCATGTAGCATCCTGAATATTAATAAAAAGGTAAATACATGGTGACATGCACGTGCTGCTGTCTGGAAACCCCCTCACAAATACGGGCAGTGACACAGACAGGGCAGTGGGATGCAAGGTCAGATGATCTCGCTGGTGGTCAATGTGGCTCACATGCATCATTGAGCAAAGCCAAGTCAAACTGTGACTCGGCGTTCGGCCATCTGGAGGTGACCACGAGCATAAAGCAACGGACCTCCACTGCATGAGAAGTGACATCTCTTATCCTACAGCAATGCCGCCGGGCGCCATGTTGAACGAAACATCTACTGATATTTATTTATGTCGAGCCGCAGACTCGCTGACGAATCCCAGACGGCCACGAGCTGCACTCTTGACCCCCCCGCTTCTTTTTTTTTCACTCTTATCTCCGTCTCCTGCTCCGCCACAGAGGATGGTAGCATAGAGAGGACGATTCTCCACGGTCCTCAGATGATTATGAGGTTAAGCTGCTGAGGGTGAGATTCATAATTCCGTCTTTGTTAACAAGCCAGCGCTGCCTCCATCCAGTGAACTCTGTGTCACCTCGACCACTGAGGGGAGGAAGTGAGAGGAGCAAGGTTGACTTCACCGAGTATCAGGTTTGGCATAGTGTGTTGAAACTAGACACAAACACACACACGCACTGTTAGCAGTCTCTTTGGGAGAGCCGAGAAAGAAAGAGCCTGAGAAAAAACACAAAGTGAGAATCCGGGTCGGTGAGAATCCGAGAGATATCTTGTGCAAACACTACAGTAGGAGTATAAAAGGCGCTGTGGTACAACGGAAATGAGTAAAAGCAACACAAGAGGTTATTCACACAATGCCTGTGCGGCTCCTGTTTGTTTTACCAGTGACAGAGGAAGGGTTGAAGCTGTGTACACATACCTGTCTCCTCTGAAAGGCAAGGGAGGCATCCGGCACACGACCCGTAGAGATGTGATTTGCATACATTCACGGTGACGTTACAGTGATCTGCGTAAGACTCTGCATACTCTAAGAGCCCATTAGGTGATATGAACCTGAGGCCTCACGTGCGAGCTGCAGATGAAGCGGTTAATAAGCTGCGCGGCCATGAAGTGCAGTGGTGTCGGTGACATCTGCATAACCTATTCATCAGAGACCATGATGGAATCTCAGTTACCCCCTCCACTCCAATCATACAGGTGAGGGCCGCGCGGAGGCGAGGGGGTGGCGAGAATAACAATGAAGACGCGGCGATAGAGAGAAGGAAGCAGCGGAGGAAGGTAAAGGAGAAGAGAAGATGGGCGGGTCGGGGGAGTGGAGGGAGAATGTGCTGAATGGAAGGAGACGGACGAGAAAGGGGGGAAAAGGAACGAGCAATGAGACAGAACAAATTGAGAGACGTACTGCCGGGAGACGGAGAGAAAGAAGGAAGCAGAGGAGAGGCGGCGAGGGGCGAGAGCAATTACCGAGAGAACGAGAGGAGTGTTTCAATAAACCTGTGCACGTCGATCCCGTCGCCATATCCGCTGCTTGTGCCGCGCGCTCTGAATATCAATGCTTTCTCACGCGCCATAACTGGAATTCACAATCCATACAGACGGCAAGGGCAACAGCATTACATATTCCTCCGGAGCACAGCGGTGGGAGGGGGCAGGAGGGGGGGGGGGGGGGGGGGGGCACATGTAGACTATAGCTTTCACATACGTCTTCCTAAATCCTAACCCATCCCTTCGAGTTGGGACTCATTAATTCCCACTAAGTGCTTTTATTTGTCATCATTGATCCACGCACATCAGACATTGTGCAAGACAAACGCCATACCTGTTGATCACAGTCTCTGTGTTTTACCTAGGCTGACTGATCCTGGAGGCAAGGGACATGTCCTGGACCCCGGGGGTTGTTCCTGGCTCCAGGACAACAACAGATGGTGTTCTACTCTGCCCAGGCGTGATGTCAGGAAGACACAAGGAGGACCGCAGAAACGCCAAGAACACCGGGCCCTCCTGGCCGAGGTTTACCGCAGGCTACGGCCAAAGGCGGCATAGAGGCAGCTCAGACATCTTGAGCCTCGTGCTCCTCTCCTGATTCTCAAGGGCGCCGAGCTCATGACATGATAATGACCGTCCTTGGTTTCGGGGACAACATTTGGCCGACGCCCAAACACCAAAAACTATAATCCTCCGTGGTAACATCAGCATCCCAGAGGAACTGAGGTCATAGAGTTGAAGGCTGATTACGGGTCACAAACAAAACAGACACTGTTGAAGGTACTTATTTGCTTCTCAAAGACATATTCATTAGGTAGCATTTTAACAATGTTCTACTAAATTCTCAAGTTCATATCTTAAATCTTTAGCTTTGGTAAAACTTTTAAGTCTAAAGCCAGAAACCGAGACGACACCTTGCGATCTTCTCAGTCTTTAGAAAGCTTTTCACAGTCTGAGTAGTAGTACTCAATGTGACAGTTAAACTAGAGTGACTTTAAGTATCAAATACTTTATATCCAGCATTGAAAAGTCAAAGACTGCTTATCCTTTTGAGGGTCACTGGGGAAGCTGGAGCCGATCCCTGCCCACATTGGGAGAGGGGCGGGGTATGAACAGGTCACATGTCCATCACAGGACCAGCATACAGAGGGAAACAACCATTCACGCTCACGTTCACACCTACGTCCAATTCAAAGCCTCCTATGAACCCAACCCCTACCTGCATGTCTTTGGACTGTGGGAGAAAGCTCATGCCGACCTCCACTGGACATGAAAACTCCAGCAGAGCGCAGCCATCGATGGAGCAGAGGTACAGAAGTGGTTTGAGACTGCCTTCACCATTTAAAAGCCACCCCCCCCCCCAACCTCACTTTAATGCTAAGTGGACTTCCAGCTGCTGTGTTTTCAGTATAGCTGACTTAGTGAAACATTACATTCGAAATTTTATCCTCCACTACTCAGCACCATTTGTCCCTCCCATGCTTTCTAGCTCCATTGTACAGCCCCTGATGTCCTGTTAAAGGCCTTACCCCGGGGTCTGTAATAAGTACATTAACGCTAATAATGGATTATTGATCATAGTGAATCAACCACCTTTAGGCCGACCTCAGCACCTGTCCTGCTGAGCTGGAAGTTTGGCTGGGGGAAGGAAATAAAAGGTCGCTAGAATTCCTCGGCGCAGCAGACACAGGAAGGGCCCGGGGCATTAGTTAGTGTCAAATTGATAAATGGCCGGTAAAAGGAAAGGACGCGGGACCTCTGTGGTTGGGTTGAGAACACCGACTCCAGACAAAGGACACCGTGTTTCATGGGCTGTGATTAAAGTGAGCCAGGAGAGGTTAAGCAGATAAGTGTGCTCCGGCGAAGAGGACCCGCCGAGGAGAATTAGCCAGGTGGAGGAGATTACCAGGTAAGACATATATTCCAACCGCTGACCCTGAGGAAAGTTCAGAGCTTGCTTGGAGGAAGAGACATGGACTTAACATCGGGTGTATCCAAGATACAGCCGGTCAGAGGGGGGCCGTGGTGCTCTGCTGTAACAGAAAGGTCGAGCAGGGCCGACAGAAATAATGTAAAGTACCAAAACATTTCAGTTCAGTGACCCTCTAACATTACCTATAGGTTCCATGTTTGAAGGTTGTGTATAACACTGGAGAGAATGTACTGGTATGTGGTACTATATTCAGCGGAATATAGTTAGCCTCCATCTTTCAATTCAAAATTATAAAATTCTATGAATATATTGATCTCCATAAACATAATAAAAAAAATATTAAGATCAAGGGAAAAAACCATTTGCAAACATAATATCCCAAAATTATCACTATTGTCATGGAAAAAAACAAGGAGCTGCAGCTATTGCAACATTAAAAAGAAATTTAAAAATCTCAGGATAGGATATATGACGTGATGGATGTAATGTTTAAAGGAATCATAATCTGGCTATCCTCTGCAACGTACAAATGGGAATATGAACGGAATATTCTATTCAACTCATGTTAACAGGAAGTAAAGTCTTATTCAGAATCAATGTCCAAAGTCATGGTTCTCTCTCAACAATTATCATAACGCACACTTACAAATCCCCTCTCTGCTCAGTCCAAACTGTTTTTACAAAGATATCAGCAGCTCAGAGAAAGGACGTGTGCTGGGATATATGTATAAATATGTAAGAAGGTGCCTGTTGTTTGACGAGGAATCGATCAGAAAGATTGAAGTGTCCTGTTCCCATTTTCACCACGATTGAAAAAAAGCACGAGACCTGACAGGAAACTGACGATGTAATAACAGATTTTGGAGCATATTTTGTCATTTTGTGACAGCAGGCCTTGTCCCTTTGTATTGCACGGCTCCCGATGTAAAATAGCGCTGAATTGAACTGACAGGAATGAATTTTGCTTGACCAAGCCGACGGGGGAAATGAAAAAAATGGCAAGAGCTGTTTTCATCTTGGGAGTGCAACACAACTGCAGCACGAGTATTTCCCCCCCTTCATTCAGGCAGGAAGGGAAAATAATGGTGCAATTACCCGAATTACACCAAAAAAACTGAATTCTTCCGTAACATGCACGCGTTTCCAGCCATTTCCACGTGTGCGGTATGGAAACGTGTAGCAAGAGAAACGATAGTGGCTCTGGAAGGAGGGGGGGGGGGGGGACCAAACGACCCTGGGGTCAATAATGTGTCGTGAACGCTCCTTGAAAACAGATTCAGAGTTGATTTGCGGTGGCAGACGTGCTCCATTATACATTTGATTTGATTCATTTTGAACAGTATCAGGACTGTATCACGTTACCATGCAGACTGCAGCACCTCACATCTCACTCCCCTGCTTCTTCCTGTACTGCCATTAGAAAAAACAAGGATTCGTTTTTTTTGCATCGTGGTTTGGCCGTTATTGACGGGATCCCGGCCGCAGCCGAGCTGAATCCCCGAGCGGTGTCTGCTTCAGTCAGCGTTGCCTCCGGAGCACGTCTCCCAGTCACGCACCAACAACCCGACTGAAACGACGGGTGAATAAATAGGTGCAGCTCGTTGACACCCATACCATACCCACAACCCCCCCCCCCACCCCCAATAAACATGGAAATACACAAACCCCCTGATTGCACGAAAGGGTAGAAAATAGTAGGAGGGTAAATTAAAAGACTTTGGACGTCCGTTTCTGCCAAACCGACGGTTGGATTTTTTTTTGCTTGCCTGGACACATTCCTCAGGCGTCCCACCCTATTATTATTAGAAGTGTGTCTACGTGTGTTAGGGTCCATGAGAGTGTGAGTGCGTGTGTGTGTGTGTGTGTGTGTGTGTGTGTGTGTGCGTGTGTGTGTGTGTGTGTGTGTGTGTGTGTGTGTGGTAAAAGGCATGCAGAGTATGTCTAAGAACAGCATCTCTGACAAGCCACTGTACTTAAGCCGCGTCCTTCAGCTGCTCTGCTCGACTACGTTGGGAAAATTTATCGGCAGACATGTGGTGATTATTTGGAGAATTGATTTGAGCCTCGGCTGCCCAAACTTCTTGAGAGCTCCCTGGGAAAGAGGAATCTAAATTCTTACCAGAACAAAACCTCAGAGATGATTGAAGGTTGATCGCAGGGTTTCACAGTCATCAGTGCCGGGCCTCAGAGTGTGTGAACTGTACATGAAGGGAAATTATTATTTAATCCAAGCAAAGTAACATCCTTTTAGTGATTCATATGCACTTTCACTGTATTACTCTGTTTTGTTCTAGCAGCACTAAGATTATACAGCATCCAAAGAAACATAATTGTCGGCTCTGTGCAATGAAGTTTGCAAAAATATATCCCTTAAAATACTGAGCCACTCTTTGTTCCACTGACAGGGGAGCATAGAAAACCTGATGTGAATTAAAGAGATAAAAAGCACTACATTTCCGAGTTGAGAGGCTTCCCTTCCTCTTGCACAGAGCACGCAGCCGTGTTTACCACATTATACCATGTCTATGCAGAAGAGGCTACAGTCAGAAAATCAATTTCACCCCCTTGAATCTGCATTCCTCTAATTCTACCTAATATTGACTGGGCTCCAGGTAGTTGAATCCACTTTGATAGAGGCATATGTGACCTTGGATTCAGATGAGGCACATTATTCAGCGGAGAAAATTAGAAAAGGCGTGTGTGAGAGCATGAACACAGACACACACACACACAGAGAGACACAAACAGATACACACACAGACACACACACCATGTAAAAAAGCACCTCCCACGTCCTGCACTGCTTCCCCCGGCAGAGACTGAGACCACACAGCTCGCTCTGCCATCACTCCTCTGCCGCGGCTGTTGTATTTACCACTCAGAGACAAATGCTCTCCCGGCACTGGAGCACTTTAATGAGCCTTGGGGGGTCTGAAGGAAGCACATTTATCAGCACAGGTTTATTTCAATTCACCGCTGCTCACCGGCGTACACACACACGCACACACAAAGACACACAGGGGCATAAAAAACACTTTGACTTCCTAATGAAATATTCCATTATGAGGCAGGGAGGAACTGCAGCGTTCTCAAGCTGCGAGAGGAAAAGAAAAGGTACAAGGGGAAATGAAAAATCACCAGAGCTGGAATGACAGAAGCTACGCGGGGAAGGACTGCAGCTAACATGTTGTTGACATGTGGGGGAACGCGTGAAAGCGGAGATTAGTGTGTTTACGAGTGCAATAAAATGATGGGCTACGGCTGCATGCTCTCTTTTTAGATGAGCGTGATGGAGCCAGTTATGGATATTGTGTTGGATCAAGCTCTGAAATGTGAAGCCTGCTGGATTTAAGAAGAGCAATCCCCCAGCTCTATTACAGCCTCCATCACAGCAGCTATTTGGGCATGATATACCAGATATTTCTTATGACAATAATAAATGTTCTAATAGCGACAAATGTGTCTAAATTCACACACATTTGACATTCATATAAAGGAAGTCTACAATCCTCTAGACACAGTTTGGTTGCCATTTTGTTCCACATCATTTTTGATTACCTTCAATAAGGAGGTCATGTGTTTACCCGTCTGTTTGTTTGTTCGTCAGCAGGATTACACAAAAACCACACAACACATTTCCATGAACCTTGATGAGAGAACGTGTTGTAGGTCAAAAAAAGACCCGAACTCATTTAGGAGGGGATCCAAACAAAAAGCACAGAACAATGATATCACCGTCTTAAAGCTCACTTACTGTACAAAACAATGATTGGCTTGGCTGTTGTTTTTCCAGCCTGCAAAACAGCTAAATTGAGTCGTTGGAAAAAAAGCAATAAATCTGGCACGTGGGAAACTTTTCCAAATGTCTGGAACTGGGCTCGATACAATGAGGTCAGAAAACTAATTTGCCGTACTCTCCCCTTGCTCAGAGAGATGATTACTTATATGATTAAGTGTTCTGACAGATTCAAGAAGAAGAACTGTAACTAACTAATTTACCTAAAAACAACCAAAGTTGGCATAAGACTGATGTTTAGTCTTTGAAATGAAGTAAAAATGTTTTTTAAACTGCATGAATCGTCCAAAAGGTCCAGATGTTCAATTTACAGTATTATGATTATTATAACTGTCTAAGTGTGTATCTGTGTGCGTGTGTTTGTGTGTGTGTGTGTGTGTGTGTGTGTTTACACTGCCTGATGCCTTGGTTAAAGATTCTGTCCAGAGTTGACAGATGAGGCCACAGCTGCCCATTAAAGAACCACTTACTGTAACTTCCCTCTGACTAATCCATCCCATCATAACTACATTTAGGCCGGTGGCTGAAATCCAAATGTGCATGGAAATAACCCACCCAAACACACACACACACACACACACAAATACATCTCATCAGATCAGTGAATTAGTCGTTGACCACTCATTTGTCCTCCTCTTCTTCAGCCATCGTTTCCTGCCTTGTAGTAAAGGCTCATCTGTAATTCCTGTTATATGACCCCAGCCATTCCATTTACCAGCTCAATTAGCCTGAAACATTTGTTCCAGTTTGGCACTGGGATGGGATGGGGGGACAGCTGCAACCTGAACATATGGCCCGTCGCTGCCTTTGAGCTTAATGCTGTTAGTTTAACCTGAAAGACTGTCCGCCAGTGCCCTGTAATACAATGAGATTACACAGGAGGTAATTAAGATCCCAGAGGAAGAGGTTTGTCTTCATTCAGATTACCTGTCCTGTGTGATTTCTTACGGTGGGAGGTTTGTAGTAAAGATGGCCACCGCTTCACCTCCATTATCTAATCAATTCTCTCCGTGTGTGTGTAAACCAATTGTGACTAAATCTTTTTCAGCTCTCGTTTTACTGCCAGTGTCCTACAGGATCAAAGGCAAAATGCAACTTTGGAGTTTGCAGTTTCTGTGGAACTCCTGTTATAACCAAATGATTAATTCATTACACTCAAATAGTTCAATGTTTAACTGAAACTTAAATATCACAAAGAAGGTTATACACATTCTCACACTGATAGTTTCATCACATACTTCTAATTCTGCGCTTACACCGAAAACGAAGTCAATGCAGCGACGCAAATTTCACATCACTTGCACACGGAAAAGAAAATTATGCTTTCACTCAAGTTGGAATATTTGAACTCAAGTTTTGCCTGACCTGGCGATAAATCTCCGAAAAGTTCACTTAAGGTTTGGTGTGAATGCAACACAACATTTTTCCCAGGTTTTGAAATGTTATCTTTGCCGCTCGTGTCTGCATTTCCATAATATCTTCCTATGAGTGTCAGTGGGACGACTGGTGCTAAACTGTGACAGATGAGGCTGTCAGGTCGGTTTATAATTGCTCCCTTCCTGGTTGCTGCCTTGCAGTTTACCCTGTAGGTGTGTAGGTGTGTGGATAATTCTGTTTTGCCTCTTGCTGGCTCATTTGTATCTGTGTAGCAAAGCAGCTACAGTTAAACCTATTATATTGATTGATTAGTTACTGGACTAAGAGCTCATAGACTAAACCTCTTCGCTTCTTACAGAAAGATTAACTTGATATTTGCATCATCTGCATGATCCTCATCTGTGGATATTTCTTTGTGAAGATTCATTAGCTGATAACTTGAATTCAGGTGATGCTCTTTGTTTCTTCAGGTATAGAAGCTATTATTTCTTGTATTAGGGTTATTTTTCATGAACCAACAAAGTTAATGTCTGTTTTTGACAGATGATTCATGAATACGGTAGAGCACGCATTGTTTTGTTGTTACTGGTGGTGATAGCATCAAAAAGGGTCCTGGAGATGTTTTTGTGACTCATTAACACAGGGCTAGGATAATCAACAACAAACAACATGACTTGACTGCAAAACATTGAAGCCATTACAGAGGCTCCGTGCCCGGTCTGACTAGTGCTGCGGTATAAGTTGCCTGTTTACAGTCCTCCCACGCTAATGTGTCAACCGAGGACCAGTGTTTCCACCACTTGTTAATGTACTGACACTCGGCCTGGCAGCAGCTCCCTGGCGCAGCGGGCTGAGCTTCGGCCAAACAGCCAAGCTGCCTTTGGAGAGTGTTGCTGCTGACCGCCAGCTGGATTAGGGGGTTAACCAATTAGCAGTAAGAGGATGGGTCAGACTCCTGAGTCAATCCCAATCTGCGGCCGAGCCGGCTGAGAAGCTGCTAATCCGCCATCGGGTCACAACCACTAACACTACGGGGTCAGCGATGTCACAGGGAGAGCCGAGAGGTCGGAGAGGTCGGTCACAAGCTTTATTTGGGCTTAGTTTCGATAGAAAAATTCTAATATTAGAATTTCCATATTACTAGGCTTACAAATCAGAATGGCAGTCAGTGGAGCACACACCCTATCTTGCAATATTAATGAAAGTGAAAGATCCATGCATTTGTCCAGATCTGCACCAAAAGGAAATGGTTTCCTTCTTTGCCGATGTCCCATCCTGCTACAAAGCCTGCTGATAAACAACGAGCAGATAGGGACGAAGACATATCTAAGACCCTAACAGCCCTATTATAAAACCATATTTAATGTTATTTATTCTGCACACACAAATAAACATTAGTTCCCTAAACTGGATTTTTTTTCTCCCATTAAGGTCCATGAATCATTTTCTGTAGAAAAATGCCCTTTGTCACAATGTGGGAAAAAAAGAGAAAATAATTTCCAGATCTGCCTCCTGATCCGAATCCACGCCAACATAAGATGGATTTTTCCTTGGGTCATTCTTCAGATGAAAACATAACCTCCTTGGCAGAGGTAGAAATAATAGCCGATGAGAGCGACACGGTTTGAAAGCAAAAGGAACCATTCAAATGAATAATGCCCTTTGTTTTTCTTACCCTGCCATATTTCAAAAGGAACTCTCCAAAGAGAAGAAAATCTACAATTCATTACTTAGATATATCACATACAAAACAATAGATTACTGCTTTTCCATTTCATTTCTCACTTCTACCGACGTTCTGTTCTGTCTTCTGTGACAGGGGGACATTATGAACAGAATTAATGAAGGAGACCTGACAAATGCAACACAACAGACGAACGCTAAAACAAACAACCAAGAAATCAAAACGTTGTTTTCTTCTCCACATTCATTCCGAATCGTTATCTCACCTCGAATACAAAGCGTTTTGTGACCGAGGGGTCCGTATGCACATGCATCATCACAAGCTACAGTGAAGAAGTGCATTGATGAAAAAACACAAACACACACCCACACACAACAAATGGCACGCACGCAGACAAACACCGAGTTGTTAATCACAACGGGGGATTAGTGAAAGACATGTCACAGTTTCCTTCCAGCTTCTGTTCCGTTGCCTTTTCCTCAACAGAGGCGGCTGCTCTCACACTCGCACACACTGTCTGGTAAACTGCAATTTGCCGTCGCTCATTATGGTTTATTACCGGTGACGCGGCTCGGCTTTGATGGGAGAACACACGGCTTGTTTTCCGCGCATTAGCAAAACAACGGCGGCGTGTCAGTGCCGGCTCTGTGTTTAATTCGGAGGAAATCTCATCCATTCAGACAGGATGTGAGCAGCAGGGGGCCAAATCAATGTGAAGGTGGGTTGTCGATATACAAGCTTCCTCCGTGGATTTTGGTAATTCTCGCCTGTAAGTGTGAACAGACTGTCGTGCCCCCCCCCCCCCCCCCCCCGGCCTCATATTGGGAAAAGGCTGAATCTCCATGGAGACTCTGACAATGTCACCTCCAGGTTCAGGAAGTCCACGTTTATCTGATCGGTTCACTAGACTGGAGACATTGAACATGTGAACAACAGCCTTCAATAGTGTGTACCGGTGTGACATGGTTGAACTGAGGCAGAAGATAAGTGTGTTCTTTTTTCCGGACCAGGTGGTCCCGTTTTCCCCAGTGTCCGTCGGGTTGTTTGTTGTTTATTTTCACTTTCTTTAACATTTCAAGATTATGGCTTTTTCAAGATGAATAGGGAACTGAAATCCAGGAGTGTTTTATGCAGTTGGGACGGCCGCTCAGAATTCCAGTTTGTAGGTTGGATGCTTTGTTTCTGAGCAGGATTAAGCAATTAAACCACTGAATGGATTTTCTTACATGGAATACGGATGGCCAAGACAAAAGACCTCTTTAAATAATGGCGCATATCCAGACTATGGGGTGTGTCCAGAACTGTATTTTCAATTCCTTTAACATTGAGAGATTATGGCATTTCTTGAAATTATAACCAATTTCCCAGTGGATAAATCATGGATCTTAGAAAGAACCCATTCTGTTTTGGTGTAGATCCGGCAAGAGAGCTTTTCCTGGAATGTATTTTCACTTCTTTCTTTAATTATGTGAAATAGGGCAAGTTTTAACATTATCTTCAATTTCCCAAGTACTTGTTTATGCATCTTGATGAAAAATTATATTTAGGGTATTAATATCCATCAATATGCAAATTAATGTGGATCAAATCATCTACAGTTTGGGCTCCGTTGATATTTCACAGCAGGACCTGTTGACCTGGATATTGTGGGTCCTGCTTTTAGCTTCGAAACTGGAAGTGTTGTTAGGAAACAGTGGAGATGACAGTGTTTTTAGTTGTAAAGCTTTTAGCCCGACACAGGCAGTCATGTGGAAGGTGAACAGACACTCACACAACTTCTGCTACCGGAGGATTAGCAAACATTTGCCTTGCCCTACACACACACACACACACACACGAACACACACACCTTATGACGTTTTGATCCCAGCAGGAAGGTAACTATGATGTGTGAACACTGAATATTATTAGCTGCATATTTGCTCAGGGTTCCCATCGAGGTATTTCCATTATAAGTTTCTGTATTTGTAAAGTACATTCTTTTTGAATCTGTTGACACGGCCACATTCCCAGACATGACAGGCTTATCTTTATTATAACCTTTTCAAAATGGGATGAAAATGAAATAAACATTGTTTGGAGAACTCTTATCTTTTAATTCCAGTTGCCGTCTATCTTTAGATTTGTTCTCTTTTTCTTCTTCAGTCCTCTTCTTCTCCAGCCGAGGTAAAGAAGAGAGAAATATAAATTCCGGGCTTATCAGCCAAATGGGAAGTAAGTCAGAAGGGTTTCACCTCAGGCAGTGCACACACAAAAAGGCAGATACGCCACAAACTCTGAATTGAAAACGTATTAGCTGTGTTACAAAAGAAAATAATTCTCAGCTGGGAAAAAAAGAGTAATATTACCAGGGGGATGGAAAATGATATATGATCAACAATTAACTAAATGAACTGATGAAGACAACAGCAAGACAAAGTTAAATGTTTAAAAACCAGTCCAAAGCATTAACCCACAAGCTTATCGGAGGTGCGTTTATCATGATGAAGACCCCACAGGGGAGGAACACAACTCAGATGAGGGACGACTCTCTCCAGCAGAGCTACAGACCGCTCTAGAACTCCCGCTTCTATCCACATCGTGCTCAATGTGCCATCCAAACGCCTAAGCCCCCGGTGCTAATGGTGCACACTCAGCGGTCAGATTAAGGCTCATTTACTCCCAGCAGTGTCTTCAATTACAAATGATTAAAACCCCCTTTGGTGTTGTGTCTTTAAGAGAAGCGGGATCTGTGTAGATTATAGGGAGAAGGAAATGAACAAGAAGATGGTGGAGGCTTCACTTCAGTTCATTTCAACATGGGATCTTCAGGGATGCAAACTCCTGAATAAGGTTTAATATTAGCTTTTGAATGTGGAAGTTTTATTCATACTTTTGTTTTCAGTGAGTCGCCATTTGCTCTTCTCAAGCAACATAATTAAGCAACTGTGACACATCTTCTCTTAATTAGTAATTGATTAAATATAGATTTGTCCAGTTTCAAATAAACTGGAAAACCCTACGCATAATTCAATGTTTAACAGCAACACAAACTATTGAATTGGTGTATAAACACATCGGACTGTGAAAAGTTACAAATTGTTGAAGGGGAGTGTGTTCAATACTGTTTATATCAGACTTTGAACAAAACTTAAGTGGTTGAGGTCAGGGTAATGGTTTTATTCAGGTTTATTCCAAGGCAGGCTCCAAGAATCCAGTATTGTCACTACTTTAACAAACCGATGGGTTCCTGGTCGACGTCAGGCTTTGCCCACACAGACAGCACTCGTCAGCCTCGTCCCTGAATCTGGGACTTTTAATATCGAGCATTATGATCTGAACCAGCTGCGGCCGGTGCTGCTAAGTAGCTCTGTTCTCCACAGATAGTCACACGGAGGCAGATAGTGCAGCGGTAAGCGGAGGGAACAGGACACAGTGACTCTATTAGAGGAGGGTGCACGGCTGTGATTTAATATGTCATCCGGAGGAAACACAGAGACACACATCATCCCAGGAGCCTGCTTCTGTTCCTCTGTGTTTACAGGTTTCAGTCTCACTCTGTAACGAGGTCGTCTTTACAATATCCGTGGACCTCATCCAGTCTTGAGGTACTCAAAACTGTATTCCTGTGCAGTTACTTCTGCAGTAGCCTAAAACAGGAGTAGTAAACAACATTAAATCAAATATAATTGAAGTAAATGGTGACTGACTCCCCAAATGATGTGGATGACACCCCATGAGCAGTATGGAGGCACATTTCTGTTGTTTTTACACGTTTGAAGAAGTGGTCGCCATTTTTTGGGAATTGGATTGGATTTGGCTGCAATGCCGTTTACCCCTGAAACTCCAAAAGTGTTAATGACATAACGAGTGAATTTTCAGCTTTGGGTGAAATTTCCCTTCGACTTGTGGTTGTCGGGGGGAGTACCAGCTCAACAGAGCACCTGCACGGTGGTGCTACAAGATGTCACAGTGAAGAGGTAGAGCATGAGTTAACAAGAACAACAGTGTCACTACAAATTGGGAGCAAACAGGGGGAAGAGCATTGCTCATCAAGCCGGGACAGTCAGTTATAGGACAACACATCAGCCGCTTGGATAGAGTCCGTGTGCACACGAGGAACTGAGGTGCTCGTCTCACTTTTTTATTTTCTTTTTTTCAAAATGGCTTCATATGGTTTCGGAGTGGATGACATTTATAATTCATCTCTCTCCCTGCAGCTCGCTTCTTTCATCCGTCTTGGTCGGCTGTGTGTCATGCAGGAGCCGACAGAGGAGACAGTGGGGACAGTATCTGCCCCCCCCCCCCCCCCCATCTCATCTCATCTTCTCTTCCATCGGCTCATGTGCGACTGAGATGAACAAAAAAAAAAGTGGCAACAGAGCCCGAGTTTGAAGGGAGTCAATCCTGTCGGCTGTTCCTCTGCTGTCTCTCTGTCCAGTGCTGTACACAGACACTGCATGTATTTGCATTAACGCAACACACACACACTCATGTCATCCATGAAAGGTGTGTGTGTGTGTGTGTGTGTGTGTTTGCTCTGGCCTCACTGAGGAAACCACACAGGAGCTGCTGTCTACGTGTTGGTTTGTCATGTTTGATTTTCCTCCTCAGTCTACCTCAGTCAAGCTCCACTGTTATAGAGAATAGAAGGCAGTCAGTTTCTCATTTCACAAACACGTGTGTAACACAGACACACAAAGGCGCTCACACACAGAGGTATAGCACCAGCTTGCTGTTTATCTGTATGGGACTCTGTAGGGAAGGATTTAACCGGGCGCCAATGAGCATGTTCATGGGAGCGTTCGAGAGTAAAATAGGATGTTGGTGCATCACAAACACACTCAAACAACTCTCAGCCGTCCAATTCATTTTGAAATAGGCCAGCAAAGCTTGGCTTCCAGAGTAAAGCTCCTTTTTAAGTCTTGTCTGCACGACTGCAGATATTTTCCACAGTTCTTCCGTCCACACGTCCTTTGCATATATAGTAAACACAAGCAGCCGGGTGTTGTTGAAGTTGTTGATGATGAAGGAAGGATGCCGAGGACCAAGTAGTTTCAGTGTAACAAAGTTTATTACAAGAAACCACAGGTCAGGACGAGCTCTAGAGACTCGGAAACATCACACAGCCAAATGGTGAAATCTGCCGTGTGGCGGTCTTACACACATTTATATAGGGAGGTTGGTTCCGCCTTTGACTTCAGGTAAATGACGTCCCCAAAGGGACTTTTGACTGAATAAGGATCCGTTTCTGTGTCCGAACATGAAGACACACAGGTCAAGCACATTCCTTCTTAACCCATCCATTAGCCGGTCACAGATAATTCCCTAATTCAAAGGTAATCCCAAGAAGTCAAAGTGCAAATGACACAAACACCTGGAGGACTCTCCGAGAATGTCTGAGAGTCCAGAAGTATATAAGCCTGTCTTTGTGTTTAAGACACGTCCCAACATGGTCTACTCTAACGAATATACACAACACATATAAAGATATTCGTCTGGGCGAGAGAACAAAAACAACGTCAAACGCTTGAAGATGCATGCTGGGCCAGTAGGTGGCGATGGAGTCTACATCAACGATCCGTCAAATACCAGAGAGGAACTCTGGGTGGAGAAGATGGCTGTGAATTAGACCTGGTAACCAAACATTTAGAAATCAGTACATAGCCACCAATGTTGCTGTTTCTAGTGCAGTTTAACATGTACACATGGATACTCAGAAATGTTTGGACAATGTGTACTTTCAGTTAATTGAAATGGAGTTTACATGTGGATGGGTCAGGGTTAGGGTTAAAGTTTATTTTGCTTAATATCCGCATTAGTGTGGACATCAGTCTAAACTCCAGTAATCCAGTTGACACCACACATCTCCAACGGGATGTCAAAGCTGGAGCTCTCACTCATGAGCCTGCGATGGGGGTTCCTGGTCCTTAATATAGCCAGGTAAATAATCTGTGATCTGACTTGTAAATGAGACATCAAAGCCCTTTCAATGAAGATAGATGAGGTTTTAAAACGTAATCTGCAACATAAATCAACATTAAAGAGAGCTTGCTCGTCTCTGCCTGGGTATTTGCATTTCTGTACTCCTGTGGCAGTATCTCAGTGTATCAGGGGTTATCCCAACCCCCCCACCGCCTGTCAGGGCATGTGATGTTTTTCTAATTACTAAAAAATGGAGAAAAAAAATGACGGGGTGCATCTCTATTGGAGTGTATCGCCGCCGCCGACGCATACATCACTCTAATTGGCTCAAATGGCTCTAATATCTGCCACCATGTTGCCTTCATGGATCAGCGGCGTCGCCCTTTGGAAATCAATACGGGAACTAGCATGCTGGGACAGGGGGAGCGTCACGTTCAATGAGTGGCCCGACGACTTCGGTATATCACCGTTAATCTTTTCGCTGTCCGCCAGTGACGAGCGCGGTAATTGGCAGCAATTAGAGAAACATTACGGCCGGAGATAGAGACAGGAAGGGCTTAAATATGCCAGGAAGCACAGTGTAATGTGTGTTGGAGTCGTTGGACAGGTTTGCATGTGCCCGGTAAAATATTATTGTAATTATAGAGACTATATACAGACACATTATAAGGCGCTTCAGGGACCTGATGCTGAATCATGAATGTAAAGGTCATTTTAGATAGAAAAACTAATTGGGTACAAAATAGCCGGACACGTTAAGCTCTCCCCTCCAAAACCGGATCTTAGCACTGAACATGCGTGATGGCTGTATGGAGGTGTGGAGTATTTCCTGTGTTATTTACCTGTCCTGGAGATCTAGTCTTCCTTTTTCTCTTTTGAATCCGCTCGGTGAGAGATGATATACACCCAGCACCACGTCCTTGATAGAGCACCACTGGGGGGGGGTTTCCTTATCCTTCCCTGAACTGATGTGTCCTCTATCTATATAGTCGATCTGAGATTAAAAGACAGACGGAGAAAACTAACTATATTGCCCACCAGGAGACATATATCACTGACAGCACGCTGGAAAAAAGGGAAAGGGGACATTTTGCCAGGGAATGTTCTCCCTTCTTCTCTCTCCATCTTTCCCGCTCTCCGTCTGTCTTCCTCTGTCTTATCCCAATGTCCTTTGATAAATTGATAAAGCAGCTGACCAGGAAACCTTCAGCATGTGTCATTGATTTTCATTTGGGGGCGAGATGATAAACCTGGGTTCTCTGGAGTCACGTGCCCATTGTGGTGCAGGGACATCAACCGCACTGGGATTCTGACCGTGCCTAAAAAATAAAACCCCGGCCTTGGATTTACGCTACCTTATCACACCATTACAGCTGTTGGTGCTTAAAGAGGCTCAGCTGACTCCCTCTGTATATGTGTGTGTAGATGTTTGTGTATGTGTGTATAAGTGTGTGTGTGTGTGTGTGTGTGCATGGTTGGCTAAAGTCTTTCAATGACCAGGGCGGATAGAAAGGGGGAATGAGGTAAGTCAGACAAACGGAGTAGGATGGAAAAGACAAAGCAGGATTCTGAAACTCAGCGGCTACAGTGTAACGCTCTAGTTTGCTTTTTTGGGGATCAGTCCCTCATGTTATATTCATGTGTTTATTCTGGAATTATCTGCATAGTTGAATCACCCAAAATTTGAATGTGTGCTCATTTATACAAGTAAATGAGCATGATTACAGGTGATGGTGATTAAAAACTTGATTGGTTCCTTTTCTAACTGTTACTCTTTCATTCCTCCTTAAGATTGTTCTCTCATTTGATGTTTTATGGCAGTTTTGGAAAGTGTTGTGAGCAACTTTCCATTTAGAGAGTAAAACCAAATTTGTCACGTTTCTGCACTGTCCCCTGCGTGTGTTTCTTGGTTTGTAAGTAAGATTACGCAAAAAGTATTGGATGGATAACAATGAAACTTAGTTGACAGATGTGTAAGCGTCTGAGAAGAACTCAGAAATAGCAGGTTATATCTCTTTCTACCACTTTGTGAGATAAGGCATATTTGACCCTTTTGCATGTTTTTACCTTTTCGTATATATTTATTCATAATCTGCCAATAAAAGATAGGCAGAGAGAAACTTGTAGTCAGAGATGCCCGTTGGACATCTGTGTCCCCCTTCCCTCAGCACCCCCCCTCTATTTCTGGACCTCAGCATAAACACAGTTGTGTGTGGTGGACACTGGTCGTAAACAGTTGGGAGAGCAGAGCGATCCATGAAGTGCACAGGCTGTGTGACGTGGCATCGAGAGCATGTTTGGATAGGAATACTTGTGTCTGTAGAGGAGAGTCCATTATAATGCATTTAATCTCCACCTGTACCCGAGATGTCAATCACACATACCGTATCACACCTTTAAGTTATTACAAAGATATCCTCATGTTGCACTATACTGCTTTAAATAAATATGCTCTGCTGTTTTTACCATTTAAATAAATACATACAAATAATCAGGAAGCAGCGGTGGGATGCGATTCTGCCTCAGTGGGCCACTGATTTAATACTTTGACCTGATGAGTGCCCAGTGGTATGTGCCAGACCCATCCAGGCACACTAAATAGAGCGGCTGTGGTGGCAGCCATGTTATATCTGAAGTAAATAAACTAGGACCTGGGGGGGAGAAACAAATGGCTGAAGATATAAACATGCAGATTCAAAGGCTGAGATACCAATTTTGCTCAAGGAATGAGCTCGGACACGTGCATGCACAAACGCACGGTATGCATGATTTATTAGATCGAATTCAACCGAGCATGTTGCACCGTGTATTATATAATATCTGCGACTACTTTCACTTTAGACTGGTTCTATTTTTGCAGTTTTGGCAGGGAAAAACCTTCAGGAGTGACAATCACCATCCCAACAGGAAAAGTAGCTCCCTCTGACGGCCTGCAGTCACCTCCCACTGAAGCAGTCTAAACAGAGTCTGGGTGACCTTAAATATTTGGCCCCAATCCATGTCCCGTATTTAGAATCTCGTAAAAACAGGCCACATACTTAGTGCCTCGACTTTCCAAGTGTTAAACGCTGCATGTATTAACTTCATTGTCTCTAATGGCCTTGACTTTGAGAAGATCTACTCGCTCAAGTGCAGAAATACACTGTCTGAAATTGCATTCATTTGTATGGAGGGGAAAAAGTTTTTCTTGAGGAGAGGCGGTGGACTAGTGGCAGAAACTTGGACTATGGGCAGAAAGGTCTCTGGTTCGACTCCGTGGAGAAACAACAATAAGATCTGTCCAAAAATCCAAGAGGATTCTCCCTACCCTGTCCAGTGCCCCTGAGCAAGGCACCTTACTCCCCCAACATCTGCTCCCCGGGCGCCGTACATGGTCGCTCACTGCTCTGTGTGTCCTTCACCAGATGGGTCAAGAGCAGAGGTTAAATTTCCCCACCTGCATTACTGTGCATGTGTTTGGGACAAATAAATACATCTTAATCTTAATCTTAATTGTAAATACACTGAAAGTGATTTGTGCTGAAACTCGGGACAAAGCTGATGATTTCAACCTTGAACAGCTTGACGATTTATTCCAGGATTAAAGTCCGACCCAAATGGAGGGAAATACAATTTTTAAAAACAAAGCAAAGGCTGATGTTGTGGAGAAGGTTTAATTTTCCAGGCTGCAGCAGGACGCTCTTCAGGCTATGGCTGATTATCATTAAGTGTTTTCTTCCTTCGACAAAGGTTCTCACAGTCAGCAGCCGAATGGCCCAGATGCTGACTGAACCTGGAAACCAGATTTCCTGCCATTAGATCCATCGATCACAGGGAACTGATGACATCAACGACCCATCCTGTGCATTTGGCATTTCTACAAACCCATTTCCTCGTCCGTCCATCTCTCTTAGACATAATTAACTCCTTTTCCCCTTCAGCCTTTTCTGAAAACTCTGCCCTGTGTCGCTGTTAGGATCCCCCTATTATTCCTCATTCCATCACAGATCTCCCTCTTTCAGTAGACAGGTGTCATACTACAAGTTTTACAATTTTGGCCAAAGAAGAACAGAGCATGCCTGCATGTGCTTTCATGTAATGAACGCGATCAAAGCGGTTGATTGCTGGTGACAAATTGGCCAATGAATCACCACTCGGAGCTCCCATCTGTGAATGTCCCGACACACAAACAAGTAAACAAACATGAACCAATGGCCGAAACCAAAGGGTGAAGAGAGGGAGCCTCCGGGGAGCTCTCTGTGAGCTGCATAATGAGCTGGCAGCCCTGAAGCACCAATAGACAACAAGAACCAATAAACAGGGTCCTCAAGTTCTCACTCTGAACCGTTACCCAGTGAAAACAAGCGGTCAACACACACACACACACACACACACACACACACACACACAGAGACACTTCCTGAGTGATCCCTGTTTACTTAGCTCTGAGAATGTGGAGAGCACTTCTCAGGGCCACACACTGTTTTAACTCCAAATGGACAAATGGACCGTTCACGGCTTATAAGGCTGCAATCTGAAACAAACCAGCGCCTCACTCCCATAAACTGGAGGTTAATTTGGGTCAAATATCTTCACTCACTCATCAATTCTTTCTGTTTGTTAAAGCTCACCGCTCCTGTCCCTGCAGTACGGTGCCGTGCTCCAGAAATGACGTCATTTTTCAGCTGATGTGGTGGTTTGTGTCTAGCACGACATGAAGTGAGGTGGGTGCAAAAACCTGGAAATATGTCCATCTCTATGACCTGTTAATAATGATTAAGCATAGGGGTTGTCAGATGGCTCCTGGTGACAATATTTCAAAGACAGTTGGTGAAAGGATCCATGGAAAAAGTTCCACGGCAGGTTTGTCTAGGCAGAGAAGCTCGTACAAGCCTGAATCTCTTCTATTTGCATTTCTTCTTCGCCTCTTCCCAAGGGTCAAGATAAATCTTTCTCAGTTGACACCTAGCGCATTGAGTGGCCGCTCCTCAAGAGAGTTCGACCCAAGTGCCTTCCCACTCCAGTGAATCTCGCTGGAATGTAAATCAGCTGTCCAGCTTGCCTCCAAACACACAGGCAGAGAAACAGAGACGGCAACAACAGGGAGATCTGTTCTGGCTTGTTTCACAGACCCTGTCCACAACAATAAACACATGAGACACACACCGAAAAACAGTGTTTTATAAACACAGGATCCTTGTTGTACATTCGCCCGCATCGTTAACAGATCGTTTAATATGCAAGGACAGACTCATCGGACCATTTTTGGTGATGTCATCGAGCTTTAGTGATTTTATCTGGTTATTGTTTGGCCTCTTCCCAGACTTCAACATAAAGTCACGCTCTGCTGCAGGTCCTTTAAACAATAACAGCGCTGTTGACAGCTGTGTCTTTAGATTTATTCCAAACTGAACTTTTCAACTTTAACATCTGTTTTGTGCTCAAACAGTCCCGTGCACGTCAGTGATCTCCAGCAGATACAGGACGCCGTGGGGACGCGACACTAAAAAGATTCGGACAAGAGCAGGTCGGGAGACGGGATTATCTGGATAATGGGGGGGGGGGGGGGGGGGGGGGGCTGGGCCCTCAACCCTGACCTCAAACATCTCCCAACGCCGGGTTAAACAAGCGAGCGTCATCAACACGTCTGGACAGTCAGGCAGAGTTCAAAGGGCTGCGGCAAAGTGTGGGAATTCTGTGAAGTGAAGTGAAAGTTTCCCGGAGAAATGTACAAAAAAACGGGTTCACGCGTCAACACAAACATTTTCTTACAGGTGAGAGAAAGAATAAAAACAACAACGCCTGAGTGACGGCCCTGAAGGAAGTGTAGACGTGACAGGACGGGAGGTGAGAAACTGTGTGAGCGTTTTCTTTTATCGGTGAGACCAGGAAACAACTCCAACTGGTTTTACTGGGTTTCAATTGTATATACAACCCAATTGAGTCAGGTATGGTTTCCTTGCTATTATAAAGCATTGCATCCCATGACCGCTGAGCTCAGTTCAGTTGAGGATACACATTTAAAAAAAAAAAAAAAGGAATCTGTGCTTGTGCTGTCCACAAAAGTTATTACAACCTGATGGGGGTTAATACAAGAAACTGCTGTTCACTAAACCGAGCTCCTTCTGGAATCAGGTTCAGTGTCACAATCCATTCAATAAATAAATACAATAAAAAAAAACAAAAAAACGCTGCTTTCAAAATCCCCAACTCTCTTCGTGTGAGGTCTGGAAGATTCATGCTCATTCTTCTTTTCTTTCTTCTTATTTATGGCCTCAAGGAAAGAGGATGAATTCCGTGCCCCCCCCCCCCGCGAGACCCATTCAAAACACATGGTGGTGATAGAAGTATGAATTTACGCCTCCCGTTGTTTAGCTTTTTTCTTCTGACATCACAGACGTGATTAGAAATTCTCCGCTTAATAAATTCCAGATCGGAGGAAGAGTTAATATGTCAGACTGCTCCTCCTCTCCTCTAGATGATCCAGTTACACAGGCCGGCACCAGGAATGCCCCGACCGATTAGAGCATTACGGCGGCTGTGAAGAGAGAGAGGAGGAGACCGAGGGCGACCGTCCTAAACCGAGCTCTGTCCTGTTCTAATTAAAACCTGCTATCCGTTCATTTGCCCCCAAAAGGACTGGGAAGCACCAGACGGAGGAATAAAAAAAGGCCACAGCCGCGGATAATTGCAGAGGCGGAGGCAGCTCGAATGAAAGTGACATCACGTGACGTAAACAGCCTCCTCAGACGAGAGCCCTTCCTGAACCGGACCCCTCGTATTCAGAGCGAGGAGGTGGTGGTGAAAGCCGATGCGATGGTGGCGCAGCGGGCCGGCATAATGCCAACGCAGCTTTGTTAGTAATTGTCGGAGTGAACTGGAGGGTAATTGTTGTTACTTGCTCGTGCCATGCTAGCCGATGAGAGTGGTCGAGGTCGCTGCATCAGTCGCTTCGGCTTATTTGACCTCAACAGTCCCTGGCAACTGCAGCGTCCTCAGGCTACAGGGACGGGTGCTGTGTGTGCATACGGAGTTTGTGTGTGTGTGTGTGTGTGTGTGTGTGTGTGTGTGTGTGTCTGTGTGTGATTAGTGGGAAAGCACAGTGGAATATCTAGGACATCAGTGTATAACAAACACACAAGCTTTGATGGTGTGTGACCAGTGACGGGTTAGAAAACAGGTCAAACTTCAAATGAACTGAGGAGAAGAAGCACACGCAACTTTTTGGGGATGTACTGCGTGTTTGTTGCATCATAAAATTGTTTATAGAATTAACTTCTGCTACATTTTGTGTTGAATGACTTAATATATTTAATAAAGTCAAGTGTGTCAAGATATTTCATTTAATGTACACAGTCCAACCCCAACTGAGCTAGATGGCTCATGCAGAACATTTTGTGATGCTACAACTGCAGAATCTTTGATAAATAGCATTAACAATAATAATAACAATAACAATAATACTCTACATCCTCATCTGTATGTACATTTTTATTACAGCTCTATTACAGTGTGTTCTGTGCCTTTTCAAGTGCACTTATTACTTTGATTAAAAACTGTAGGTCCCCAGAATTCTTTCCACACAGTTTCATGTTGGAGTTGGAGTGGCCATGCTGGTCTTACTGGGCCATTTCATCAGTGTGGTGCTGCCGTTTTTTCCCCTCCGTCCTCTCAAGGTGACATGTGACAGCTGTCGTATCGCCGCTCATCTGGTCGCCCCCCCGACCCCGGAGAGCTTTCTGGATCTCCTCTCCCCGAACGCCACACATGACAAAAATGCTTGTGAATAGCTCGGTGTCCTCCGAGTCACACCCACACCGTCTACCCCGGCGCCTCCCCAGCACTCAGGCGGCAATATGCACTTTCTCCGGCTATCCCTCTGTTATCTCATTTGTCTCAGTCCCTTTCCTCTTTCCCCCCCCTCTGCCCAACATCTCCTTGTATTCTCAAGCTTAAGCTCTTTATCCCTCATCCCGACATTCTCTCTCGCGTCCTTGAAGTCCCGGAGGCAGGGAAATATTAATCTTGAGAGCAGGAGTGCTGACTGGGTGGGACCTTGATGGCAGTAGAAGTGGTGCCAGCCCGCGAGGTGTGAGGATGACAGAGATGTAGAGGGGCGTCTCGGCTCGGCACTCGAGAGGAGCACAAGGCGACAGCCGGTTTGGACACTGTGTGCAAGAGCAAGGTGATCTTCAATCAGCAGTGACTGAGCGTGGTCGCTGCACACTATTCATCTTCATTTTATCTCATTCATATTTGAGAAGACCAAGGACGTCCACTGTGCATTACGGTTTTCTGTCGGTTAGTATTTTATTATATTAGAAAATAAGTCTATTCTGAGTTCAGATATCTGACTTACCGTCTGTTCATGTCTCGATTTCATGAAGTTTCAAAGTATTGGGATGATCTCTTAGAACGATGGAGTGAGAGTTCAGCCCAGCACTGAAGTCCCTCGTCGTTCATCTGAGAAATAATATTAGAAAACCTGAAATGGAAAGGAAATCATTTGACCTGCGTTTCATTAAAAAGGGTAAAATGTAAAGAAATCAAAACAAGTTTTCATTTCTTTTTACACTGACTCATCTTCCGTCTCGACTAAAAAGGACTCCTTGATATTTCTGGCATCACGAGGAAAATGTAACACCTACAGTGAGAAAAAAAAGGCACGAAAATCCCCCCCACCCCCCCCAGCCCCCCTGCATTAACACTAGTTACATAACTGTGCAGAACGTGCTGTTGCAGCTCTATTATAGCATCAGATGTGCAAAAACCAGCGCATTAGGAGGTGCTCCTCTTCACACATCAGCTCTGATGTAACTCAATGGGTGCATGTTCACATGTCTACATGTGTTTCAGTGAACTCAGAAATAATTTTTTAATGCCAATTTTAAACCAGTCTGAGCAAAATTAATTCAGTTTTATTTTTGCACTGTTTTTGCTTCTACTATTACACAAATAAATAGATAACTTATGATAATGGTTGTTATTTTAATCGATTTAATAATCACATATTTCTTTTCTATCTAAATTGTTCTCTTAATATTAAAGATTGTCTAAGTATTCAATTTAAAACCATCCTAAAACACACCAGTAGTTGCATAGACTAAGAATAAAGGATGTTGCTATAAACCATCATATCAACTCGCCTTGCTGACATTCTATTGTATGTGTATCTATTGTCAATTGGTTTTGCTGTATGCACCAGCTCTTGGACAGAATATTTGTTGTCAACATAAATTTGCATCTTAATGCACACGGTTTTGATCCACTCTCCGTGCTGCTGTAAGACACGCTGAACAAAACAATGCATAATTTGGCCCCGTGAAAAACGTTGACCCTCCATCCAGAAGGCATAATTGTATATTGTATTTTATCCTGAGCCACAGACAAAAAGCTCAAGTAAATCACAACAGGCAGCAAACCAATGGATCAAACTGTAGGCGCATATATCTTGCAGGGATCTTTGTCTTTATCCCTATTGTGCAGGAGGGATTATCACAATATGTTGCTGCAGGCGTAAAAATGTAGAAATGCATGGTGTGTTAATTTGATTTCTAATTGCTCAGTTCACAGAGCAATTAATGCAGCGTCCAATATTTGCTAAGAAATTATGTTAACCTCAATGTCAACTTTACACATCTCTGGTTTTTAAGAGCACAAACCTAAGATCCCAGCAGCCAAAACACAAATCACAACCAGATCCCGACTCTGCAGTTTATTTGCAACGGATCAATGTCAAGTATAAGTTTCTGGCCGACGTGGGGTCCTGAAGTGTAAACTCCCTGCAGCTCCGAGAGGCCACAGAGAGACGTCAGAGCAGGAGCATCAACATTCCCACCGATCCTGGCTCGCATTCTGAAGGGCCCAGCTTGAGCGTGTTTGGGCATCAGACTTAAACCCCGGCGTCTTGGATGGTTTCAATCCCCAACCGAGAAGCAACCGCGGGTTTGGCAGCGGGACGACCGCCGGCATTTCTGCTGTCGGCACATCTAGCTTTTGTGGTCGCATCCTCGGCCCGTGAAGTTGCACCGAGACTCGGAGTCTGGGTCTCAATCGCTGATGTTAACACGGAGAGATCTGAGGTGGCGGCCTGAGGACGTGTGACCGTCAGTGGAATCTGGCTCCGCGCTGCTGTGATCGTGAATGAATGAAGCCACAAAGAAGAGTGTGTGTGTGGGTGGAGGTTACAAAAATGCAAAGATGGGTGGGAGGGAAAGGTTTTCGGCTTTGCCATCTATAACATTTTAAGGGAGGCGCATGTTCGGCAAAGTTAGCTGTAGACTTTGCTCAAACAAGGGGAAGACTTAGAGTTTTGATGGGAAGGGAGGAAATTACTGTTGAGACTGTTGCGTTTTATATAAACACACACTCACACACATACACACAAACACACACGTGTAACTGCTACCCTTCGGCTACCTGGCAGCTGTCTACTTTAAACAAAGCAGAGGAAACCCTTTACTTAAATCTGCTCCACTAATCCAATTAAAGTGGTTTATTTGGACTTCTATATTCCCAAGCCAAATATTTTAACAATTACTGGGGGTATGCAGTGAGAGTTTATTTAAACTAGAGTCTAAATTATTGATTTATCTATAATTACCATTTAGTCTTATTATTCTGTCATATATCTGTAATTACCAATTATCAATGTTTTCGGCCTAATCCTTGTGTTGACAGTATTTTGATAAACCCACATCTCTATGGATCTAACACAAAATGGTGGAGGTGGCTCGTGTTAACCTTTGGATGACTTGATCAGAGCTGATCAAGTCAAGTTGCTGTGGATCTGCAGCTCCTCATTAGCCCCAAAAAGGCAGCTACACAAGCTAATTGGATGACTTACAATCAAATGTTCTATTGGAACAAGCTTCAGCACGAAACCGCACGCCCCCCCGTTACAAAACAACACAATCTAAATAGCAAATCCCCTTATTTTACTAAATGATTTGAATCCTCGCTGGTTCACACTGAGAACCCATCTGCACAAATTACTGTAGGTACAAACAAGTGGCGAGGAGAAGAAATCCGCCTCTAACTATCCATCCCACGTGCCTCCTCATCACCGACAGCAGCCATTTCCCTTTCTCATAAATGCCTCCTAAATGGATCATGCAAATCAGGGACGATGAATTAGCGGGAGGGATGGCGGTGATGTGTGATCCGCCCCGTGGCATCGCACACACCCCTGATACCACGTCTCTAATTGACCATCACTGTCATCGCGTGGCATTTCAAAAGGAAGTCTCCAGCCGCATAAATTAAGACGCGTGCTGTTACTTAATGGCGCCGATTAGCGTGAGCTCTGTGGCGAAGCGTTGACGCTAATCAGGGGAGAAGCTCTGCACTGGCTGGTCTCAGAGTTGAGTGTCAATAGTTAAACATCAGGCATGAGGGGGAATTAGCCGTATTTTGGGCCAATATTAACACTGGTAATGTGTTTAGGTGCATGTGGATTTAACCATGTTAAGAAAAACAAATCCAGTATCCTTTGAAATAACATCAGAACAGAATGATTCCACAGACTGTAGTCTCTCCTCATGAAGTCCTACCATTAGTGAAGTTTCTTCCGTGTCATGTGGTCGTCTCACTTGAATTATTAAGTACACTGCCCCCTCGTGATTTCCTGCGGTACTGCTACGTTCTGTGCATTCTTAAACTTTCCGAAGACACGTAGAAATGTGGTAGAAATGAAGGAAACGAGGACTTGGAGCAGGCTTTGTCTATTTCTGTATTTGTATCTAACTCTGAGCAGAAATTAAGGATGAGGAGGAAAATTGCATTTCATTACACACGGTCTGCACCGTAGCCATTGTTTATTTGCTTCGCCCAGAGTAGTTATTGTAAAATGTAAGCACAACACTGTTGACTTGTTAATGAGGGCCGCTGCTGCAGTCCGTCCAAGGGCTACATTAATTGGTCGGACTGCGCAGCTTTCACCACGTGGATGCTGAAGTACGTGCACAGGCTTTAAATCACCACAATCGCTGACAAATCCGTCGCTAACATAGTGACACACATCATCTCAGAGACGGCCATGATTAGCATGAAGCCATGTGGCTGCAAAGTGCTCCTCTCTAATCCTGCACCTCAGAGCTGCTCATCCTGAAACCCACGAGGGATTCTGAGACACGCGAGTGATGAGCTGCGTCAGTGCTGATGAAAACAGACACTGAAGAAACGCAATTACATTTTTTTACGACAGGTGGAGCTGCACCTACCTGGTCAATAGGGCACCGGGGCGAGAGGGAGGAGGACAAGAGGTCTAAGGGTATTAACATTAAGTTAGTTATAAACAAGTGCTGTGATGTCTAAATAAGAATAAGGGCTGTTAACAATGGTTTTCATTGTTGATAACGTGAGTCATTATTTACAAAGCGAAAATGTACTCATTTTATTGAAATAACAATGATGACAGGAAATATTAACATTTTGATAATTAGAGAGTATAATGGTATTACTACAGTTTATAATATTAAATATATGGAACTTCTGTTAAAAATAACAGTTTCTCACGTTTATGGGATTTTCATCTTCTTTCTTAGTTTTTTCTTGAAATTCTTGAAAATCATTTTTTGGGTGTAACTTGATGACAGGTTTTAATTGATTGATTAATTCGGTGAGATCCAAAGGGAGTAACGACTGCATGGGAAGAATAATTATGACATTATTTTACCAATGTTGAATAATGCAATGATTGAGCAGTTAATGGTGTTAAACTGGTGTTGATTATATTTTGGAAAGACATTGTCTGCATACTTGGAATAATGATGAAAACCAGGGCTGGTGGTTGGACAAAAAACCTAATAGTATAATAACCTTTCAAACTTGGCCTTACAGAAATTGTATTGCTTATATTAATGGGTAATATTGCAACTGACAAACCTCAGAAGAATGAAGAACTGAATATTAAGAAGCTTTGACTTGACGATAAATCACAAATCATTTTGTTTACTGAGACAAAGGGACCTGATAGAGATTCATGAGTCACTCCCACCTTCTGGGATAAAGACATAGTGCATCAAGCTGCATTTAAACATGGAGTCTGGAAGGTGACTAACAGCATAATTGGTCATGTGAAAAGCAGACACAGCAGTATAAAGAGTGGCCTACAAGGCCGTCTCTCTATCCGAACCATTGTTAATGCACGACTCTCTTATAGATGGTGTGAATTCATGCGTTACGTTCAGTAATTGATTCAATGTCTCTCCTTTGGTGCAGAATAAAGACATCAGGAAGTGCTGATAAGACACTAAAACAGGCAGCCGTGTGAATCTTGGTCAAAGTGGTTCGCCAGGGACGGGGAAAGGACCGGCGTCGCCGTGCTGTAAAGCCTCAGATTGACGGATTGCCAGTTTAACCACTTCTAACCGCTCAAGGCGGGACTGGGGGTTGGAGCCGTCCAGCTAGCATAGCAGGCTAATGAAGTGCAGAAAGAAGATTAAATGACAGAGGATTGTGAAAATGCTGATGGTGGACGAGGAGTTCACTGCCGGGACATTCTAAACCACGACAGGTTGCTCCGTGCAACAGGACATCCACTGAGGATAATACAGTGTAATCCTAAACCCTGTTTGGATTTAACAGATAACGCACGACAGTACTGAAAATGAGGGTTTATGCCAAAAACGAGCACTGAACCAAGGGACAACCCATAACTACACTAAGTGGAGCCACTCAATTCAACTCAAAACCTCCATGAATGTGTCGTTTGGAAAGGACATAACACTTAAATCACAACATGAGACCTAAAATGTTATTATGGTTAATGGGGATTGGAGGATACTATAAACTGGCAACAGGCAGGTACTTATAAGGGTTTTTTTTCAAACCTGAAAGTCCAAACCAAGAAATTAACCTAGGTTCATATATTTGTAACATTGTTAACATTTGATCTCACTAGTTTTGGCTTTACATTGTAATCTGGGGTTCCCACAAAAAGAAGAAGACATATGGATGTCCTGTTATAAACTAGGAGCTGGTCTACCTGTACCATTGATTGACTGGAATGCAGGGAGCAATCTTTCCGTTTGGACTGAAAACTGAATTAAGCTGTTCATTGCATTCATTTCATTGCTACCAGCAACACCAGCTTCAGGTGCAGATCTCTGCATTAGTTCGATCAGAAAGTCCAAATTTCCCAATATAGTTAACACACTGTCCCACTGCAAATAAACCAGATCATGGTTTAGCTTGATGGAGACCAAGACCTGTTTTTATCAGACTCATTTTGGTCCATGTTGTGATGCAAAGAACCTTTCACACCCATTCTTTTTGGTTCAGATGATGCATTCTAAACTAGTAGCTGTGAATGCCCCCCCCCCCCCCCCTGACAAACATGGCCAAATCTGTACATTCACTGATTTATGCTAGTGTGCTAACAAACCATTGCAGGGAATCAATAGTGTGGCTCCCAGGCTTAAATGAGGCTTTGGCCAGTTCTTTCGGATAACAGCATGCTGAATTATTTCAAGGACAATCTCACAGTTTTGGGTAAAATTGATCTGTTTGGCTCGTAATGGGATCATTAGGATTCACCGCGATGTAACAATAAAAAACAGCTGGTGAGACATTTGTGCATCAAAGCCACCGTGAACGATTCCATTCCACCGCACAGTGTTATCACGGAGGAACATGCTCCGGCTTCCTCTATCACAGCAAGACACCGAATCCAGCCTTTGTGCTTTGTTGAGGACGGACACCGATCAACACCCGAACCCATTGTGAGAAGCCCTTCTGGACGTGTGTGTGTGTGTTTGTTTTTGTGTGTGTGTGTGTGTTGTCGCGGGATTGTTTTTCAGTCTCGATTAAATTCACCTGGAGCCGTGACAGAACAGGCAGAATCCAGTGGCTGCAAACATCAACGGGCCAAACGGCTCATTCTGCTGATGGCAGGAAGGAGTCGACAAAGGGCCGCCGCTGCTCTGCTCCTGTACACGACCACACGGAGGCCCGAAGTGATAACACAACTGAAAGACAGAGAGGGAGAGAGAGAGAGAGAGAGAGAGAGAGAGAGAGAGAGAGAGAGAGAGAGAGAGAGAGAGAGATGGCAACAGGCAGTTCTCTCTTTAAAAAAACACGAATTGAGAATTCGTCTTGATCCCTGTGTGTCGTGTGCACCGCGTCTATACAAAGGGAAACAGGGGGGTTTGTGAGGTCATGTGACAGAGGACCAATCCTGACAAAGCATCTCTATGTTCCTCGGAAGGGGTTGGAAGGATAAACTCTACAAATAACACAATCAAAAGCTAAACAATAAGTTACGAAATTAGTTTATCCTTTGATCATATTTAGTGATGCCACATGTCTGAAGAGGAATTTTGCTTCTAATCTCCTTTGTGCGCTCGTCACTCTGGAGGTTATATGAAATGTGTAGCTGTGCTCATTTATGTTTCGACGTGAGCGTGTCTCTCTTTTTTAAAAAGGCCTTCCTGTAGCTGCCACTGCTCTTCTCCCCGGAGAGGAGTCTGACATGCAGGCTGTCAAACGCTCAATACAAAAATGACAACCCACACTGTACCTTAGAGCTGGTGTGTAGATACTGTATGTGTGTGTTTTTGTTATTTTGTGTGTGTGTGTGTGTGTCTGCTGAGCACACATTTCAGTACGTTTGAGTATTTTTAAACCAGACGCTTCTTTTCTTTGTCAAAGATTTTTCAGAGATTCAGATCTGTTTTCAGCAAAACTGTCAGCTCCGGCAAAGAGCCACAGGCCTTTGACTACCTCATCTGAGAAAGGAGACTTTGCCTGACGAGCTTTAAAGCCTGATAAAGGGACAGACTCATAAAATGATCACAACATGGTTTAAAACAGATTCGGAGTGTATTGTTCGACTAGTGACTGATTATGAATAATCAGAGCATATATATGTATCAGTGCTGTTACAGTTTCTCATATTTTGGGGGATTTTTATCTAAGGCACACGTGTTTTTTGGGCGTCTTTCCTTGATGAATGCAAGTAGGTGAACGCAGATTACAAGAACAACAAAGTTAATGAACTGAGATTAAGATTAAGATTAAGATACGTTTGTTTATACCAAACACACGCACAGACATGCACAACACACTCATGCAATGGTAGGTAAATGTATCCTCTGCATTTGACCAATCTGGTGCAGGACACACAGAGCAGCCATGTACAGCGCCCGGGGAGCAGATGTTGGGGGAGTAAGGTGCCTTGCTCAGGGGCACTAGACAGGGTAGGGAGAATTCTCTTGGATTTTTGGACAGATCAATCCAGGTTCGTCTTTTGTTGTTTCTCCGTGGTGTCGAACCAGAGACGAACCAGAGACCTTTTCTGCCCATAGTCCAAGTTTCTGCCACTAGACCACCCCACTCCAGTGGCCAAAACACAAAGATGGCAAGATGGACTGGGAGGTGTCACAGGAATGAGCGTCTGGAAAAAGTCCAGGTTAAAATAAATGATCCACAAACCTCGAAAGGTTCCATGAAGATGTAATCATCACAAGGGACGCACTACTTTTTTTAGATTTGGTAGAATACGTATTTAAGCCTATTTAGTTACTGATGCTGAGCTGCATCATGGGTAAAAAGAGGAGGGCCTTACAGTACACTATAATCTGAATTTTATTTAGCAATGTAGAGGTAAAAGTTTGGGACGTACCAAGCATACTACACTAGTGATTCTCTCTCAGTTAATGTTTTTTTTTAAGATTTATTAAATGAAACAGTTGAAACTTCTGCTCTGATCAGCTTGCAGACACAAATTCCAAATAACAAGATGAATCTTAGTCCAGTCACTGAAGAGCAACGACCTCTTCCTCACTCGACTGATGCGTTTAACCCTTCCAACCTCCTTCAAGCTTTTCTTTCCCAGCTCAGACTTACCGAGAACACCTGCTAGATGGGTCGGACCGGGGGTCGGATCACGTTTCCACCACAAACAAACTTCAGGGGTTCACCCGGGACCTGAACCGAGAGCGCGTCCTCCCAGAAGGCCTCGGTGCGCTTGTTCTGTTCCGCAGCCGAGCGTGATGACCGTGCTCACACCTGCCCAAACCGATCACTCAGAGGAAAAATGAAACCAGAGTCAGATTTAAACTGAACAAAAAATTAAAGAAAACACACACACGTAGTCCTTAACACACTCTTCGATGTGAACAACCCTTTGATCAAATTAATGAACAAATATGTGTAAAGACATTATGGGATTAGCTCGTCCCACAAACATGCAAGAAGAGGCAGCTCTCGGTAATGGATGGACGGATGGATGAACAAAGAGCCCTGCAGGCCTGATGCAGACAGATACACACTCACACAAGAGGGAAAGTTTTAAATAAAAAAAACCTTACTTGACTTCATCATGAGGTCACATCTCCTGAGGCTGACAGATTACGTTTTTTGACGTATTAACGTGATCAATTTCTGTCAGCTTGAATTTGTGCCACCGTTGAACTCCGGTTGAGACTCTTTTCAAACTAATAATTGTTGCCACATCAACCAGCCCACTGGATTCCCAGCATCCCGCTGAGTTTGTGTTCAAACAGATTAACCAACTGAACGGAGCCTTGAACACAACGCCGCCACGATAGACTGCGTGCAAACATTCTCCTTCAGCGTCTCTTAATAGAACTACACACGTTGGAGGAATCTCACTAATTTGTTAACAGTCAGGTCTGGTATCTCCGGCCTGTCCTCTGGAATAGGAAACAGTTTAATTAAAAAAAAAGAGAGAGCCGAGGAGACAATATCCAATTTCAGGCCCGAATTGAACACAGCTGCAATCACAGAGTGAGACACGCTCGGTCTGAGTCTCACTCCCTGCAGGGGCTGCATCGTGACAGCGTGTTTTCAACAAGGATTTGATGTTCCCGTTGCACACAAGGCCTGCGTGCACGGGTACCACACGGAAGAAACGCGGACACATCTGTGCCGATAAAATGTTTACGGGTATTTGGTAATTATCATCGGCCGATGAACACACACACACACACGCGCTTCAAAGCACGGACATCAAATCTCCTCAAGTGGGTTTAAACGCCACCGCGGCCAATTACACAGATGAAATCCTGCTCCGCTGGTGGAACCGGGTCACACCGGTGGTCCTGTAAAAGCTTCGGGGAGCAGGATCCACACCACCGTGCCTCATCTCCACGTTTCACTGTCAAATTAAAATCACATTAAAACTGCCACATTTAGTCGCCAGTGGAGTTGTATCTCACTCTTCAGATGTCGGAATCCTGCGAATCCTCATTTCGGCTGTGTCAGTCAAGAGTTGATGTAAAACTGGATTTATTAGTGACAGTGTGAGACTGTTGGAATCGAGTTGTACTTTTTAATTTAATCCTCCGACAGTCTGACATTTTAATTGCTTTCATTTGGCCAAATGACAGCGAGGGAACAATCCCCCCCTGCAGATAAAACACATTCAGTGTCAGTAAAACAAAGTCTATTACATTTAAGCTGGCTGACAATGACAGATTCGTACTGGGGGAAACAAATGAAAGCCCTGACAGCGACTCTGCCCGCGGTCTCTCCGTCACTTCCCTTCACACACTCTCAGCCAATCACCACACGGTACCAGCGGTCCTCATCGTCACCCGGACAGACTTTGCATTGTTGCGCCTCGATTCATTGCTGCATCAGAAGTCATCTCGGGAAATGTGGTGCAAGGTCATATTTCATGAAGCTGCATGTGGCTGTCGGGCATAAATGTTTGTGCACCACAGTAGCACACAAATGTCTAATTTGCATGATTTAATTAGATGTGTAGAAGGAACAGCAGCAGCCGCACAGACCTAATTACCTCTGTTGTGAATCATGCAGATTTAAAACCGTCGGTCGCTCTGAGGAGATGAGGTTTTCAAGAAACCAAACATTTGGGTTCCTCAGAAGGAAAATACTTGTCCAAGGATTGGACACATTTGCACCTCTTAAAGATTTTATAATTGAAATGAAAGCAGTAAATATAACAAAATGAGAAGGGAATAGTTAGCTGTTATAAGGAAACATTTAAGGGTTAAATTATTGTAGTTGGGTTAAGTTTTATTTATTATGTGATTGCTGATGGAAATTTTACCAATTTTGCAAAAGTCTTAATCACTAAATGATTTATTTTCTGTGGGTTTTTTGAGGAACAAATCGGATTTACAACTATTATCTGAAAAAATACAAATTATACCCAACTCTCAATATCAGTCCCCTAACAATTCCTGATTTCTTTCAAGATTCATGAAATATTCTGAGAAATCAAGTAAGAAAGCGGAAAAAGGAATTTACCACAAAGTTTGGTGGTTATTTGTACAGTAGTTGTAGTAATTCTGCTATCTAGTGGAGGTAATCCTTACCAATGTTGTCGTTTTTCAAGTAGTACTTTCAATATTGATTTAAAGCTCATGTTTTAATGTTAAAAAACAGTCGAGGAAGGAGTTGACAACACCGAGACAGTACCATGTTTCACAAATGATGTGCAAATGAAAAAACATCCCTCGAGAACAACATCAGCAACTTTTACTTAATAAACAAAAAGCCCCCTTAGACACATACTGAGTGTTTCAGTTGCCGAGGTTTGCTTTCGTTCAGTCTGTAACTTAAATTGAGATGTATTCTTAATGTGCCTCCAGCAAAGTGTGCGCCCCCTGTCTCCTGCTGAAAGTGTTCCGAGTGTGAGGAGCAGGGACGGGCAGAAGCCATTTGAATTATAGAAGAGTCAAAGTTTTTTCGTTTTTTTGAAAATCAAACCTCGACGCTTCACGGAGGCCGCTCATAATGGGTGTTTGCACGTGTTTACACTTGTTTCTCAAGCCTCCTTTCTCCTCCTTCACTAATGGCTTCAGCGCGACTGAGTGTTGTTTTTCCCGGGGGTGGGAGAGACGCGTTCTGTACACGGTAATTCGGCGGTGAGGTAAGGGTTTGGCAAACAAGCGAGAGGAATCCTCGGGTAAGAGCGTCTCTTTCGGTCAACTCCACTGTTTAATCAACCTTGAAAAGCACCTGCGTTGACAAGCGAGATTGTACCTGGATCCTCCGGTAGAAGAAACCTCCCTGTAGTCACTTCTGTTTCAGAATTTGAAATCTTTTAACGACAGATTTAACATGATAACCAAAGCTTATGCATCTTGTGTTTGTGGTTGTCAATGATCTTCCTCCTGCTGGTGAAACAATAACAAACTGCTGCAGAGAAGAGGCTCTTTTCGTGCTGGAAACCTGATCCGGCCCTTTCCATGAATAGCAGCAGAGACTCGCCCCTGCTTTCTCTCTCTCTGTGTTAATGCTGAGGCAAGCACACCGGCTCCTCCCGGCTCCGGATCCACTGGGGAGGACGTTTGAGTCCGTGAGGAGCTCGAGCTGAGATACAAAACGCACACACACAACCCTGTCATTCATAACAACCATTTCTCTGGAGACGCCGTTTAGAGTAACACAGCTATTCATTACCATTACCAAGGATTTGTGTGTGCGTGTGTGTGTGTGTGTGCGTGTGTGTCTGCCGCCTCTATTTGTGTATGTCTCCGGCTGGCATGTGTGGTTGTAAAGGGCTTTGTCCTGATCGGGGAAACATCTTCCTCTGTGTGGTCAGCATCTCCGAAAGAAGTATGTTGGAGACAAGAGAAGAAAACTGCCGCACTGTGACGTGAGAAATATTGCAATCGCAATTATTTTCTTTACGAGTAAATATAGAGAAAGTGCCTCAGGCCACAATTCTGTCCGAGCCTGAGAGAAAAGTAATAGAGCAAGACAGACGTTCCGCTTTTTTGGTGTCTGAACCGGATGTTTACCCAATTACAGGCATGTGCCGTCTATAAAAATAATACCAAACATTACCAAACACAACGTGAACCTGAATACCAATAAAATAATATTGTCTGAATCTGGCCGGACTCGTGTTGGGCCGCTGAATGAGGCCATTAAGAAGTAGAAATATATATTCATTGCTCATTTCTTATTCAATACCCTAAATATTGGGTAACTGCCATTATCAAGTATGACCCCATGATTAATATGCATTATTTAAATGTTGATTAAACAGCCTCTTTCTGACACATTGATTATGGTGTGTTTAATTAATCGAATCTATCTTTAAGAAATCTAAGCTTCTGTGTTATTACACACATGAATACAAACTTAAATAGAATCATTACCTTTAAGGATAATTTAATTTAAAGTAACCGGAAGAGGAAAAAAATAGCTTTACTGTTTTAAAATCCTCATCCACAGTAGATTCAGCAAATTGGCGTCAATACAGTAAAAACACATCTGTGCCATGATGTATTGATTCATTGTGTTTGTGTGTGTGTGTGTGTGTGAGTGAGTGTGTGTCTTCAGGTGACAATGCTTCACACAACTATAAAACATCCATAATGGTTATGATTTATAACCCGATATGCAGATGCTCCTCTCTGCCTGTTTGCTAATCCCCCACTGGTTTGAGACGTGCCATCAGAAATGGTACATGGGTATAAAATATTCATGTCTTCACAGGCGCACTGTGTCATAAGTGACACATTTAACAGATCAGTGTCGCTGAGATTGATAAAATCCGTCCATGATTGTTTCAAAGAGATTTTATCTCAGTTTTTTTTTATGCAATTACAGTTCTTTGCCGAATCTGGAGTCTTATTCATTAATTTGAATTAAAGCGTATAATTACGCGACCTTTAGCTCACATAGATACATAAAAGGAAAGCTGAAAGTCACAGAAATTACCAAGAAATGTAACGGAATATAGAAAACGTTTAATGGCATCATTTTGGAAGCTTTGAAATTTACTGACGGCCGAAATAAACGCAATCACACCGGTTGTGATTGGATCGTCAGACCAGACCAATCTCCAATCAAATCCGTGTGTAAAGTGCTAGATGATGCAAACCATCACAGTACTCTTCCCCTCAGCGCTGCTCGTTCCCTGCACGTGTCAAATTGAACAAATGAGCTGCCTGATCAGAAAAACTGTGATCAAAAGCCAAGCAGAGTACAGGATGACATCTGCCTCCATTAGGCTGCAAGCACTGGAAGTTCCTATATTACCTCCCCCCCCCGCTTCCCACTGTCACCCAGTCATCACACACACACACACACACACACACACACACACACACACACACACCAGTAACCCACCGCCCTTAATGGAATCCAAGTGAAGCCAAATGCAAATTAACACAAGTGAAGCAAAATGCAAATTAATATGCCTCACCAGGGTGAAGACTTAATAGAAGCTTATGATTGACCCACATTTAAACGTAAACCCTCGGCGGGTGAAAGCGTATCCCCGTGGCAGCGCTCGATTCTCCTCACCCACAGCCACCAGTTCAAATTGCCTTTCCCAATCACACGGTTGCCGTGGAAACACCGGCGGCTGCCAGGCAGTCATTTAAAAATTCCAAAACGAGGCGTCTGAATCTCTGGAATTCCAGCAGGGGGGGGGAATCTCCTCTGCCGGAGACGCATGGGCCCCTCGGTGGAAGGATAACACACAGACACACCACATACTGGCAACTTGTTTTCCACGACGATGAATAATTGAATAAAAAAGGAGCGCGGCTAAGCTGTGTACTCGGCGGTTTGTGTTTTATGGAGTGATCACATGCTCCAGACCGGCTCCCCCCCCCCCCCCCCCCCCCCCGTTTGTGCAGGCGCTGTGCTGAGCAGCTGAGTTGGTTCATTTTTTTTACGGTTTATTTATTTCATTAATCACAAACTACTGCAGCAGAAGAAACAAGGCAATTTGCGGGGCCGACGTGTTAACAGGGGCGCTGGGTCGACTGGGTGCTATTCCAAGCAGGCAGGAGCAGTATAATGTCCCACTGTGTACAAACACTTATATTAAAGGAGCAAATTGTATGAGGTCATTAAAGAAATTAATAGGCCACATTGCTTAAGAACAGTCAGGTCCATTTAGTAGAAGGGATGGGTACCGACTTTTCAAATGGGCATTAAAAACTGCATTATGCTTGTTTTTACCAGTACTTGTTATCAAGTCAAAGTATTGCCATTGCCAGAAGGTGGCAGTAATGCGCCTTATAGCCATTTGTCAGCCAGCATTAAACAACCAAAGAACAGGTTATGAACAGGTTTAGTTCCTATTCAAATAGTATAAATTGCAGTCACTTGAGCTATTGATCATTCATTTGTCTGTTTTTTAATGCTCACTTTAGGCAGATGAGTTTCAAACTAATAACACATTTCAAATGGGGTACACTTTTTAAACCTCACAATCGTTTAGGTATCCCAGGCTCCCATGATGCATCAGGTGCTCAGGGTTCAGTGAAAAGTAATATGAAGCATCATGGATATGAGGGAAAGTGAGATATGGGTTTGACGATACAACGTGATTCACTTTATAGGAGGTTTAGTGTTTAGTTCTGACGCCTCGTATTACTCAGACGTCCTGAAGGTCAGATGATGTCTTCAGTTTGTCGCCTGTATTGTGTGTTATTACAGCAGAAGGTCACGGCTGCATCGGTCAGCCTCTCTCACAAATGTTTATCCTGCAGAGCCTGAAACTTTAATGAAGGCCTCAGCCCGTCCATCAAACTTAGACTCCAGAAAACTTCCATCAGTGTTTGAGAGAAAGGAATCAAGGAGAAATCAAAAAAAAAAAAACTCTGTTCAAATCATTTAACATGGGTATAAAATCCTCATGAGTTTTGGTCCAATGATAAAATGTTTTTCAACTCGTCGTCCTTCTAAAAACAGACACAACTAGTAGACGGGGGGGAAAAATGAACACGTTTACTTCCAACCAAAAATCCATGTCAAGCAATTTGTCAAGTAAATTATAGAGACGGCTCCCTGGTCGTCTCGCTGTTTTCCTCAGGACCACATCTCTGGAAGGACGAGCGTGTCACCACGGCTCGGTGCGGGGGAACGAGTCAAACTGCTCCAAATTGTTGCTTACCCAACGAGCAAGAGTAAAGCAGAGGCCGAGCTGATTACAGCCCTCCCCGACCTCAAAGACCACAGGTTGCCCAGACAGCAAGTTACCCTCCGGATTTGGAACAGCGCGTCCTTGGGCGGACAAATTAGGACAATGAACGGGTTCCCTCCCAGTTGGTGATTGGTTTTATGGCATTGTGATAAAAGGGCACCTCGGGGGGGGAACAGGTTAGAGTCTATTTTTAACCATTCCCCATTATGCCATAATTATCCTCAAGAACACTTCCGACAGACCTGGACACCTAATGTGAGTTAATTAAACATCCCTATTTGAGTCTTCATTTGGCGAATGGTAAAAAAAAAGAAACTAAGGATAAACGGCTTCATGCATGTTCCTGAATTTGATCATCATTAATGATGAGGCTCGGCAGCAGCTCGCACAAAGCGACGGCTCTTAAACCTCCCCATTGTTCCCAGTTGGGAAATTACAGGCGTTTGCACTCTGGACAGATGAGCGCTGGGTCTAAAGAGAAACGATAACCCCTCTCTTCCTGAGACAGGGGGATCTGAGTGGCCTAGATAAGGATCATGAGTATTTATTACTCCCACAAGAACCCTTGGCCTGAACCGGAGGATTATGGGTCTCCGGGGGAATATTGAACAAATATTTGAGAAGGAGCCCGGGTATTTGTTACTCTGCACACATCTTACCGTTCTTTACACCAAATGGGGCTCAGCGGTGCAGTAAGCGTTGCTGCGCTGAAACAAACATTGTCCTTCCACACTAACATCAGTAATACGGATGGCCTCTTGTTGCTGCGCAGGATATATAAACAGATACCTCACTGATATTGTCAATTATTGATAAGGTGCAACAACTAGATCAGATCTCCTGGTATGACCAAATATAGATTATAGGAGAAAGGACAGGGGTTCCCAGATGTTGCAATGTGGCCGTTACTGCACCTCTGAGTGTCCATCCCTTTCTCACATGTAATTTTAAGTATATAAATCGTGCTCTGTAGAGAATGCTCCTCTTCATATTAATCCACATCCAGTCACAACACAACATAAAAAGCAATAATTAAAAGCAGGCAGTAAAAATTAATTACATATATGATTAAAAAGAAGCCGCAACTCTCTGGAATGCAGTTACGGGTTAATGATGGTGGAACTCGGCGGAACGATCCCATGCAGTCAAATTATCTGGTGCTCGCCGCAGCAGCACAGCACCGGGCTTTCCAACCAGCCATTAAAGTTTCATCCCTTTTATGCTAAAAACACCCGGCATGCCTCGCATATTGAAACGCTCCCTCTCCAGAAGCAGCGGAGCCACCCTCCTAAACAGAATTCAATATTTTGACAAGGATTTTTGTACAGACACAAATCAAATCCTCGCACAGATCGACCCAAGTGGCGCACACATCTTTTTTTTTCTTTTTTTTTAATAAAGCACAAGACAAATCATTAAAAACCTCTCGTCACTTCATTTGACGCCGAACACTGAATTCATTTAGTTTTTATTGCCCACCGTGTTATCGAACCGCAAAATAGTCCTTTTCTGGAATAACAGAAACAGCCCCTCAGTCATGGAGAATAAAGTCTCCAGCAACTGTGTGAGGATCATTGAGAGATGGTGATTTGATAGAGAACAGATTATGGAGTGTTAAAAATATATCAGCTACAACATGACGGCGACATTCAAGGCAAGACGTGACAGGAAAAAAAGTCTTCTTCCATGGCTCCAGAGAGATCCAGAGTGATTAAGCTCCACTCCACTACAACAAGCAGTGGAGTGGAGCTTAATCACTCTGGATCTCTGAGCTATATATATATATATATATACACACACACACACACAGCCTCAATTTGTGTTTATTAGTGTTGTGGTATTTCTGAACCACAAATTACAACAAACTGAAATTGGTGGCGCAGGCTGAGGGTTTGGAAGGCAGCCATTTTGTGATGGTAGGAATTCCTCGTCTGTACTTTGCGTGCATTCCTCTCCCCTCGCTGCAGTAGGTCGAAAAGTGAGCACTTGTTTGGGTTTGGTATTTAATTTGACTTTTTTTTTCTCCATAACTCGAATTGGATCAATGACGTTTTTCCAGAGGCAGACAGGAGAGCATGTGACCAACAATCAGCGACTCTTCAGACCGTTCACTCCACCAGGGAGCGATGGAACGGAGCTGGAGCCATTTCAAAATGACATGGTCGGACTCTCAACCACACCCAGGCCTTCTCCCTCCAGCCACACACTTTTCACCATCCCTGTGGGGGACAGTGACATTAAACATTCCCTGGTTCTTCAACGTCTAAATATCACAAATAAACGCTTCCCCCTGACCCTTTACAACCATGTCCTAACCCTCATAAAGGCATCTCCAACCATGGGAAACTCAATGTTTGACAAATCCTTGGTGTATAATCAAATTATTGTCCCCAGCAGAACATAAAAACAAGCCCAAAAACACACACACACACACACACACACACACACCACAAGATGATCTTCCTCTCATTTCCCAAACAGATGTTTCTTAGCTTGACAGATTGAAGCAAATGATCCTTCTCGCACATTTCCCCATTATGTGCAGCCTAGAAGTTAACAGGGCACAGTTACACCAAACAAACATATGTATTTAAATGAGCCTTGACTAAAAAGCCACGTTCTGCCTCTTGATTACAGGAGAAAAGACGCTTGTGTGGCAGAAAGTGAAAGTCGGTTTCAGCAGCAGCACAGGGAGGAATGCTGACAGGACTGGAGATAAAACAGAATCAAGAGACATTTATAATCTGCTCATTTGATGTTTTAAATAAAAACCTTCATTCAGGAGCAAACATAAGTCTTTGAACTTAAAAATAAATAATGACTTAAGTGAATATTTAATCAAAATATACGTTTATTATATCCTCCAGGCCGGCCCTCTACAGTTTTAACTCCAGTCAAGGCAGAAAAACTCCCAAAATGAAACAAATTAAACCCGACATCAACACACACCACAACACTTCGGTCACTTGAGCAGAGCAGAAGCAGGAATTAGCAGCCAACAGACACAAATGCGTCACAGGCACTGATTGAACAGCCCAGAGGTCTGTAACCACAGACCAGCACTGTGCAGGGGTCACTGAATTGAACAGACACACTCCAACAGCTGAAGCTCACCTTAGTGTTGTGTACACGTCATCCACATGTGTGTAAATCCAAACTCCTACATCATACAGCAAACTACAGCACCCGACATGAAGTATATACAGTATATATAACTAAAAGCTGATATATATATTTCTACATAAACGACTGCAGCTAAATGGCCCTGATCACAGCAGGTGAATCTAACCCACCCGGTGACGCCCATGGCTGGGTTCCATTAAGTGTCCTGCTAACTAGCACACAGCACTGACCCTGGCTCAGCTTGATGGAACGCAGCCATGATGGATGTTCTCAGGGACGCCTTTGAACTTCAGCTGCCAGGACCCTTCAAAGGCCGCGTCCCAAATCGCCCACTAATCACTATATAGTGCAGCGTGTAGGGAGTTTGCCATATTGTAGGGCTGCCTGAATGTTTAGTGAAGTTATTTATACCCTACGTTGTTTCCCACAATGCATTGTGATGCCTTTAGATTGGATTGATTTTGGTCTTTTTAATCCAGGAAACCAAAGTTGAAATAGTAGCTTCAGTTTTCGTTAAACCATCAACAGCAGGTAAATCACTCACTGTAGGATTTCTATTTTTAAAGGTTGTAAATTCATGAAATTTGAAATATTCACATCACAAGCAAAACTATCTTCTTTGTGATGGACATAGTGAAATAATTGAACATCTCTGGTTTTTGCATTGGTTCTGGCTTGACGTGCTAGTGCGACATCTAGCGGCAAAGAGTATTATCATGTAGAACCTTTAAATATGATACAGTGAGAAAAAACTATAAAACATCTTTTATTTACGAGAGGTATATTTAAACCCTCGCTCTCCTCCCGTGCCCCCCCCCCCCCCCCCGTGTTTCCAGTCGCCACAGCAACGGTGACACTCTTACGTGTCACTGGCTGAGCGGCGCGTGCTCGGCTCGGCGCGTGCTCGTGCATCGCCTATAGCCCGTATCTGTGTGTGTGTTTGTGCGTGCGCTAACAAGGTCAGCGGCTCAACCGGGATACATCACCAAACATTTCTCCCTCGTGACCTTCTCTTCATGTCCTCAGTCAAATTGAACAAATCAATGTGATGTTTTCTTTCCTCCTCACCTCCTCCCCCCCATCTCCATCTCCATCTCCCACTCTCCCCTCGTCTTCTCCCCTTCAGCCTTTAGTAGCCCAAGGAGCTGATCGTTAAAGAAAAAACACATGCAGTCCTCCTAATAAAATGATGACACCACTTTGTCTGATAGTTTTGTTTATGTAAAGAAGGAATGTTTTTCGAGCCACGGGCCCATAACCCCCATCCATCATGTGAGAAGAGAGAGAGTATAAAAGCATTATGGTATTGTGTTTCTTGTACAGAGGTTATTCTCCTTTTGGCAAATTATTATATTGAATTGAGGATTTTACATATGGGATTTTGTATAAAAGTCTCCTTTACAAATGGCCGGATAAAAGAATTTGACACCCCTATGTTTGGAAAAGAAGACTAAGAGGGGAAGTTTTACACGGTAGAATAACGGCAGATAGTGAAATGGTCCTCAAATCTGATTTGTAGATCAAATGACAATTTTACAGACTTAACGGTTACAAAACAATGCAGCCACACTGAAACAAGAAAATGGTTGAATCAACTTAAAACATAAAATTTAACGGAGTTGAAGTTATCAATTGTGTTCATGTAATTTGTCATCTTCATTTTGAACAAACTAAAATTTGTGTGTCGCCAGTTTTTCCAGACGATCGCCTCATGGATCTATTGTATATCTGATTTCTGTCCAATCGATCATAAGGCCCATATAGAAACGATTTCCAGTACGGATCTGCTTTGTCCCTCTGGCCAGCAAACAGTGTTAATTACAAATACAGGTTTATATGTTGGCTTAAAACCCAATAAGGTTAAGGAAAGAAAATCTATTCCATTCTTCAGTTTCATGCCTGGACTGATTATATCACGTTGAATTCCCCGTACAAGTCACTGGGCGTGAGTCACCCATGATGCCAGGAAGCATTAAGTGACAACGTACGTTTCCACTCTGTAAATCCGTCTTTCCACAGGAAGTCATCGGCCAAGCAGGAAGCCTTCAGCAGCCAATGATCCACAGCGTTAAGTCCCTGCACACACAGCGCGGGACGGATTCACTGACCTGAATTGGCAGCTTGACTGAGGTTAGCACAATTGTATCTAGGATTCAAGAGGTCTATCGCTCGAGGTAGAGGTCTATTGTTCGACAGTTAAGTGGAAACGCACAGGAGACGATGACTGTTTCCTGTGGCTGACACAACATTTACCTCCATGTTGTCTCTAATTCTAGTAGAAAAACCGAGGAAAAATCAGCCACGTGCGGAATAGAACTTGCATTTCAGAAAATAGGTGACCCTCGAGAGCGCCACCTGTGTCATGAACTCCAAGAAACCAGAGATGACATTTGAAAAGCCACTTAGTGTAATAGATACAGGATTGGGTTGCTCTGGGAAAAGAGGCGATGCAGTCGAGACAAAGCACCGACCACCGTATAAGCTCAAAAAAGCGAGTTATACAGTGACAGATATTATTCTTTAAATTGAGAAATAGAACAGATGAGGGCCAAAGTCAAAGATTATCTTGTTAAATCACCCTGATATTTCTCATCAGGCCTTAAGCATTACATCACTTTTTCTACCTCTCTTCATGTTTTGCTTGCTCAGTCTAAAAATGTCAAATGTACGCGTCTGCTGCCATCTAATGTACAAATGCAATATTGCAACTCTCCCATTCTCAGCATTATCTGAATGTACAGTATTTACACTTGTCAATACTATCTTGTCATCCCCTAATATTACAAAGCAGAAACACTTAAAAGGAGTTAAATATTCATGTTTGCACGTGAACTTCAAATATAAGATTTACGACAAAAAAATACATTTTCCACTTTTATTTTTCCATTGCACAGTAATCTCTATCTACAGAATTTCTAAATTGTTGTGGCAGCAGATAAAGTCATAAACATCCATGTGAAAGTTGCATAAAACTGTACAAGAAAAATTGGCTACAATGAGAAAAATACTGCAACTCACTGATAACTGTTGAATCCGGGGGGACAGAAGACGGCATATGGCAGATTGACAGGACTCCCTCTTGTTTGTGTGAGTGTGTGGATTGTATTGGGGCGGAGAATACTGCATACTGTAGTGTATGGAGGACGTGACACGAAATAAATCACTCGACACAAATATAAAAATGGATAAAAATAAATATAACATTGGAAAAGTAAAACAAAAAAACAAAACAAGAAACACGTAACAGTACGGTGGGAAGGGAGAGACGCTGACCGGGTGTTCAGGGTTGACCTCTATTTGTCCCGAATCATTTTTTTTGGGCCTCTTCTTCACCATTTGGGGGGGGGGGGGGGGCAGACAGATCTATACCTACCAACATCCACACTACGACGCTTACGGAACACAGAAGGCCACATCTGTAGCCATGAGAGAGATGGAGCCAGCGGCGGAGGAAGAGGCATGCCAGAGGTCAAAGGCCGAAAAAGGAGAAGCATGTGGATGACGCCCGAACGCACGGAGAAGTTAAATTAAACCAGAATTGAGAGGTCGTCGTCTAGATCATCTAACACGGACTGTACTCGTTTTGTTTTCTTCATCACTGGTGGCTTTAGTGTAACTGGACACTCAACTGGACACAGACTGGCGAGGACATCAACATCAATTATTAAACAAAACATCTCTTAAATAATATCACTTAACTTAAATGATAACACAGCCTAACACTGAGAGACAGGCATATAAACACACACACACACACGCACATGTAGGTGAATACCGTAAGTCATGTGTATGGATCAGGTTTCTGTTTGGGGGGGGGGGTAAGAGCCTTGTCGTCGACCGACCACTAGGCCACTTTTTAAAACACGAAACATTTGTCCAAGTGTTACATCTCACGACAAACATGTGACACAATGTTTCTAGAAAATGGCTGAGTTCCATTGCAACTTGCTCCCGTTTTCCTCGAAACCCTGAAAAGAGGTGATGAAGATGAGAAGCACTTCCCAGAAGAGGGTCCGCACTCCGCGGGGGCCGAAGCCATGCGGAATAACACGCGACCCCGTGGAGCGGAGAAGCCAAACGATAGTGCAATGGAAAAGCTAAAGCAACTCTTTGGCGTCAGAAAAAATATGGCCTCTCTCCTCTTTTTTTTTTTTTTTTTCTTTTTTTTTTTAACGTCGCTGCAGCAACCTTGACATGTACTTTCCGGTTGGTCTTAGATTGTCAAACTATTTACTTATATACAAATAAAGGTTAAAAGCCTGGTAGACAGAGAGATACACCACATCTGGAACATAGAAACGAGATATTGATGGAGGTGGAAGTTTTTCTGACACCGAACCACTGTCCTCTTGCACCTCGATAAATAAATAGATAAATAGGAAATCGCACACACGCACAACTTTCTCACATAGACAACGGAAGTATCACAGATCGTACATCCACGTCTCTGCTGTCCTGCATATATAACGAACACACATAAATATCCAGAGTTTGCAAACCAACAAATCTGTCTGGACTTCCAGCGTCTTTAACACTGATCCCATCAGCATTTGTACGGTGCCTCTCGCAGACTGTGGACTTTCTTGACATTAGAGGGTGAGCGAGGAGTCATTTCCGTAACATCAGATATTTAAAATCCTCCGGTAAACAATTAAAGTGAGTCGCTTATACGCTTTTCCCAGTGAGAACTAAATGATACATATGCCTTTTATATCCTTGCCCTCCTTGGAGATTCCAGCCCTTTTCATTAGGAGAAAGTAAATCGGAGTTGTTTTGACAAAAAGCCACAAAAAAACGTCTTTTTTTCAACAAATCAAACATCATCCACTTTCACAACGATAGAAAAATAAGAGATTTCCCGAAAACACAGACGGAGCGGAAATAAACAAAACAACAGATGACAAATAGAGAAATGGCGAGAAAATAGAAATGAACACACACACGCACACGCACACACACTGTCGGTAACGATATGAACGTTTGTAAGATACAGAGGAGAGTCTAGAGGTTGAGTGGGATGACGAGATATCCAGTGTACATCAGAGGAAGTCGCTTTTTATCCCTGCGACTCTCGGCATAGAGGGGGCGTCGCTGTCGCAGCACTTCCTGTGGATCTCGGACGCCGCCTCCTTCTGGCCTCCCGCCCCGCTCCTGTCTCCTCAGTGAGTTATCCCATTCTTTTGTACTTGTCACTTGGAAGTGGATACAGCATTGCACATTTATTAGATTTATGTATATATATAATGTTGTATTTAGATTATTTTTCCTTCTTTTTTACATTTTAATAATTTTTTGTAGTCTTTGTTTCTTCACTAGGTGCCTTGTCTTTTCTCGGCTGTGTTCGTCGGTTCGAATCCCGCCCACCAGAGGCTCCCGGAGGTGGAGAAAAACGGTTAAAGGATGCTTTTGGCGAATGGCAATGAAGAGTCTCCAGGTGCGCTCGCCAAACCGGGTAAAGAGACGAGAACATAAAATAAAAAAAGACGGCATTTATCTGATCCCTCTGAGGTCGTCCTTCTCCTCCGTCTCCCCCTCAGTTCCACCTTCAGACTGAGGTAAGAACAGTGTTCAACATTGTGCTAGGGAAGAAAATCCCAAGTGTCCCGGTGGAGAAGGCTCGGAGGGACCGGTGAATGGACGGGTGGGGGAGGGCGGGGTCACGGTGAGTCCGAATGAGCCGATGAATGGTGAAAGCCTGGTCCGCGGAGCTGTGCTCCTCCCCTGGTGCTGATCAGATCTGGTACCATTTCTTGTCCTTGCACTTCAGCATCATCTGTAAACATGTTGGAGAGAGAATATGCATGAGGAAAACTTAAAAAACTGTGTTTCACAATCCAAGATTCTCATGATTAACTCAGGGCTTAAACAACATCAGCATCTAACTTTACACTTCATAAAAGTCTGATATTCTTACGTAAATTTTGGTAAAAATTGAAATTATGAATTTAGTTCAGAATCAGATCATATTTCCTCATCTCAAATCTGTAATCTGAAGTACCGTGAACTTTCCACAGGTATATACTGCCCTCTAGTGGGTAAATAGCACAATTGAGTAATATATCTGCAGTACATTCATTGCTAATATTATTTCATTATTTCTATGATTAAAAAAAACACTGACAGTGATCCAGTTCCCCTCTAGTGGGCTCAAAAAGTCTTAACCTCTTCATAGAAGAAACAAAAGATTTTGCACAACTATTGTAACTTCTGATGCTCAAATCAGAGCATCACAAGTGAAATACCAGTGAACCAAATTACACACAAGTGTCCTTGGGAAAGATACTGAATCCCGGATTGGCCCTCATAGAAAAAGTGCATTCGACAAAAGCACTGTATGCATGTGTGTGTGTGAATGGGTGAATGGCAATTACCTGTAAGTGGTCATCAAGACTAGAAAAGCACTAAATATAAATACAGACCATTTTCCATTTAGCTGTGACACGTGCGCTTCCCCCCGCAAACTCTCCACAATTTAAACCCCCGAAAGCCTTTTCTCTTACGTCATGGGCGTGTTTGGAGAAGGAGTCCGCACTGGCCATCATGGCAGCCGTCCTCTCGTCCAGCTCGCCCAGCTTTTGGCCTCTTTCGTCCAGCGCTATTCGGGCGCGGGCCAGGTCCCCGACCACACCGGAGGCCGCCCCCTTCATGCCCTCGAGGCCACCGGGGCCTGGGATGTGCTGGGCCAGGCCTCGAGACGCCTTTCCAGATGATATCTCGCCGACTGAGAGGGAGGAGAGGAGGAAAGGAGGGGGGGGGGGGACAGAACAGGAAGAGACGTGTGGATGAAACTTTACACCAACAAGGGAATGAACTGCTGCATATGTGGGCGAGTGTAGGTTAGACGTACAGAGCTCCTCTCTGTCCAGTGACTGCGCTCCTCCCCCGAAGAGGCCTTTGAAGAACCCTCTGTTGGGAGCCTCTGGGGTTTCTACTGGTGTGAAAAGTTCACCCAGCATCTCCTGCAACATCAACATGTTATCATGAACGCTTTTCCATGCAGTACAATCTGCAGCTTTTGCGTTTCATACAAATACATCTACAGTAACGTGCTTACTGACCTGCAGGTTTTCACAGGTGTCCTGACTGTAGGTGATCCTCTGAACCTCGGTGGGGGAGCAGAGGTACATGGCCTGACCAAGGTTTGTGAAGCAGAACGTCCTGGCTATCCGCATGTCCGTCAAAGGCAGGTAGTTAACATCCATGAGCGGTCTCAAGCCCGGCAAACTGGACACGGGACACAGGGATACACATGATGAACGAATGAACACTTTCTCCTTTTGTCGAGAAAAAATGTTCAATCCTGTTTTTAGATTGAATCAGTCCATTTAAACACAATGCTCATGCGCTCTTTAGAGGCAAACACACAAACACAAAGGCAGGCAGACAGCTGGACACCCTTGCTCTATCAGACACCCACACAGAAGGCTGCTCCTTTCTAAAAGTTAGATTCACAAGTGTCAAAGCAGAGGCAACCGACATCATGAAGACTGGGATCAAACAGCCGACCTTCTGGTTGGAGGATGACCGCTCTATCCCCTCAGCCACAGCCACCCCTCTTTTCAATACTGACCAACACCGGCAAATACACCTTACAACTCTATTTTCTTCAAGCGTGATACCACTTACTGGACAAACTATAAAACCTACAAAGATAGTTCACATCTACTTAAATCTAATACTGTGTCCATGATCTATTCACACTGACTTTGATTGATACATTCATTGATTACCCACTATTTCTGCCTGATCTTTGACGCAGACTGACGTCTCTCACCTGAGGGTCATGATGTGGCCGTTGGCGCAGAAACAAGCCAGACACACGCCCAGATTCATCTGCACCACGTCGGCCCGCAGGATGAACGACGTCTCCGTGATGCTGTGTTTGTGGATGCAGGTCTGCGAGGGGAGGGAGATGACTTTGGCCTGCTTCTCCGAACACACCACGGCGTATTGGCTCTCGTTGAGGTCCTGCGAGGTGGAAGGGGACACGGAGACGGGCCGGCGCTTGCGGACCTTCTCTCGCTCTTCGCCGTCTACGGTGACGTTAGGTTCGAACCAAGGCTCGTACGGGGGGGGCAGCACGGACCCTGTGGAGTCCAGGAGAGCCATCCGCATGATGCTGCCCTTCAGTCGCACCAGCATGCCTGGTGAACAGAAGGAAAAGAGGGAAATTTAAATTTAAAACTTTTTTCCACAGGGCTGCTGATATGCGGAAACCCTTTAACAATAATGTCAGATCGACAGTTATTATAGGGTTTGTAAAACATAATGGTTTCTTATAGTATAAAAATATATCCTCCCTTTGTTTATCATAAAGTGTTTTGATAAATGGATTTTTATTTTGTTTGAGTCAAAGGCCGAAACAAACCTCTGTTTACCTCAGAATGTAGGGCCAGGTAATTGCTCAGTTTAATGCAATTTTGCTAAACACCAATTGGTGGCAGCAAAGGACCAAGAAATGTAGCAATACCTCAGTGGACAAATTCAAAATTTGGATGAAAATAAAATACTTCCAACTAGTTTTTTAGGCCTAGAAAAGATTAGATAAAAAATGTTCTACTATTTAGAAACAGAGAAGGAAAGCTAAACATAACTATGTCTTGTTTAGAATAGAATGTGATACTTCTAATTACAGGTTTTTACATTTTATTAATTCCTCCATCTGTTCATTTATCAGAGCCACAAGACACTTCTCTATTTTCCATCTCCCCCTCCCTCCAACGATCCCATCACCCACCAGTAGGTGAAATGATAACCGGCTGCAGCTGCCGTTGCTCGCCAGCAGGTGGCAATGTGAGAGCCAGAGCCAGCACGGTTCCCAGGGTCGTGCCCACATTCAGGCAGGGTGTCAGGGCGCTGTCCCCCTTCCGGACAAAGGTCTCGCAGAAGTGGAAGGAGCTGATGGCCTCCCGGGCTTCCTTGTCGATGCTGGTGACGCTGGAGGAGCGAGAGCGGCTGAAGGAATTGTCCCGGTGGTCTAATGGGTTGGCACCCCGCGGCGGGCATACAGACAGGAGGACAGTAAGAAAGAAAACAAGAGAAGTAAAGCACCCGCAATGCAGCTGCAAGACAGACAACACAAATGTGGACACTGCTGCAGATACAAAATAAAAAACAAGGGTAAGATTTTAGAGCTCGCAGTGAGTTCAAATACTTTCGTTTGGGTTATCCAAACCAAAGACATACCAGCTGTGTAACATCTGTTTCTATTAAAGACTGATCTAAGTTACCGACAACGTTGATTCAAAAAACTAGGTAGAGCGCGTTGTTATTTAACAGTTGGTAAAGACAAGGCGTGTGTAAATCTCTAGGAAAAATAGATCTAATAATTTCACCTGTCAAAAAAAGAGGCATCACCTGAAACAAAATTAACTGCAATTTACCATTTTACAGTGGCCCTGTAGTCTGTTGCACAAGAGAAACAAAACCAGTGCAAACATGCATTTGCACCTTTTAAAATGTTCCCCCTCAATCAGTAGTTCTATGAGATAACTGGCTTCCAGGTGCTTTGTTTACAGGTGTGTAACACTGGGACTCTGCAGGTTGATGTCTTGGCACGTTGACCCCTGACAGATCAATAGTCCATGCATTGTATTGCAGAAAAAAAGGTGCACACCCCTGAAGAAGAAGGAGTCTCTTTCCTTTTTAAAAGGGACCAAATGTTTGTAAACTTGTAAAAGGCACCAATCGGACAGAGAAAGGAAGGACATGAAGGACACAGAAGAGAAAAGAGAAAGCTGCAAAAGTTACAGAAAGCCTCACGGTGAGATGGAGTGTGCAAAGTTTATCTTAGCACCACTGACCTCGAATAAAGACCCCCCCACCGAGGTCAAAAAGGTGGGAGTCCTGCAGACAATTTCACATCCAATTTATGCCGGAGCATCGAGAGATCAGGTGAGTGCTACGTTCGTCTCATGCAAACTTAGAAGAACATCTGCATAGCTTGCCAGTGTTGAGGCTAAAAACCTTTTAAACTGGACTCATACAAATGTGATGGGAGTCCAGTTGGAGTGAGAGAGATATACTGTAGACAAATTGCTTGGAGGCACGAAGTTAGGGCTTACCCAAGTCTGGCTTTAGCTCAGTAGGCAAGCTTAATTTCCGTGACATCTTTGCTGGAAAAAAGAGAACATCCCTCTTTACAAACACACGTCTAAGCTAACACACGATGCCATGCAAAGCTAGATAACTAGCACTGGGATAGGACTATGCACAAAGCTGGAATACATTAAAAAAGGCTGCGGAACAAAGTGCCCGGGGATCGTTTCATCGGGCTCAAATGCTTAACACAGGAGAGGACACTGCGTGACGGAGACCCCCTGTTTCAGAGAGGCATGCTGCGACAGACACAACAAAAAAGGTGACCTCTGGTTGCACAATGCCCTGGAAGAGAGGACTGGTAAAAGAGGTACATCCAAAGAGTGCACGGCCATTCAGGACCCTCATGCCACAGGAGCATGCACCAAGAACAGGGAGGTAAACAGGAAACAGAAAATACTGAACAGCAGATGGAAGAAGACGGTGGAAAAGATAGTCAAAGGTTACTGTGGAAATCTACTAGCTCACGTAAGTGGATTGTGTAAACTAGGAATACGGTTTCTAACTTAATGGTTCACCAAAACTTTCTGGGCAACACTTGTCTACTGTATAAACTCCGACCATGATCACCTCATTCCACGTCTCCATCCCCATATGAATCCATATTTTTCAGAATTACTATTCTTTTCATTCTAAGGGTATTGATGAGGATACAACTTATTATTTCTCTGTCTGTAGGTGAAAAAAGTAGATGATTCTTGAAATAAAAACCTAAGTAAATAAAAACAGGAATACGCTATGAAGTAGGCTTGAGTCCATTTTCAGATTTCCTTCAATGTCTGATGCTCTAATTTGATTTAATTCAGTTTTTCTATTTACTCATAGATTGTTGTTATCCACATTACCTGTTTTCAACTTAGAATTTTAAAAGCTCCGGTCATTTCCTTTTTTAGAGCTAGGTGGATAAACTTATCTTAACTATAACTCATTTTGGGTTTCGCTTTCGCTTTATCTGGTTTCGATTGTGTGTTTGCCGGACTAGCTGCTTGCCTCGCGTTATTCAAGCCTAACTTTGCAGAATTTTTACATACACAAAAAAACTATAGAACATACTCAGGGAGAAAAAACGGAAAAAAGCATAATATGCCTCCTTTAATAAGAATTCTCAGCTTCTGGTTAAGTCGTGAATTCCCGTCTCTATTGCAGCAGCTGTTTTGTATCCCCTCGTTGGAACTGAAAGAAAATGCTCGATTTGAATTAAACAGTGGATTTAACAGTAATTTAGTCAACAACACACTGGAGGTTCACAAAGACACACAGTTGGACAGATGAGTTGCTCTCCGCACTGAGGTGTCATCATACTGTACTGTACAGATACCAAACGCAAGCACATTTACAGTTTGACACTCGTGCTACATACATGTAGCATGCATAGTGTGTGCATAGGAAAACTAAGGTGTATTGTATAGACAGCTAAAGTCCCACGCTGCTATCTCGTTAGCTTCTGCTCCAGGAGCTTTTAGTTCTTGAAGTATATTTTACTGTCCGTACGTAAACATCAGTGATAACAGTACTACGACTTGTTACGACTAAAAACAGTCAGAACCAGAAGATAGTGGAAGAGAAGCCAACAGAAGCGAGTGTATTTCTTCCCACTGTGGGGACCACGACACGCACGACAGAGACAGTTTCTCCACGACAAAGACAGAAGGGGAAACAAAACGAGGGGGACAAATCTGGAGAGCGTGTGTCCTGCACAGCCTCTCAGGAAAGTCTTTGGCCAATCTTACCTCCTCTACCACCGCCATTGTAGAATTGCTGTAGATTGCTGTTTGACGTCAACACTTTAGGGGCGTAAGGAGGAAAGTAAAGTACAGTGAATGTGCAGTTAGAAACACCCTTGGGCTTATTACTACTCACAAGCTTATCACTGCAAGATGAGTCAATTGATTTGGTCCTCAGCAGCAAAACCACCCTTTTGATTATTTAATTATGAATACATTTGGTTGGTGAAATCAAATCAAGTGGAGCTTTAAACCCTGTTAATGTTATTAACATTGACATTTCTAATGGGTTTGTCCTATAGACTGTACAGAAAGATGACCGACTGCTTCCGAAAAGGTGAAGCCAAATCGATCAACTCCTAGTGGATGGCTGTGGTATAGGTCGAAAACCCTGCCTCCTCCATGTTAGTCGATGGGACTTGGACCTAACTGCAAAGTCAAAGTACAAATCAAATCGCTTATGTTTACTATTAATTACGTGGCTCCACCCCCTGATCGCTGCTACGCAGACTCTGAATCTAAATGATGGCGTCAGTGGAAGACTGCAGAGTTTGTGTTGGGGATGTTTTGGCTTCTTGGTGGAAGAAAGTGGAAGTGCATCGTCCATCTTTGTAAACTAATCTATTGTTTGAACCTTAAGTAAAAAAACGAATGAAGCTAATGTCGTCGTACCTGGGAATATGTGGAAGGACTTCAGACTTTGAGATTTGTTCTCTGTCTGACCTTTCTCCACGTGCTAATGCCAAGTTACACCTAATGAGATGGATGTGGGCTTTTCTCCCCAAGCACGTTCAGCAGAAAAACTAATGATGTAGATTAAGAAGGAGGCGAGTTAAAGGGCAACTGTGCGTCTTGATTGCTGCGGAACACAATGAGCTGCTGCTTCATCAACAAACACATACATAATCCCACTTAGAGGTGGAGGTTACATAAAACAATGAAAATATTGTTTTTCCCAAAGTAAAATTTGATTTGAAATGAAACAGTGGGATGTAATATTGGTTTAGAAAGAATCCTTGCACCCACATAAATTTGAATGTTAAACTTAAAGATGATCTCTGCTCTATGTCCACGTCAGATTTTGATTCACCTCATCTTTCAGAGTGATAAAGGTTTATTTATTTTTTACTGAGCTGTCACGCTGAATTAGCATCATAGATCGGATACGTTCACAGGCTAGAACCCAGTTCTCCAGGTAACCGACGGAGATTAAAACTAATTTATTACCGTCAATTGAACTCTGCAAAGTGATAAAAGAATGTGAGTACAAATGAGGAAAATACTCTGAAATACCTACATTTATAGAATTTATACGGACTGAGGTAGATAGAAATTGACAAAAACCCGCTGAGCTACGATGTGAATAAAACTGAGGCTCTTTTGAAACGTTAATCTTCTTCCCCCAAGAACGCTTCTCTTGCTTTGAAATATATTCAATTAGAGGTTTTAATGTTGCTTGATTCTCTGTTTGAGTTTTGTGTCAAAGAATAACAAAATCTCTTTTAGTATTCCCCCCCCCACACACACACACACACTTTTCTCTCGATAAGTCACTGAGAGACATGTTACCTGAAGTAGGCGACTTGCAGCGGTCCTCTGATGTGGCTGAGCCCTCGTTGATGTCACACAGACCTGCAGGGGGGAGCACACAGTTCAACCCGTTTTAATGCAAATTAAAAACACCACTGCATTTAACACTAAGATAGACGAACTCTGTAACTCATACTTCTGCCAAGGCCCAACAATGACACCACATTTCACTAGATACAGATTCTTAGTTGAACACTTTCAAATATCAGTCCCCTAAATATCTTCAACCAAAATGTGTGTTCTTCCTTTGGGTCATGCCCCACCCCTCCACACATTTCATGTAAATCAGTGGAGCAGTGTTTGCGTAATCCTACAAAATATCACACAAACAAATGTCAACAAGGTATTTAATGCCCAAATTTTTTTTTATGTAACTTAAATGTTTCTCCTCATATCCCCCCCCCCCTACCCGGGTGCACGCTTGTGTAACATTGTCCTGCGAGGCAGAAAGCCGAGCACCCAGCGGACCCTGCTGGCCGACACACACAGCTGGATGCCTGATTACTGCTTAACTCGCCCGGCTCTGACAGGTGCCAGCCCACTGGTCTCCAGTCGCTGACACCAGATGCTTGTGTGTGTGTGTGTGTGTGTGTGTGTTTACATGTGCATGTGCAATTCTGGATGTGTGCGGCGTTTCTAAGCATATTTGTGCACAAACATCAAAAAGAAATCAGTCAGCATCCACTCGTTATTAATTCATGCATCTACTTTTGCTGAAGTGTGGGCAGAGCAGCACCATGACACTGCGGTATCGTCTACTTGGCTGCATTACCGTCCTCTAACCCATGGTGGCAGTGTGTCCATACTCGAAGCCTCCGATTGTCTATCAGTGGTGCGACTGTATGGAGCTGCAGTGGCGATGTGTGCACAAGGGATGGGCTGTGAGAGAGTGTGTGTGTGTGTGTGTGTGTGTGTGTGTGTGTGTGCGATGACAGCGAAAGTCAACCGAAGCCCAAAGTAAGAGTTAGCGTGCGTGTTGTCGTGTTGTCGTGTGAAACCTCGTCAAGTTCTGATGCCGTCATTTCTCTGCTCTATGACTTCATTCATTCTCACGCTGGGCTCAGGGAGGTCGGACCTGGGAGGTAACCGGAGTCTCAGTAATCATCGTTATTCAGCTCCAGGGGGCAGAAAACAAATAAGCTATGATGTTCAATGAAAGACTAATTATCATTGTGACCCAGAACATCATTGAAAAACAAACCGTGAATACCTGAATACTAAATCTGACTTTGCTTTTCAGATCATTCCAGGAAGTAACCTTGTGATAGACTGCACTTTTTCAGGTGTATCAAAATTAGATTAAAAAAAAAACAGGAAAAGAAAAGACATGAGTTTCAATGTGTGCTTTGTAAAGTTGAAAAATCAGATTTGATGTACTGTGTATTTTTACCTGACGGCTTGTTTTGCCTTTAAGACAAAGAGGAGGGTTTGTAAATCGTGGTTCAGCTGAGTCAGATGCTGAGACACAGTTTTTTTTGTTTTAGGGCAAGTGACAGCATTAGAGTCATGCAGGGTTACTTCTTGTTCTTACTGAAAGAACAGACAAGCAGGGCCTCGTGAAACGAGCGGGTTTAGTAGCCGGACATCGACAAACAGTGGAAAGTCAAAAGAAATACCACATATAAGAAATGGCTGATCCCACGCTTCTGAGCGAGTGAACCTCTGCAAACTAAACGACAGCACTATGAATTCAGAGGCCATTTTGTGTATGTGCACAAAACATGATGGGTATAAAGCAATAAATAATTTTTTTCTCGTGCCAGAGTGACTTGGAAATCTTGGGTGCAGCCACTTAGCTTTTGAGTGATTTTTTTGGGGTTTTACTGGAACAGAAACAAAGTAAAAAACTAATGGGTAGTGTGTGTGTTAAGAATATTTTGTTTTCCCCTCTTATCTGTTCTCCTCCCTACCTCCAGACGGCTGCCTTGTCTTTCTTGGCGACCGGGGCTGCCTCTGGTAGGGGTCGTTGGCACCGTAAAGCTCGACCGTCCCCAAGTTGAGCACGACCGTCTTCTGGATGTAGTCCACCACTGCCAGACCGTTACTGTTGCCAAACACCACTCTGGGGAGGAGGAGGAGGAGGAGGAGGAGGAGGAGGAGGAGGAGTGACACAGACAAGGAAGCAAAAAGATATAGGGATCAGTAAAAGACGAATGAAATCCCACATTTCTATGTTAAAAAATGTATGCACATCCACTTTGCATGTGTTCTCCTTATAAGACTTCATATCTTAGCATTAAAGGTTTCCGTCAGATTCCAGTTATGACTCAAACGTTGCGGTGGGTGCACTTACAGGCCGTAGGAGGAATTGAGCGCCAGACTTGTGATCTGCTGGGGAGGCTCTCCGCTCACCCACACTAACTGGACCACCAAATCCACCTGGTAGCCCGCAGACTGCTTCAGAGGGGTACTGCGCACTCTGGAGGAAGAAGGAGACAGTCAGGGGTCGAGACAGAGGGAGAGAAACGAATGAGGAGAAAATAAAAAGGAAAGGGAGGGGGGGAAGGGAGGGAGAGAGAGAGAGAGAGAGAGAGAGAGAGAGAGAGAGAGAGAGAGAGAGAACGAGTGATGCAGCTGCAGTTCTGAAGCGATTGTGTGTCGAGGGCCTAGCATGAGTGGTGGCAAGGGGATGATGGGAAGGCTGAGGCTGAGAATGCTTCAGGCGCTGACTAAGTCCGTGCAAGTGTGCTTGAGGCAAAAGGCAAGATTCTTGTGTGTGTGTGTGTGTGTGTGTGTGTGTGTGTGTGTGTGTGTGTGAATATGGGTTTGCAATCGCTCCTGGTTCTTATGATGGCTAATGTAAGTGCTTATATGTGTGTGTGTGTGTGTCTGTGTGTGTGTGTGTGTGTGTGAGTCTCGTACTTGAGGCAGGGCATGTTGCCTCCGTCAGAGTTGTTGCTGCTGGTGGAGGGGTGTGAAGGCGGCCCGCTCGTCTGAGGGGAGGCGCCGGGTGTGGGGAGCGCCGGCGTCTGCTCCCCCCCTCCGCCCCCACCATCTGGAGACTCCATGTCGTTGAGCTCGTACTGCATTCGCACCTCAAGTAGCTGTTCAGTCACACACAAACACACACACACCCACACACACACAAACACACACACACACACCCACACACACATACAAAGAGATTGACAGAAGAGAAGATATCAGACAATGTGTACAAGAAAAATCTGAAACATATATAGAAGTCATGTCACTTTGACGTGAAGTTTGTGTATGTGTTTGTGTGTGTGTGTGTGTGTGTGTGTATGTGTATGTGTGTGTCTTTGTGTGTTTGTGTGTGTAGGCAGATTGAGAGTCAGAGAGGTCCTCCACTTCTGAAATGCTCCATTCCTTCCAAGTCGTACTCAAAGGTACTTCTCCATAACCTCCACCTTCGCATTGACACACCTCACCTACACACACACACACGCACACACTGCTCCTCACCAACACACACACACACACACACACACACACTGCTCCTTGTGCATTCCGTCAGTCTCATTAGCCCCGCTGACATGTGGGAGTGAAGAGCAATCAGTGCCCTCCTTCAGATCCTGACTGCCGCCTGCCTGCCATCCACCTCTAACTTTGTTTCTGCGAGGTTACCCAGCAGCGTCTGACCTTGTGCAAGGGAAGGGGTGGGGGTGGGGGGGGCGTTCTCCTAATCACACATCGCCAACGCCGCTCATCTCCTCCTGATCCACATCGCATTCGAACAATCAGAAAACTATAATTGTTCTGAAACTCTCTCTCACGTCCCTCAGCGCCGGTCGGTCACCTCTCAGAACACTGCTCGACTTCAATAAGAGACGTGGCTGTGCACATCTCCTCTGACAGCTAACGCCAAGGAGCCTCTGAGCAAGGCACCGAAGCCGATAGATTCAAGACAACCTCTGGCTCCTGGCTTCGTTCGTTTGGATGAGCAGAAGATTTTAATATTTAGAAAAGACGAAAAAAATTTCAATATTTAAATTCATCAACACATCACAGTGCTGCCCACGGACCTCGCTTTGATTGACAGCTGATCACAGTGAAGTCCGGAGCAAACAGCCATGAAGGGTTATATCATTATATATTAAAAAATGAAGTATCTTGCTGGTTTAACACTCCAACGCTCTGAAGAACAACAGCAGAAACCACTCACACACGCACAGTCTCACAAACAGTACATGTCTTTATGTCATTAAACGCCATCCCACCCCCACGAGCGCTGACGTCGCCTTCAGAGCAGATCACAACGACAGCCCGGGCTTTTGCTTATTCACTGTCTGTTGGCATGGCAACCATACTGCCTTTGACTCGGCAGATGTGCTCGTGCACGTCGGCGCTCGTGCACGTGCACTCGCGACATCTTAAGACGGCGCTGGGAGGCGAATAAACGACAAACAGCGGGAGGGACTCGTGTCTTGATGGAGAGCAACAGATCCTCGAAAAATTTAATACGTGTGTTTCATTCCCGGCGCTCCGTCACCCACCTGCACCACCTCGGTGGTCACTTCCAGCTTGCTGAAGCGGTAGATGATCACGTTGGCCGACACCCCGGCCACGCACAGCATGCGGCTCTCGGGGCACCAGGCCAGGATCTGAATGGCGAAGGGGTCTTCGTCCGACATGTCCGCGCTGCCCTTGTCCTCCTTGGACCGGTTCCTGTCAAACACCTTGGCTGTTTTCAGCTTGTAGAGCACCTGGAGCATTACTGAGAAAAGAAATAGAGAAAGTGTCAGTTTTAGGGTTGCAAAGGGGCCGGAACATTTTCGATACATTTTCGGAAACTTTTCGGAAACTATTTCGGAATATTGAGCTCGGGGATTTTGGGAATTTTGAAAAAAATAAAATATTTGCAAATTAAACGCTGTGAAACAAAAACATCATTCAAAACTCTATTGTGCATTTCTCCATCACATGCACAGATAATTGCCAGCATCCTGCACACTACAGCAGGGCTATTAGGGCCTGCTGTAGTGTGCAGGACTAGTCGGGTAAGGTTCAATGATATAACTGGGGGAAATATATTAGCATGCTGATTGAGGATTGTTCATCTGTTCATCTAGCCTATTTCTATTCATTTATCCATCAATTGTAAATATTTTTAAAGACGATTCCAATTGGCCAACTATTTATATCCCTGGCATTGCATTAGTGTTTTTTTTACAAGCTTTTTTTCTCATCTTATTCTACAGAACAATTCCACGTGCACTATCTCATGAGTGGAGACATTTCACCCCAGCCAATGTAGAAGGAAAGGCTGTTTACATTTGCAAATACTGTGCAAAGCCCTAAGTTGAGAATGACACAAAGATCCAGAAGCATATAGTCAAGTGCCCAAAGTTTCCTCCGGGCTCTAATCAGCCTATGACAAAACAAAATGTATATATTTATGTCTGTATATGACAAGGTAAATTCAGTTAGCATAAATTACCCACAAAATGTTGTTAATTCCCGTATATTCCCCTATATTCCCATGGAAAGTTTCCCACCGGAATTTTGCAACCCTAGTCAGTTTCCATCCTCAGTCATCAGACATGCACGTGAAACCTGTCTCCCAACGATATGAAGAAAACCGTTTCGTGCTTTTGAACTCGCTGCAGCCATTATACTTGTTATCTTGACAGTGTTCAAATGTATTATCATTTTTTTATTCCCATTTCGGTTTCCTCTCCTTCATCCGCCCATTCTCGCTCGATTTTCACTCGAGAGCTCAAACACGTCTTCTGTTTGTCTGAACATTCCAGACAATAATTATCGTTTAACAAAGCCTGAGTAAGCCGTCGAGAGCACTCACTTGCAGAGGCATCCCAGAACTTCACAGTTCCATCGGCGTGCCTGGGAATTGAAGAGGGGGAAGAAACAAAGAGAAGAAGAGGAGAGAGAGAGAGAGAGAGAGAGAAAGAACACGCCATGAATTAAAATTTGCCACCTGCTGTCTTTCTATTTCAGACATAAAAGTTCGAGGATCCACTTTGTCAAATATGAGGCACGAAATCATCTCTGGAGCATCGGTTAAAGACGCAGCTCAGCCACAAAAACACTTTGCTGTTCTGAGGCACTTGGAACTAAATCTGGATGGTAAACCAAAACAAACTAAATATTTATAACGGAAAATATTTTATTCAGTCCCAAAATAATCAGTCAACCTAAGAGCTCTGCTTTAGAATAACGAGGTGAAATATGCGGCTTAATCTTTAAGGACATTTTTTAAAGTTTTTTACATAGTTTATAACACTTAATTACGAAAATGGGAACTTATAAATATTTTAATAAAATATACAGCACTTTTCAAAACTGTTAAAAAGTAGTCTACATGGTAAAGAATAATATATTTCAGGGCTGAGTAGTAATTTAAAAGATGTCTGCAATCTATATATTATATTTTAGACAAACTTTTGCCTCCAACTTTGTGGCAGTAGTTTAAAGTACATCCTGTGTCAACATGACTTTCCTCCATGCACAGGACATAAATAAATGTTTTCCCAGATTCGGTATAGACGAATATGAACTGTGTGCACAGAGTCATGACACACGAGCCAGACCTCAGCGTCCGACCTCAGTGCTTCACGTCTCTACAGCTCTTCCAGGACGCACACAAGAGACCGTTTAAACAATCAACTGAAGCAAGTGGCGGTTCCTCAGATTTGAAGAAGTTACAGCAGCTTCCTCAATAAATCGTGGCTTCAGAATAAAAGCAGACATGGAGGCGGACTGTTGATTGCTTTTGTTTGTGTGACGCTTCGCACAAACAACAGAACACGTTAAACACTTGTTCCGATGCCACACTTCCACAAATACAACCTCCCTTCCTACCGTCCACCTGGTAGTGGGGATTCTCTGGATGTTATAGTAATGCAGCATGTAGGAGTGAGGAGGGAGAGAGGAAGAAGAGGAGCGAGAGCCTACCACTGCCAAACCCATACCTCAATGTCACTTCTTCAGTGCATGTGTTAAGTTAATACAACTATCCCCCCCCCCCCCCCCCCCCCCCTTGTTTACAGCTTAGTGTGGGAGGATAAATCTCAAAATGGACTATACTGCACATTATAGGCGTATATAAACATCTCCGTTAAATGTTTTAAGACAGCCTCCTCTCTTCTCCCCCGCGTTGACCCAGCGGCACCGCGGAGATGAGAGAAAATGGAGTTGTGGCGAGACGATAACGACGAGGCTAATGAAATCAGTGTCCTCTTACCCAGTGATGATGATCTCCGGGTAGCTTTGTGTGCCTTGACCCCAGTTTCCACCACTAATAGGCCATTCCTGGATAGATAGACACACACACACACACGAGCGAAAACACACATTGCGTTAGAGAAAACGGGAGAGAACAGGAAGGAGCACAGCTTGGTCAATGAACAGCGTGTCAGCAGAAACATCGATGTGAGAAATAGACGACATGATAAAACTGCAAACGTGTGAGAGTGCAAGGGAAAAACAAAAAAACAACAACAACACGGGCAGGACTCCTTGCAATTATAGATTACACAGCTCAACGAGTGTGCGCCGCCATCTGAACGTGTGCGTGCGGGAGAGAGAGAGAGAGAGAGAGAGAGAGAGAGAGAGAGAGAGAGAGAGAGAGAGAGAAAGTGAGAAGTGTCGGTGGGGGGTTTGGCTTTGAACACGTTGACACATACAAAGGTCACCAGGATGACTCATGGTGATCTTTATGTGAGAATGCCCTCCTGCAGCTCAGCCAGGCCATCGCTGCACACACACACACACAGACACACACCCACAGACACACACACGCACACACACAACGAAAAAAAAAATAAAAAAGGAAAAGCTAGGCAGCGAGTTTGGGTCAGTACACGCTGACATTTCCGACAGAGAGCTAGAACAAGACGACGGGGAAAAGAACACAGGCATATACATAATGGCTGAAGGAGCAGGGGGTCTGCCTCAGAAGACACAGGGATAAAGAGACGAGGATGAGAGGAGAGACGAGGCGGGGGGGGGGGTTGTTAGGTAATACGACACTATTATATACTCCATTTACCTTCATGGAAACACTGAGGAATATAATTCAGAACCTTGACTACAAATTAACAGAGTCTTTGGAGTGGAATGGTCTTTATCATGCAACCCTGTTGTTCCTGGAGTACAGCGGGGGGGGGGGGGGGGGGGGGGGTTTAGAGGGCGCAGTGTGGGACATTTACATTTCTAATTTAGGCATTTAGCTCTTTTATGTCACCGCTAACCAGGGCGACATGAAAGAAGACTCCACCCTCAGGATACTATTAAATGTTCATACATCATCAATCTGGGTGGGGGGGAGACCTACTTTGTGTTTTATTTTGAAAGCGAATCCCTGTCTTTGCAGTTCCGGCTCAAGAATTGGGCCTAAATATTTGCATTCAGGAGCCGTTTGTGATTTCCAAATAAGTTCCCAGAATAAAAACAACGGTATTATGGTTATAAAGCTATAAGAACAAGCATCTACATCTGTGAAGTAGGGTGCGGATGTGGTCTGCCACCATGAAGACAGGTGGAATACAAATACGTATTGTTTAGAGGGAAAGAAAAAGGTTAAAGCACCTGATGCAAAACATCACATGTGTTGCTGCTGGGTTTTATTTGCCCGTTCAGCACCTGTGTTGTTGCCGAAGCAGAAAATATACTCCTGCCCATATGGCCACCCATGGGTGTACTGGTCTTAAAAAGGAGGTGTGGTCAGGCACTTGGTGCACTGCTTTAAAAAAGCAACTGTGTCTACAGTGATGCAGAATTTAATTGTTATTTTTAAGACATGTTATCTAGACGGTAACATGCACCTACAGATGTGGGTGCACAACGAGCAGACACTTGCTACAGAAGCTTTATTTCTCACTGCCCGACAACACACTGACGAACTAATAACACTAATTACAACCCTTTTGAACCACACACCAGGCCTAGTGACCCCTTTTCCTTTTGGACACATTGGATCACCCTAAATCACCCTCAATGAACCTGGGGTTCAAATCAAGACATTTAAAGTATTATTATATATTTCCCTGACAATGACCCCATTGGTAAACTGGTAAAAGGCAGCTGATTTATATTGGTGCAGCAGCTGCAGGATTATCGGTGGATGGTTACAGTTAAAGTGCAAACAATTATGTTTGAGGCGACTTCATTTAAACTCTGTAATTCTTCTCCTCTGCATTTTTCATGTTTTAAAAAATCGTTTATGACACTTAATATATTTGCAAAGTAGAAGTCCCTGTATAAACAACGGAAATGATACGAGAAAACAGTTTAGAAACAGATTGGACATTTACCCGTTCAAATTTAAAACTGCTAAATGTCAGTCCATAATGAATAAAGAGTCTCATTAAATTAATTAAATATGAAGTGGAGATGTGTCTGCCGTGCATAAAGGGGTTTTGCAGAAGTGTGGGTGAGCACCAGTGCTACTGAATCAGTTCTGAGCAGCAGGAAAAACATGTTAATATAATCCAAGGATATGAAATAATGTTTTTCTTGTTTTTATCATTTATGACCTCGTTTCTTGTGGGACCCATCAGGCAGTATCCTGAGGCCCCGGGCTTTCACCTTCACTGTTCAGCAGCAGCAGCAGTTCTGAGCCTATGTTTAATTCTGGGTCAGGTCAGGTCTTATATTAATGGGTCAGGACCAGAATCGACTTACTGACTTCAATGCATGTCCGTAAAAATGTAAATGTGTAAAAATCTGTCTACAGGTGAGAATACAGCTCTTTAAAAAAAGGGAAAATGAATAATGAATAAATACATAACATTTACTTGGTATTAAATTAAACTTGTCCCTCAAGGACATTTCTCTTTTCCATATAAGTGAAACCAAATTACACATAAACTGCTTTGCCAAACCCATTTTGTTTCTATTTTATGTTTCCTCGGCTTCAGTGGGACACAAACAACCGGATGCAGTTTTTCCTGCAGTGTACCTTTTTGCTGTAGCCCTGTCGTTTCTGCCGCGAGCCAACGGAGTAAAGTGCAGGTATGAGGTCGGCAGGGCAGTCGGCAAAGTACTCGCAGCAGGTCACAGGAGACTCGTGGATGGTCAGGGGATAGGGGTTCTCGAATATGGGGTAACTGGTGACAAGAGAGCACGGGAAGAAATCAATAATAAGTCACATTTTGGAGAGTAAGTTGTGACATGATGCAAAGCAGAGGCGACAACCCAGAGTTTGTCGTATTTGATATTTGTGACCCTCACCCATTTTGTGCAAGGTCGATCACCACTAGATCCTTCTCCAGAAGGACCACCACAGCGTAAGGTTCCTGAAAATCTGAACACAGACACACAACTTTAGTAATGTTGCAATTCCTCAAGAGAGAGAGAGAGAGAGAGAGAGAGAGAGAGAGAGAGAGAGAGAGAGAGAGAGAGAGAGAGAGAGAGAGAGAGAGAGAGAGAGAGAGAGAGAGAGAGAGAGAGAGAGAGAGAGAGAGAGAGAGCTTTCTTTTTTGAAATCTGCAAAAACCACAGGGGGAGGAACATCTCGGAGCTTCTATGGTAAATGTATATATATGCCCTGAAGACATATATATTATTCTAAGTGATTTATAACTGCAGGGGATATTGCTCTGGTTAAATATTTGTATCAGTCTCATTAAAGATTAGACTTTCATATGCCACCAAGACGAATCCCTCCTCAATTCGAAGGCTGGTGTTTTTAGCTTATCTTTATTAACAGGGTTTCAACATACGAATGCAGATGAATGAAAAAGATGATCGCTGATGCATTTCAGTCGATATGTTCGAGCTAGAAAAAGAAACCAAGAGACTTCAAGATCCTGTCCCTCCCCTGTAGATTCAGAATATTCACATGCAGAACAAGATTATAAAGTGATAAGACTCAAGATAAGACTCGTGGTGTGGTTGCCATGCAGGAATCCAGGAATCTGACAAACAGATGATTTTTAGAGAATATATGCAGAAGTGTTGCTCCTGTTTTTTGCTGAGAGGCATTTAACCGCAGCAGCTGGAGGTTAAGCGCCTTGCTAAAGGGCACCTTGACAAAAATCTATGGGAATAGAGATCAAGACGTGGCTGCCTCTCTAACCTCGACTCGCCTGCTTCCCTGAGGCCATGTCCACCGGAGTAACACAGCACAGGTCTTTGCATTATGTGTACACAGCAGCTCCCATCCCCCTGTTTCGGGGGATATTTGATTTATTTGGAAAAAGCTTTGCACAAACATTTAGTCATGTTCTATTTGAGCGGATGTGGATGAGTGGCAGGTCTCAGACTGTCACCAGGTTTAAAGCTCTTTGAGAATTCTCGTCACACTCGCCAGTCTCGCTCCTCTTTACTTCCCCGGTGCTGAGTTCACATTCTGCTGTGAATCAACGTCCCATCACCGTCGCCACGTCCGTCCGCGCTGGGATTTAGGAGCTGGGAATAGCAACTATAATTGAGGCCACTTTCAAGGCTGATTAAGCTAAAGACACAAACGAAATTGCAAATCTAATCAAACACTTGTTTTTAAATTACGAGGAGAGAGAAAGAAAAAAGGATGTAGTCGACAAATAAGGAATAGAACAAACAAAACAAGGAACGGAGAGATGCCATCAAGTCTAATAGCGCGGAAGGAAATTATTGGGCGATAATTCTCTGTGGATTTGTGGCCATTAGTGACCTCTTTCATAAAGGGTTAGTTATGTTATGTGAGTTATATGATCCACTGAACATATATATCTTTTTGACTATAGTAGGTTTAAGCTTTAGAAACACAGACTTTAAGTGACTAAACTTTATTTTTAAAAGGGCAAATAGAGCACATTTATTATAGGTTATATTAAATTTACTTTGAGAAACTTCTAAACAGCTACTTTGTCTTTGTGACTGTTGTCTTCCCACTGAAGCACTGGTTTGTATAAAATGCAGCATCATCTGCAGCCCCATCATCCAGGATTACACATTAAAACTGCTTCACTCAGCCAGACATGTTCTGTGTAATCCTCAGTCCCAGTGATGTCCATTACCAGATGAAATCCGCGGGTGGTGACATAAGGTTGTAATAAGTGTAATGATGAAGTCACCATTGTTACATAACTCGCTAATCCTTCCTGTGGCTGTATATGTGCCGGATAACGCTGCACCAGAATTTACGTACTGGATTTCAAAACTCACAGGATCCTGCACCAGTTCATCCCCACGCTGTTGACTTCTCCATACAGGAAATAAGATCATTATTTAATTCATATGGAAAGATACCGTGTACAAAAAGAAAATCGAATATTCTGCGTCGGATAATGAAACCGAAATCGGATCCTTCCCCCCTGGGAAATTTCCTATATTTATTACAGAAACACACAAACACAATCCAACATAATTAAACACCGGATAGGTGTGTGTTGGCGTATGCGCGCGTGTGTGTGTGTTTTTCCATTGATATGATGACAATTTCTACACAATCGTAATAGTGAAGACAAGCACACGCACTCACCATTAGGGTATGGTGTTTCACAGAGTGTGAGGAAATCTACTATGGGATAGTCCATCTCCAGCACAGCCGTACTCTTTCCGTGCATTACCGTCAGACATGGCCGCCGGCCCACCGTGTCATAGGACAGCCCACCAGACAGGATTATGAAGGGTTCCCTGGAAAGAACCCACACATGTTCATAACACCATTACATAAAGATAATAACCATCACAATCATAACTTTATCTGTTTGGCACTTTTCAATACAGGTAACCAAAGGCTTTAATCAAACAATGTGAAACTCAAAAACAATCAGAGTAAAAGTAATAATAATATAATATAAGAAAAGTATTTGATGAAACAGATCTGCAGATCACATACAAGCAAATAACATCCTAATGATTATGATTTTTCTGTTGGAATGATACAACTGTGTGACAGAATATCACAGTGTGTGTGTTTTGTGTGCGTGTGTGTGCGAGAGCATGAGACACCGTACCCATTTCTTGTGGTTTTGTACTCCACTTTGAGAATGGGTTTACAAGGCTCTGGCTTCTTCCCGTCCTTGGGCTGTTTTCCTAAAAATAGCACAAACAGAAGTTACTTGAGTTTTGCCAGTTTGCTCCCACGCTTCACCTCCGCTTGTTTATCCTGTCATCCAGTTTCTTTCTTTTGTTTTGGTTTGACTGCCCCCCCCCCAACAGAAGCGTCACTTTAAATGCAGCTCTGAAGTAGTGGCATGGACAATAATAATACAAAAAAAAGGCCTGTTCAGTTTCAGAGAGGGGAGAGACAAAGAGCAGGGGCAGGAACATTTAAAGAGGGTGTGAGGATCACTGTTTACAAAAATCCATCTCCTCGAACCTCAGAGGCGGTCCTGCGAGGGGAAGTCACACATCCATCATGTGCACGCGTGTCTGCCAACGCACACTCTTGTAACGGAATGCGCAATGTGAGGCTGAATATATCCAAACTATTACCGACAAGCCAAACTGGGCCCTGAGGCAGGTTGTACACGGCAGGCCTGTATAATAAACGACAACTTTGAATAACTACATCTAAATAACAGATATCTGAAAAGACAATTAAAGGAGGACTTATAAGCCTTACTTAAACCTGTCAAAGGAATTTGCATAATTGCCCATTAAATACCAAACTAATTATGCATGCAGCAGTGGGAGAAACAACTAATTAAAAAAAAAAGCTTGTGTGGTGAAATCCCATACACACAAAACCCAGGTTGAGAAAGTGTTAGAAGTTTTTCCTTTTCTCTTTGTGCCCCTCTCTGACTCCCTCACTCTCTTTGTCAATTTGTCGCTCTCACACTTCCTCTCTATTTTCCTTCCAGGTCCTTCATCTGGTTGAGCTGTCAAAGTGCTCGCCGGGATGAGTAGTTGTGTGTGGGGCGGGGGGGGGGGCGGGCGGGCAGAGGGGTGTGGATTAAAATACATCTTCAAAAGAGCAGACTTGCTTTCTGCAGGAAATAAACAGAGCACCGGCACTAATGTGTGTTTGTGTGTGTGTGTGCGTGTGTGTGTGTGTGTGCACGCACACCCAGAGCAGAGCAAACAGAGGCAGGACATAATTGAACTGACAATAATCCTCTGACTGAAATGAGGAAACGATGAGGGAGACTTTTGAGGGATGGCTACGCTGAATACAGAGCGGGTCGTGGCTGTGACGGATTTTGAAAAAAAAATCGTGTTGCACCTAATAACCAAGTATTTGTCAAGTTATGAGTATATCAGCAGATATATTCCCATTTTGTTTATTCCCAAATATTGGTATTAGCATGGGCACCCAAATCCAAAGCACCACTTCACCACTATCCTCTATTTACTGAATTCAGAATGTAAAATGAAAGCTCTTCCTTCCCAGATTTCCCACCATGCAACACTCTGTGTAAACGCTGCGCAGCATCTGTTGCACAGGAAGCAACACGCGAGCGAATGAGGGTTGTAGTTTCACGACACGCCCCTGTGTTTGTGTACGGGTGAGTGTTTGTGTGTGTGTGCGACCAGCTCCTTACCGTGTGGGGTGATTGTCTGTATGGGTTTGCCCTGGCCTCTGACGTTCCATATGGTCAGAGTTCCATCCGAGTGACTGCAAATGAACTGCTTGCCCTCGTGATGCCAGGCAACTGAGTGGATCGCCTAGGAAATGACAGGAAGGAAGCGGGAGGGGAGGGAGTGGGTCAGTGGTTCAGCGGGATGAAGCATCGGGTGCCACCATCTCCATTTCGCTACAGGTTTGTTGTATCGCCGCAGCACATGGTGTTCATATGCGGGTTAAACACCCATGATTCTGGATTACGTAGACACATAGAACAGATGGTGAAGGTGAGAAAACGGAGCCTGGCCCCTGACATCACTGCACTTCCTGTGGCATAAATGCATATATTAGAAGAAACCTTATTTGACCCATTTACTGGAAGTGGAAGGGATTGGTCATATGTCCAGAGAAGCAAAGGGAAAGGTTTAATTAGCATGCTTTAACATTAAATTAATTCTCTTAAAAAAAGATTCCTATTAACTCAAAACAGGAAATAAAGTCAGCAAACACAGCTGAAGTGATGCATTCAGGTTCATCTGGTGTCATTTGGAGGCGTGGATTCAAAATGCTAATTATTAATTAAAGGAAATATAAAGAATTCATTGGGTCTCGGTTCAACTGAAGAAGAAGATGAGAAGTAGAGGAAAGTAAAATTAAAGTATAATGTTGAGAGTAGGGTTGTGTGTAGGAAAGGACCTAACGATATATCAGGTTGAATATGATACAATACAATACATATCGCAATAAATTAAGATACGATGCATATCACTATATAATGCAATACGAAACAATATGATACATATCGCAATATATTGTGATACAATACAATAGGGTAAATATTGCAATATTAAGTAATACTATATATGAAATAAAATATTTTCTTCCTGGAAATGTAAGAATAGAGCTACAGAACAATTTGTTGTGTACCACCTTGAGGGTCTAATATGTCCATTAGCTGACAATCTCTCAACTTGAGAGTTGTTCAGCCAGGTAGACAAGGAAAATAAAAAACACAATTGAAGATTCAAAATAGGAGATAAAATAAATGCAGTTATTAATGCTAACAGAGCTTTGGAAAAAGATTTTCAAAACCAAGACAATGTCCCCCCTGTCCTCTCATCTTCCCTCTCATCTCCCCGACCATCTGAAACAGTCCCGTTGCTGCTCTAAACCCGGCTCACGATGATTTATCTACTGACAAGCGATCGCTGAAAAACACAAACACATCATGACCAAAGTATGCCAGTAAAGGGCAACCTTGCTTATTGATGCCCTTTTCATAGCTCGTTATTAAACCCGCCGAACGTCTTGACATTAAGTAAATACGATGATGTTCGGCAAAATCTGTGTGAAGCTCGCAACCCCGGTTTCAAAGCAGTTTTGTTTAACTACATCCCATCTCAGGCCCCGGAGCTTTGTCAGGGAAAATGCTTTTTTTTCTTTCTGAGACAATGATGGGGCACATTCTCCTAAAAGACGCCTCGAATGTGTTCTACCCTTATTTTTGAGAGGCACTCTCTCCATATGAGATTGTTTTGACAGTTGAGTGTTCTTCTGGCTGTTGCCGCCTTCCGCTGTTGTGGGAATATCACACAGCTCCACTTATCGTTGAATTGTTAACCAGCGACAGGTTTTCCGCGTCCTCGTCTCCCATCGCTCATCCGAAGTGAATGATAGCGTCGCCGGCGCCGCCGACGTGAGCACACGGTCACGTCGAGGCAATTTACTCTAATTGCACTTGCCGTTTATCGTGTGTATCAGTTTTGCCCTCGGTGTGTCATTAGTCATAATTGGCGCCGTGTGTCAGGCTCAGCTGAAGGTGCAGAGTTTTCCAGAAAATAGCTAAACATGTGACACCAGTGTTCAACACAACACACCTAATGGTATCTGTGCCACGGTGAAGCGTTTATAGGTTTGGTGGGTAATGACGCCCATCTCCTACTCGCTGGTAAAGTCTGTGATCCTTTAAATTGTGGTTCTTTGCCAGGTCTTAAACTCTCGGAGACGACAGTGGGGAATAGTCTAAATCGGACAAAGGAGAAAGGGAAAAAAAAACAACAGTCAGGGGTTTTGTGAGGAGCATGATTTCGGATGCACGCCGTCTAGGTCTCATTATCCCAGTTCTCTCAGTGGGACTTCCTCCGGGTCACTGTTAGCTCGATAAGGCAGAGCTACGGTTGTGTGACATCACGCTGCATCCGCACACGGACTCAAGTTGTCTCATTACGCAGTTAATGACTCATTCCCTCTCCCTCCCTTAAAGACACAGAAATCGAACATGACTTAAGTTCTAAAAAGCTATCGTCCTTTCTCTGCTCCTGGAGTTTCCTGATGTCCTGTTCGCGATTGTTCGTTTCCTCGGAACTAATTAGAGGTGTGGTGAGTAATTGCTTAGGTGCCTCATTCAAGCTGGTGGGGGGGATGTGTGTCCTTGTGGGCAAAGCGGCGGGGGCTGTAGGACGCAGCCGTGGCCAAGAAGAGGAGATTGTTCGTCAACGATTTGTTGCCAGAAGTGATTCATCGGTGCCGAGTGCCAGTCGGTGTGGATGTGGTTTCCTGAATGCATTGTTGAACAAATTTGTGAGTCTGTAAATGTTTTGGCATTCCACCTTCTATCCCACTACATGTAAGATATACTTGTGAACACACATATAGTGTATTCTCTGGGATCTGGGTCCACTGTCGATGTTTGACGCTGTAGAGATTGGGTCTAAGATATTTTCTTTATGAAACATCTAGGGGCTCAACACTTTTCACACTTTAATGAGCAGGAGCCCTTATCCACCCAAACAGCGATGGGGGCGACGGGTATAGACACGGTTTCTAGAAATCTATCAAATGCATTGTTTACTGTGACAGTCCCATGTGGGAACACTGTGCTGTGCTTAATTGGAAAATTATCACGCTAATTGAAACACATGGTGCTCATCGTATCATACGATGCAAATTAAAAAGACTAATTTCATGATTTATTACATTAGGTCAGTTTTCTCGCAGATTGGTCTTTGGGGGATGAAAACACTTATTAAGAGTCACAGGCATCAGCATCACACAAACACAAACACACTACTGTATGGCAAACACAATACATAAACACAAACTTTGGTAAAAGGAAACAGACAAATACATAAACATGCATAGAATGCCAGAATTGAGTCACATGAGGAACACAAAGCCAGCTTTACCCCTCTAGACACACACATATACACACATGGGCTCTCAAAGCAAGGGTAACGCAGCTCAAGTAGAAAAACAACAAACAAACAAGCATTTCAGGACAAAGTCTTTCTGGTTTGGAACAGGAAATCTATTCTACTTCTGTTTTTGTGTTGTGCTCATTATATAAAACGTTGAGCTTCAATTTAACAATCAAGACATGTGCTGCATTGAAAAATGATGATGTACGTGCAAGAAAAGCAGTGTCAGAATTCATCTCAACTGAGAAATGGATAAAGTTGATATTTGTCACTACAGCTATCAGATAAACAGCTTTATTATTATTATTGCCAATTAGTAAATCCCTATGAAGATGAAAACATACATGCTCACGATAAGCTTCTTTATATTCCTTATATTCATCGACTCTAATCTCAAATGTCTGTGTCTTCTGTGATTGCATTCACAAAGTCTTCTTAATTACATTGTTGGAGAGGCAGAAGGTTTTAGTTGTAGGCAACATTAGCTTGTGTCTCATTGACAGAAGGTTGTAAAAAGTTATGATTCTCCCATGACACCATAAGTACGTATTAAGTCATTGGTAAATACAAGAAATCAATCAATCAATTACTATTCTGTGATCAAGTTCTAAACCTGCACAAAAGTATGGAACCCACAGAGTGACTAACATATAAAGAAAAAAAAAGGAATCTGCCATTGCAGATCAGACGCAGCAAAGTAAACCCTTCAATATATTTCATTTTTGCAATGAGTCATGTGACGAAATTTATCCACAGATCTCGGATGCAAGACGAGTGTGAGAGTCTTCTTCCTGATGGACAGAGCCCCGGAGACACAGACCATTACAGAGATATTCTATTCACTAATGGATACTGCGCCAGACCTGCTAAATGACGCATCAGCTATGAATACCTAAGTCACATGTCTGTGTTCTCAACAAGTCTTAGGGGGAAAGAGAACATTTTCCTAATGAAGCCAGACTCTGGTCCAATTCAAATGTATTTGTATCATTTCCTTATAATGTTATTAGGCAACCAGATGGTAATTTATGGCACACGAGTACATCATAATTAAGTCAACTGAGCCGTCTGGCATTAGACTGTATTGGCCTATAAGGGCGACATCACACTTTGGGAACTTGATATAAAACCTGCTACTTATTGGTTTACAACAACTTGTTTTAAATCTGACTGAATCTGTGTGATGCATTAAATGCTGTCAGGTTGTGTATTATGCATTTTGGTGTTAACATGTCGATGACATAAAGTCCAGAGAACTTGCTTGAAAATAAAGAAGTTAATATTGGGTATTTGTGGGAACTAGTTAACACATTATTACTGTGTTACTATCTGCCTTTAGCCACGTTTTACTGCTTAGTGCATTTTTTGTACATTTACATTTGTGCAGAAACATTCGAGGATCATCATATACTGGGCTAAATATGGCACAGACTGCTTTTCTGACTTTTCTGTGATTGAAGACGAGATGAATTGTTACAGACGACTTCAGGGATTTGAAGTTTGGCCGTTTGTTTTAAACAGACAATAGAATAAATTTTAATTATGGGCCTATAATATTCACTTTGAGGGGTAAGAAGGAACTCCATTCTGGGTGCAATATCAGCCAGTCATCCGGGCTGGACTGTGATCAAGGTGTTGAGTCAGAGCGGAGCAGGGTCGGGATGACGGATGCTCTCTGGCTAGCACTCACTGGAAGCCCATAGTTCTCATCCACAGCTAATAATAGACGAACCCGCTGAACGGCACAGTGAACGACGTGTTCTGTCGGCTTCTGGAGAGAATGTGAAATCATACGTTTTATCGCCTGCACTGTGAGAGTGAGCACAACGCTGTCAGGTTATGTTCCCTGATTTGCTGACATGTCTGCAGGTTGACAGTGTCTATAACAAACCATCCGAGCCAAAACTCTTTTATCTTCTGTACATTCTGTGAATTATACTTGATATTCTGTGAGAAAGTGTTTTGAGAAAATCGTTACCAGCATGCCAGGAATGCAGAATCAAGCATAAACCACAAAGTTATCACTGACTGCCTTGTTTCCACACATTTCCATCAGAACTAAAATATAGCTTAAGACTTGCTTATTCTAAAAGTCTCAATTCACGTCTGCGGGCTAACTAAGCTGCTGAAAGGAAGAAGAGGAAAAGCTTCCTTGTTCATTTCAGTCAACAACTTTGATACTTTGCAGCAGGCTTCTAGGCAAATGGAGTTTGTATGAAAGCGCACAGCGGGGGTTGAAAAAAGAGAGCGCAGCAGGAAACATATGGATTTGATGTCTGTAAGAAAGTTCTTTCACTGAGCAGCATTGTTTGAAGAGGCTTTGATGGGGGGGGGTTGCACAAATTGATGATGTCAGAGAATGACAGCAAATGATTCTGATTGTACCAAGTCATTCATGCATTACAGATTTCTGACAATTAAAGATATTGAACATACTTTTTTTTTTGCAGTAGAGCAACACATTGATATCATCACATCAACTTAGACACACGCTTCTATGGCATCATTCCGGAGTGAGTCAGTAGATTTCAACACATATCTCGTGAAGATTTTACACAATTGAGATTCAAGTAAGATCATAGGACCATAAGAGACCACAGGAGGAAGACATTGTGAGTTCATGATTTGGATCACGCCGAACCCTTACCCTAACACAAACCTCACGATGTTTGTTGTTGTCAGAAAGTCTGGACTCTGCACTGCCCTCTAGTGGATTTCTCTTTTTTGTATATGTAAAAGTAGCCTAATTGAGCCTCGACACAAAAAAAGCCACCATCACTCTCTAATCCATCTCATTTGTGTTAGTCACACCACGGTCCACTACAGAAAAGTAACGGAGCGATTACAACAGCACTTGTGATGCAGCACAGCAGAACACAAGAACCGTCCCTCAGGGCCTTCGAGGTCTGGTCTGGGACAAATTGAAACTTTAAAGATATCTGAAAACCATCCGAAAAAACCATTTGGATAAATACAGTTTAAGCCAAGACCACAGTACATTACAAAGCAGCGGACAGAGTGGCCGCATGTCGCAAACTCTTTGGCCTCGTCAGTGTGAGCCATAATTGAATGACTCGAGGAGCAGCAGCCTCCCAAACCCCACCCCTACCCACTCCCAAATTCCATCCCACTCATGCACCAGTCTCTGGAGAGGTGTAACTGTAGGGGTTTGGAGAGATGAGATGAGCTCCCTCGGGGGACTCGACACCAGCGACTGTAGTGCCCTGGGTGCAGCGAGAGGATATTAGCTTATCAGAGAGAGGGAACCGGAGCAAAGACACAGAGAAGGAGAGTTTGTTGCTCTAATTCCTGCAGTCCTCTGTGACTTTTGTTATCTCAGCGTGCTTACAGCTCCACGGCACTGCCGGTGAGGTGAGCACCAGAATAAGAGTGGAGATAATCTAATTATCTTACCCATGTGGTCGGGCTCTGTGTCAGAGTACTACGCACGCCGGTGTATGACCGCGCACACGATGACTGTGCGTGTGTTTGAGATTTCACACGTGCCCTCACAGCCATTCGATTGGCTTGGTGCAACAAAGAATCTTGGTTTGCGACAGATCCGACTGCACCGAGTCTGTCACAAATCTATAATCAATTATAAAGCAATCCAAACACAACTACATGAGGAAATAAGACGTTAATTGCAAGCCTATCAGATGAAAGAACAAGCAGTTTGGAGTATAACCTGTGTACAAAGATGGATGACATGACAGCTGCCCATAAGTGAAGCCTAAATGTCTCAATCACCCACAAGAGGCTAACTGCAGTATGGATTATAAGTGAAAGTCAAGGATTTTTTAAATCAAAAGTAGTTTCTGTCATTTCAGGTAGTTCTCGTTATGATTTATTTGTGCTTTAAAAACGGGATGAATCATCATGATTGACAGCCTAGACTGACTCAGGATCAGTCAAACACGTGCATCAGCGGGTATTCGCAGCCGCGGCTCCATGAGCCGATAGCTATCGCCAAGATTCTGACTCACAATGCACAAGATGGCAGCGTTTGTATCCCGGCTATTTTGGATTCATTTCTGGAAAGTGGGAGGAAGTGGGGGGGTGTCGTTGAAACCATTCAAATAAATGAACTAATCCTAACCTGTTGAATTAAGTTTGTTCCCAGTTTTTTTTATTACTTAAAAACTGAATTAACTTAATCAAAAGGTCAAGCCTCAATTCCACAGCTCCATCACCTATTCACCACTCTGCAGGCTTTGGCTCCCGATGACATCATCGGGAGATGGCAGAGTTGGTCTCTGGGATATTTCGGTTTCATTTCTGGACAGTGGGGGGGACGGTAAGACACGTCGTCCATCTTAATACAGTCTTTGGCTTGGACAGTGATAAATATGGATGTGGCGGACGTATGTAATGTATTGTGACAGGAAACACCGATTTAATCTAAACTCAGGACACAGTCTCGGTTTGACACATGCCAGGTCCAGAGGGAATCTGAACCGCTCTGACACTGTCTACTTTTTATTGTTGTGTTTTCTTTTTATTTATAGACGCAAACACTGTGGCCTCTGGGGAAGCCAATAAAGCCTCATGACTCAGTGCTTTAAAAAGTGGACCTCTTGCAGAACCCAGCTGCCCTTTTTACAACCATAATATGCCAGAAAAAAAAAACTCTACCGGCAACCTCACCTCTGAGACGTGTACCTGTGGCACTCTACAGGATAAATCATAAGAAAAGGTGCACTATTGTGAAAATAAAAAATTGTTTGGTCATTTAAGTGCCACCAAAATACACTGATTTCACGAGGTGAGTCATTTCATGATTCTTACCTCCTAAGCTGATGTTCAGGAATTATTTTTGATGAGTTTTTCAATTCTTCTCAGATGAAAATCTAATTTAAGCCATTTTTAAGACACAAGCTTTGAAGTTTAGGTGCAAAAATGTTTCCTCTGTTTGCCTTTTCACGGATGAACAACAGAAAGCAGCATCTGCGCTTTTGATGAAACTTTTTTGAAATGTGTTGTCATTCCAAGTTGACATCTTTCGTCTGCAACTAGTATGACACCTCTTTTTCCAACTGTGATATTTTTTTTTACATTTTGCATCCATTGCATTTTAGAAACACCCTCAACACATCCACTTGCTTACTGTGGATTCTCCGGACAACATCCGGCTGTATTCTCACATGGGCTCACTAAGACGTTTCAGTAGAGGGTTGGCCGGACAAACTCAGGAGAATAAACAAAGTAACTGACTCAGCGTTTTCTGCTCCCAGCCCTTCTGGATAAATTCAGTATGAAACAGCTTCGGTGACTTCGCTTAAAATTGGCTGTAAAACACTAGCAACACATTATAGCTGGTATTTCCAATGAAATCCTGTGAACCTCAACCCTACAGGAAGTAGAAAGCCCTGTTCCTTCCCACTCAGCACTCTCTGTTTGAACTATCATCAGCTCTAAAGCCCAGGTGACAGAGGACACAGAGGTGTGTGTGTGTGTACACTACGTAGAAACAACTCAACGTGAGCCTTGTCATCGGCAGTAAACTCTCAAGCTCCGTTTTTTTGTCCCAAGAATAAACTCTCTTACACGCGCGACCGAATACAGATCAGCTCATGCATATGTGATTTAATTTCCAAGTTTCTGCATTAAAAGATACTCCGTGGATCAGAAGCCGCTGGAGAAGAAAGGAAATAGGAGAGATTTGCCTACCTCATCGTAAGTGTAGCGATAGTCGGCCTTCTTTGATTTCAGATCCCACATGACCACGATCCCAGACTCGAATCCAATTATAAGCTGGAGAGGGAAGAGCGACAGGCGAGTCAGTGCGATAGGTGGCAGAGATGACAGAAGGGAGATAGAATAGACCCCGTGATGGGCAGAGAAAGAGGTAATACATTTGACATTCAAACACAGCACGAGAGGAAGTCAGGTGCGAGTAGATGAGACTGGCCCGGGGGGGACACCTGCTCTCCCTGGCTCACAAGACACGATAATAGAAAAAAAAATTGAGAACATGAAGTGTTTATTTACAGAGACAACATCTAATCTCTGTACTTTAAATATCAGATATGTATGACTAAAGTACATTCTGTTTTGAGCCTGGGAAATTACCGTCCAATAGCACTTCACAACAGGAAGCTACCACTTCCGCCGAGGAGGTTATGTTTCCACCCGTCTGTTGGTTTGCTCCTCAGCAGAATTACTCAAAAACTACCGAATCAATTTCCATGAATCTTGGTGGAGGGACGCGGGCCAAGAAAGCATCCATTAATTTTGGAATGGATACAGAAAAATGGTGCAGATGCAGAAGTTTTTTTATCACAGCAAAAAAAAATTCAAATCCTAGGGAATAATTCATAGATCTTGGTTTATCTAGGTAGATTTCTATAGGTAAACTCTACTGAATGCCAACCTAAAAGCACTTTTATTGAAGTAAACCATGTAACCAAACAGTTTTATTATGACCTGAAAGGTTTCCAGTGGACTTTTTGTCAGTTATTAACATTATGGAGATTTTTTAACGAGTGTGTAATTAGTTTTTCATCGTGTAGGTGTGGTTTCTCCTGCTGACTGGAAAAGGAAGCGTGGATCACAGCAGTCCAGTTAACCTGGATGTAAATGAGGTATGGACCTACTTTAAAAAAACAAGCTCAAATGATTATGAGAGGAGTTTGTTCAACTTGACTGACACTGAAAACCCATTTTGATGAGAAACACTGAATGTAAATATTACCTCAAGAAAACCTCCACAGGGAAATTAAGCATTGCAAAAAAAGTCCTGTTACACATTTCATTCACGTTCGCTGATGAAATCCTTGACTCATCAAGTAGCATTATGCTAAAACACAGACTTAATCGTTGATCACAGACCCTGAAACACCAACCCATCTAATCTCAAATAGGACTAAATGCTTTTGAAACCAGGGTGCGGATAAGCGGTTTAATCTGGGGCATTGCATATGCTGTGAAAGATTGATACAGGAAGGAGAGTGACAAGTATTTAGTTCGATGAAATTTAGGGTTTACCTTTCCCTCATCCATTGGGTTGTCAGTTATATGGACGACAGGTCCGGGGTGAGCCTTGGAGGACCTTGAGAGACACAAAGATGAAGAGAGATTGACATCAAAAGCGAGGCCATAGACGTACAGTTCTCTCACTTCACATAGGGACAAAGCGAGGGTTGAGGTAGGATACAAGTGTCTTTGAACCTGAGGACGGTCCACGAGGGAGGACAGAGCTGTCAATCACTCCAGGGCTCTAAAAGGCTGTTCAAAGACATAAGCCCACTGAAGGTTGTGATGGATGGCTCTGTCCGGCCAGGCGATCCCCAATGGCTGTGTGTGTGTGTGTGTCTGTGTGTGCGGCCATGCTTGTCCGTGCAAGTGACCATTTGCATGTCAGCAAAGAAGACAGCTCCAAATGCTCGGCTGCCCCCTCATCTCCCCCCTTTCCCTTCTGCGCTTTACCCTCCAGACAGCCTTATGTCAAATCTGCTCGCTGTGTGCCACGTGGCAGCGCAGTTTACCTAACCTGCCCTGCCTTACAGATATGATGCGGGCTGAGGAAGGCAAGAGAAGGTCACAGCTTAAAGAAGAGTGACTGTTAGAGGCTGGAACACGAGGGGAGGGAGGGCGAGGGGGGGAAGCGGAAGGCGCTGCAACCAAATGTAAGTAATGTAAAAAAAGGAGGGAAGGCAAAAGTCCTTGTTCGGGCCTGTGTCTCAGCAGTGCAGGATGTTTTTAAACATGCTACAGTCTGTCAGTGAAAGACGAGAATGAAAAGATGTGTACATGTCTCAATAAGAAGAATATACTTAATCCAATTTTGAACCCAATTGCCCAATTTACAGCAAACAGTGTGTGTGTGTGTGTGTGTGTGTGTGTGTGTGTGTGTGTGTGTGTGAATGTAGCAGGTAGCAGACAGTCAGTCAGTCAGTCAGTTGTCTCTATATTTAGCCTGTTAGAGCCTTATTACCTAAGCTCTGCTGCAGCTGGAGCTGTTGATTTATCTAATCCCCCTTCACTGCCTGTCTCCCAGCTAACAGCCGGCCACAGCAGCATGCACACACACACACACACACACACACACAGAGATACAGACACACACACACAGAGATACAGACACACATACAGGGCTACAGCCACACATTTGCATGACGGCACAATTAAGACACATCTTTAACACCGGAGCCCATTTGTAAAACACACGCCCATAACGACTACCCTCGTGCTCCGTCGCAAAACACAACGTGATCGCACAATAGCCCGTCTCTCTCCTGTCCCACATGGTTTATCTCCTTTTGTTCGCAGGAATTGAGACGCAGTGTTCTTAGCGTTCCCCCTGCGAGAGTCTTTAATTTGTTAAAAACCTGTTAACGTACAGTAAATACATCGGACATGAGCGAAATCGGAAGGTCCACAAAATGCACGTTCAGGTTTGGGAGATAAAAGAATCACCATAGCAACAGAGGCAGGACGGGCAGAGCGCAGCCTCCCAAAAAAAATCATCCCTATACTCTGGCACAAACACACAAACCCACCCACACAAACTCACACATCTTTGTACTTCTGTATTTGTGAGGATTGTTAATTAACATAATGCATTCACTACCCGGAAACTCTAAGCATCACAGCCAAACACCGGACAGCAACCTGTGTCTGAAACACAACGCTCCCCCAAACCCTGAAATCAATACTTCACTGTCCAACAGCCATTTAAAGTTAGGAGCAACAGGCCCCCCCCCCCCCCCCAACAAAAAAATCCCAGCCTACCCTAAATGCCCTTATTCTGAAGGTCGTACAAATGTAACCGGTCCTCACAAGGACAGAAGTACACACAGACACACACGCCGCCTGCTTAACTACTTCAACACGCTCCTGTAACCACACATCTCTGCCTGTATACTGCTATTAACTCTGCGTTCTGCATACTGAGTGAAGAGGCCTTCAGGGACAAGAACATTTGGCTACGTGTGTTTATAAGTGCATGTGTTGTGTGCATGTGTTGTCACCCTCATTGCATCATTTTCAGTTTCATTCTTATCTTTCGGCTTTTGATTTAAGGTCTTGCATATCTCACTCACACCCTTATACACACACACACACCAAAGGGAATATACACATGCAATGTGAGCACACACAGATGCACGTGACAGAAACGCATTTGTTTCTAAGTGGAGTTAAGAGCCACATCTCATTTAATTTAACAAATCTCTCCAGTGCTAGAGGAGAGACACACACACACACACAGATTGACACTTACTCTCACCTTAACCACAACTACATGCCGAACTCCAGGGCCAGTCCTCAGGATATATAGCTTTCAATTTCAACCTAAACCTAATTCTCACCATGACTCGAAAACAGAAGGTATTCCGTCAGCATGCCTTATTTAGGAGCCTTACTACACACACACTTCAGATAACGTGCACGGTGAGGACCCGAACATCTGGTGTCACCACGGCTGACACTCTCTCGGGCGGCAGAGGCGCAGTCACCATGTGTCACGGCAGCAACATGGTTTGAAAATCCTCTTGTATACCACATGTGACCTCAGAAGACTCTACCTGGGATTTCCCTGAGCCTCCCACAGAGGCCACAGGTTAAGACCCTTACTGCTACACATCCTCCTCCATTCTCTCTCCCATGTCACACCTGCTATCCAGTCCATAAGAGCAAAAGGCCCCTCGACAGACTCTCGAATAACATTTCACATATCTAATGATCCATTTTCTGTTATATCTCCTTATTGTGTCTGCACAATGCATAAGCAATATGTCAATATATATTGAAAAATCATGTTGTGATAGTCACTGACTCTGAACAACCATATGAACAACAATATCTTTTAACAACACAAATCCTTGCACTGAGCAAAAACGATTTCAACAAGCAAACTTGTAATTTGTCACTTCTCCCTCTAAGGACGTTGGGGGTTTTGAATGAAAGCCGGGGCCCCTATAGGGAAGTTGACCGTTGGCCGACCCCTGGAGTCACTGGGATGATTGGCCTGCAGGACACTGGATGCTGAGGGACACTCGGCCCCTGCCCTGATGTGCTGCACCAGCTGATGAACCCACACGTGATTAAATCCACATCATGCAGGAACATTCTGAGATGCAAACAAAGTATTTACAGTAGCTTCAGGGTCGTGAGTGGGAGAGCGGGAGAACATGAGAGAGGTCAGAGCAGGAGAGGCCTCCGGGGCGCACGTCTTCACATGAACTATGTGTCACAGTGAGCCGTTAACATTTCACCACTCCTGTCCCACTTCCTCCTCGCCGCTCTGCACCCAGTGACCATCAAGCTGCATCAAATCAAACGCACAAAAAGACGCAGCCAAACACATGCTGCCAGCTACACACATTAACATGCGTGTACAGGACCCTGCATACATGTCGACAACCATGTAAACACAGGCAGATTTACATGTGGCCCTGCTGCAGTGCCCTTAATGTGTACAGCACTGAGTGAACTTTGGTGCCACGTAATTACTGCAGGATGTGTGTGTGTGAGTCTTTTCGGCACAGTGAGAGGGAAACAGAGGTGTGAGTCACCCACACACACACACACACACACACACACACACACACAGAGAGCATTGGCCAGGCCAGGGCAGGCCCGGGGCCACTGGCACGGCTTCTGCAGCTCGTCTCCAAATAGCAGGGCCCGAGGGGAAGACGACCCCGGAGCTCGCCACATCCTAGCTTCATTACAACAAATCGCAGCAGAGGAGAGGTGTAGCTGGCAGGGCTTTAGGTACAGTCTTCAAATAATGCTTTCACTCGCACTTTACAGTGTGTAGCTGACAATAGTACTAATGAGAACTCCCTCTCGCCCTTCCCAGCTGGCCCAGGAGAACAAGAGAGCAACCCCACGCCTCTGTGATCTGCATCAAACCACAGGGACCCTCTCATACACTCACACACAGACACGCAAAGTGAGAGCATCTGCCGTCTTCAAAACATAATGATATTGCACAGAATGGCCGAGAAACCTCATTTCCTCAGGCTAATTGTGCAGGGCTACGGTTCGGGAAGGAAACAACGTCGCGTCAAAGAAAGTTGTGGTGGCTTAACAAAGCTGTTCGGGGGTGGAGGAGCGCGATGTGTGGACAGACGATGGGCGGGTTCCTACAGAGAGTCATTATTGATACGGGTGGCCTGCAGGAACCGACGAGGGAGCAGAGAGGGGAGCAGATGCAGAGGCTGTATCTGTAAAGTCGTTTCCAGACATGCAGACTTTCTCTTTAACACGTGAAGGAGGCAGCTGAGAGATTCTCCAGGTCAGACACATTCACAAGAACAGGAAAAGGTCTTGATGACATCCTCTATCAATGGCTTCTTCAATATCCACATCCTCATCGGGACAATGTCCTGAGTTTTAACTAGGACCCTCTGACTCCAGATAATTTCTGGAGTCGTCTGGAGTTCAGTGCATGTCTGAAAGCAGCTTCACAAAATGGAAAATATAGGGGGCGGGTGAGGGTTCATATGCAGGTCGATGTTGTATGAAAGTAACATTAGCCATAAAAAAAACATAACTGGTCTCCTTTATTGTTTGGAAAGTGCATGTCACCGGATTATTGCAAATATAAATGGAAATTTTGACTTTTATTATCTCGGACAAGCAACCCGCTGAATGTTTAGAGGACGGAGGCTGTTTAAAGTCCCACTTACAGACCGTCTGACCTTTAGTTTGATGTGAAAGTGGCACAATGGTCAATCTCTAATTCCCAGGAAAACTCCAGGGTTTTAGATAAGGCTGCTTCTTAGCAACGTCCAGGCTGATGTGGCCGAAGGGGATTTGTCATCAAAGCAGTAAATTGTCAAGTGTGATTCCCACTGATGGCTTTTGTCTGCAGCTGGCCTGGATACAACCATCACTCGATGGCGTGAGAGCTTCTCGGTTTATGGTTCATTTGTGGCGATTTAACGAGATTACTTCTCTACTGGCAATAGGAGAGGAGTCATTCCCCTTTTTTACCTACTAGTTTAGGTGTAAGAGAGGAACATCTTACTCCTGCATCGGTGCAAAGATGCAGTCCATTAAGTCAAGATGCTTCTGCCAATTAATTTATTATTCCCAGTGTTTTTGAATGCACCAGATGTTCCTATAACCCAATGGTAGAAGTTTGTCTAAGCTTTGGACATGTTGGAACAACGTGTGGGTGATCGTGGTAAAACAACTTTAAGAAGGAGAGTAACATACTGTAAAGGTGAAGGTGAATAAAAAGAGATTAGAATTACACAGTAAAAGTTATTGCTCGTCCTTGTCAGGAAGAACCTCGGTATCGACCTTGTGGTCTTATCCATCCTCCATCTCGTCATTATCGCTGCTTACCTTCCTCCCCTGCCCTCCTTTTTCTCTTTAATTGGAAACCTCTCTCCGTCCTACACTCATCTGCACGTCTCCCTCCTTCCCCAAACCGTCTCCCGCTCTGCCCTCTGTCACCTGCATTTATCCTTCTGCCACCACTCTGTTCCTCTCCTCCATCACACATCCTCTCTGCATGTCCTTTTCCCCAGGCGAAAAAAATCACCGTCTCATCCGACCCACTCCTCTCTGCCACACTCCCCTTCTCCTCCTCCTTCTCTTCCTCCCTCTCTCTCTCTCTCTCCCACCGCTCACTCTCGACTTTCCTACCCTGCAGCCCTTTCGACGAGCCGAGACGTCTGTGTGGGCCATACACTGATCTCGACAGACACCTGTTTCCACCCCCCCCCTCTCTCTCCTCTCCATCCCTCCTCCTCTTATCCCTCTCTCTGAACACACACACACACACACACACACAGGGAGAGGGGGATGAGGGGATGGCAAGAAGCAAAACGCTCCAGTGAATAATTTAAGTCGCTACAGCGGGGAACCAAAATGGAGCCTGTCAAGCTGACAGATCCATTGAAACCGCGAGGAGACAGGTCGCTCACTACCTGAAGTCGGATACTGTGCCTGGCAATGATAGACTGACTAATGATTCTTTCTCATCTCATTACGTTTAAACTACAATAACCTTTATCAAAGGCAAAAACGCTGATTGCACAAACAGCCCCCCCCCCACGCCTCACTTAAGGGGCTGCAAGGCGAATCGATAAGAGAGAGATAGGCGTCGCAGTATGGGCAATATGAGTTGGATTCATGCGGAGTTCAATTATTGATCGGTGCATCGGCGGTTTACTTTGCACAAAGACCCCAAATCACGCCGGTGACAAAAAGCAACAGAGGAGGAGAGTTGGAGGTGAAGATAGTGGGAGGGCGGCGACACTTACAGTTCGATGGCTTTGTTCCACATGATCACATAGCCTGAGAGGGTAAAGGACTCCACGTTGACGATGTGGATGTTCCCTCGTTCCGTGCCGATGTACAGCCACTTGCTCTGGAAGGGCAGGTGGACGTAGGTTATTCTGCGGAGAGAGACGGAGGAGAGACAAAGCGTTAGTGAGCGACAGGGTTTGGACAATCGGGGGTTACACAACCACCGAGAGACAGACTCCGGTGGAGGAAATCACCACCGAGCTATTAGGAGAGATGAATTATGCAAAACTTGGAGAGGGTTATTTACCACTCGGCCGGGTCGAAGCAGAGATTTGAGTCATTCTTTCGGCTCCTTGTCTCCGGACCTACAGGACCCACGAGGCCAGAGACACCCAGAACTCTCCTGTTTTCATCATCAACCCCCTAACCTCCCCCTTCCATCCATCCATCAGACTTAGGCGTAATGAGAGGTTATAAACCCGTCCCTCCTTAACTGCAGCTATCCATTCATCTTCTCATCCCTTTTTCATCATTCTGTTCTTTCATCCATCTTTCCGTTCAACCTCCGATCCATCTGAGGAATAATAATGTTCAACCTTGGTAATCCAGCTGGCTAATATTTCAAGGTCGTCCAGCTCCGCCGGCGAATCCTTTTTGGATTCTGTGTGCGGCGGTTTGAGCTACTAAACATGTGGACCCGAGTGACCCTGCGCCTTTAAGACGAAGCCGCCCCCCCCCCCCCATGCTTCATCAGCTGGGAAAACCCACCTAAGTAGGAAGAGGGAAACAAATCTGTAACCATTTCTTTTTACAGCACTTTCTTCTCTGTCCATTATTCATAAGAACGACACGCTGGAGGGTTTTTTTTTACCCCGCAGATTAACTCACATCCAGAAATGGAATCACTCAGCACAACAAGTTTCATATTTGAACGTAAGAACGGCTGTCAACGAGGGACTAAGTAGCTTTGTCAAAAAAATAAGATTTAATAGTATCTTGACACAAGTTGCTTCCACGAGATCCTCTCCAGGAAACTACAGCATGGTTCACATTTGATGATTAAGGGCTACATTTACTACATGTTGTTAAAAAAAATCTGACTAGAAGCACAAGATGAGACTCATTATCTTTTACCAAAATGATGAAATTAACTAAAATTCCTCTGCTGGTAAGAAAGAATTGAGGATGTTAATGTGATCAGGACAAGAAGGATGTTTCTTCTTGAACATTTGACAAAGTGTCCAGATGTGGTGTGTGGTGTAGAGGAGAGGGTTAAAGATGTATCAGCACTTTAAACACAAACTGGAGCGAACATGTCCTTGCATTGACCTTAAGTCCTGTGCTTTAATGCTCACAGAGCTTGTATCTCCCACACTTTTGTTGCAGGGCTGTGTTGAGAGTAAAACACACACACACACACACGCACACACACACCCACACCTTCCCTCTCTGTCCGGCTGCTCTGCTCTAACACATGAATATATTCATATTTCTGAGCTGAGTTGCTGGGCTACTTAACATAAATCTCATCCACACGGTCCAAACGTAGGAAAAGACACAACATCCAGGAGTAACACGACCCGGCCCGATCAAATATGGGAGTTTTACGAGTCGCACATTTCTATCTCATCTGGGAACAACAAGGTTTCTTTATTCTCTATACACTATTAATTTGCCTGGATTTTTTAAATCTCAACCAGGAGAGAAAATGTGTCTGCTGGTTCTAATTAGCTGTTTCGGACCAGGTTTCATTTGAAGACAGTGTGGCAGGAGCAGGAGCCGACTCACTGAAACACGACCAGTGGATCGCTGAGTACACACTCACTCTACAGACTCACTTAACCAGGCAAGGTGACTAAGAGCAACATGACTTTTCATGACAACTCGTGGCGTCCTCATATCCAGTAGCCAGACTGTCGACTGGATTTAATGTCCTTTTTTTCCATCTGCACAAACAGATGTGCCTTGTCTGTGTATATGAGGCTGGAGTGTGTTCATGTGCTAGTTTTCATGGATGTGAATTTGTCACATAAAAGCACAGCGGGTACAGATGTGTGTTTGTAATGCGTGTGTGTATATTTGCGTTTGTGCATGCTTCTTATCTGCAGATATGAATTAGTGTAGCTATATATGCATTGTATGTAAATCTACTTGGAATATATGTGTGATCTGCGAACGTGTGCACATGCAAGCTCGATGATTAAGTGTTCAGAGATCCAGTATTTGAGGGCCAACTGAGAGGCAGTGTCGGGAGCATAATTACACAAATTTGCTCGCAGTTTGTGAGAGTGTGTGTGTGTGTGTCTTTGGTGTGTGTGTTTGTGTGCATGCAAACACAAGTGTTTGTGTACTTCCGTGCGTTTCGCCGCGTTCACACTTGCTGTGCGCGCACAAGTCTCCTGGTGAAATCTCCAGCTTCGAGTGGTCACGACACACAAAGGCAGCTGCCAGCTTGCAGGCTCAGGGCCAAACACATTGCCTCGGAAATGACAGATGCCTGCCACACACAACACGCTGAGGCTATCTGCACTTTGGGCTGGAGTTGCATGAGAGCACAGTTCACTGCAATCTAATTGGGGAGAGGGGGGAACTTTGCAAAATCGCCTTTTGTGAAACAGGGTTTTCTGTGATGTTCCCATCAAAGAGGATTATTGCCACAATGAACCTGCTTGTAATTAGAACACCATCAATTTGAAAACTTTGATTCAAACTGCTTTTATCTTGTTGTAGGTTCCTTCACTGAACAGATTTTGTGTAATTCGCCCTTCAGCATGGAACCGACCCCTTCACTGGCTGACCGCATAATAATGTGCTGTAAAGAAGATGATCCGGGTCCTTTAATAAAGGCGTGTCAGCAAAAACAATAATCACAGACATAATATAACATGAATCGTATTAATAAAATGTAGAATTATCAGAATATTGTATCATATTGATTATGAACAATTGCTAACCCCGCATGATGTCATCCAAATTGTGGTTTTGAAGCCTCAAAGTTTTGCATTTTTCTACACGCCATCTTGTTTTTTTAATACCAGAAGTAACCATATTTGGAGGAGGGCAGGACGCCTACACTTGCGACCTGCACCCATTAGACAATAATAGGTGTCAATCACACGTTATCCATGCTCAGATGAAAATGGGACTATAATTTACATCGTGCCGTACTGTAGAAAACTCGAACCTAACGATTGAGACCATAAATTCCCAATTAGAACATTTATTGATCATACAAATTAGGTGAGAATTAGGGTTAATTCCTGAAGGATCTTTATCGAAACAGACTCATTTTAGGGACTTTCTGCTTCGGTCATTCGAAAAGGGAAACTACTTCTCAGGAACTTGATTTAGACCCAGCTTGCTGCAGCGTCTCAAATTATAACAGCTGTCATTTTCTGTACAATATTCAAAGCAGCCTATTTTGGTCCTCTATGATTTTAGCTGCTCACCTCAAATCTGAACACAAAGATATTTTTAGATTTGCACTTAGTAAGAGAACATATTCCTTTCAGCAACTATTTAGATGAAGTCAACTGAAATAACTCAATGATGATCTGGCACCAACAACAAAAAAGTTCTTGAGAGACCAGAGGCCCCAATCTACCTACAGGGTCTCAGTCAAGAGGAACCTAATCTGATAAGGGACACACACACACACACACACCACACACCACACACACACACACACACACACACACACACACACACACACACACACACACACACACACACACACACACACACACACACACACACACACACACACACACACACACACACACACACACACAGTCTCTCTCAAGCACAAAGACAAGGGAGCGCCATCGAGAATTAATTAAAGTTTGTGCCTTTATCATTAATTACACCAATGTAGACGTTGGTTCACCCCCACAGTTCTTTTAATATATGCCTTGTTACAGTTAGAAGGTCAAGTAAAAGAAAAAAGGGAGACAGAAATAAAAAAATAAAAAAGTTCTGGGGGGGGGGGGGGGTAATAATCCTCACAGCCCTGAAGTAACCTTACTCAGGGAAATATCTCAGAGTAAACTCCGCTCTGCTGAATAATTCATTTTTATCAACCATTTTCAGTCGTGTGCTTGATGCAGTACCAACGACGACAAAGTACTGAGAAGATATTTTTAGCTTTTTTGTGCCGACTTCAAAAATACTAACGCGAGACCTGAGATTTATGTTGTTTGATTATCAGCATGACGTGTCTGAGTCGTTCCGGAGACGGAGAGATAAAAGCAGCTCCAACCGAATTTATCAGGGACGCACAGTTATTGCTCCGATAAACAAAACCTCCTTCAAAAGATCGAGTCGCATTTGTGTGAGCGGTGGGTTTAGGTGTGACCTAGGCCCCTCCCCCCCCTATTATCTCCCATCATATCGCCCTGCGCTGACGAGGGCATCCGAAGCTGCAGTGCATTCCTGTGAGGCCGGGAGGTGACGAGAGCATCCTACGCCAGAGTGACTCGACAGGATTTTTCTTTTTTGCGCTCGCTGCATCCCCACACTCCGGCCCACAGACTGACTCACCGCTCTCTGGCTGAGGCCCAGTCTGTCTCAACTCCTCCCCTCCTCCCTTCTCCCCTCTCTCCCAGAGCCTGTGATCTGATGTGAATGGATGCTGACGCTGGGAGGGCTTTCCGCCACGCTGCTTTCACCCATCAACCGATGATTCTCAGCAGTGGGGGGGGGGGAGGAGAGGAGAGAAAGAAGGTGGTGAAGGTTGGGATCTGTTCGGAGGAGTTTAGAACGGGTCCTGATGATGGACAGACTTTAAAGGGCGAATTATTTATTTATTAAGAGAAGAAATGTATGAAAATGTAAAAGCTACTGGAGGAATGTTTGGCAGCATTTTGGGCCTGTGCTGACATTATACAATTTTATTTGTGATTCGTCCTTGTCAACAGTGAAAGTGCTTTTATAATTAAATTGCTAATCTGATCTTTTCTGATGCTAGCTGGCTTTAAGGAAAGAGGCTGTTAGAGGGTTGCAAACACAATGTAGGGAAGACTTTGAAAAATCGTACACCTAATCAATTTCTGGCTATTGGTAAGATGAAAAATCAATACCACTCACTACCACTAGTCTGCGCACTAATGTTGCAGTTTTTTACGAGAAGAGTCCACACGTCCACGGGACCTCGTGTGGTTTTCACGACCTTGAGTTCAAGAGCTGTTACATATGTTCTCAGATTTTGTTTACATCCCCACGTGGACTATTTTCTCTCACGTTTCAAGTGGAGCTTTATTTTGGAAGACTGGAAGCTGTTTATCCATGATTCAAATCTTACTGCTCGACTGCACAGACACCAACATGTTGCAAAAGATCTAAATCTATGTGATAACAAAAACAAACTCTGCGGCTAACAATGTACCTTGAAGTATTTGGGTCAGTTTAAACACGAGCGCTTCATTTGGCTTGGCATTTGGCTTTCTTTGTGTTCTGTTGCACCCTGTTAGGAAGCTGTCGCTGCAGTTCTGGTTGGGTGACTGTGCTTTTGTTGATGTAGGAAATGGCTGCCCTGTCCTCCTCACCCTGACAAGTTAAAGTCAAGCTTTGAAACAAACAGTCAGCGAGGGGGAGAAACAAAGCAGCAAGGGTGGTGCTCGACGAAAAATAATCCCTCTGAGGTTTTTACAAATCTGTCAGTTTCAGTCCTGTTGTTCTTAAATCTCCGCTACTCCTTCCACAACGAGGTTTAACCTTGAACTATGATCTTCTATAAGCCACGCTTGGAAATGCAACCTCATGGGTTTTCTTTCGACAACTTTATTAAAAAGTCTTGATCGGGGACAACAAGAGCTGGGCGCACATTTAATTAAAAACAAAAAAAGCTGAGATAAGAGTTATTGGCCGCGTTCGGAGCCAGCGGAGATCTTATAAGCTTATCAGAGTGCAAGACACTTTGCTGAACTGGGTGATAAGAACTGGCTGAAAAGGAAAGGGTCCAACAAAACCCTGATGGTCCCGTTAGGTTTGAGGCAGTTGTGTATCACAAAGTGTTGATCTGCAAACGATACATAAAGCTTTTCATATTCTCTGCTAGAATCAAGGGGTAAAGACTGAGGGGTTTGTTGCTGGGTAGGATTTCTTCTACACAACTGAATCAGCAAAGCCACATCATCTGTAAAAGCCCAAATAAATTCACTAGAAGCAAAAACTGTAGCAATTCCGAGTCAGATGAAAGAGGTGTGAACTAGTCTCACACAAAGTTAATGCAAACTTTCATGTATTTGGCTAAATTTGTTCAGTGGAGGACTTTCCTCAACATCATCGGGGGAAGTTAGGTCTCAACGTTCAAACTGAAACTTGATCACGTTCACTTCTCGGATCAGCGCGACACCTCTGCTGTGCTTTGACTGCTCACGTGACTAAGCAGAGCCTGGGACTACGTGAGACGGCAAAGCCCTCAGGTAAAACCGCTGTAAGTGGCCCGAACATTATTTCTTAAGTGTCAGTATCTTCTCCTCTAATCGTCCATCCATATTATGAATGGATGAGGAGTGAAAGGCTGGATTCGTGTTCGTGAATTTTTAACCAGGGATTGAAGAGGAGTCGTACAACTGATCATCCGTCTACGTCCTCTCAACTTTTCTTTTTACCTCTCAGTTTCTATTTTGCATCATTTTCTGCTTCTTCCCCTTGCTGCCATTACTTTTCTTCTCCTCTCCCTAATGTCTGTAGTGACTTTGCAGCATCTCCGTCCCCCCCCCCGCCCCCCTCCCGCTCGGCTCCTCTTCAGATGCTGCGTCTCAGGGTCGCTGCGTTGGACGGCGGTGCTTTCTAAATGTCAGAGGCGGTCAAGCGCCTCCGCAAGAACACAACCCGCCCTTAAAGTCGCTGCTGGCCAACCTGTCCATCACATCAGGGTTGTCACAACTCATCAGCCGTGACGTTTTACCCGTGAACCACTTGTCACGATGACAGAGCAGTGGCCACTGATATGATTGCGTCTGATGGGTTATCACTGCATTTGTGATTGGAGGAGACATTGGAAGGCGACTTCGTGTTTTATCATTTGAGCTCATCTTCATTTGATATTTGAAAGAATGCATCATAAGCTTTCCTGTTTTTAACTATGCGCTGATTAACATTTTGCGACCTTGCTGACTTATCGCAAAATTCTGTCATCATCATGTTAGTACTGCAAGACGGAGCAGTTATTAACTCAGCGTTGGGGACTTCAAGGACAGTCTCCTTGAAGTCATTTGCTAAGTTATTGAAAAGAAGAAAGATGATATATCCTGCGCACGTGTTGATGCTCGCGCTTGTAAAATAACTTTTTAAGACACGTTTATTTATACCAAACACATGCACAGACATGCACAACACACTCATGCAATGGTAGAGGTAAATTTATCCTCTGCATTTAACCCATCTGGTGCAGGACACACAGAGCAGGGAGCAGCCATGTACAGCGCCCGGGGAGCAGATGTTTGGGGAGTAAGGTGCCTTGCTCAGGGGCACTATTCAGGGTAGGGAGAATCCTCTTGGATTTTTTGGACAGATCAATCCAGGTTCGTCTTTTGTTGTCTCTCCGTGGAGTCGAACCAGAGACGAACCGGAGACCTTTTCTGCCCATAGTCCAAGTTTCTGCCACTAGACCACCGCCTCTCATTGTTTCATCACCGAGAAGAATTAAAAAAAAATGAGCCTGCAGGCATAATGTACTTTAGTGATATTGATGAGACTCTAACGCTACTCGAGGCAGCAAAGTGTTAAAGCTGAGGAGAAATTCATCACGCGCTTGTTTGGACTCTCTGAAGGTTAATTATCTCAGCATACTGGAGTCAAGAGAGCCTAGTGGTTTCTTCAAAGGACGGGAATTAATCTAAAAACCTTATGATGTGCCTTTAAACATTAGTAGTAATAATACATGATGTGTAAGTACTTGATAAACTCGTATAAAATCACCTGTAAAATGGTTCCTGGAAATAAAAAATGGGCACAGACGCGGTCACCATCCGGAAGCGTGTGTGTATTTAGGTTCCCTGTGAGTGTGTGTGTGTGTGTGTGTGTGGGCAGCTGCGGATATTAATTGCTTGTTTATAGTTTGTGCGTCTGTGTGTGTTACCCTGCTGGTGTAAAGCGCCAGGCTCTCGGGTGGGTTCACACCTGTGGCCCTGTGTAGGGGAAGCCTCAGAGGCAGAGCGAGTGACCCAAAATAGTGAGTGTTTAGTCGGAGGGCAGCAGACGGAGAGGGAAACAGACACAGAGAGAGAAACGGGGGGAAACAGAGAGGGAGAAAGAGTGAGAGAGAGAGAGCGAGAGAGCATCAGCCTCTTTGTCTCCCTCCTTTGCCCCGTGCGCAGTCCTTCAGGCGCACGGACACATTTGCACAAACGAAACGCCGTCTGCTTGCATATACAGCGTGGCAGTCGACAACTAAATCTAACATTCACACACAGGCGGAAAAAACTGTGACACTGCCCCCTGCTCCGAGAGCCGCGGCTACATGTTGCACCAGAGCGAGTGTGACAGCCTAATTGAGGAGGGAAAGGACAAAGTGAGAAAGAAAGAAAAAGGGAGAGTGGCAGCAAGATGGACACTTCGCCTCTTAAGGCTTCCGCATCATTTGCACTTTGGTTTGTGTGTGTGTGTGTGTGTGTGTGTGTGTGTGTGTGTGTGTGTGTGTGTGTGTGCGTGTGTACCTCTCTTTGCTGAACTTAAGGGAGTGAAGGATGGCCGGTCTCTTCTGCCTCAGGTTCCACAGGTGGACGCTGTCATCGGCCAGAGCACTCACCAGCGCTCCCTGTCATAAAAGAGGAGATATTTAATCTGATATTCAAGATTAAAGATTATAATGAGACAATAACGCATCTATCATAATTGTAATGCATGCAGGTACCACCGACAGAGATGTCCACAGACCGCACATTTTGTTTCTGACGGGCATGAGTCAGACCTCCCTCTCTGGAAGCGGATTTTAAATCAGGCCGCTTCCTCCCGGGTCGCGATGATGATTCATTAGATGTATATGAGTGTATGTGTGCACGTAGGAGGCACTAAAAACCTTCTCTCTCTCTCTCTCTCTCTCCCTCAGGGTATGTTTGGGCTGCTGAGTCACAGTCACTAACACACACACACACACAGACACACGCACACACTCAGACGACTGACCATGAAATGCTGAATTTCTCATACATATAAAGTTAGTCCGAAAAAGTGAGTCAAACTCTGCTCTGCTCTTTTCCATATAAATCAGTAAGTGCTGTCTGTATTGAATACAAGTTCCCAGCTTGTCACTCAACGCTTGACAATGCGACAGGAAGAGAAGTGTCTATTTTATCTGAATCTATCAGTTGTTCCATAAAAGCTGGATGAGTTATTGGTTTCCACATATCTGTGATGTGTTACACTATGACCCAGCTTATTTTAATGTAGACCTAATGTAATGCTGTTAATAGTAATAATAGTTTGTAGATACTGGAAATGAATATACAGTCATTTTTTTTTTTTTTTTAGTTTTAACAAGAGAACATCTGACTTAAAGATGTCAGGAAGACACAGAGGACAGGTTTACAGAATTTAACATCACGATTCACCAGAAACATCAGATCAGACTTTGGGCTTTTTAACTTTGATGAAAAACCTAAATGACACACTAGGGCCAAGAAACACTACAAATCATCACTTGTCCTGAAGCCTCAATATCTTATGTTTTAATACAAGCAGCAATTACATGTCTAAAATAAGCACGTAGCGGACTGTCAGGGCCAACTCTCAGACCTCAGTACAATCTTAACAACTTACTGCTGAGAAGACAATGGTCCTCTGAACTCACAAGCTACTAAGAACCACTACCCTGCTCTACTGAATCCAGGGGAATTTGGTCAAATGACGGCTGCTCTCTGTGTTCAACATGGAACGAGAGGAGAGATATGAGCAGATAAGGCAGCTGAGCTATTTCACACAACCAGTGAGATCATTCATCCAGCCTCACTTGCATCGGCACACACAGTAGTAACCATTTTTTGTGTGTACATTTTACGGGTGGAAATGCGATTACCAGGGAGGAACATCCATGAATCAGCCCGCAGGTCCTTCTACAGACTAAAGTGGAACACTAGGGAAGAGTAAGAACTTTTCTTTTTTTCTTTCGATAACACAATTACCCCTGGAGTTACCCGCCTTTGTAACACAGCGCTACCCACTGGTGAGAAAACAGACATGTCACTGGAGAAAAACCGAGCACTTACCTCATTGATGAGAAACTGCAGCTGGATGACGGCAGCTCCGCTCTCGTGCTGACAGTAACACTCCACACCTGGACGGCCAAAACTGAAAGTTACTCTGTCAAGGAGCATATAGTAACACACAGGGAATTCATCACCAGGACCAGTAGTGCCTTTGTGCCTTTGTAGCCCAGTTATTCCAATTCCACCACATCTTTTCATTTTTTTTGGGGCAAATATGGTAACCAGGAAAAAGCGCCTCAGCGTTTTAAGGTCATGTGCTCCTCGCTACACCCGATTCAAAGGTCGTGACATCTGTTAGCTGGTTACCTACGGGGAGGGAAAATGGAATATCTACGGTGACATTTTTATGGTCTACCGGCAGAGCTTGAAGATATTCATCACCAACAACAAGGGAGGCTCTTCACATCGCAGCAATGTGCCCTTTCAGAAGCCCCAGCATGCCCCGTACATCCCATTCCTCTCCCGAAAGCACGAATAGATGAAAATATTGTAATTATGCTACAGCTCGTTCTGTCAACCCAGCCTGTGGAGTTTTCTCTTGCCACTGTTACCATGTGTCTGCTCTTGGCTGTATGGCTCTCTAGTAAATAGTATTATAAGGAGTACAGTTTGTACCTGCCCTACATGAGATCACTTCTATTCTGATTTGACGCTATATAACTCGAATTGACTTTACTCACGGGTCCTGCAGTTTTAAGCATTTTTGAGAATAGGTTCTTAAAATTGTAGGCACACCGGGGCCAATTACCAAACAGTGTGTGCAATTCAAGTGTTCATAACGACTTGGAAATACGGCTGTTATCCGGGAGAAAGTGGCATGTTAGACAAAAGAACGAGAGATTGCAGAAGAGATCGATAAATCTGAAAGAAGATGAGGAAGATGGAGGAAACAGGCCGGAGGACGGAGGTTGGTCGGGGGGGAAAAAAAGGAAGGAGAGGAAAAAGGAAAGGAGGAAGGAGCGACAGAGAATAATGAGCTCCTCTTCCGGGTAAGAGTGAATAGGTGAGCTTACTGATAATATCCATTCATTCCTCCTGTGACTCAAGGGACTGAGGTGTGGGGGGGGTGACAGTTTTACATACAGGGGGCACAGAGAGGTATAACACCCCAGGTGCGACAGTATTAGTCATAATTAGTGTATATGTGAGTGTGTACAAGTGTGTGTGTGTGTGTATAAGGGCATGGGGTGGTGTGTGTTCCTGCACGTGACCAGGTACTGTAAATTGCCTACAGTGCTTTCCAACTGAGACACAGTTTGAGACACGCAGCTCCTTATGAATACAGATTGATCACAGATGAACTTGTGCATTTGCATCCACGCAAAAACCCCATCAACTGTGGGTTATGATGATGGAAGCAACTAGAAAACAAGCAGAGCCCCCCCCCCCCCCCCCCCAAGAATCTAATTCAGACACCAACAGCCGAGTCCTCCTCTCTCCCGCGGCGCACACTGCTCCATCGGCCCCACAGAAACCCACAAGAGTAATTTATTAAGCTGTAATGTGTGTAACCATTCCTAAGGTGTGCTGGGACCGTCCCAGTGGATAAAGGCAGCCTGCACCACACAGGGCTCGTTTCTCTGCAGCCACTCGTCCTCCTATACGTTCACTTTACCTTGAAACTGAAGAAAACTGTTTTTATCCCTTTGTTCTCCCCTTACTGGATCCAATCTCATTCCCCGGCTTCTATTTCATATTCGACATCAAGGTGTTGCAATCGATATGCTTCTTGTCTTGTAGGGACGACTCCAGAGAATTAGAGGGGAAATCGGAGAGGGCGACCCCCCCTCCCCACCATCAGAGTGCCCAAGTTTCAATTGATCATGACAGCTTTAAGCACAGCCCCAATACGGAGGCTTGCAACATCCACAGGTGCAATTTTGTCCCGGCCCTTTGCAGCATACCGTGCCCGTTCCTGTCCTGTCCATAAAAGCAAAATGCCTGAAAACATATCTCTGGAAGACGAGCACTCGGAGAGAACATTTCTCGCTCAATCTCACGATGACGATGCGAAAAAATGCCAAGATCTGCTCCAAAATGTAATGCTTTCTTTCTGTGGGTCATGCCCCACCCCTCCGCGAGGTATCATGGGAAATTGGATCAGTAGTTTTTGAGCAATCCTGCTGATGAAAACATCACCTCCTTGGCTGAGGGAAATATCGGCTGACTCAGCAGCCTCTTTGCATATTTCAGCTCAGTGTGTTGGTCTGGATTCACTCTCACCAGGCTCATCAGCATCATTTTCATCTGTTTTCAAAAAAGAGGGGTAAAAAAAAACACAAAAAAAACACTGTACACTTTCTGCCGGGTCCCAAACATCAGACACACACACTCGGCGACCAGCTGGTGAACACACTGGAGCCTTTACAGAGAGCCAGATATTTCCCTCGGGAGTGAGTGGAGCCTGGAACGGAGCTGAAAGGACGGTGATAACTGGTTTTGCATTCTTTCAGATGCCTGTAATCAAAAACTCACAATGGTGAATATCTCATTTGTTCTGTAAATTACTTTGGAGGTGCTGCATGTGATATTGAAGCCCTGAACCTCAATCTGAGAGACTCGTGGCTATGAATCCAACCTTCAGCTTCAACACAAAGAGCTTTGGTTAGATCTTAAACCATCATATTCTCAAAGGACATGCTGGTTCTCTTCCCATCAGCTATCAGAATGGTACAGTAGTCTCTGCTCTGCCTGCAAAACCTGCCCCTCAACTCATCAGGTGGATTAACCTTTGCGCCCAACACTCTTGACACTCAGTTAAAGGAATAACCCTAATCTAATCCTAACCCCAGATTTCAGCAGGTTAACAACACCAACACCAATCGGACATGATCAGAATCTCCAGCTGTGGCTTTCTCCATCTTTCACCTCCCGGATAGTCTGAAGGTGTAACTTTCTAACACTGCAGGACGCAGAGGAAGCAGACTTGTAACTTCGGTATGTTTTCACCATTACATTACTGGGACAAAAGTTCAATCACTGGTGTCAACATCTAAATGGAAAGTGAAGCAACCCTTATTACAGCGTAATAAGTAGAGCAGGAACAATATATTGTTTGGCTAATAAGGTTTCAGTTGGACGAGACATTTATAGAATTTATTCCAAGAACAGCTGTATTCTGGACACCGATAGAGGATCATTTTTTTCTAATTCGCTCTATGAGCATCAGCTTCATCAATATCTGACATTGTTAGTTGTGCCTGAGAAGCTGTGAACCAGTCATTTCTCCAGCACCACCATTGAAAGGATGCACCGTCCTCATGAAGCCTGCAGCTCACTGATCTGCTTCCACACTGCAACAGTGCACCACGAACCCCTCGAGTGTTACCACAGTAACCAAAAACACATGGGTCAACGATGCCTGAACACATAAACCCGAGCTGACCACTTGAAAATAACTGTGTCAATATACAGTCATTACTATTGGATTTGTGAAAGGGGAGAGAGGAAGAAACGAATAAAGCTTGGAAAATTCCTAGAAAGCTAAAATCAACTCCTTGACCTGGGAGAGAGACACAGGGAGAGAATTGAAAAAGCCAGAGGCTCATATTTGTATTTTTTTGTTCTGCATTCACACACACACGTCCTTATGAGTTCATCAAATACCACACACAAGACACATTTTTCATAATAAACAGCAGAAACATGTCACAAACATGCAGAGGAAGTTCACTGAGGAATATTGATGTTTACAGGTCTCAGCTCCATCTCAAATTAAATTAGAAACAAGCCGAGTAAGAGGTCACTGCTGCACTGAAGCGCCATGCACTGGAAAACAAATGGTTCTCTGACTTTAAGAGAGAGCCAAAGCACACAGCAATCCACTGAACCAGCGAGCGGATGAGGACGGAGGACCCCAGTGCTGACCTAGTACTCTCACTTGACCTTCTACGGCCACCCTCCTCCAGGACACCGCTGCTGACCACAGTCTTGTGAAGGGACACTGAGCCAGCTTAGATCAGCTTATTTAATCATAATGTTCTGTATGCTGGATCAAAAAGCTTTAATTATGTTTCTAAACTCAGAAAGGGGAAGTGATGAGAGAAAAAAATGGTGCTTGTGTCATTGCCATTGGCCAAAACACCAGAAATAGTCTCCCACCTCTGAACATCAATGAGTCACTCATTGCAGATGAAGGTTATAACATATCCATTATCTGCTGCTTAGCCTTTGAGGGTCTCTGGGAGAGGTGTAGCTAATCCCGACTGACATTGGGGGCGAGAGGCGGGGTTCAGCCTGGACATGTCGCCAGGGTGTCACAGGGCAACATCGGAGACAAACAGCCACTTACACTTACGCCAACTGTCAATAAAGTCTCCAATTAACCTGACCCTGATCTGCACGTCTTTGGATTGTGCAGGGAAGCCGGAGAAAGCACCCAGAGAAAACCCACACAGACAGAGAGAGAACCTGTACACTCCACAGAGAAAGAGACCGGCTGAATACAGCAATGTTGCATTTACTAGTAAGTCTCTAGAAAAGCAAATGTGACTACAAACTGTTTTACTAGTGCTTGATGTTATTCTTAGACATTGCAGCTGTGTCAAAATTAAATTTCCACATCCTTGAAGACTGTTTTTGGCACAGTAACACAACCAGGCTGTTCTATTCCCATGGATCCTTCGTGAAATCAGTTGCTCCATTCCCAAGCAACTTAAGATTGAATGGGCGGATCCTTCTCGGGCAACTATCCCAAGATCTCGACCCCCCCCCCCCAGCCAAAGATAAGTAAATGCAATGCCTCAACATAGCTAATGATGGAGTGTTAAGGGCAGGAACAGTCTACATGGTCTACGAAGGCGTAGGATTTACGTCATCAACTCACAAAATCCTCCAGTTTATTTAATAAATCTGTGTTGGTTGTTCAGGAGAGTAACCATCATCTGATCGGTGTTTCCCACAGAATTTTTTCAACCCACAATGGTAACGGTGGTGCAAAGGTAGGAAGGTCACTCACACACGCAACAGATTCCGAATGACGGCGACAAAGAACTACATCGCATGCCCCAACTGCAGCAAGAGCTATGAGATCTGACGGCCTGCGTGAATGGTAAAAACATTACGGACCACAGCAACGGGCAAACAGCGGTTGCACTGCAGGTTGCACTTCTCTCACCATAGTTCGAGATCTCTCTGAGAAGTGGGTGAAACTGATTTTGCTTCTTTGTGAAACTGTGGTGGGATAAATTAGAATATCACAAACCTCCACGCCCTAGATGATTAACGGGAAACACTGATATGGTTCATGCTTCACACAGAAAGTCTCGGAGCATCCTTTTTACATATAACTATGACATGCAGCAGCGCGTGGTGTGAGTCAGCTGGGCTTCGGGCCCGGTGACAGCGCATTCCATCCGACTCAAAGTGACTTAATTGAAAACTCTTTCCCAACGTTGCCTGGCAACCTAATCTTCCAGGGCCTCAGAAGGAGGGAGGAAAGGATTTAAGGTTGTGCTTTTTAAAACTGCTCATATTGCCTCCTCTCTGAAGACTGGCGGCCATCCTACAAGCATATAATCATGAAGCGCACACACACACATCGACCCACAAGAATAAAAAAATTGGGCAAAATACATTCACACCATCAAAGAGGGAAACACTGGTATTTGTTCAGTTGTATCAAGTGGATGTTGCCTTTCTAATTACCATAGAAATGAGGGCATTCCTCCAATGTGAGGAGAACAGGCTCTGTCTTAAGTCCAAGAAAACACATTCATAGGCCGCCTTTGACCACAAGATAATCTCAGTGCACATGTATGCGCAGTGTTAAAAATCGATTTTGCACTGAAGTTGGTGTATCACTAAAAATATAAACACAAGATGAAAATAATTGTATCATCTTTCCTGGGGTCTGGGTCAGTGTTATCTTTTGGAATAGGATAACACTGATTCAATTTCCTTCTGCGGATTTTATGGAAATTGAATTCAATTATATTTTAATATAAACTAAGCTATTGACCCTGTTGAACAATTATGTTTTGCCCCCCCGAGGTAAAATGTGGAAATGCATGTTAAAAGTTTAATTTATTTGTAATTTTTCACAAATAAATAAAAGCAGGTAAAAATGATTATCTCTGGAGTTCACACAAGGATTTATTCAATTCCTGCTCAGTCATTGAAGTGATTTACTGTTTAATTATAACAAAATATGGCAAAAGTCATTAAGTGCGTTCATTTACATAACTAATTACTTAAGGATTTTATATACGAGTCACTGATTAATATATATTATTGTTCAACTTTTACAAACGAATTATTAATCAGTGCAGATGAACACAAATGTTTTGCTAATGAGACGTTTAAAAATGATAATTATTAAAAAGTTTTGCCAGAGAAAAAAACCCAGACTCCATCTTAAAAGAAACACACAGCCGAGTGTTAATGATTTAATCGCCTCTCATGTTGCTCTCCATATCTGATGGTAATTCAGTCTTTAGCCGGTGCGTGAAAGCTTTTACATTTGCTTTTGAAAAACCCCTGGCACTGGTTTACCACTGCTGTGTCAAAATGTGTTTTCCTTTAAAATACATGTTTCCTCTGGCAGTGCGTCTTTGCCTCAATTTCACGCCAGAGTGGAAAATAACACAATTTCAATTTCTGTGGGTTGTTTCACTTCATTGGCTTTTTGACACGATAAAATAACAAATAACAAAAATATATATTTCATGGGATTACATAACGGGGGACAGCAGAAGAGTCAGAGTACCTACAACAAACACGGTTATCTTCTTTTTATGATACTTGATTGAAGGTGAATTAGCTTACATGTAATTAACTGAATGGTTAACCACAATATTTCCTTGGGGGGAAAACATTTTGGACGACGAGGATGGATTTTATGCCGTTTTATGAATTCTATGGAGCTTTATGGTACAGATAGAAGACGATAGAAGCCCAGATGTCACATTAATGGTCACAGTGTAATTGACAAGTAATTACTAAGTGTTGAACAAATGGGTTTTAGCATATTTTTAAAACATATCGCGGGACAAATATATACTGCAGACCTAACTAAAAGCTACTCCATGGGCCCTCAGGTCAATCCACATGTGACATTTTAACAAAGCGCGGTCTCTGTCCCGCCACACTCCCCACGCTGCACTGACACTGAAAGTGGACAGACTGACTGCAGGCAGCGATAGCAGCAAGACAAGTAAACAGGAAGACAGCGATCGAAACGCGGAAAGTAGGTCAGCCTCACGTCTTGTCAAGTCCGATGAAATTTTCCCGAGCTGCTCCGGAAGTCAAAGATGATTCACTTATAATTCACTTTTATACTGCTTCTTCCTTTTTTTTCATTTTTATTTATTTCCGTACAAGCCACGGGCGACTCTCCTGACACATAAAGGTGAGTCACTGGGCATTCGACAAAGCAGAGTTGTCATCGAGAGAACTGGCCGGGTACGGTGGGAAACAGACGGCAGGTTTTATGAAACCCTGTCCAGGAATAGAGCTGATCTTGATAACTGTAATTGAATAGGAAACAGGCTTTATTCCACATGGGAGTTGGACTGGTTTTCTGTTTTCTGCTTATCAGCTCACCTCCAACATGTCAAGCATCTGTATATTGGTACATCTGTGAATGGAATAAATAGAAGAAATGAAGGAGAGGATGCAGCTTTAAGCAAAAAAAAAAAGAAGAAAGCTCAAGACAGAGGTTGCACGAAGAAGTCAAGAGACCGTGAGCAAGAGCAATGAAAAAGAAATGATGGACAAGATAAAGAAATGAATATTGGAGAAGAGGAAACAGGAGATATAACAGAGGGGGAGATAGTGAAAGAGAAAGGGGTGATTAATGGGAGATAAAAGGGAGAAGGAAGAAGGGAGAGGCACTCAGAGAAAGCGGCAGAAAAAGAGCCAGCCTGGGAGCGCTGGGTTGCTATGACGTTCAGCCTGAGGTGACGTCAAAGCCAGCCACTCATACATCACCCTGCCACCGAGCGGGGCGGGGCCACGGGGCACAGGATGCTCAGCGCTGGACCCACAGACAGGAATGAGGCGACGGAATTCGAAAGAAAAGAGGGAACGTAGGAAAGACACTGCAAGGATAGTAATTAAAGAAATGGAAGACAGAAATTGAGGGGGGGGGGGGGAGAGGAGAATGTCTTGTATATCAAGGTAATAATGGATGAACAACAAGCTGGCCGTTCCTGCAAACCCCCCATCGTATTACCCACACTTACTCAGCACCTACTTGGAGGTGATATCCTACAAATCATCCATAATGCTGCAGCCCAATTTGACCTCAACCTGCCTGAACGCTCCCATGTCACCCATCTCCCACCCTCCCTCCGGCTGCCTGCAGCTGTTTGCTTCACATTTACAGTCGGCTGAAGGAGCCGCATTTCCATTCCTCCAGGCCACCATCCAGCCCCCTGCACCGCGGCCGGCACTCAGCTATTACCAAGCACTTTGCTCCGTACCTTCCCCAACCAAGCATTTTGTCACCAACCCTGACTCTGCACATTTAATGATGTTTTAACAGTTTCTTTTTTTAAGTGCATCATTTCACAGGAATAAAAATGCTCTTAACACCTTTTAATGTTTTGATTAATATATTCTTTATATGACACATTCCAGCCCCCGTACAGCCTCGCCGGTTCAGCCCAAAATCCTCCATTTGGACACGTCTCTTGAGGCAGTCATGCGTCAGATCACTGTTCGACTTATTTTTTCTGGCTTTACAACAGTGTCGGGATAAAAGCGTATCGAGTGCGTCCACCAGGGAGCTGTCATTACAATGCTGACATGGTTTTCCTGGTTTATATGAAAAAAAACATGCTCTGGACAAAGAGGGTAGGGCATCTTTTTTGCTGAAGCAGCACATCAGTCAATGAAATTTGAAAACGTCTCAACTTGGAACAAAACTCTGCTTAGTACGGGTCTACAGCTGTCGCTTAGCAACAGCAAGAACAATGACTAGCATGGCACCAAGGTGCTGGTGCACGCTGCATGCTACAACAGCTCACCGGACATAGGTCCCTGCACCCTGAGCTTCAGATATGTCCACATTGCAGCTGTAAAGGGGCCCGATGCCTTGTTCATGTTAATTTATTTTCCTTCCCCCCTCCCTTGTCGGACGCATAGAGGCAGCGCCAGATCCATCAATGACAGAGGACGCACCAGGAAGCCATGAGATTCATGCTCCTTCCTGAACATCAAGTCATGTCATGCATGAAAAAAGGACATACAAGCATTGTCATACTGAAACGCAAGCAAATAACACACAGGCGCAACCTGCAGGCGATCCTAGAGTTGAGCAAACTACTGATTCATTTGTTCAACACGGTCCTTGTATAAATAATCTCCCTTGACACATTTGATTTATTATGCAGGCAAACAATTAAACTGCGATGGGGCCGCCGAGTATTTGTCGCTGCCTCAGCTTCCACACAATCACCTTGGAAAGCCTTACGATACACACACACACACACACACACACACACACACACACACACACACAGAACCACACCTAAATCCATTAGAGCCCATGTCCCCCAGATTCATCTAGATGACATTCTTGACAGTGGCCATTTGCTGAGGTGCACAGTTCAACGTTTGTGGTAATCCACAGTCATGTTAAAAAATGAGCCGTGTTGGGAGAGTTCACAGGTAGAAGGAGGCTGATCAGAGACCAAAAGACAACACAGCAAACTGATGAATCAACCCATGGCTTCCTATTCTCTATAAAATGTGAGATGCATGATTTTAGTGACACAAGATACGAATATCAGCGATGAATACTGCTGGAGTATCACTTGAATACTTTCTTGCGCTAGAATAAAAATATTACAAAGAACTAAGCTAGTCAACATCCTCTTAGGAGTTTGAGGGTCGCATCCTTTGGAGGCTGATTTGAATTTTGCCAACAAATGCAACCTTCCATTCCAATGCAACAAAGGGTCCAACGAGTGGATCCTTCTTAACCCAACTTATCCCAGGGTTAATTGCACGGAGTTGACAATGCTATTGAGGTAGGTATTCAGAGGGGAAGATGGAGCAGCTCGAGGTAGTTTACGATACAATAGTGAAGGGTGGAACAACCTGTTGGTGCAAATGGAAAATCCTGCATTGACCAGTCCATCTCATTTCGGGTTGGCCTTCACAAACCTAAAAAGGCTTGGTCCGAGTAGACCAAGGCCATGCAGCCCCTGAATTGGATCTATAGTCTCCCTCACTGACCTGTGTGCGGCACAATACTAAGACAAAAAGGACTGTGTGGCCAGTTGTACTAGGCTAACAAGTCTATTGAGAAATATTGTCTATGAATAAGTCTGGGTCAGAGCCTGCACAGGCGAGACTGAGCACAGTGGAGATAACCAGTAAAAGTGTAAACTCCCAATGCTGTAGGAATGACGTGGAATGTAGGTTTCTGGAGCATGGCCAGCGCTGCCCTGTAATAGGGTGTTAATAATCCAGGACATTATATAATTTCAACAGGACAACTCAGCACCGAAGCTACCGCAGGCCACTCAAAGGCAAATATCTGAAAAGAGTTGAGACAGAGGGAGAGGGAACAGAATAAAAGAGGTTGCAAAATTCAGTGGATTGAAGGTAGGAAAGAGAAAGGGAAGGATGGGTGCAGAGAAAGAGTGAGGATGAGATGGAAGGGTAGCGGGGGGGGGGGGCTGAACTATGAGGGAACAAATGTAGAGTCAGCAGAACAGGTCCTGGCCAAACCCTGCTGCAAGAGCATGCATAGCATAGAGGCGAAAATGAGAGATGACAAAAAAATGTGAGGAAGAGGTGAAATCGAAAGAGGCAGGAGGAAGGAGGAGTGCGGCAGAAAGAGAGGGACGGGAATGAATCTGCTAAATAGAGAGAGAGAGAGAGAGAGAAAGAGAGAGAGAGAGAGAGAGGGAGAGAGAGAGAGAGAGAGAGAGAGAGAGAGAGAGAGAGAGAGATACGTTTTAATGGAAAAGGGAAATGCAAAAAAAAATTCAGTTTCTTTACCCTGAGTATCTTGGATGGAATTTTTTGCTTCTGCAGCTGTCACTCTGTTAGTGCAACAGGCAACGGCTTAACAGAAATCATAAATTCCGCTGTTGTGATAGCGATGCAAAGCCAGTTAAAGGATTATGCTCCAACAGGCGACGCTGCCCGACACAACAGTGAGGCACAAGAATGTCCTGGCAAGTGACAAGTGGCTGCAGCTTCTGCTGAAAAAGTCACTCTGATGTTATTGTGGCCTATCCAGGACTGAAAACATGGATTAAGATTGTATCAATGTCTGTATTTCTCACAGGAAATGATTCAATGGCAAATTTAAATAAATAATCGGTTTGGCTGTCTGTTTTTTTGCAACGTGGATCCCTCACACAGGGCACCACATCTGCAAGGTACAAGTTGATGCTATATTACCTTTGGCCCCGTGGATGAGTGCAAGGACAGTAGCTGACCCTAACCATGATTATGGAGAGCTTCAAAAAGCCTCATATATCATTGGTGTAGGCAGCTTAAGATCAATTGTTATGTTTTACTGTTCGGTGGCATTTAGCAGCCGTGTGGGACAGCATCATCATTTCCAGCTAAATACTCCAAACAAACATGTTTATGTTCATGTGATTTAGCCCTCTAGTGGCCGTATAGTCGATAGGGTAGAGGGCAAACTGTGTATCTACTGGGAATCAGGCATTTCATGAGAAAGGAAGGGGAAATATGAGATTTTATTTGATAACTATGCAATTACGCTTTCAGAGCCATTCTTAATTTCTGGTCCTGAGGCAATGCCTGATCCATTTTCTGTGTTATTTGCAAAAAAATCCCAGCATCGATAAAAGGAATTGATAAACTCAAGACGAGTACATTCCAATGGTTCTGACATTTAGAAACGAATTCTTGATTCCCATCCCTATTCCTTATATTTGGCTGTCTAATGATAATCCTATTAACTGATTAGCACGCATCTTGGGAAGCGGCAGAAACAAGCTATGAAAACAACACTCACATATCGTCATGTTTTTTAATAAGTGTTCATAATGAATGGCTTATTACATATCCAGTGCATACATTAGCATTCATGCAGTTCAAATAAATAAAATATAACATTCATACATATAAACAGCGTCTAATTATGTTGTGTTTAGATTGATATGGCTTTTGATCTGTGTCTATACTTCACCTCTGTTTTCTTCATGTATTACGTGAGATCTGTGATACAAATGAAACATGAGCCATGTCACTGTCCCATGTAGTTCCTCTGAATGACGACAGCTCGTTGCCCTCTCTCACCTCACACGTTCAGCCCATTGCTGCCAGTGGATTGTGTATTCTCAGCAGAGAGCATGTTCAATCCATAAACACACAATCTGATATTCCAAACAATAGGGTATCTAATGCAAACAGGGCCACAGACAGGAGCAGATACAAAGCTCTCCTTGACATCTGATCAATTTCCCCGTGTAAACACCATGTTTAACAGGGATACATGGATAGATGGGGAGAGTCGCTCAAAGGACACGTCCAGATTAAATACTTGTTTATTATATATAAAATATAAACATCCTCTAACTAGTTACGATTGACGTCTTCCTGACACAACTGAGAGATTAAGGACGGAAAGAAAATAATCTGTCAAGCTATGATAGGGAGGAAAAAGTAAAGTTTCAAAGTTTCAAAGACAAAACTCAAGTGGACATTTTAAAATGACAAGGGAGGGAATCATTTAAGTGGAAACATGGTTTGGCAATATACAGAGAGAAGAGAGAGATGGAGGAAAAAGAGGAAGAGAATGAAGAGATGGCAAGGACTGCAACTGCAAGACTAGAAGTCTGTGACTGGGTTTTTCACCCGTATGAATAATGGATGTGGCGAACGGGAGCCAGCCTATGCATTAAGATGGCTTTATGTATTACTGAGAGGAAAAAAAAAAATTATTAGCATGAAACTTGATGCCAAATTAACCTTTAACACGTTAACACTGGTGAGACCATGCGTCTTTGATTTAAGTCGAGCTCCATGGGCAATTAAAGGCGTCCAGAACTAAGGAGCTTTTCCAATCAAACACGTCTGTTCATCTCATTAGAACAGCTCCAGGTACTGTTCTTCACTGTACCGTGCCTTGGCAGGTGTAGTTTGCAAAATCAGTGCAGCACTAACATGACTGGTGCATCACTTACAAAGCTGAAAACACTGCATAAACCAACACAGCCACGAAACCTGCTCCTGGAGCTCTCCTCGTCATTAACACTGTCCCAAAGCAAAGAAAATGTACTCTGTGTGTGCGTGTGTGCCTTTCAGTTTGTTCCTCCTGCACAACACAAACATCACACATTCACCCTCTGGGAGTGATATCTAACAAATCTTTTTAAAAGCTCAGACCACGGGACATGAGCCACTGCTGGCCGCTAATATGTTTCAATGCACCAACCAGTGAGTGCCGAGCCAGGCCCCGTTTTCAAGGACAGGTACCTGTCAGCTAAAAAAGATGGAGCAAGTGGGAGAGATGGGCTAGAGTTTGACTTTCTAAAAACTGCCTCAGACACAAACACACACAAGGTCAGATGATACTGTGGAGACCGACACACCTGGAGGAGGAGAACAGACGCCACAGTCGCCAAAAAGCAAAGTGGATTGCATATTTCTGTGTGCATCTTAATCTTAATGAAATTTTAAAAAATGTGATCATCACACTGGCATCGCGATGACTTTAAAGAGCTAAAACACTGGCATCTATGTTCATATTAAGACTGATGGATTGTGTTATCGTTACAGCAATCCCTGCTAGTATGAATACTGTTGTGTCTGCCTCAGGACTAATTAGCGACACCGCTGGTATATAGTATGGTTGTCACTTCGCCAGCAGCCCCATGGACGAGGGCACGGTGCCAAACGTGTCATGCAGCATATAAAATATTAATCGGAGTGCTGTCCTTTGCTCTTTGATTAATGCGAGACAGAGGGCCAAGTGTACGCAGCACCGAACTGAAGGCTGCCAGTGAACGTGCATGCACACACACACCTACATATACACACAGATATCGAGGCACCGCTGTGCTGCACTTTGTGAAGCATCTGCATTTTCTCCCCACCCTGATCTTTGACACAGCCATACACACGCAGGGCGGGGGGGTTGCAGAGTTGGGCAAGAAGAGGTCCTTCAACTTGGGGTATAAGGTTCAAGGTTCCCTGCCTTGGGAACCATCTGCCCTGCTCAAGAGCTCTTGAGCAAAAAGCTAAAACTTTAACCTTGCTATTGTCGTTTTAGCAAAATCGATGAATCTGTAATTTCAAAAATGAAGAGTTCCATCAAGAAAGCTGCGAAAAAAATCACAAAGAAATAACCTGAAGATAGTGTGATGAGGTTACATATTTATTTCTACTGTGTTAATCTAGCTACAACGTTCTATTAATAAGAATGGATTGAGCTGGAAACCAAGTTAAAAGGCACAATCAAAATCAGGTAAAAGCCAAAACCTACTGTGTGAAAACCAATTAAATCTGGTGGCAATTCGTATTGCTCAACTCATGGTAAACCTGTAAATGATGATTGCAAGACTAAAGGTCAGAGGTTAATAAAAATCATTAAGAACCTCTGTCTGAGGGATGATGAATATTTACAGCATATTCAAGGGGAAGAGGTTTTTCCGGTGTTAGGCCACACTCGCAGATGGAAATACCTCAAGGAAAATAAATGCAGTATGAGCTTCTCCCTGAACAGGACAAAGTAATGAACGGGTGAATAGTTGAATATAAAGTGCATGAGAAAAAATGTCAATACTTTTAAAATGTCATTCTTCTACAGGCACACCAGAACATTCCCTCTAAATAGCTGAATCGGTAATAAACACAGTGCATCAGTCTTAGATGCTGCAAATACAAGTCACTAGTGTGTTGTAATGATGGAGATAGTTTCATCCGATTAACAGACACACACACACACACACACTGTGCTGCACTGCCGGGGAACAGACCGGCTGGGAAGCATAGAAAGAGAGTGACTGTGGATTCATGGAGATGATGCATTCAATTGGATTAAGCAGCGAGGAGCTCCGGAGAGGAAGATGTCGTGTCTGAATGACAGGATTAATAAAAATGGACACATTCACACATGCACTTATTCCAACAACCAGCACTTTGATGACTCACGTCCATCTGTGCAACGGGAAGAGAAATGACAAACACCCCTGTGCGCGGTTGTGCGTTAACTCGTTTGCGCCGTCGCTGGGATAATACCAGACCGATTAAGAAAGAAGAGGTGAGGATGGAGAAGAGGCAGACACACAATCACATCACACACCATGCACAGGCCTTCACGGGGGGGCTTCTACAATGAGAGCATAGTGCAACAAAAGGCAGTTACATAAGTCAAGAGGATTGTCCCTGTTTGTGAGAGTGTGTGTTTGTAGACATGTGCCGTGCAGCGTGGAGGGCGCACAGACCAGGATGTGTTCTGGCTCATCGCTGTGTGACAGGCAAAGTGACGACAGTGTGCGAGGAACACAGACACACACACCAAAAGCGCAAAAGGAGTGAGAGCACGGAAAAAAGAAAGAACGTCTTCCTCGCTCCGCTGCTAATCCCCTCTGTCGCCTCCCTGCCTCTCTCCCTCATTCCATATCTGTCATTTTTATCTCCATCACTTCTCCGTCTGATCTCTCTCTCTCTCTCTCGTCTCATGTCCTCCTCCTCCTCTTTTTGTTCCGTTGCTCTTCCAGGATGTCGGCTCGCCAACCCGTGCATGACGGCAGATAGTCGACGAGCACATGTGCGCCATACATGCAGACGTGAGCCGTGAGCCTCACAAAGGGGAGATACATGAGGTGCAGTAATGTGATTGCGGGGTACTGTTCTTTGAGCTGTGCGTGTGTGTGTGTGTGTGTGTGTGTGTGTGTGTCTGTGTGTGTGTGTGTGTGTGTCTGTGTGTTACTGAGCTTATGTCTGCACGTATAGAGATTTATTTGCGTCATCTTTCAGTCCTGTCTTCTCTTTCTAGGTATTATAAATCCAAAAATTCCACAATGGTTTGGCTGTTTGTTTGTAAGATTTAGCAAAAACTACTGGAGAGAATACCACAAATAAGGATTTAAAGGATGTGGTACGGGACAGGGAGGAACTCATTGATCCGGGGCCCTGGATTGGGCCTTGGCGGGGGTATGAAGGCTTTTCTAGTTTTCCAGAAACTACATCTGATACATTAAATCAAATTATACTGTTTAAATGTGAAGTACACGAGGGGAACAGAAAACTGAAAAACATTTAGTATTGAATGAAACTGCTAGAAAATACAGACATCTTAAAAAAAATGCATAAGATGACTGAGAAAGCGTTAAAACAATAGTCTCAACGATGCATTATAATATTTATGTATTTCGAGTATGGCATCAATTAGGTTTAAAGGTAAATCTAGAATTGTTGTGTTCGCAGTCAAAAAGGTTTTGTCAATATTATTCTATTTCATGTGCTTGATGTGTTACAGTTACTTTGTTCAAATTCATGGACACACAACCGAAATACACGCGGAGTTAACGCAACTACGATAAATCCAGAGCGGGTTATTGAAGCAGCTGTATGGAGATTACACACGCGTGTAATTTATGTTCAGTTTTCCGTTACGTTCCATCATCACTCAATCTCTGCATCACATAGTTAATATGCGTTTAGATAAGACTCTCTGCTCCCGGTCTTAAATTATTACCTCTTTCCACGCAGCAGCGAAATATGCACTGGTTTAAAGCTGTCGTGACTCTGGCAGCCAATCATATGTGTGTGTGTGGGGGGGGGGGGGGGGGGGGGGGGGGGGGAGAAATCCAGTCGTGTGACAGCTCGAGCTGATGGTGGCTTCAGCTCTCTCGTCATAATGTAAATCAAAAATGGGAGAAGATTAGGACGTTGAAGTTCAACCACTCTATTTGCCCCCTGCGATCAAAGAACAAAGTGAGATTAGGATTAAAAGATCATGCCATGGACAGGCTAACACTATATTAGCCTGGATTAATTGAAGCTGCACTACATATATTTTTTTGCCTTTTCATTACAAGTGAGACCGCGGAGCATCTGGTATCCTGTATGTTTCTGAAGAGCAAAGAGCCTATTGAGCTTATTGTTCTTGGCATGCAGTGATGATGATATATTTAAAAGACAAAATGGAATCTAACTGCATCTTCGTGCTGATTGCATGTGTTTAGTTTTCCACAGAGTTCTTAAAAATGTAGTGAAGCATCAAATATATTTTGCAGAGAGAAACTCTGGGTGTCATCGGTTTTATTTAATTTTATTTGGGGAGTTTGTTTGAGGCACAAAACTGCTGCATCACATTAGTTTCCACATCACTGTTCGCAAATACAAATATTAAAAGACATAAATGGTAACAGAGGCTGATGTAAAAACTTGCACATATGCTCACAGGGGCATACACACACACACACACACACACACACAAGTAGACGATTGACTGAACACAAGTGCTTCGTACCAGGTTCCTCTCTACGTAGTGCCACTCGAGCAGAACACACACGTAATGCATAAACGCACATTATGTGTAGGGCACACGTACAGTACTGTCCATGTGCACTACTCATACAGTAAATGCACACGCACACAGAACAGAACACAGCCCTGCCACAATGGCCTTAGCCATTAAAAATGCATGGCACTGCAGCAACAGTTTCTAAAATTGAGCGCCGGGGCCAGCTGCTGATCGGTGCACGGAGAGAACTGCCTACAGAGAGCAATGTGAGATGTGAAATCTGTCGCACAATGTCATCTTAGTGTAACACAATATGAAACACACTCACTGTAGAAGTCTACACTAAAGCCACTTGTATGAGAAACAGCCCCTGCTTCGTTGTCTGTGATTTACCAGGCAGAGGAAGGGTTAAGAGTGCGTGTTATCTCCCTGGATGCTAATATCGCCGGGTGTGCCGGGGTGCCAGCGAGGGTTAATGCGCTCGCCGTTGTCCTCCCTCGTTGTGTTATCAGCAATCATCGACACCCGCGTCTAATGTGAAAGCAAAAGCGTTGCCAAGCACCAGACAGGAAGAGAAATCAGGCCAATAGACCCCGATCGAGGCTTAATGGGTCTTCGTGACACAGCTAGCTGGGACCTCTTGCACCGGCCTGTTCATCATTCACCCCCGATGGTGACTGGGAGATGGCAGGGGCTTCTGGCTTATCAAACAAATTAGCCGCTTCATCACTGGGATAGAAGCAGTGAGGCATAAGCTTCAAAGTTGTCCTTTTCTGTCACGGGGTGTCCTCGATATGAATCAAAGAAGCAGCATAGATAAGGAGAGGAGGCTCTGAAGACGGTTCGGGGGGGGGGACAGCGGGAGATCAGGGTGAGAACATTTTTCGGCTTCTGATCGGACATCGGTCTGACTGCTGGAGCCAGTTGTTGCCCCTCCCCGATCTCTGCAGACCCCACCCACACAACACCAGGGCTCTGACTCACCGAGCCGAATGGCTGTGACCACCCCGGCTCCTCTCCATGTGCAGCCACTCCTCCAGGACACTTTATCTCCTTCTAATTTCTCCTCCTCCTCCTCTTCACTTTTCTAAACTTAGAGGCAACTTCGTCAGTCGGGGGTGATTTCATCCCTCCGCTCTTCCCCGTCACATTTTTCTCCCGTCTCCTGTTAACGTCTGGGGACTCTGGCCTGGTTGCGCTGCAACGAATGACAAAACAAAGACACATCTGCAGCGCTTCCACGTGTTTGTGTGTTTTCCAGCTTTGAACTTCGAGGATGCTGCTCGAGAAATCTCTGCTTTTGTTAATCACTGCGTGCTTTGCATTCTGCCGAGTCTGCCAACTCCCACCGGAGGATGCTACAGAAAAACACACACATTGTACCGTAGTGCTTTGACTGCAGACGAGCCCAAGTGTAACTCTCTTCCTGTTCCTCCCCCCCATCCTCCCTCCCCTCCTCTCCATACATCTCTTCAAGATTTGAAATGTCTGCCTCAACCTTTGTCCCCCTCCCCCCATCGTTCCCACATTGTGCATCACAACATAATCCACATTCGGCTTCAATCAGACGGAAAAGCACAAACAGCCCCTCGGCTCTGTCGGTCACATGCCCGACATAAACAGCGCCTATTCCCAGTTACATGTAAGCCTATATCACACACATACCAACAGGCTGAGGGCTGAGGAAGGGGGGGGGGGGGGGGGGGCTGCAAGCATGACAGCCATGTGGCAGAGCATTAAAGCCTGAGTCATCACGTCATGCGACACGTGTGCCTCTGCCCCTACAGCGGCTTAGCATGATGGCACACTGAGGGGCGGCACACAGAGGAGCAACGGGGGGGGGGGGGTTAGCTATCACCGCAGCTACCGGCAGGGCGGAGGAAGCCAAACGTCAAGATTTGCGTCGTTCTTATCGACAGGCAGAGGTGGTGCCAAGTCCTCGGCAGAACCACAGCCTCAGTCAGCGAAAGTTGGTCCAGGACAATGGCTTCACTCGAGCAAAGTCCATTACAAAGGACGCTACTGTCAGCAAGAGGAAGAGCAAGTACAGAAACACTGTGGAGCCACGGTGATCTGTCAGAGGAGGGAGTTGTAGGCACAGCTCGGCAGACACACAAACACACAGACACACACAAGCACACTGTTGTTGAAGAGGCTTGAAGCATCATGATGTACCGGTTTGTCTACCGATACATCAAAGATTGGTGTTTTGGCCATTGGGGGAAGCAAATTAATCTGGCAAACAAGTTGTGTCTTTGCACGAAATATCTGGCTCTATAGCCGCTAAATGCTCCACTATGGTCACACGGTGCACATTAAGTCATTGAACCTGCTGCCAATGAAAGCAGATGCAGGGGAAATATCTAGTTATGGTACATATGTATTCATTACATTACATTACATGTCATTTAGCAGACGCTTTTATCCAAAGCGACTTACATTTTTAGAACACTCATCATTTTATGAGGGGCCATCTAGGGGTTCAGTATCTTGCCAAGGACACTTAGGCATGCAGATGGGATAGAGTGGGATTCGAACCGGCAACCTTCTTGTTGCAGAGCACCCGCTCTATCCCCTAGGCCACGCTCTCCCCATATATTCCTTAATATACCTATAAGCAACTTTCCCCATGTGGCCTCACTGGCTGGCAGCTGGGGTTGGTTTAGTGGAGTATGGGGAAATTGGTCTTTAGCGAAGAAGGTGAAACAAGCATGAAGTAAACGAGGCAGGCTCAAATTGTGTGGCCCTATGTCTGATGCTGTGAAACTATAGAGTAATGTGTGTGCTTATGCCGTAACAGAGGGTTCACCTGGACGTGGAGGCCTCGCTGAGGTTAACTGCACATAAACATAGAAGCTCGGTTAAGGACACGCAGGCGCTGTACCTGTGCAGCCGGAGTCACACACAGCTCTGTCTCTGTCTGCAGGAGCCTTGGCGCACACACACACCCACGGCGCATCGCACACACTAACGCAGTGACAGGCAATTCCTCAAGGTCTGGTACCTTGGGAACCTCACTGTCTGAATGGTGTATGCGCACGTGCATTTGTGTGTGTCGCTGCCTGTGTGTGTGTGTGTAGGACCCTGCAGACAGAGACCGAGTGTCTAGATTTTAGTAAGGTCATAACCAACCATTTACACAGCCCACGGCCATTAGGTGTTCATGCTCTGTTGCCTGCACACCTTCAAACCAGGAAAGTCGGTGTTTCTTAACACACGTGTTCTACTGCAAACACACAGGAGCTCAGAGAAGGGTGGTTGCAATGGTACAATCTCATCCTGTCCAAGTGCACACATACATATATATACCTGAGTGACTCTAATATGCAGCAGCATGAGGTATCAAATCAACTGGTGATATTTTGAAGTAGATTTAAAGATTTAGAGAGTGCTGACTGGCACTAGATAATTGTCTCATTCATATTAGCGCAGAAATAATGAATGAATCGATTGGTAAATAAACTGACAACAAGGCAGCGGAACTTTTGATAATTAATAATTTATCGAGGAAAAAAACCAAATGATCCTTTTTTATTCATATTTATTGAACATCTGTGGCTTAAGGGCTGGTGGTTGGACAAAAGAAACCATTCAAAGACTTCTTAGGATCTGACAAACTGTCAACTGTAAACTGTAACTGCTAATTATTCACTATTTTAATTTAAAAACATCAATACATTAATCAAAAAAATCACATTAGATGTACTTCTATATTGAGATTTATTTTGAATCTATTATTTTATATTTGGATACTGAGAACATGGAATTGGTCAGTGTGTAGGTGAAATTGTAAATGTTTGTCATGACAACATGGACTTTCTTTGTTGGAACGCACTGGTTTAAGAATCCATGTTTTTAGAAAAAGACAAATGTTTCTTTGCTCATTGGCTCTTTAACCCATTAGCAAAAAAGAATGTTGACATGAAATCGCTCAACTTGAAATGTTCACAGTACAGATGGAATGTGAAGTAAAAACCATCACATTTTTAGATTTATTTTGCTGACTTGTTTTTTTGGGAATTATAAACTAGAACATAAATTAATGACCTTGTTGAGAATGTCAGCAAACTATACAAGGAAACATTGTCATTTGGAAAAAACACACGCACACACACACATACTCTTGTGCTTGCTTCTGTTGTTTGGATTGAAGCTGCAAGGTTATACTAACAAGCTAGACACCTGCCAGTTATCAACTCACATCACGCCAAGCCTCGCTGTTCACGAACAACCCTCCTTTTCCCCCATTCCCTCAATACACTCGCTCCCCCACCCCCCCTACTGTTTCCCTCTCTCACTCTCACACATGCACATAAACACACTCTCAGTTGGGAGATTCTGTATCGTGTTAACTAAGTTGGAGGCAAAGTAGGAGGAAACCCGAACAACAGGAGACTTACAGGTGTAGAGAGGAGCAACCTGTCTTAAAAGCCCAAACACAAGAGAAACAAACAACACTGTTGTTAAAAGAAATAAGTTTTTAATGAAAAGAATTTGGAGAAGCCAAAACAGGAGAAAAATCCACAGGTATTTGGTGACATAAGCTGATGTTTGAAGGAAGAAACAATATATTCTTCCAGGGCTGGGTCTTCCATTTCTAATTCCAAAAGCACACTTGAAGCACTGGGCCACTTTTGGCTGATTTTTTGGAAAATAACTTTGTCCAGGCGTTGCATCATTTTTGGGGTGACCTCAAAATCTTCATCCTGGATTTGGACCCATATGTTCTCGGCCAGACGCTCGATGATGGCGTTGGGTGATCTGAGAGTTTCAAACACCTTTGCTTTTTTAAAGATTCTCGAAACCAGCTTCATAACAATTATCCGGATGGGAAATTTTCTTCCGTCCTCTGTTGACTCTTGCTCTTCGCTGAATTCTTCAGTGAATTCAGTTGGGGTCACCTCGCTTTCTGAGCCAGACCCTTGACTATCATCCGAAGACAGACTGGCCCCTACGATCGAGCCCTCTGACACAGCTTTTTCCAAAGTAAGTGTTATCACCCTGGAAGTGAGAGGTTCTGACTGTGTGTGAAGCCACCACCTCATTACTCCAAGGAAACACCATACCATGGCAAGGATGTCAGCTGATATGATAGCACGTGGCGGTAAAACCATTAAGCTAAAGCGCTTTGGTCCGGAGGTGGTCTTGGGTCTCATCCTTTCAATGTGATTGCTGAGGATATTTTTCAGCTCATTGGTTAACTCGAGGGTTTCACCACTGAAAATATCCTCAATCCATTGAGACACATTCTGCCCCTGGTCTATCTCACCAACTACTGTTGGAAGCAGAGCGTCAATATCATTCATGACAGACTGCATTGACTGCCTACTTAACACCTTGTCAAAGGCAGGGTTGTCAGGGCTGTCAAAGTACTTGATATTCAGTCTCTCCACAAGATGACCAATGGACGCTTGGGCAAACTGTTTTGCAGCGCATGTCTTAATCCTTCCACACACTTTCTTCAGAGAGGGTGAGCTTTGGGCTGCTTCTAGATCATCTTGGTTTTGCGACATGATTTCATCCACAATCACCTCAGCAACGCCATCTGCAACCTTCTTCATCTCCAGAGTGGAGCAAATTTCCGAAGAAGATTCGGTGAACTGAGAGACCTCATCCTTGATGATCTCCTGGACAGTTTTGGATGTTTCAGACAAAAGACTTTCTCTGTCTTCTGAGATTGTCTTTGAGGAAGAGGATGATGACTGACCGACCTTCTCTCTGCTCTTACAAGGTCCACACTCACGTTTTAGATCCCTCATGAGTCCTTTGATCATTTTGCCGGCCTGTTGAATCAGACATTGCAGTCTTTTTGGAGGTGTGATACGAGGAATGGTTTCCTTCCCACTGTCCACGCTCATGGAGAGGACAGAGTTGACACACTCTGCAATCTCCTTAGCAATCAACCTTGTCAACTTCTCTGCGCTGACCAGCTTGACCTCTTCTTGAACATCAAGAGCCTGAGCAAAAATCTGAGGAAGTGTGTTGCCCAAAGAGCAAATCACACCATTCAGAGACACAGGCCCAGCGGTGCTCACATGACCCTTTAGGGTGGATTGTGTCTGTAAATAGACAATTTCCAGCAGTTTCTCTCCCAGTAGGATTATTGTGGCCACATCAGGTTGGCCTGCTTTCGAAAGATTCCGTTGTTCTGATGTCATACCATCGAAATAGGACGTCACAATGGGTAAAATGCTGTCGATGTCCATATTCATGTTTCTGATATTGTTTTCCAATACTTCTGTAATTGGCTTGGCGCTTAAATATCAGGTTGAATATCCTTGTATTCCAGGTTAGGGATAGTATGTGATAGTAAGTGATCTCTCGGTTTGCCGTAGACTACATCGAACATTCACCTATCAACTAGAGGAAGAAAACAAACCAAAGAGAGAACACACCTAAGAGAACACGCACTAAAGAGTACACACTAAAGGGAGAACACACTCACCAAAGAAAAAACGCACTAAAGAGTACACACTAAAGGGAGAACACACTCACCAAAGAGAAAGGCATCCAGGACAGCTGACATCACAGGCTGACACCAGGCTTTCCAACAAGCCACGCCCCCAAATATTGACTGTTGATGTCAGTAGCAGCGGTAGCTACCTCGATATAACACGACGCAAGCTGGTTAGAAATTGTCTGACTTTTACCAGCTCTGCAAAACATCACCATGTCACAGGACCTTCAAATATTGTGGGGGCGAGGTTCAGAACGTGCAGTTGTTCTCCTTCAGCTGCAGCACCTGGGAACCAAAGTCTATGGAACCGGCCCTATGACACTTATCCACATGACGTATCTTACGTTATATTCGTACACATTCAGAACAATTAACTGCTGCCTATTTTTCTCCAAAAGGGATGAGATGTCTTTGATCTCTACCTGACAGCTTTCTATTTACACTTAGACAAAACTGTTTTAATGACATGTAATGTCATTTACAATGACATTACATGTTTTTTGTCATTAAAACATGTAATGTTTTAATGACATTACATGTCATTGTAAATGACATGTAATGTCATTAAAACAGTTTTGTTTAGGCGATTGTTTGTGTGACGTTATTAATGATCATGTAGGTGTTTTTTTTGTCCTTTTGCGTTCAGTTCAGCGTAAACCAGACATTACATTATCATAAAAGAAAATCCTAACATATACATTACGATCACGTCTACATGTTTGATCTGATTAGATACTATCAAACCTCCCTATAAAGAAAATCTCTTTAATTCTTTGTCGTGTGAGGGTCAGATTAACATCACCTCGATGTTTAATGGGTGATAATAGAGAGCCGTTTGCTGATTATAAGAGCATGTAGTGAGCATTAAATACACGTAACCTCTTGCCACATAAGCCTCTGAGTGTTTGGTTCCGGCACATGGGAGCACAAGTGTTACAAAAAAGAAATGGCAAGGACACGTCAGGAACATTGGAATATGGAGGGAGCCGAGCCCCCTGAGACCCGGTGGAAGATCACCTACAGGAGCTATGCAAAAATAATGAGCTGCAGAGAATCAGCAGGGGACCGGGAGCGCGAGAATAAAAAAAAAAATCTGTAAATCCCATTAGAAAAATCCTACAATCATAAAAGAACAAAACAATTACATCCCTGGGAATGAGAATTATAGTAGAGATTACAAAAAAACGTAGCAAGCGTTTAATAGGAGAAAGAATGAAAGAGGGAGGGAGGGTTGTAGCGATGTGGGCCCGTAGAGACCTAGAGGTCACGTGAAGGGCGAAAAAGCGAGACAACAAATTCCCTTTGCTTCGCGGCATCCTGTGAGCCGGGGCCGCTTACAAGCCCCACAGGGACGGAGCCAACCCGACCACATACATTAGACTCAACTCGGCCACATTTCAAAAGATCCCATTTTTATTTGGAAAGCAAACCCGGAGATGTCCAGACCCTATTGTTCGGACATTTCCCAGAGTTCATGTCTGAGTCTAAGTGTCAGCAACTTGCACAAATGTTGTATTCAAACAAGACATTACTTCCTACTTATGCAACACTGTCTTTTCATCTAGCCGAGGAGACACCTTTAATTCAGTCAGGCCACCTTGAGAATAAACAGAACCAGTTTTCCAGTCAAGAGATTTTCTTACTCAAAACTATGTCCTACTTTGCTTTTTATTTCTTTCCCTCGAGAGCAGGATACAGAGAAAGCTTCAGCCTCCGACCTGCGGACGAACCCATGCTTACAGACCAGATGTCTGTTCTCCACGATCCCCGAGCTGTGTAGACTCGAGGTAATTGAGAGGCACCGAATCCTCATTCAACCTCGACAATGCATTAAAATTGATCTCACACTGCGACTCCTCTGTCACTGTCACGTATGATTTCACCGAGACGCTAGATTTCCAGCACGTGCTAGTACGACGGGAGGATATTTATGCGACCGGACAGGCAAGAGCCATCACCGCATTCCACAATCTGCTCAGGGCATGTACCCACGACTTGTGTTTGGTGATCGCCTTGACGCTGCGTTATTTATAGACAAAGGACAACTTGAAACATTTGTTTTTAGTTTTGACAGCTGGAAAAGAAATTGTGGCTCATCTGCCCTGAGAAGCACGAGCATTCCATCTTCGAGGAGTTCAGTGTGTCGCGACAATTAAAGCGTCAGATTTACAAATGAAGCACAATTCATAATCAATAGGAGGCACTGGGTTACCAAATGCAGACCCCACATACAATAACTCCTGAATCAGACGCCGTGCCGTACACAATGACACCAAATAAATCCAATAGAGCGTCCAGGGTCAATTACTGTGGAAACTGTACCCTGGATGATGAGGGACCTCTGTGGTGTGGGGGACTGGACAGTGGTCATGATGGCACTGTAGCAGGGAAGTGGAGCATATTGACCTAGGTCTGATATGAGTGTAAATCAATACAGGAGGAGCATGGTCCTCACAACGCTGAAAAAGCAGTAGTTCGAGGGTGAATCACGTCATAAATCCCCCCCGGGCTGACAGCTATGTGTGTGTCCCTCGTTGTCGCTCCCAGTAAAGGCCGAACAGCGAGTCTGTTTTCCGAGAACACAACGCCCCAGGTTCAAATCTCAGATCATCACTATCTTCAACAGCACCTCTGCTTTTCAATAGTGAAAAGATCATTCTGGTTTAGTTGAAATTAAGGCCTGATTTTCTGCTCTTCTTCCAAACCATTGTTTCTGTAGGTGGGTTCACTGCACTGAGATCAAAAAGTCTGTCCTTTAAGGGAGTTCTTATCACACTGATTGACAGCTGAGACTGACTCACCATCGATTGCCTGTGCATGTATAGTGGGAACCTGTCGACCACGGCTCCAGACTCCAAATGCACAAGATGGCAGCATTCACGCAGGACAAATATTGAACCATTCCTGAGAGGATAACCTGTCTGATATGAACAGAACTGAAAGTACATTTGGAATTAATCGGTTTTAACTGCTCTTCAAAACATTATGACAAACAGTTCCCAACCAGCAAAACACTACAGTGCACGATTTTGCCCGATCACAACGCGGTAGCTTCACCCGTCAGCTCGGAGCTCAACCAATAGCCGGCGCTGTGTGGTACGCCCTCCCTACGAGTGTACGTGTGGAAAACCTGAACCCCATTTATTCTCTGCAGCCCACATGACAGTGTGTATTTCCAATGAGCCACCCGAGCGCTGCCTGCCGTCTGCTGGGAGTAATTAGTGCACAGGTTGGTGACCTCTTAGGCATTGTTGCTCCGTATCACACACGCGCACACACTACTCTACAGATTGCTTTCTATTATTTTTTGTGTGTGGGGCCTGATGAGAAAATACAGGAAAATCAATCTTCCAACTCCACCAGCAGCTGTTTACACACACAAACACACACACACACACACACACAGAGTATTAAACTTTCGAGTTAATTTCAAGCGATTTTCTCTCTTCTGCCTCTTCCCAAATCTTTGTCCCACTCGTGTGAAAAGTGAATTGAGGTCAACGGGGGATGAGACTCTAATCCCTGTTGATTTTCGTGTGATAAGTTGCCCTCACTCCCAATCCTTTATCCCCCCCATATGCTACTGTTAGCTGCCCCGCTAACCACTGACACACTGAGTTTCCTGGACATCACCGCAGGGGGCACCACTGCAAGTTGAAAAAAAAACAACATAAGGAGACAGGGAACGTGTATCGATCCTGAGTGTTCACGGTCCACTCGAACATACAGTGCACACCAAAGTGTCGGCAGCGGCTGCTTATCTGCTCTGATGAGGCTGCTGCCGTCTCCGTCAGCCTCGTCATTGCTGCGCCAAGCCCCGGCACGTTGCATAACTGAACGCAGTCACAAACACACAACCCCGGGCCTGATCTGCACCGCGCAGCGCCATCTCCGAGAGTTGGCCGCCCGCGACTGGCAAGCCCGTTAAGCAGAGGGCAAAAAAGAAGAGAAATTTGAATAACGAAGCAACAAAACAAACAGAATAACAAATAAATGAACAAATGATCTGCGAGCTCCACTCTTTAAGCGATGGAGTGGAAGGAGAGAGAGAGAGAGAGAGAGAGAGAGAGAGAGAGAGAGAGAGAGAGAGAGAGAGAGAGCTGGATGTAAACATGTTTTTTTCCACCGTTCACTGTCCCCTCGGTCTGTAGAGACGTCCACAAAGAAAGAAGCCACAGAGTCGCCGTCATCCCTCATTGCAATCCAAGTCCATTAGCGTCATCACAGACATACACTCAGTGTGCGGTTTGATTAATCTGTGACCTGCTCCGTGATAATGTCCGTATCACGTCGGGATCCTTTAGAAACGTATCACAAACATTGAAATACGCTTATCTCTGTGAGGCTTAACAGATCCTGAATTACAATTTAACACGTTCATTTCTGTGTCCGAGACCAATAAAACATCTACTGCTGAACTAGAATAGAACACGCATGGCGTCCAGTCCAAGAGCTCGAGGTTCAGCCGTGAGTGTGGGCCCAGCTTGGAGGGTGGCACAGTGACTGAGGGAATTTGAACGAGGATTTGTGATGAAGATATGTCATAGTCACTCTGTGCATGGGAGCTACTGCCACTCGCAGCAGTTACTGTACTGCAGAGCCAGTGTGTGTGCGAATGTGTGCGGTCAAAGTTGTCTCTGCAAACATGTGCAACAGCGTCCGCCTGCATGTGCAAACGTTGCCCCCTGTATATGTCAGCACACAGGCAGTATTTGCTTGCTAACATTTGGATAAGTCATTCACCATCAAATGTGTGTGTGTGTCTGTGTGCGTGTGTGTGTGTTAGTGTCTGTGTGTGCGTGTGTGTGTCATGTGATGTCCTGCGCCTGCCGATGAGATAATCTGGCAGAGCGTGGACTGACAATTTGATCTATTGATCCGCGTCTTGCTCGCTCACAGGGAGCCTCTGAGTTATGGTGCTGCCATCTCTCGTGGCCACCACCAGTAAAGACCCATCTCCCCAGAGAGGTGAGCCACCACATTGTTACACACACAGACACACACACACACACACACAAACACACACCGCCGCAGAACACCCAGGAAACAGATGCACACACATTCAAATGGTTTTAGTAGAAAATGGTTTTAGTAATGGTTATCTGGCATAATCGGCTTAACCATGATTCCAGAACAGTAAAGATCCGACTGAAGAAGAAGTAAAGAAAGATTTGACACCGAGTTCTACAGTTTGAGCATTTTGAATAAAATCTACTGATGTTTCATACCCTACCTTATTTCTCCTGCGGTATGAGAATGCATTTCTTGACGCCCACACACATTAGTATAATAATGTATCATGCAAATGAGACTCAGAGTAATAAACAGGATGTATGATATATAATATCTTAATCTTATAGCTTTAGACTCGGCTCAATTTTTACATTTATATTAGAGAGAAAGTGTTCTCCCCCAGATTAGACCATGATCTTTGGTTAATTAGTTTTTCCATTTAGAGACTGATGGATCACACCATCGTTAAAATCCTCATTTGACGAAGGCTCTAAATATCATTACATTATACAATATATACATGGACGTAGCTAATTGTGTTTAACGAGCAGTTAGAGTTGTCACTGGATAATTAACACAACTCTAGTTTGTTGGATCCACAGAGTGGACGTAGAAAAATCCAGGTCCAGAAAGTTAAGCCAATGTGAAAGTACCTCAAATGTGTATTTCTTCAACTGCCCAGAAGGGGGCGACTCTACTGGTTGGCAAAAAAAGTCGGTTTCTGGTGTAGTCGACTCCTCACTTAATATATAACGTCAGAAAATATTTTCTCAAGGAGACTAGGGGCTCATCATTTGACAGCTGGTACCATCCAATGGGTGCAGGTCATAGATCTCGGTGTTTCAGTCAGGCTCATCACCCACTCCTTCATGTATGGTTACTCTAGCTTTAAAAAAACAAAACAAGATGGCACTGGACAAAACACCAAACTCAAGGCTTCAAGACGGCATCATGGTGGTTTGCCTCTTTCCATATCAGTGCAAAGAATCTAGACTTGTCAAGAAATAAAGGACATACTGAACTTGGAACAACAACAACAACATTTTCTGCCTATTTTGTTTTATTACGCTGCTACTCCAGTGGACAATTTATATTCATAAACTGCTTGTACAGTGGAAACCTGTTTTCCAAATGATCAACACTTCTTTTCGCAGTTGAGATATCATGTAGAAAACAACTGAGAGCAGTGTGTGTGTGTGTGTGTGTGTGTGTGTGTGTGTGTGTGTGTGCATGTTCACTTGGGCATATCTGTCTCAGTGCATTACCATACACAGATCAATAAGGGTTCTATTCTTGGCCATTAGACCTTAAAGCAGGGGATAGCCTGCCTCTCTCACTCTTTCCCCATCTATTCCCTCTCTCCCTCATCCATCGGCCTGTCCCCTCCGCTCGCTCTCCCGCAAAAACCTCCCTCTCTTCCCCTCTCTCCCTCCTCCAGACAACACCAAAGGGACATTGTCCTCTCCCCAGCTGGACAGTGGAGGCAGCAGCAGAGTCAGTGGTGAGCATCAAACACGGGACAGTTTTTGGGGGGGATCACAGAGATGACTGGCTTTGTGGCTGGAGGGATGAGTCGTCTCCTCAGTGCAGTCACGCACGCGCACGCAGACGTGCACACACACACATTTCCCCCTCCTCACACACATGCACACACTCCTGCTCTAAGTCCTCTGCCACGCTGCCAGGCTGAGGCCCTTGATCTGCCACTTCCTGTAATCCTCCACGGGACAGGGGGGCAGCCAAATGGCCTGGCAAGCCAACCGAGCAAACAAGCACACATAGCCACAAACATGCACCGACACCGAAAACAATGATTCGCTGGTAACTGCTAAAAAAAAAAAAAAAAGAATCACCTGCAAGATGTGTCTCGGAGCAGGAGTCCCAAAACGTGCAGCCTGCGAGAACTTTAACCAAAACCACAAGAGCTGCGGCCCAGCACCGCGAAAACGATGAATCATGAAATCTCCATATTGCTCCCTTCATCTGTGCCACGTCTGTATCACTGGTATCAGATTAAGAAACAGACTAAACAGCAAATGACAGGGGAAGAGGAGCAGCACCAAAGAATAAATGAATGACATACAACTCACCTTCTATCCCCCCCCCCCCCCCCCCGACTCAGATAAGCCTCTATCTGATCCACGTCGCTCACACACAAAGAGAGATTGCTCTGTGCATTCAATTTCAAAGTGACCAGCTTCAGCTCGCAGGAGCCACCTGACAGGATCGCTTCACCCAAACTCAGGAGAGTCTGAGAGGAGGCGGCGTCCCTGCCTCCTCTGAGCTGTTTGGTTATGAGATACTTCTGATGCCACTGGTGCAGCTTTTCCTTAAAACCTGAGTTTACCCAGTCTGCGGCTCAAAGGAGTAATGTACCAGCCGGCAAGACATAAGCCCCATTAAGCTTATTCACCGGTTCCTGCATCAGCTTTTACATGGAAATTCTACCAGAGGACGGATTTCATCTCACATCTGCTAATACATGTGTCCCACTGGCACAATGAAGGAATTTGTGGTTTCTGTTGAATCTGTGAATCTTCAGGAACATTTAGTCTTTGCTAGAGAACTTGGTGCAGCATTAGAGAACAAGAAAGCATAGCTCCGGCACACGGGCAGCCCAGTGTGGTGCTTTTTTTTTAAAGTCTGGTAAACATAGCTCGGCAGATTTTAAGCTCATCCCCCCCACCCTGCCTCCTGTGAGACTCTCTGTTTGTATCCTCACCTTTCCAGCACAGGTGAACGCGTCTGAGTCACCGCCATGGCGGCCGGCAGGTGGGACCGAGGGACAGCCAGGAGGCCGGCCCTTCATCACACCGTAATGAGCTGGCAAAGGTTGCCGGACAGGCAGGAGAACACATGGAGGACCTGTAAAAGCAGCCTCACACAGGCGCACTCGCAGGCGTCCTGTGAAGCTATACGACTCCCCGCGGGGCAATCTCATCGCAAGCTGTTGTCCCCGTTTGTGTAAACGTCCTCATACTGCACGAAAGCTGACGCGAGCTACCTCAGCCACATAAGTCGATATCCAAATGGATGTGGACTTTTCAATGGGGTTTGTGAGACAGTGCGTTTCAACGTAGGTAAGCAGCTGAGATATGGAATTCGAGGCTTGCTCTTCGCCTATGTTTCAATTGTGGTTGTTCCACGTGACAACATCTTGGAGCTTATCCGGGGGAAAGCAAATCAAACAGGCCCGATGCTGAATCTCACCAGCGCATACAGAGCTCCGGGGGACTGTCAACGCTTCAAATGCTACGAAAAACTCTTCAGCACGCTCTCGGAAAACGCCGAAATCCAACCGACTTACTTCAGCGTCTGCACACGGCAGCTCAGACATCTGTTCACTTACCTGCTGCCTCACAGGGGATGCAGCCGCCCCAAAGGAGCTGCCACGCCACGCGCCAACCTAGAGCAGCTCAACGGCAACGGAAAGGATACAATCTGAGGGCTCCGCTCTGGGTGCCGAAGGCCAGGATCTTCTGCACGGGGTCAAAGGCCATGGACGACGGCTGATAGGGGAAGCCATGGCGGACAGTCTGGGAGATTTGCGGAAAGATGAGGACAAAAAAAAAGAAAGAGGATGCGTCAGAGAGAAATATCAATTTGCATTTCACAGCAGGGGTGTTGTTTTGTCAGAGGATGTCACACACACCTAAACAAACGGCCCAGATGGATGTTATGAAACGTAAAGCCTGACATTATGCTGACAAGAGAGAAAGAAAGAGAAGAATGAATGCCTTATCCCCCCCGTGCATTGGCAGCCTGTTCTTCATGATAGGTGGACATTTGGCTTCACTATTAAGAATCCTTTTTAGATTCACGGGGGGCCTATTTTGAGATTTTCTTCTCCCTCTCTCATTTCTCTCTTTTTTAATCTTGTTTCGCTTCTCTCACTCCCTCCCACATGAAGTCGTGATTACACTGATGTCTGAAAACGAGATATACGGAAAACCTGTGTCAGTGAGGGGATGCAGTGCTGCTGCAGGGCCCGCCATAGGCATGTGTTCCCCGTCGCTGTGTGGCTATACGGTGTGCGACTGTGTGGCTTTATCGCATCAGTCGGCCAGCGGTGGGCCTGTTGGATTTGTTTGTTTAGTGGCAGAAGGCCAAAGCGCGTTACATAAGAAGCACTCAGTGCAGCAGAGACACCTGCCTTCCTTGCAGAAGGAACATGACAGCGGGTTTCTGTCCAGACAGACTGTGGAGGTGCGGGGGGGGGGGGGGGGTGTGGATGTGTGTGTGGAGTCCTCTTCAAAGAGACTTCAATCAGATGCCTGGCTGTTGATACACACGTTTCGGCTGCTGTGGCAATCAGGCCGTCCCCTCTCAGCCCTCAGGTGTGTTGACGCTCGGTGATGTTATCTCCATTTCTGCTTATTTACTTCAGTCGCTCTCACTCACGCACGATTACGTATTTTGGGTAAAAAAGGTTCATCTGCCCTAAAGTTGGGACTTTATGTCGGTGTTTTGGTTGATTGTTGTCATCTGTTAAAAAAAAAACAAACAGCCAACAGCAACAACCGTATCAGTCTTTTGTGATTTTGACCTCCAGAGGCACAAAGACACGACGCCATGTGAGATAAAGCCTATCAGCGGGCTGTGGCAGCTGAAGGTTGTGTTCTCAGCAGCTTGTCCCACGTGAAAAAAAGGATAACAAGTGCACTCACCTCACAATTCACAACGATATTAAAACCTACAATTGCGTTGAGAAATCCAACAACCGGAAAAAGCTTGCAAAAAGGGATAAACAAACAACCTTGACGGGGGTTCGATCGTGTGGGATAGATAACACACTGTGGTGTCGATTAAGAAAGGCCACACCGAAACCATTAGGGCTACACTCTGGGAAACACTTGATTTACCATTAGGGTGGGTTAAGGCGCAGAACGCACAGCATGTAAATTGCACGCGTGTTTATCAACCTCATCTGTTGTTGGGGCAAATTCCGACAGAGGAGGAGGGCAAGCCAGTTTTTTTTTTTTTTTTCCAACAGCAGGCTCCCACGACAGGCGCCACCAGTCCCCACTGGATCAATGATGTGGGGGTAAAGAAGAGACCAGTGTGTGTGTGTGTGTGTGTGTGTGTGTGTGTGTGTGTGTGTGTGTGTGTGTGTGTGTGTCAGTGTGTGGGGAAAGAGAGGGAGTGGATGGAGAGAGCAATAAGGTGGCATCGACCAGAAGAGCACAGTCCCTCTAATCCTAACCCAGTGTATTATGCAAGAGGGGATCAGTTTGGCCCTGCCCCTCCATATGACAGTTCATGCCAGGCGCACACGCTTTTTCACAGAGGGTATAGCCGCTGCTGCGACACCCAACGTGACGAGATCCTTCTAAAAAAAAAAAAATTCCAAGTGCAATTCAAAAGAAATGCGTCCAAATATGAATTCAGTCATGTTTCTTGTCCCGTGGGCTGGAGAGCTGTGTTTGCGCATAGTAGGGACGGCGTGTCACAGTAAGTACGATGCCTCGGGAAGCACTGAACGCTTCACTGATCCCCCGTCAGAGAGGGGTTTTAAAATAAACCTTCACTCAGCCTCTTGTACGTTCAGGAAACGAACATGCTCACCAATGCATTTCACTGTGCAGAGCTCATTCCACCTGCTGGAAGGAGATGCGCATCACCCAACAGTGGGGGGATAAAAAAACTACGCGCAGAGGACATGGCACGGGGAGATGACAACATGGGAATCGCGTGTGCGTGTGTTTGTGTGTGTGTGTGTGTGTGTGCACGCACCTTGCAGAGCTGGAAATGCTCGGACTGGAGGCTCTCCTGGATCAGATGGTTCTCCTGTGGCCCCACTTGCACGGACGGGGTGGAGGAGGACGCCTCTTTCAAGCCGTCCAGCACCTTCCTGATGTTGAACTTCTTCATCTTCACACTGCGCAGACACACAATTCAGAATCAGCCGCACAAGACACAAGGGGGGGGGGGATGCCACTTTCTGATGCACGCACATACACACACACACACACGCGCGCTCTCTATCTCCTGATTCCCTGTGTAAATCTCACATTGTTAGTGCTCGGGCTTTATCGCAGTCTCCATGCTGGAAGGGCTCTGGTGCGCACTGCCTCGCTTACGGGGGCCCCCCCCTCTCTTTGCTTGACGCGGAAATCTTGGAGAATCTGGAGACGGAGGTGGATGAGGAGGAGGAGGAGTAGGAGGAGGAGGAAGAGGAGGAGCGGTGTGTGGATGATGATGATGATGATGATGATGGTGGTGGTAGTGGTGGTGGTGGTGGTAGTGGTAGTGCGTCGGTGGTTAATTCAGCTCGGAGTCCGTGCTGTGCCCCACTGCGTCTCGGTGGCTCCGCTCGTCCTCTCTCGGCGTCTTCCCTCGTCCCTCTCCCCTCCCCTCGCTCCTCGGCGGTCTCTCGGCCGTGCGCACCGCTCAGCCAAGGCGGAAACGCAGAGCAGCGGTGGCGGTGGTACTGCTGCTGCTCCTGCTGCTGCTGCTGACGCTCCTGCGCATGTCTGACAGAGCAGAGGCTTCGACACAAATCCCGCCACCTTGCCAGCCCTCTCTCTCTCTCCCTCTTTCCCTCTCTCTCTCTCTCTCTCTCTCTCTCTCTCTCTCTCTCTCTCTCTATTTCATCCCCTCATCCCTCCCCTCCTCCATTCTCCCTCTCTCCCTCTCTCCCTGTCGCTCTCTCACGCACACTGTTGTAGGTTTTTGCTCCACTGCACCTGGTGATGCTGGTGTTGTTGGGATGCTGCAGCGTTGTGCGTGTTTGTGTGCGTGTTCCTGTGTGTGTGGAGACAGACGGGACTCAAGCCTTCATTCTTTCCACTAAACCCTCGCCCTGTAACCACTCCGCCTCTGCTTGTGTGCCTGCGTAAAAAAACACCTCGCCATGTTCAAGACCACTCCAGCTCAGTGGGCAGAGGATGGATGGAGGGATGGAGGGATAAAGGGATGGAGGGATGGAGGGATGGAAGTGTACTAGTATCCACTGAGGGTTTTGAATAATGGAAACACAAATCTCATTGCACAGCGTTTTTTCTCGGTGGATTTAAGACAGAAATCCATGAAATTTGGCCTCAGTCACACATGAAACGAGGGAGGGAAAGAATCAATTGACCCATTTTACTTGACTCGAGATCCATCAGCACACAGTCCAGTGACTTGGTTCAAAGATGCTACAGGACACATTAGCAGCCCATAAAATAACCCAACAGCTGAGCGAGTCAATGCATCTGTTAGTACCCATGGTGACTATGCTTTCTTAGTCTTGGCGTAGTCCCACAGTCTACCTGTTATTTATAACCCCCCCCCCCCCCTTCCTCTTGATGTGTAGAAGCCTCCACAGCTGCAAGTGTGACTTCATGCAGGAGTAACACTGGCATCGTGAGAAGCTACACTGACGAGGGGGGAGGTTTCTCGAAGCCCCCCTGTGTCTGACAGCCACGGCGACATTAACCCTGAAACAACCTATCAGAGATTAAGGCTGTAAAGTGCTTATTTAAAGGTTCAGTGTGTAGGATTAAGTGACATCTAGTGGTGGAGGTGTGTGTTGCAGCTGAATACCCCTCGCTTCACCTTCCCCCTCCCCCTCCAAACATGAGACAGAACCTGGGATAGCCTTTAATTGTCATAACGACTCCAAAGATGTTAAGTTTGTCCAGTTTGTGTTACTGTAAACATGGCAGCCTCCGTAGAGTGGACCCTCTCCTCATTCAAATATAAAGGGCCCATTCTAGGTTAAAGAAAACAATTCACTAGGATTATTTTATATTCAATTTTGTCAATAGAACCCCATATACGCTCTGGACTAGTTTTCTATCTCCTCCAATGTTCAATGTTGGTATGATGGAGCGGTCAGCTGGCTCAACACAAGAAAGTCCTGCTATGTGTGTGTGTGTGATGGTGAGTGTGAATAGTCCTTTATGTGTGTGTCAGCCCGATGGGAAACTGGTGATTTGACCAGGGTGTGTTTGGCCTGTGGCCCACAGCGTGCTGGACCCACGCCTTGGTAAAGATCATTCTGTAGCTGAACGGCCATATTGGAGCCATCACATAATTAAGGTAGCTTCAGTTTTCCTCGGAAGTGTCATTACTGGCAAACCCAACAAGAATAATTGTGGTTTCTGTCGAGCTGTACATCTCAAAATGTAAACCCGATATCCACAACACTAGGCCGAGGCCAAACGCTCTGTCTTGTACTCTTGAAAATGAACTTCTACAACGTGCGACTCCAAACAAACACCATTGACTCGATGACCTCCCTCATCATGACACTCTATCAGTACTTCTGAAAGCATCTGGACACACTACTCTGAGGATCAACCACCCAGACGATTTGATCTCGAGTTGTTTCCCCTCGGAGGCGTCAGCGAGTCGAGCTCCGAGCCTCGGTGCAGCTGCGTTTGGCCGTAAGGTCACGGATGAACGTATCATCCTTGACAATCTCAGCTGAGGCCGCTCATGCTTGAGTGACACTGACATTGCCACCTGTCTGGGCTGTTTGCTAACATGCTCATCCCCGACAGGTCCCCGCCGGCAGCAGGGACGGGGGTGCCGTAGTGGAAGTAATGTCTGTTTGCGTGCTTGCTGACAACACCTGATGCCAACTCTGTCCCGAAGTCCAAAATAGGGCCTTTCTACATCCACCATAACTGCAACTCTTTATAATCAATGCTGATTATGTGAGCCGGTCTCCGCGTAAGCTGTCCTTTGTTGAGCTGCAGCTGATGTAAAGAATGCATCAAGGAAATGAAGGTGCTACTGAATAAAAGGGCACCAAAAGATATGAAGAGGACCGGGCAGCAAATTATGGATTCAGTAATCATACCAGGGAGGCTCGAGAACAACAGTCGCAATACTGATTTGCATAATGAACTGAAATTGACCAAACGCACCTTCCAACCACAGCGGATATCGCCTGATCCAGAATAAATTACACAGGCAAACAAAGAGGTGCTTATTAGTCAATTCTTGCATGTGTGCGAGAGAGAGTGATGTGTAAGGGGAGGGCTTTTTGCGACTCTGACATCAGTGATTTAATTTAGCACCATTGTGTTGGACCGAGGCCATTCATCTGGCCGCATTGTGTGCATGTGTGAGTGTGTGTGTGTGTTGTATTTGGAGGCTGACTGCTGTATTTGTGTTCTTTGATAAGGCTTTTCCATTGAGGCAGCGCTGTATTCACCTTTTTTTTCCCGAAAAGGGCAAAGTGCAAGAGAGCAGGAGGATAGAAAAAGAGAGAAAGAGGGGGAAGGGACAAACGGAGGTGTAAAATCTCAAATTTTTCCACACTGAGAATGCAAGCAGTGACACCAGAGCAGAAAATGGCTCTTAACTCTTGGAGCCAAAAATATCCATCATTTTAAAGCTGCCATCTTGACCTGGTTGGAGCCAGAGGACATGGCACGGGGAGATGACAACATGGGAATCGTGTGTGTGTGCACGTGTGCGTGTGTTTATGTGTGTGTGTGTGTGTGCACGCACCTTGCAGAGCTGGAAATGCTCGGACTGGAGGCTCTCCTGGATCAGATGGTTCTCCTGTGGCCCCACTTGCACGGACGGGGTGGAGGACATCTAATCGAACATCTGCCAATATCTGAACTACCTGCCTACCTTAAATGACAGAAACCATCTTTAAGGGGGAAAAAAGATTGAACGTGTACTTTGATTTTCTAGTTTTGCCTGTGTCCCATCCACTAACATGGATGAGGTGGACACCTATACTGCAGCCAGCCACCAGTTGGCAATCAAGACGCTTTGTAGCTTCACTTTTGGGTAGCTGTCATGTCGTCCAGGTCGTATACAGACTATGGGGAAAAAGTATAATCTGATTCCACCTACAGCATAACAGCAAAGTTTCAGAGTGACAGCCTGCTGGTCACTGTGCTCTGACTGTTCCAACAATCCATGTGTTTTTCTGGGTTGATGTAACCATGTAACCGAGGTTGTTTTATTTTTTTAACCATTTGGCTGCTGAGTATTTGTGAATTCCTGCTCAACCCTCTCCAGACACCCAGCATCGTTTCAACGCTTCTTTCAAATCTCCCCCTGTCTCACAGTTAACTCCCTTCTTAAGATCAACTGTGCCGACTAATAACATCAGTGGAAAACACTCTGCCGTCCATTATCTATGAATTATCATTCAACCCAACAAGCCTGGGACGTGTGCACAGTGAGCACATACGGATCTCACAGCCCTCATGTACATTAGCCGAGCGCTAATTGAATGCTAATCCCGGGTCAGAGGTGAGCATGGATGAGCCGGGAGAATCTACAGCCTGACGACCACGACTGACTGTATCAAACAGCTCGTGCATTAGTCTCCTGCCCGGGCCTGAGATCAAAGGACGTAATTATACATCAGCAGGGGCTCAGGTACACGTCAGGCAACATGAACATGGTAATAAAATACAGTTTAAGCTACATCAGTGTATAGTTGACATGTTATTTTAGAGCTTATGTAGAAACACTAGCATGGCAGAGGGGAGGGGGGGGGGGAGTGTGTTGTTGGACTGCATATTGTAGAGTGAAGCGAGAAAACCGACCTACACATGCACATTTGCATATATTACACAGATGTTTGCATAAAGATGATGAATTTGCATCTGCATACGTCACACACATGCATCTCGACACTCCGATCCTACAGGATAGGATTATACGTTCTCTCATTCTGCAAGGTTGTAGTTTTAATTATATTGCCGTCACACTTTTTATGTAGTTGTGTACTTATTGATTTTTATTAAATGAAAGCAGACACATCAAGTGTGAGGTTACATAGGCCGACAATGCTCCGATGCTTGCACATATGCAGGGGAGAGGGAAGTGTCCTTACACACAGACCGTTCACCTCTGGTGGATTCGAGCCACTTAAAATCTCACAGATGACCTAACAGGGAGGGAGCATGTCACACTCCAACACACTCAAGACTGATCCGTCCCCAGCACCACACTGCGCAGCCCCAGAGCCCAGCACCACAGCCCTGTGTGACCCCTGCAGCGGCAAAGTCCCCGCGCTGTCTGCGGAAAGTGCGAAACCCAGGGGGACACGGGGGGGGGGGCAACGAGGAGCCGCTAAGAGTCGGGGCGTCTGCCTGTCATGCAGAAAGGCTGCAGGGACAAGGACCTTCCGCCCCCTCGCTGACAGCCGTAGTTAATCAAGCGAATCATAGCACACCTGAGTTTAGCGCCTCCGACCCTGAGCGTCCCTGCGGCATTCCACCACTGTGTCCTCATTCAAAAGGCACTGTGTGCACGGAGTGTAGCACTAAAGAACACACGCTCACACAAAATGCTGGGGGCTCGTGATTAGAAGACACAAGTCAGAGGAACTCCGAACTCACAAAAGAGTTCAAGAGCAAAGAGGAAATATATCAATAACACGCACTCACAGACAGGCAGACAGTTACACACACACACACACACACACACACACACACACACACACACACACACACACACACACACACACACACACACACACACACACACACACACACACACACACACACACACACACACACACACACACACACACACACACACACACACACACACACACACACACACACACACACACATCCCAAGGGGACTGTAAGTTAATGAGCTACTGCCCTTAAGGGAACACTTGATTGTCTCTGCCTGGTTAAATAGGAGGATCCTTTCAATGTCAAACATCCCCTGTGCAAACACATGTGTTGCACAAGGAGGGAAACAAAACTGACAGGTACATGTGTCTATGGCCTTCCCCACAGCCCCCCCCCCAGCCCCCCCAACAACCGCTGCGGTTACAGAGGGGATTATACATATGGATGGGATGATAAAAGAGATCAGGAGGCGGGGGGTGGAGATATTGAAAACACCAGAAAGCCGTCATCACATACATAGTGCTCCTGATCAAAAAGCTCCAACAAGCAGGAGTTTACGATTCTAGCGCCCCACCTCATTTCTTAAAAGAGAAGCAGAGACTGTAAAGGTTTCATCAGGCTTTCAAGGTCACAAGGTCGTGTGTCCTCAACAGCCCCCGGGGATGGATGTGATACACACTGATAGCATGTCTCCACTCTATCATTTCCAATAATCAGTCAAGGTGATACGCTGACAATCAACACACACACACACACACACACACATGCACTCACACACGCACAGCACAACACAACACAACACAACACAACAAACACACACAGTCTACTGTCAGTCCCAGTCCCAGTCCTCAAGTGGAGCAGGTAGAAGGTATCACTGGTATTAGGTTGGATGAAGAACTGAAAGTATCACTAGACCTTTTTTCATATAGACAGACAAGTATATAAGGGAAATAAGGTGTGTGTCTGTGTGTGTGTGTGTGTGTGTGTGTGTGTGTGTGTAAGAGAGAGAGAAAGAGCGGTTTCCTGTCCTGTTATCAGCGATGGCAGCGATCGATGCTGAGCACAGGACCGGATATCGATGACTCTGGTGTACAGCTCCCCCCTGTCGGGTCGGCTCTGATCAGTTCAGCACTTCACCACAATCATGTGCGTGTCGCTGAACCGCTGTGTGGCAACAGGGTGAACTGAGAGTCGTCTCTATCAACACATAAAGAGGGAGGTTAAAGGAGATCAATTATGCTCCTTTCCGAGTTCTTCATTTTAATTTGGGGTTATCGCTTGAAAAGGTTTATTACTCTCCTCATTCTCTTCATTGCTGCAGCTCCTCTTTTCAGCTGCCGCCTGAAACACTTGACTTTAGCTCCTGTCTCTTTAAGAACCCCTCTCCCGAAAAAAAAGGCCCAATCTGCTTTGATACCCTCTATATATCAAGAGGGTCGAGGGAAATCCAGCTCGTGAGCATGAAAAGCACAACCGAACAACGTTGAGTTCCTTTTCTCTGAGGGCGACAGCGGGGAGATGGTGAGCCGCCACTCATTCCGCCCTCCGATGGTAAATGAAACCGCACAATTATCCCCTTGTGATTGTCGAAGGCGACTGCTCAACTCAATGAAGTGGGATGAAACTTTAGAGACCCGTTTTATTGGCAACCTGACACCCCCCCCCCCCTTCTCTGGTGTGTAAACTGAGTGTGCACCACAGAATTGACGCGATCACCTCTGACGAAGGGCAATCGGGTTTTGATTCCCCCGCAGCCTCTGTGATGCTATTTCAGGAAATTGTGTGTATCCTCCCGTTCAGTCAATCTATCTGTGAGACTAGCTTTCATCCACACACATGAGGCTGAGGTAGGGCTTTAAAGTAGAGACATCAAATGATGCAGGATTTGTGCTAAACAGGTTTTTGCTGAACACCGCCAAGCGCACATGAGCGGATATTTGCGTACAGACAACCGAAGCACTGTTCATTTGAAGTAAACACTTTGGATAGACTGTGACACGACAGGAAGTTGCATCCGCTGCAGCCTGACAAGCACGACAACTTCCTCTTTAATAGCCACAGACGTGCAGTTTTCAACAAAACAGCGGCCGTCAGAAACAAGTCCCCTCATATCAGGAGAGGTTAGTCTAACTGTCAGTGGATGTAGCCGTAGCCTAAAATATACCAGAAGGCGACTCAGAAGCAAAAACTGATTTTGATGTGTGTGTGTGAGTGTGTGAGTGTGTGTCTGTGTGTGTGTGTGTGTGCGTGTGGACACATGTAGTGATTCGTCCACTCACAAGACCCTTCGCCAAGCTGGCCCACGGACAGTTCATCCAAATCCTCCCTGATACGAGGCTCCTCGGCCCTGCTTCAATATTGACTCAGTTTGACCTTCAAATAGAAAAAATACCAATCTGAACAAAGTACTATCTGAGAGTCGAGGGAGGATCTTGTAGACATTGATAAGTAAGCCCCACTGGGAGATGAGGAAGACGCCTAATCTGTGCACGTTACACTGGAACACACTCTTACGTGGGATTTATTACTCTGTGAGCCTCTTGTCACCTTAATGTGATGAACTGTTTTACTTGCTTTATTCCCTCTGCACCCACACAAGTGGACCCCCCCCCCCAAAAAGGTGGTAGTGCTGCTGGCGAGTGGGCCAAAGAAAGGCAAGATGATGAAATGGAGTTCTAAAGACGGAGGCTGCGACCAGGTCAGTGTTTTCTGTGTCTGTAAGTCCGGGGGATCCCTCCAGCCTCTTATATGCGGGTTACATTAAATCATAAAGGCTTTTGGATTACTGCAGTTAAGCCTGGGTGTCAATCTGTGAGCTCTCACCTTTTTCCTTTCAGCGCCATATCTTTCTGGCACCATGAAGACGTGGTCATCCGCTCCTCCTCCTCCTCCTCCTCCTCCTCCTCCTCCTCCTCCTCCTCCTCCGAGCCGAGTCTGAGCCAAGGAGGTACAAGATTTTCACTTTCAGGGAGTCTTTCTCTTCTGAGGCTTGTCAGCATGGACCCCCTGAGATGTTCTGTCCCTTTGGGAGGGAATAACAACAATGGGACAATGTCACAGTATGTTTAGGTAATAAGCCAAAGGAGGCTGTATCCCTTTGCAGCCAACTGGAAGCGTATATGTGTGTGTGTGCAGGGGGTCGAGGTATTATCCACGTTCTCAGGGACTTAAATCGGTTTAATTACACTATGACAATATGGGGACTTTTCCATTTTAAAGTGAAGACGTGTTTAGGGTTAATTAGTCAATGAGACGTCCTCTGAAGTCCTCAAAACATGTGTCTGTGTGTATTTACGTGTATGTGCAAGGCAGCGAGAGGTGAATGGAAAAGTAAGAACACAAGACTCTTGAGGATTTGAAGGGCGCTGCGTTCCCATTGCACGTATTACAGATGCATAGATTAAATGTAAAATACGTCCACAATTTTTGTGAGAATGAAAACCACTGGGTCTATAATTGAGAGATATAAACTTACGTGAAATTCATTGCAGGGAGTTAGATTGGAAAAAATCCCGGCGATGTGTTTGTGCACGCCCTGCGACAAGATGGTGACCTCTGCAGGGTGCACCCCCGCCTCCTGGCAAATGTCAGCGGGGGATTAGCTCCAGCTCCACGTGGCCCCGGACAGATAATGGGTATAGATGATGGATGGATGGATAACTGTGCATTAAATGAGCACGAGTCTCTTTGGTTCAACCCATACCTGGAGTGTCCCCCTGGAGCCAGGACATCTGTCTCTCCTTTCAGCCATGACGCTGATCTAAGAGAACCTTCTCCATGGTATTGAGCGTCTTATCTCCGTTAGGTAGGAAAGCAAATGAGCTAATTTCCCGAAATGATTAACAATTCCTTTCAAACCAGCAGAGATCTCCTGCATCTGTGGCTTCCGAGTAGCCAAGAGAATGACAAGAGCATAAAGATTCGTTGAGATGTTTTTGTTGTTGACTCAAATTGATTTCTTGTATACTTTAGCTGATGGGTGCTAAATTGCTGCTATAGAATTGATGAGAGACTTTAATCAGCTTACTTACACATGCAGGAACTGACTGAAACAGATCCTGACTCCAGATAAAACCACTTGAGGGGCTGATGAAAGTGGGAGTGGACGGCGTCGCAGATTTAATGAATCAAAGTCGTTTGTAGGAGCGCATGAGTAAATGAGAGAGAAATCCCAGTCAGGCCATATCCCTGCAAGAAACAGACCTGTCATCATTCACAGACCTAACAGCACAATGGCTGATTAAAGCATTATTGCCTCCAAATTGAAAAGTGAATTAAAGAGCCACCGCAGTCTGGACACACCGCGTGGGGGGAGTGTGTCTTCTTTCACTTAGTTTCATCATCCGTCCATGTGGGTCCGTTTACCAATCAGAGATCTACCCATTACGTGTGGGAAAGTCAAACGCACGCACAAACCGACTGTCCCGTTGCTTTTCAAGGTCACACCAGAGCTCACAACACATTTGCATCAAACCACCAGCAAACAGCTGCCAATTAACAAACAGCCTCTGCGTTAACACACACGCGTCACTGCCAATTACACTGTTGGGAGATCTCTCTCACACACCCAACCACTATACCTCAGTCCCACTGGAGACGGAAGAGATGGAGGAGAAGGAGGAGGAGGAGGAGGAGGGGGAGGAGGAGGAGGAAGAAGAGGAGGAGGGTTTAGGCGTACAGCAAATAACAGCTGATGTTTGGGGAATCGAGGAATCTATCAGTGGAGCGGGAGCGGTGGGGGCGGAGAGGATCGGGAACGTTCTCTGCCAGGAACAAGACTTTCAGGATCAGCTCTGTCACGCAGCCACGGGGGCAGAAATGGTGGCTGGCGAGAGGAGGCCTGACAGACTGAGCCGGCACATTGTGAGGTACACACAGCACAGTGGCACACTTTTATGAGCAGAGAAAACACTGAGTAATGTACACAGGCGGACAGAGTAGAGCACTGGGCGAAGGTGTTTTTCCAGAACTAAGGTCTTAAGTCATATTCTGCGTTTTCCTAATCTGGCTCGAACATCATAATGAAAGGGAATCATTTCCACACACAATTTGAATAAGGGCGTCGTCAGCAACAGGCAGCAAAAAGCCGTGGAGCAGAGCAGGTTGCTGCTGCAGAGTGACTGTGCACATGCCCATAAATACAAGGAACAAAGAATTATGTTCATCCTGCCTGTCTTTTACACACACACACACACACACACACAAACACGCACATCCCCACTCCCATCCAACTCCAAAACGTGCATACACACATGGCGAAATGATCATTTTCTTCATGCAGCAGCACAGAATTGAACTATTCATTACTGTCAACCTTGAAAGCAACCTGGTGCAGGCGTGGTAATGAGAATTTATTAATGTCCACAGCCACTAGATGGCACCATCTCCCCTTTCATTTCCAATTTGGCTTCCCATTCGTCAGCGGCTCAGCTGACCCTCGGAGGGACGACCGGCAGGATGCACTTCATACACTCAGCGGAGATTAAGAGAACTTGTTTTTTATCTCCACGTCTTTCTTTAACAAAAACATAACAGATTGGTATGAAAGAATAATTTAATGCACATTAGCAGCCTAACCATCTGATCTGAGACACTTCAGCCGGGAGATCTGCCCTCGCTGCATTATCATACACATCCCTTTGTGTTCGGCCTCCGACACATGGACTCTTGTGGTCTTCTATCAATCAGACAATCAATCAGCACCACTCAGCTTGTGGGAGGGTGGCTGTACCCAGCATGCCTTGGGTCGCGCAGTCGATACAGTGACCTTCAAGAAAACAAAAGACTCGCGGGGTATATTCAGGCGAACTGGGCATCCGAGTCAACGTCATCCCTTACCAATCCGACGGCTTGACACTCTCACTGGGTTCACATGTCCGCACACAGCCTGTGGAAGCCATCTGGTAATGTGGAATTGATTTCATTTGATATGTTCTACAGGAAATACAAAGATTGGGTTTGTAGGCGAACAGTGGCTCTGTCAATGCAAGGCATAGGAGACGGATGAAGAACACATGTATACCTATAAGTCCTTGTTTTTGTGGTGGCAATTTCTGTGAATCAAGCACAAAGTCAAACACTTCTTCCTGTATGTTTAATTCAGCCTCTGCAGATGGCCTCACAGTACAATCACCTGAATGACATGTAGAAATGAGCAAAGAACATTGGTGAGGTCTGTGATCTTACAACCCACAGCCCCCCTCCCATTGGGTATGTGTGTCTTATCAGGGTGGGAGACATCCTGCCTTCACGTCTCTGTGGACCAGATCCCAATCAAGCAGGCCATCAAGTTCAAATCTCTGAGCAATAGACTGTCAAGGTGAAGTTCCCCTTCTAGATGAACTATGTGGTCAATCTTCCACACACACACACTTCTGCTCATGCAATATCACATCCACAAGTGACAGAATTTCAATTACATTTTCATATCCATAGAGTGAGTAAACATAAGAAGGAGATAGTAGCCGTCGCAGCTTTGAATCAAGTGCAGTAACAATCTTTTCCTCAAGCCAAAGCCTCGAAGCTGTGATTAAACGAGGTTCTTTCAGTGTTCGAACAGACTTGTTGAGAGGAGAACTGAGACAGGAAGCCGCTGCCAATGACCATCATTTCTTCTTGCCAGATTTCTTGGCACTTTTGCTCGAAAGAACGGCGGGGTTTGTTTTTTCCTGGACTGCGTGCTGGGCCTCCTCCAGCGCTTGTTTCTCCTCTCGGTCCTTTTTCACGGCCGCGATCAGACGGCTACTAAAGGCCTTGCAAGCGTTGAGAAATTTCTTACGCCGCTGCCACAAGAGCGCCTGGAGACAGGGGAGAGAAGCAGAGAGAGAGAGAGAGAGAGACAGTGCAGAGTCATGTTTAACCAGCGGGACAGGGAACTGACACAAAGACGCTGTCACACTGTGAGGGACAAAGATGCTCATTAGTGTTGTCCACGTCTACTATTTCACCAACCTGCATGTTGTCGTATATCTCCAGCTGGCTTGTCATGAGCTCCTTCCGGTCGAGCTCCTGCTGTTCTCGCTGTTCCCGCACGTTTTCTCGAACCAAGCGGTAGCTCTGGATCTTTTCTAAGCGCTCGTTCTCCTCCATCTTCTCCATTTGTGTGTCCATCAGCACGGGAAACTCTTTGTGGCATCTGCGATCATACAAAGGGACTTAATACAATGAGTATAATCCTACTATGATGTTTTTTTTACACCTTTTGGATATCATTTCTTACAAGAATGTTAATATTGTATAGTTCAAAATAGATATAGCGTCATGCAAATTGCAAATGTTTATCGACTTGTAAAAGGGATATTTTGGGAGTTAAATTGTCATCTCAAACTATTGTACCTCTTATCAAATTTCACCAGGTTGCAGATTTTACAGACAATTTTTTTCTGAGATGGAACAAGCGACAATGTTGACACAGGCAGAGCAAATAAAAATGGAAATGTGGCAGATAAGTGCAGAGGGAAATGATAAACTCAGTTCCATGCCTTATCTCATATCCCAAGTTGTGTATCTAGATCGATATCAGTGAAATCTATTGGGATTTGATTAGAAACACTGTGTGTGGGTATTTCCCTGGAAAGATTTTGTGCCTAAAATGTAATTTATTTGTGTGTGTGTGTGTGTGTGTGTGTGTTTGCATGCCAAGACAGACAGGAGCTGCAAAAGATGGAGGAAAAAACGTTTGCGAGGCAGTCAAGGTGTGTGCGTTTAAACACACACACACACACACACACACACAACACACACACACACCTACACGGGAGGTCAACAGGAGATTACCAGTGTTAAATGTGACTTCCCATTTCCTGAGCTGACCTTAATCAAGAGGCGAGGCCAATAGAGGCGATGATGAGAGTTCATTTGGGTAATGAACACGGTCATGTTCCCACTCTATCACTGGGTTTAACAACATGTGTGCTAATGCTGGAGAGATAGCGCGTACGTGGTGTGAAGCTGTCACGTGCCCTGCAGTGTGTCTTTGTGAGACAGAGTTGTTTTGCAGACTCCTCTAATAGACTACACCTCGGGATCTCTCTCTCTCTCGCTTCCTCGGCTCGGAGAGCAGGTCACAGCGCAAGCAGCCATTAGCGGCTGGGCCCGGACCCACGTGTGGACAAAAACACACACAAACACACCCACACCAGCAGCGGGTGGAGAGGTGATGGGTGAGGGGCACATCTCATTGGAGCGACGGGCTCGTTGGGGTCCTGAAATAGCTCTCTAATTACCAGACCCAAATATCACCTCATTTATCACAGAGAGGGACGGACAGAGGGAGAGTAATGGGAGACTCGGGGGGGGAGCGGAGGAGGGAGACTCTTCCCTTCTGAACACTCGCCGACAAATGTCACAAGCCGACACTTCACATGTGTCACAAACGAAAATACAATAATCCTGTTTTCATGTTAACAATGTTATTCACGCCCTGGCAGATAACTGTCCAATAAAAATGTTGCTCTGAGTGATAATACTAATTGGGGTCCAGTTATATGGTGGAGTCGCTGCAGTGCAATGCCGCAGGGGACACAGATAACAACCCCCGGGAAGACACAGCATCAGACAGTTGTTTATAATTTGGGAGCCCTATTTAACACCTGCAAATATCAAGGATATATATTTTTTTAAACATTATATTGTGAGATTTGCTCCAGAGGTTGAACATATTTGAGCAAGGACAAGATTTCGTTCTCTTTTTTTTTCTCTCAACGTAGCCGATGTCTGGTGTTTACAGTTCTATACATCGGATACATCCCCATCCTCTGGAGTCATTGCCCTTTCAGGTCAGGGAAAGTGTATAGTCTTGTTACACTGCTGTTCACAGAACTGATGGGAGCAAAGGTTACGGACAAAACCAATTTGCTGATGGGGAGCAGGATGCTGGTATGTCCAACAAGACATGCATGGTGAACATATACATACATGCAGAGGGATACAAGAAACCCCAGGTCTAGTGGAGTCAGGCCTTTCAGCTCAGGCTCACAAAGTGAGAACAGCAAAGTGATTCAACAGCTGCATTAGGCAACTGGACCACACACTGCATATTCCCCACAGGAAACACAAGAAACTGCCATTTCAGAAATATACAAGAGGAGGAGTCTTGGCTCTTAATGTATTGTTATCCAACTCTGGCCTCTGAGCGCAGAAACTAATGTGTCTGTTGGAACAAGCTGAACTGAGATCTGTTTATATAGAGGAACGCAAGGGACCAGAAAAATAACTGTTCTTAATACAGCTTCTAGATGACAGATACAATATATATATATACATATATGTAGTTGTGGGCTATAATTGTTTTGTTTGATATTTCTAAAGAGTGAACAGACACAAGAAGGAGACAAGAGCAGTCGCAGGGACAAACTTTTGCTGTTGTTTCATCAAGTACAAGCAACGAAGCTGTGATTAAAAAAAGATCCTCCAGTGTGCCAACAGACTTGTTGAGAGGAGAATTGAGACAGGAAGCTGGTGCCAATGACCACCTGTCTTCCTGCCAGCTCTCTTGGCACGTCTGTCCTGCTGCTGCGTGCCAGGCTCAACTCAGGTCCGTTATAGAACGGTACCCAAGCAGCCATCGTGGTGCAGCAAAGGAAATCTGAGAATTCTGCGACGTACATGCATGTGTAACCTGTGATGGCTACGGTTTGCTTTCAGGATTTTTCCCATTTTATACTCGTGCTGGCCAAATAAAGTATGCAGAGAAATCGATGTAAAGAATGAGAGAAAGGGTGAGAAAGCAGTAGAGCACCTGATAAAGGGCGTGTAGTCCATTTGGGTAAAGGTGAAGGAGGTAGCCTGCTTCTGATTGGCTGGAGAGGTGGGAGGACCAGATGTCGGAACAGCTATAAAAGAAACTTTTATTAAAGGGCTTAATTTCAAACATGTGACAATCAAAACAGAGAGTGCTGAAATACATACTTGTGAGTTTGGTACCGAGCTCTTCGCCGTCTACTTCTTCTTCTTGACGTTGTTCTTGGTTTAGAAATTCGAGACGAGACCGTTGAGCCTAGAAAGACAGTGAAGAATTCTGTTTAAGTTGCATTTACTAATTTCTAAATACATCTTTCCAAACTTTACTTTTCACATTCCTACAGGAGATCCAATAGATGGGAAAAGGGCCATAAAGATGATGAGGGGTCACCGTGAATCTCCATTTCAAACTCCATGTTACCTTGGCAGAGCGGCCGGGCTCCGCTATCTCCCAGGCTCTTTTAATGAATTGAATCTGGTCCACTCTCGCTGTGTCCTTCTTCACCTCCACGCTCTCCGCTTGACTCTTGTCGCTGACCACACGCAGCGTCCAGTGCGGCTTAGTCAGGTCAAGGCTCTGCACAGGGATACACACACAGGCAGCACAGACTAAATGCATAATGCACACACACAGGCACACAATCATGTCCCAGCTGAAGGTCACTGCTCCACAATGCATGATGATGATGTCTCTTTCAATGAGCAGCTCAGACAGTCTGGCACACAGACAGACAGACAGAGCTAGGATTACATTATAGGTCCTGTTCATCTCTTTTGTCTTTATTGTAAATAGCTGAAAAATATTTTTTGACTTTGTTTCCTCAGCAATCATTTTGTCCTCTACCTTCAGCAGTGTTGCGCTGACAATGCTGGAATAAATATTCGAAATGGAAATTTATTGAAAGTGGCCAGTATTCGAATGTGCCTTGCAGATTTCAATGGGTTTAGAGTTTGACATGTAGAGCTGTGGAGAATAAAAGGCATCCGAAGTGGATCAGACATTTATCAAACCATGGCCGTTACTCTGAGAATCACAGGCCACACGATTACAGGGCGTTTTAAAACTACTGACTCCTACTCAGTGTAAATACATGCAGGTCGTCTTGGCAGCTGCAGGAAGTCTGATAAGGTCACTTTCTCCTATTAACATTTCAGAGTTCACTTACAGCAGAGTCGACCAAATATGTAAATACTGACCTGCCTGATGAAATAAACTATAATAAATATTGCAACAGAGGTGCAAGAAAATGAGTTCAACAACAACCTCGTTATTTTGGCGTGGATGGCAAATTGTGACGAGGAGTTAAATATGCACTTCACTGAAAGTGCCTGAACCTCCTGAGCTCAATAAGAGTTACAAATACTATCTTTGCATATTGTTGTAAAGTTTTTACGAGACAACAACCACTGAACCTTTTCCAAACATGACAGGACTGTGGAAAATACATGTGGGCGTAAGTTAAGAGTGTGTTCTGAGTGCATTTCGTCTGTTGAATTTGCCCACGCTGCAACATAATTGACTACAAGTGCACCTTATATTTAATACCTATCTATAGATGTTGTTTCTAATTTATAGCTGGCCATGTTGTGGTGTTTTGTTTTGTTGTGCGTCACAGTGCTGAAGTGATGTCTCACCGTTTCCGGCTTGGAGCCAGATTTGGGCGTGGCACGTGGCTTCCCCTTCTCCTTGTCCGCTTCGCCTTTGCGGTGGCCTTTGAGCGTGCTGGATGAACCCTTCGAGTTCTCTGGCTTGTTTGCTACATTCAGCAAAAAGAAGGAATTAGGTAAACTCATTTTTCTATTGTCATCTTCAAAAACTGCTGTGTACTACTAGCAATATGCTGTTGAATATGACATGTAAAAGCACTGTTATCATAAATATTCAATTGAAAAAGGTTTCAAAAGACGACTCTTTCCTTCTTGGAATTCTGAAATCAAGGAAATGTTTTTAGGTGCATATAACTTAACATTTGTGTAAAAATTAAGAGACTCCCATAAGTTTGGCATGTTTTGATAGATCTAATTATAGTGTAAAAGGCTAAAAAACCTTGTTTGACAATTCATTCCACATCCATTCATAGAACCCTCTTCAGAAAGAACCTCAGCAGTTTATCCAACCTGAGTAGAACACTCTGCATGTGTTGTGTGTTTGTTTGTGTGCTAGATGGCACTGTTGTACTTTACAGCAGAAGGTGAGCACCAGTCCTCAGCACAGCTGAAGCATCAACTCTGAGGCTCCCTTCTCTGATACAGAAAGGCATAATAATCCATCATTCAGCTGACACCCTCTCATTCTGCCCGAGCAGCTTTGGTGCACGCTCATTGAGTAACTCTTATCTCAAGTCATACAGAAAGCTTAACGTTCAAATTGGATCCAAATATCAATGAGTGTAGCTGTAATTTGGGATTAATTGAAAAACTGATTTTCATGCAGTTTGTGTACTCTCGTATTACCACAGTTATTGACAGCATGGGGGTCGACAGGAGAATGAAAGCGACATCTGACTGGTTTAAGGTGTATTTACTGGGGTTTTTAAAGCAGAGATGCATGTGCACGCTTGAAACATGCGCAGTACAGTGTTTGGACTGCAGCTTGTTAAACAGCTTGTTAAAGTGGTCTCAAAGCTTGGCATGGCATGTAATGATTGTGTGCATCCATGTAGCATGTAGGGAGCATGATCAAGGGCACAGCCTCACCACTGAGACAGAGTTAAACTGGGTGAAATTAATTCACTTTCCTGCTGAGATATTTCCCAGGGCACCAGGGGGCAAGAGCCAACTTCATTTGACTTCCCATCGACCCACTTTCACAAGCTAATCGGAAAAAAAAACACCACAGAAGACCCATGTGGACATTGGCCTGCACGTACGTACACACACGGCAAATCTGCGCACACAACCTTAGCAAGGTCACAAATCTATGAGGAGAAAATGCATGCAAGTGACCATTACTGGAATAAATAACTAGGTGGGTTTTGCTCTGTAGTCATAATACATCTAATATCTGGCTTGAACATTCATCCATGCCCCAAAAAAGCCACACACACAGATCATCTGCAGATTTCATGCCATGCAAACAGGATGGGTAAATACGAGAACCATTGTCAGGAGCAATGAGAAAAGCGAATGAGGATTCAGCGACAGCCGGCTGGGCTTTCTCTCTTCAGGCAATCATGCAAATTGTCAAGCATGCAGCACCTTTTTCACATCAACCTCCACCCGCGACGCAATTAATTCGTCCCCTCAGAATTTTTAAGGAGCTTCTGCAAAATTTCAAAGCTGCGACTTGTTTCAATCGATCTAATTTGTGCAGCGTGATTAAAGGCAGTGCAGCAGAGATGGGGGCAGAGGACAGGATTAGCGCCTCAGCCAAACAACCAATGGGCACAATATCTCCCACTCTGATCTGTGAAAGCAGTTGTATTCATTTGCAGACCCCTGGCTGGCAGAAGCAAAGGAAGGAAACTGCATCGGCCTTGGCCCCTGACACTGCCTACTGAGTATCCGCCACATTTCACACGTAAAACATAAATAAGCAGAGTAAAACAAAATAAACACGAAGGGCATACTAGACAATTAATTCATAACCTAGGGCTGAAAAGCTGGAAACTTCTGAAAGCAATAACAAAAAAAGATAAAAACAGCAAATATATGGAGATGTCTCAACCAGACATTGGTGAATGTTTAGACTTAGTTTCGATGTTCAGATCAAGATTGATTGTGTTGGTGTAGCATTTGTCTTGAGTATGTACCTCTCATCTCATTCTTATGCAATTCTTTGAGGTGATGGACAAAATCCCACTGAGCTTCATCCAAATCCCAGCTCTTATGAAGCACCGCTGCCTGCACCACATACGTACGATCCTGCGAAAAACAGTCAAGCAAAGTCAACGGACAAACTTCTTCAATACACTTTAAAACACACCATAGACACAGGGAGCATGACGAACGTGGAATACGGCACGTTGAGCTGAAAGCCGACATGTGACGAGTGCTATTTGTGAACATACAGCTGCAAACTGCTGATGATTCAGAGAGAGACACAGGGATCTTAAAGAAGAAACATCACATTTTGTGTTTGCTGTTCTCTGCCCTCGTTGACAGAAGCACATGCTTGGCACAAAAGGAGAGGAGGCAGTGGGCTTGTTAGCCAAGATTATATCAGGAGCGGTAACTCCTACATCCATCACACTGAGCAAAGAGGACAGAACTCAGACCGCAGTCCAAGGTGAGACTAAACTAATGCAGAGAGACGCATGCTATAAAAAAAAGCCAATTATAGTTTTTTATATATAGTATATACTGTGTATAGTTCATAGTTGCAATACAGCCTAATACATTTTTTTTAATCGATGTAGTTTGTGTTATAATGTATTATGTACACACTATAGGAGACTTCAATCCATCATTAGTGTGCATCAATATGTCTGCTGTGTGTCCCTGTGGTGCGGAACAGAGCTTTCATCACTGCCCCTTCGCTCTAAGTCTTGATCAATGTTTCTAGTCCTGATCGATAGCTGTTTATTTTGGCCTGCCGCTGATCTGTGAGATCTGACATGATCCGTCTCATCACTATTGATGCCACTACAGTGGTGTGTCACTTCAGAGGAGAGATTCATCTTCCTTTCGTGTCAGAAACGGCTCAATTCACCACGGTGTCATGAGATTAATTGGGGTTATTCATAAGGTGAGAGCAGTTGCTGAAGGACTTTGAAAATAGGTGCTTTTTCTCCGCATGTATCACTGACAAAAAAAAACTAAAACCAAGTCTGTTTTTACATAAGTGAACAATGCAGCCAGTGTGTGGACAGTTTTTTTCAATGATGATAGTGCCTGCTATATACTTTGGCAATACACAAACAAATTACAACAGGTCTGTTAGATATAAGACCTTCAGACAATAGAGTGACTCATAAATCATGCACAAATCCCTGCTCCCTGACAAGTGTAGACAGTGACAACAAAACCACCCCTCCGGTCTACGCTGCTCTCTTCTTGCAAATTTTGTCTTGTGTGAGAAGCTGTGTGTGGGTGTGAGTAAGTTCCTCATGTGTGAGTGTGTGCAAGCGCATGCCTGCAAAAAGAAAAAGGCGTTATGTTTAATTTGGAGTGAAAAATTGATATGAACACAGGGAGAAAGAAAGTGGGTGACAGGAGAGAAAGTGCGATGTGTGTGTGTGTGTGTGTGTGTGTGTGTGTGTGTGTGTGAGTGTGCTTGTGTGTGTGCGAGAGTGAGATCGGTGAAGTGTTTGACTAACAACAGCAGATAGCACACAGACAGTGGTCAGTGATACCATAGTCTCTGTGGGAGGCTGGTGAGACAAGGAGTCCAGTTTCTCATCTTTTTGTGGGGGAGCGTCTACCCCTTTGACTCCCTCGTCCTGGATGGGGCTTCTCCTCTGCTCCTGGTCCATCTCATCTGTAACAGAGAGAGAGAGAGAGAGAGATGATAAACTAAGAGGCCATATGTGAAACGGGACGGGAATGATCAGCTATGTGTCAGCGTACGGCTAATGGAAATCCACAGAAAAGCAGTCATTGGATGGAGTCGCAGGTTTTAAAGAGCTATTGTGTGTTGTAGCTTTACTCCCTGCCATCATTTTACTGCTCATTAGGCTAATAGAGAAAAAAGCATATTCATTATTAAGTGTCAGTTCAATCAAATTTATCATAGTGGAAAAGTTTTCAGTGCAATTCAACTTTATTCATGTTGGTGTAAGTATTAAGAAGAGTGTTGAATTATGAAGATGCAACATGCAGATCAGAAGCAGACTGACAAATCTTCTGCCATGAAGGGATTCACTGATTAAGTTATTTTCGATTTTCCAAAAACCGAATGACTGCTCACCTTTGTCAACCAGGAACCAGACGATAGGAATGACCACGTGGCCTTTCCCTGTTTTGCTGGCCACCTCCTTCTCCTGGTCCAGTATCGCCAGATGTATAAAGACATCTGGCGAGGAAGTCTGAATCTGAACTGTTCCCTTGATGTCTTCTTTCACCTGCACAAGGTAACTATGGAAAAATCTCAAATGACTGTGGGCACCATTAGTCTTTATGTTGTCCTGAGCTGAGGAAATTGGTTTGTTTCCACAGCTCCTTGAAGGATTTAGTATGATATGTTTTCTTTGCTTGTTACACCTTGTGTCAAATGATAACACATCTCAGATCATATACTGTAGTGTAAATAATTAATATTTGTAATCACACACATTCAGCCCAAAAAATTAAAATTGAAAAGTGTAAATCCTATGATGAAAATTTGTTGTAGACTCTCAACAAACTATGTATTTTATATTTCTCTTACCGACATATGTTGTTGTCATCATTGGGAATGTAATAATCCCGGATTTCCTGCACTGAGAAATTGTTGAGTGGAGCCTCCCGGGCCAGTTTTGGGAGAGGTTCCCTTGAGCTAATCAGGCGCAACTTCCAATTGAGACCAGCAGGGGGTGATTCAGGTATGACAGCCTCTGCTACGAAGGTGTAGCCAAGCTGGAATGACAGATACAGAGGGATTAAGAAGAAAAAATATTTTCTATTACAGAGGGATTGGGGAGAAATTTAAAACTTGAACCCAGTGATTGGTTAACTGAGACAGGAAACAATCCTCCTTAAATATAAATATATATTTACCCAGTTTTGCAGAATGTACAAAGAAAATAAGCCAAATATACAAAAGCAACCAAAGTGTAAGTGTTGATAGGTTCCACAGACCTTGTTGGGTTGATAGACACGAGTTGCTAGTCTGTTGTCCAGCTCCTCTCCTGTGTCATTATCTATGACGTGCAGCAGACAATTAGGGATCGGGGAGTAAATCTTCGTTACCAGCAGCATCTCCTTAGGTATTAGGAAAACCTCTCTTCACATGAAAGAAACAAGATATACAATAACATTATTAGAACTCTGCGTTATACAAACAGACATTTTCCCGATATTACCTTTATCTGCATATATGAGAGCCAAGCGCATGGCTCAAAGGCAACGTTATGACCTTTGGTGAGAGGTGGACATCAGCCATTGTTACCTGGATTCATCCAGATGTTTCACTGACAAGCCTCAACCTTTAAGTTACAACATTTTCCAACCTGAAAACCAGGATCCAGGAGTTGGCCGTGTCGTGAAGAGACACAGAATAATCATCGAAGGAGATTTTGGTCCATTCATCCCCCTGACACGGGTAGAGCATTGCGTTCCCTTTGGAGTGGTGGTCAATTATATCCCTGTGCAGGAAACACAGGAGACAGCACTTTTAGAAACACACATTTTATGAGAAGACCAAGACATTATCTCTGCTATAAAAAAAGACGACATTGAAGGAGACTATGTAGTATGCACTTCACATCGCAGCATGAACTTTGGCTGAAGTGGATGTTTCTGTCAGTTTCTGTCAGGCTCACAACACCCAACAAACCCCCGCCCTACCCTTCACGCAGACATTAACTATGCTCGGAATGCTCGTGCGCACACATACAGCACTTCCCCAGGCAGCAGGTCATTCAGCAGACGCTGCAAGCCGATTGGAACGAGGAGAGGATAAACAGCAGATGGTACCACTGGGAAAAGATGGAACACAATGTGGAAAATGCTCCCTGCCTGGCCGCCACAGGCCGCCACAACCAGGAGAGAGAGCAGATTCTAGGCATGTGGTGCAACAGGGAGGCTAAACTGATGCCATACGATGTACAAAGCACCGGCGCAGGATTCTGAAGGATATTCTCTCAGATAATGACGCGTCTGATCCATTATGTGCTAAATTAACAAGGTGCATGGTATAAACATCCAAAATCAACATATTAATCATCAGAGTCATTCCAATCATGCCTTTTTTTACCATATGCATGTTTCACGTACCGTAGCATAAATACAGCATTTTCTTCTTCATTCGTCTTAACCTTTGTCCACATGCCTGAAAGGATCTTTGCAACAATGAGGTTCTCCTTCGTGCCTGAATAACACGAGCACACACACACAAACAATTAAAGACAAACAATTCAGGGAAGTTATTTACACTTGGAAAAGGGATTATTCAGACTTATTCCAGAAGACATGTTGAGGCTTTGATAGATGATGTCCGTACGATGTGTTAATGGGTGTGTATGTGTGTTTGCATGTAACTGAGAGGAACGCTCTGAAGGGACAGCTGAAAGATAAATGGTTTCACATCCGACATGTGGCATAGGTGTCCTCATATCCTCCCGCTGAAACGCCCTCCCTCCTCTCCCTCAGCTTTCTCCTTTCAAATGGCCACTTTCCAAAATTGACACAGCCATTGGAATGGCCAAGGCTAGCGTTAGAGAGATGAGATCTCCTATCATCTTTATGACGACAAGAGGGCAACTTAAAGGTGGCATGAGACAGAAAGGGAGAGAGGTGCAAAAAAAAGAGGGGAAGAAGAACAATAAGACTAGAATAGTGAGGCGGAAGAAAGATAAATCGAGATGCTGGTTGAACAGCTAATTTGACTTTTCGAGTTAATAAGTTTAGTTTTTACTTTCCTTTAAATAAAAAGCTTTTCTAAAAGTGCATGCTGACAGAATTTTTTAACACACGATTGGTGTTTCTGCCGTTTCCCTAAGTGGCACTCTGAAAGTACAAAGTGCTCTGACAAGTGAATGAAAAAAATGAGAAAGAACTTAACTATAACAGGTCTGTTTCATAGAAGTCAAGCTATTTCTCCTGTGCGTGTGTGCACTCCTTCTAATGCTGCATAACCAGCGACAGAAGCAGACAGGCTCTGTAATGATGTGGATATTGGGGATATCTGGTATCTTTGACTCAAATTTTCTGGCCATGAAAAACAAGCGAAAAGCTGATTTACATGCTATAGATCAGCACCGTTTTATGCAAATGCTCCATATGTGCGAGTTATTCAGAGGGCGTCAGTGTCATCTGTTGTGCCTGTAGAAGGCGTAGATCGCTTCAAGCCCCGGCAAAAAATAGACAATGTCTGGGCAATGTGTGACGTCCAGTGTCTCCACTTGATTCAACAAACAATTGTGCAAGGTGTAAGTACAAGAATCAGAAAGAAAACATGAATCCAAAGTAAGACGGATAAACAAACTGAGAGAAAAAGCTGCTGTTCCTGTATTTATTCAACCTTATCTTTCACGTGCTGTCATTATTGAGAGATATGGCTGTTGTTGCAGGAATGTTGTGTGCGTTTGTACGAGCGTTTCCTACATGTGTGTATCCCCTCTGTGGCCACCCCTCATCTGTCAGGGTGTATTAGTAAGAGTGGCAGTCTCATCAATACATATTTGTGCCTCTGCTCAGAGGCTCAATAAATGCCAACAGGCTAAATCAAACAGTGAATGTAAGAAGCAGGAGGTGTTTTGTGTGTGTGTGTTTGTGTGTGTGTAGGTAATACTAATAATTATCTTCATATTAAGCACAGACATTGTTATTGTATTTGTACTCTAAATTAGCTAATTTAACCTGCTGCAGAAGTGACAGCCACACATCAGACAATCCACTAAAGAAGAAAACAACATCAAATCATCACAGATGAAATATAAGATTGAAATCTGATCATGTAGTTAAATAGAAATATTTTTTACTAGTCTGTACCAGGCTTTGTGGCTTTGAGGACTTCTCGTGTCAAGTTTCCTCTGAATCGGGCTTGCAGTACAGTGGCTGCTTCGACCTCCGTGATCGAGGGCTGCCTGTCTCTCCAGTTTTCTGGAGGCTCTGACTCTGCATCTATTTAACAGCAATGCAACAGCGGTAAAACACAATTAGGACAACTGTGAAATAGCATGCATAAAAGCCAAGTGTTAAGCAAACTTACAGTTAATATCAAAAATTTGAGAACATGGGTTTTTTTTATATATAAGTCTGAAAAACTTGAAAAAATAACAGAAGTCAAGAGAAGTCTGCGCAAAAATAAAAAGGTCCCTTTCAGTTGATTCACTTATTTCAACACACAATAAATAGGATTTACATGCCCCTGGGTGACATGACCTGATACATTAAGCAGTTACATTCACGTGGGGAATGATTAGTGCAGTTGCATATTTATTTAAACATTGGCACAACTTGCAAAAACTGCTGTGACAAATTACACGGTTACGAAATAAACTCACAAATGAACCGAAATATAGGCAACATCTAAATATTCCTCAACACATAAATGGCACCTACATGCAGGGGAGTCCTCTCTGCAGCCTTTGCTAAAGAGGTAAGGGTCAGCGGTGAGGCCCATAACAGCAAACCGCTCCTCTGCAACCAGCTTCCTGCCCAGAGCCTTACACAGCATGTGGTAAACTGCAGAGTTAAACACCTGAAACAAACACACACGCACACACTTTGATGCTACAGTATATGCTGTATTTCGATGTGATTTCTGTATCTGGGCCTAAAATACTCAACATGTATTTTATATGGTTGTAGACGTCAATCAATCACCAACATATTAAGTAGTGTGAGGTATTCTCCAAATGGAAAGTACAACTGTGAGTCACCATTAGCAAGCTACCTTTAGGTGCTCCACTTTTTCCAGGCGGGTGTTGATGTTTGGCGGCTGATGAGTCTCCTGTAGGGCTCTTCCTGGATCCGACCGCTTGTGCCTATTACCGAAGGACGTCACCACTCTGCCCAGGGCTCGCAGGAGGGACGTATCCAGCGCGGTGAAACGAGCACTTTCCTGTTTAAGGATTGAAGGCTGAAGTGAAGCATCTATTTTATAACTTTATTTACTGCTGCAAATGAAATGGGATGCAAATGAAATGGGAGAGCGAAGCAGCAGGCCCACAACAACAGAATATTTCATTGAATTATGCTGGTGAGACACGTCAGGGAAGTTTAAAGGAAGTTTGCTACAAGCCTCTAAAATGTGCTGGATGGTAAAAGCACCCACATAAACACAAATTTGAACCTGAAAGAACATCTATTGTTCTATTATACATTCAGGAAAAAAAATACTGGGACAAAAGTAAGTCTCTCTGGTTTTGCTTCTTTTGTTCTGTATCTTTCACAATGTAGTGTTATTTTTCATATCTATGAACCGGATCTGTATATCTAATAAATACAAATAAATGCAAATTCATAGATTGAATCCAGATTAAGACAAGACAAAATATACATTCTAATAGGTTTGAGAGCTTAGGCAGAAATAAACAAGATATAAATTATGGAATGTTCCTCTTGACTGGTGAACTTTTAAGTGGAAAATTGCAATCCACAGAATTGTACAGAGTTTGATAATATATAAACAAAAACTGCCTCTTGTCGTCAGCCTCTAACTGAATCACTATCTCTGTCAACTGAGGACTACCGGGCCTGGTCACCTTGGTAAGATGTGACATCACAGTTTCTTCATCCCCAAAGATGAACGGTGTATTGCTGCACAGGTGGACATTGTAGCCCAGTGCTGCCTTAATGTGGAAGGACAACACATGCCGCCTACAGGGGACAGAGAGTAAACGGAGATTTTAAAAACAAGCACACAATTGATTTAGGTTCACTGCACATTCATTACTCAAGAAACTGTTTTCAACCTTCTCTGTGTGTGTTATCCTCTAAAGAAACTCAAAGTCTTATTGTAATTATTTGTCAAAGGCATTTCAACCAGTAGTTTAAGTGTTACGCTGTTAGAAATACAAGAAATTTGTGATGAGATGAAGGCCTCCCTTTACCACCACCACAGTGCACGCAGATCGAAAATGCATTCCACTGAATCTAATCCCTATCTAGTCTAAACAATGGAATTTTGTGTCACGGAATGGTGAGCAGGTCAAACAGTCAGAGGAACTGAAGCCTAATGTCCTCCACGCCAAGTGCCAAGCCCAGTTCACAAGGCCTGGATGGACATGAGAGAGTGGAACCCCCACTTGCTTGGCCCCCATTAGCTTTACATAATTCAGCCATCGCTAGTCTAACTAGATGGAGGAGCACTGAAGCAGAGCAACTCAAGAAGAAAAGGACGGCATCCAGGCGGGAAAGGGATGGGAGAGAGAAAAAGGGTGAAGAGTACAGGAAGAAAAGATAGAATAAAGGAAGGACAGAAAAATAGAGAAGGAAGGGGCATTAAAGCGGAGGCAAAAAAACATTTCACAGGACAGTGCAGTAGAGATGGGCTCACAAAGGCACGTGAAGTGTTAAGGTGTTTACAAAATGACTGCTTCCCAACAGCATGGACATATCAGCCATTATCTCTCTGAGTGTTCTATGGGGCATATGGGCACGATAAGTAGAGTGCTATGTGTGTGATTATGGCTCAGTGGTAATTGCACTGCTGCATACCTGCACCTGACCCCAGAATCTAGGCGCTCCGCTTCTAGGCCAAGTAGCACCCATTAATAGAGACTAGGACAGATGCGTTTTACTGCTTTTTAGAGCATCTGAGGGAGGCAGATCGCCGCTGCTAACTTTAACTTCATGGGCCTTAACTAGATCTCTGCACAGCTGCAAAGTCCACAGCAGCAGTGAAATGCTTTTACATTCATTTCTTTCATAGGAAGTTCTCAAGGGGGCTGAGGTGTTTTTGTGAGTGTGGCAGTTAGAGAAAGGATAACATGTTGTTTGAATATATTAATGATGAGATAAGATATTGAGTATTTATAAGCACTGCATTTGCATATAAGGATGCCAAATTACTTTAAAATGTAATTGTGCAAGTATAATATATATAATGGTTTGTTACACATAGGTCAAAATCTACATCACAGATTTGGAATGGAGGAGTAAAGAATCAATGGAGTCCTACCCTGGGGGTAAGTCAAGCACAGCTGCCTTGGACGAGGTGGTTTTGATGGTGAGAACAGGAAGCTGAGACTGTGCACTCTTCCAGGAGTGTGGCTGGGCGATGAGAACTCCAGGTCTACACGATGCTGATATTTCCTTTTCTAAGCAGTGTTGCAGATGGAAGTGAAACTGTGTTATTGATCACATACTTTAATCAAATGTGTCAAACACAGTAGATCATTTTAATTAGTTGTACTGGTTTAATGAATATTGATTTGAGAGAAAAGACTCTCTGTTGAAGACTTGAGTGAAGCTCTTTATGGACTATCAGACCATCCTTTGGTATTCCAGTATCTCTATCTCCGTGCGTGCATGTGTGTGAGTGCAAGTGTAGATAAATCCTTACTCTCCTCAGCTGTAAGTCCCCAGAGAAGCAGAACTGAGAAGGTTATGAGGATATGGGAAGGTTGCATGCTGTCCACACACAGGTAGTGAGTGCCCCGCACCTCTGGACACTAGGTTGGAAACACACACAAACACACACATATATATAGAGATAAGGAGAGAGAGGGAGAGAAGGGGGAGAGAGACACGAGAGGAGGGATGATGGATAAAAGGTGACTTAGTATCAGCAAAGTGGGGAAGAAGGGGAAGAGATAGAAAGGAGCCAAGTGAGTTAAAGAATTATTTGAGGAGCGGCCTACATAGGAGAGGCTAAGTTTTAAAAATTTAACTGAACAAATTTTTCTTCGGCCGATGAGGAAGACAGATAAAAACAAGTCAGGGTACAAAGATGCTGTAGGTGCAGAAAAAGAGAGACAAGAGAAAAGATAGCATGACTAAACATGTCCAGAATCAGTACTAACACATACAGATGGACACTTTCCATTTGAGATGACAGTAGCTGCTTCCACTGAATTATTAGGTTTGTATACTTTATGCCAAAACAGGACATAATGAAGGCTCATTCTTGACCTTGGACATACTGTAGTAGTTCGACATTAACACTTGAAGTTATAAAGATTGGCCACGAACAAGGTAAGCCTGAATCCCACATAGCAAATTATGTAATATGTGCAGAAGGCCTGCGTGTGTTTTTGTGTGTTTGCATGTTCGTACTTCTGGGCTTGTAAAATCAGATATCACAGAGTAGGATCCGTAGGTGAGAGACTGTGATGACGATACCGAGCAGCTGCTACCTGTTGCACTTTTGGGCACGACGTTGCTCTGCAGACAAGAGTTAAGTTTACGGCAACATGTCAAATGCAAACAAGATTGTGGCAAAACACTTTCAATAAATGGAAAGCTAAGAGAGTATCAGCACAGGAAGAAATGTATCACTGGGTTCGTTTGTGACACGTGCTGTACCTTAAAGTGAGATTTGTGGACGTGATGAGCGTACAGGTGAGGTTTATGGAACACAAACAGATTCCTGGGAGAAAAACCACAAATGAATACAGGTAATTTTTTCGCTTAGGCAATAAAAGTTATTATTAATATTGACTACATTTTAGATACCTCAGGCAATCTATTAACAGTACTACTGTGTTGCTTTATCTATGACACAGCATATTTTCAGTGTGTAGGTGCAGATTTGTGTCTGTGTGTGTCTCTCACTGAAAGCATTCAGCAAAGTCATCAAGGTCCATCCAGAACTTCTGTAAGAGGGGGAGGACAGGAACTAAGACTTCTTCAGCTACAGACTCCTCTGTTCCAGTTATGGGTTCCTCTGGAGTCGGATTAAAAATAAATAGGTATTTCAAATCATTCAGTACTGCTAATATAATACAATCTTCATCAACTCAAACATGTCCGTATCACGCTGAGAAGAATGCTAATCGACTGGTGCTTTTCAACAGAAAAATTGATGTTGAAATCCTCCACCTCAGAAAGCTGTGAGTTACAAAATGCCTTTCCTCTTGTGACTCATAGCAAGTTATCCTAGACTCAAATCGTTATCTTAAACACAGTGAGTAGAAATGGCCACACTCCCACATAATGGCATAGTGTAAGCGCACATGCACATCCATACTCCCACTCACCGACTCCCACCCATCTCGATGCATGCAGAGCAGACACATAGACATATGCACACAGACACACACTCCACCCAAAACACACAGACACACACATTTGCTCTGCCCCCGAGCTCGAATCAAAGTGAGAGTCTGATCAGAAAGCTGAGGCAGTGAAGGCCAGCGTCTCTGCTGCTGAGCAATGGAGGTCTGCTCGCTCAAACTGCAGGTGTTACTAAGCAACTAAACGGGGGCAGGGAGAAGGCAGGGAATTGGCCGGTTGTCATAACGCATGATTTCAGTCCCGTCTTCTTCAGAGGGTCTTGGCCAAATGATGGACTCTTGGAGAGAGAGACAGAGATGTAGGGAGTGGAGGAGAGAGGCAAATTCTTCTAATCAAATTAGTTGGACGACCCTGCACAGATACTGTTCAAGATCCTTCAGTACTTCACTACATTCAATGAGCGTACGCCAATTCCGGTTAGGCAAATATTTGACCTGAGCTAAGGCGATCTTGTGTAAAGAAATGGTACAGATTGCTTTAAACATGAATGATGGGCCCAGCTTTGCAGAGGAACAGCTTTTACCAGTAGCGATGTCACCGTCGCCCTTCTTCCCGTCCTCTGCAATAACCTAAAGGGACAGAGAGAGAGAGAGAGAGAGAGAGGCATAAAAAATGAGTTACTGAGCAACACTGCCAGAGATATCCCTCCACCCTCGAGTGATTCCACACCAGCTGTGGTGTCGCGAGACACGGGTCAATGTGACAGGGGCTGCTCCTCCTCCTCTTCCTCCTCTGCTAAAACCACGATCAGGGATCACCAGCTATGATTAACATCCACCGCCAGTGACAGATGAGGAGCTATTATGATCCTTCGCATGTTATTTCTCTTAGAGGGGGAATTATTCAACAGCTCTGATTCAATGCTTCTCTGCCTGAGACAACACAGAAATAGAGCTCATTATCAAATCCCTCAAATGCCAAATAGTTCTGTCAGAGTAAGGCTAGACGCGATGTGGTGGGTTACTGCTGCTTTCGTGAGGAAGCTGGATTCTGGAGAACCTGCATCAACAAGCTGAACTTTCTTTGGGCCCTTCCTAGAAGTTTTACGTTTATCTAACAATGCTCCCTCGAGGAAAAATCCTGACGAGTTTACTCAGCTCTGAATTAAAACCATGGCTTTGTGCCGTGTTACTTCAAAGTAATCCCTGCCAAGACTCTGAGATGAGTCAGATTGAGTCTGTGTGTGTGTGTGTGTGTGTACGTGTGAGTCACCACTTATTTGACTAAGTACCCAGAGACCCAGACGGGAAGAGGCACTGTGATTGGGAGGCACACTTGACCTCCTCACCACCAGTATAGACACTTTCGTGCAACACAATACGTACGCGTCTGTGTGTGTTCACCAGAGTGCAGAAAACTTTGCACTAAGCTCCAAGGCATGGTTTGTCACGTCCGCCCACAGCGTGCTATTCTATTCCATTGCTCGTTTCACCTGCTACACAGTGGGAAGACACAGACAGATCGCTCTTACACACAAGACTCCAGAGATTTTAAGCTGCTGCTTTCAGAAGAGAAAGTTATTTTTTTTCCTCGGATCAAATCACAGTCATGGGTTAAGAGGCCACATTTTATTAATCCCACTTTTTAATGGGGCCGTCACCAATCCGCCCCTTGAGTGAATTTATGCCTGAACTCTATGCTTCAATTTCCTGTTTAATTTTTAGCATTACTGTCCATGTGAGTCTTGGATTGTTATGCTTTACATTCCGTCTGTAACTTTGTATTCAAACTCTGCATTTCCTCCACTCATCAGTTTGACTGTTACGTTTTCTTCATTGTTCACAAGTTTTCCCTTTTATATATTTTATATCCCAGCTTGTTGGATTACCACAGTTTGGAGTTCTTTTCTCCTGTCTGCATACAAGCCAGTTCTCTTTAATTAAAAACATTTTCAGTGTAACAGCCTTTCTGTATTGTCAGCATTTGGATCCAGAAATTATTGAATTAAAGCAGGGGCTTTTCTACACAGCCAGAGTTAAGTCTTTTCACTATCCATATTTCACAATTTCACATAAAGTGTACCCTAAAAATATATTTGTGCGTCCCAAATTGACAGCAGCAAGAACCAACTAGACTCGATGAAATGTGTTTATGTGGCATAAGTCAACCATTTGAAGGGCTTTAGTGATGAATCCCATTCCCAGCATATCAGAGGTTCAGACCTCACTCTTACTGCAGGATCCAGTGATTTAACCCACATTATAGTTGAGTGAGTTGACCACATAGGGTGTAAGCGAGATCATGTGACGCCACCTTTTTAATTTCTCTGAGCGAGGCACAGAGGTTGAGTCTGTTGTCCAGCACTGACAGAAACGGGGGGGGGGGGGGGGGGGGGGGGGGGGTCAAGACAGCAAAGACTCACTTGATGTACAGTCCCCTCGGCATGTGACGCACCACGTGCTTGCGGAGTGGTAACACATGTGCGGTTTAGATGTGGCCCACATACACAAAACGATCCACACGAGTGCACGTGCACACACAACAAGCTGCACATGGAATTAGCTTGGCCATACCGCCCTAGCCTAACCGCTCTATAACTGGTCACAGTTACACAAGAGGGCGATTAATATGAACTCAATTTTTTCCCTCTATGCTAGGAGTGAAGTGTAATAATGAACCCCCCAGGAGTTGCAGACACTGATGGCTCACCATCTAATTGCACTCCTTTTTTCATCAGTGCAGTACACGACCTCTCCCTGTATGAAACCCCCACGCGCCCCGTTCACCGCCACCACACACCAGAGATTCCCATTTTCCCATCTCTCAGTTTCTTGCTCCGCTTTCATCTCAACCCGTCACTTTCTTTCCATTTTTTTGTCCCCCCCCCTCCTTTCTTATTCAGTACAGTTGACCAGCCCCCCCAACCCTGCTTTATTCCTCTGTCTTTGTTTCTATCCTCGCCTCTGTGTCTATCCACTGCTGCTCTGATCCCAAGCACCCCAGCCCACCCATCTCATCTCCCTGCCGTCACTGGCTCTCTCTCTAGTGCAGATGTGCCCCTGGTCAGTGGTGGCCTGGCTGGGAGACAACAAAAGTGACTTTGAGACTGGGGGATGGCAGCCTTGTTTTCAGTGACACACAGAGCTACTTTGATGTGCTTTCAACTGCACACTTGTAGGGTAGACAGAGGGGCGTATGAACATATATTAAGCCTGAAAATAACAAGACTACTATCATATTTTGGGGGGAAATTGTGGTGCTATGGAAACGGCTAGGGGTAAACTAAATTAATTAAGGTCCTATGTTAAATGACAAAATTCTCTGTAACACAATATAGAGGAATAAATGAATTCTTGTCCAGCAGACAGGGATTATTTGTACCGTTATGTTGTCATCGTCGCTTGGTGGGCTTGGGGTGTGTTCAGCAACATCAGGCTCAGGGCCGTCTCGGCAGTCAGTCTCCTCTCTCTCAGCAATGCACGCCAGAGGGGATCCATGGGAACGCATCCTCTGAGCACCCTCTCTGACACACAAAGACACAGATTCATGCCGTGTGCACATACAGTACATGCATCATACCGTGTCATCATCATCATGCCATACAGGCACCTCATCTCTTGGAAACATATATAGCAGCAATACACTATATCATTTACAAATGAGTCATATGTGCCGAATGCTAGACGTTAAATGACACCAGAACACCATTTCTTCCATAACAAAGCATTGAGCTGTGATGCGTGTCATAGCCCTGAGGAAGGTAGAAAAAGGAGAAGCAGTTTTCTGGCCATCATTCCTCTACAGGTGGGGTCAGAGCACAGGTTGCCTAATGGCTCAATGTGCAGTAGAACAGAAAAGCAGTTTAATTTCTCAGTTCTAGATCATCTCGGTGTACGTACGATTCTGGGATCGAGCCAACGCTGCTCTTCAAGCCGTGGGAGAGAAAAGGAGTGGCAATCTCAATGAACTGCACTGGTTTGGACACAGGAGGCTCTGCGAATAGAGAAATGTAAAAAATAAATCCTCATGCATCATGCCAGCGCTGCTTTTTCACACTCCAGCTCTTTTTACTGCTTTTTCTGTTTTTCACTCCAAGAGATCAGCTGATGTCAGATATGCAGGAACCAGCAGCTATTTACGATACAGAAATATACCTATCCTCGTTCCATTTTCATTTCTACATGTGGTACTGGATGCCCTCTTAACTGTAGAGTACAAAATCTCCTGCATTTACTCTCAACTTCCTTTCTAGTCATGTTTATTTATGAAATTCACCTACACTCCATCACATAATTTGTGCTTTTCTATTTGTTTGATTTCCTCCCCTGCATCCTCCTCCTGGTTTCCCCTTCAACACCTCTTTTTCTCCAAACTATTTTTGATTTCCTCTCTCACTCACTCCGCGGTTCTGCTGTGATGTTATACTCCTTGTGCGGGCGGACAAGTTTCCATTGCGGTACAGGTAGCGGCTTGGGTGGCACCTCCAGCTGGCATGAACGGGTTCTGGTCAACAGGGCGATGTGGCTGTACAGCAGGCAGAGATTGTATTGACGCAGGACCTCAGAGGAATTAGCCTGCGATTCCGGAAAGACACAAATACACAGAAATGAATGCACATGCAGAGCTAAATGTTGAAAGAGGGAAATTTAAAAGCTGTTCCCCCTACACTGAGATTCACTTGTCTCCTGTAACCAATTCTACAGGTGAATCAGCCCAGATCTGATCCAAAATCAGTGTTGAGGTTATATAACACCTCCAACAGAGGAAAATCCTGGAAACTGTCCACCAATTAGGTTTAGCATGGGTGTAAATAATGAAACAAGGAAAGCCTGTTGAGGGAAACCATCCAAATAGAACACAACATGCCCCCAGATCACAAGCACTGTTATGATTCAACCCCACCACCCACCGCCACCATGGGTCTTCAGTGTATTTTTACATTGCTGTGCTGAATAACAGAGGTGTCTGAGGTTGTTTTTTAGGACTTCAATGATGAAATCATAGATATTTCAATAAAACTGAATAACTTAAACATTGGTCAGTGTTTTTATATATTTGGGGACATACAGGTTAACACAAAATCGATAATAATTGTTCCATCTTCATAGCTCAGCTCAATGAGACTCAGAGTTGATGTTTTTCTCTCTTTGAAATGCTTATGCAGTACTACGCAGCATTTGCATAATAATGTGGATAATGTGTACTGCTTCCAAATCTGTATCTAAAACCTAACTGTAATATACAGTTTTCATGGATGCAGATGTGTCACAAAACAGGGTAGTGAATGACGATTGTTGTGTTCCAGATCGGAGGAAGAGTGAGAAGACGAACCATTTGTCCAAACTTAAGGGGGTCGTTATGTGGCTGAAAAGCATATTGGCTGACACACAGCACAACATCAGGGGGACCTGAGAAACAAACAAAAAGAAAACATTTATATTATCAGGTAATGCTACTAACAAAAGCACAGATAGGTAAACCCTGTTAGAAAATGCAAACTGCACAGACACACAGCTACACAGGCACAAAGGTATGAATGATATTGGATTTTAGAGACACTCTGATTCAACAGCAACAGTCTAATCAATTTCTAGTGAATCCCTTAAGATTTGAAAGCACTATTGGCCTTTTCAGGTATGAATGAGGCAACAAGAGAATATCTAGGTTATCTATGGATGGCCCTGCCCCCTATAGTGCATCATAGAGTATGTGGTAATAGGAACACATAGGCCAGGAGACACGGAAAATCAATTTGAAGGGCCGCGGTGCAGAGAGATGCGAGCACTGCCATACTAATATAAAGGCTACACATTAAGAATTGAACAGAGAAGAGGTTTTCACACTGTGTTGTGATTTATGCATTTTACATATATGCATTTCAATAGAATACAACAGTGAGCATGGTAATGGTGGAAGAGAAAGTGTGTAGAGATTTGTCTTTGAAAGTATGGTGTGTAAGAATTTTACTAAAAGATAAATGCTTTGTGACATACTACTACTTTGTGGATGCTTATTTACTCTAAACATGTGAGAGACTGTATGAAAGAGCTGATGGGGTATGAAAGAAGTATGTATTTAGTAATCAAATGTAAATGTATTGGACAAAAAGACAACAATTTGCCTCACGTTGAACTAAATTAAATAAAATCTGTACTTTGCCATGTATGTTAAGCACGATGATGTTAATTCAAATCTCTATTTCAACTAATTCTAATTTTGCAACTTTAAAAAAGCATCTACCTCCCTGCCTCAATCCTGCCTCCATCGGATAACCACACTTACCTCAAGAGGCTCTTCTGCCCTGCGGGAACACCAAATAATTCACCCTGCCACTGCTCCCTCTGCTGGTTTATTTATAGTCCACCATACACGCATTAACCCTTCCTACGCTTCATAATACATGAGCTTGGGAAAACAGGAAGTGATGCTTGAAATACAGGAAAGAGGCAGCAGAGCGCTGTCTGAACGACGGCACAGCTCCGAAATCTAGCAATTTTTTACGAAGTTGCGTGATGGAGATCTGAGGCCTGTGCTGAAGTAAATCACCATAGCAATACTTTGAATGCTGTAGTGGTTTAAGGGATATTACTGCTGTAACAAAATGCAATCATTGATCAATGAGAGTTTCTGTGGGACAATTAAATATTCATTGTCACGCTCTATACTATTTGAATTATGGATGCAGAGGGAGGAATGCAGAGAATGTACACTGTACATCCGCATACATAGATACAAAAAGATAGTAGGCTACAGATACACACAAAATATACTCACCCCTTTATACAGAATATACGTGTATTATTATGTATAAACGATAAATTGATAAACTAAGCAATACAAGTTTTCTGTGCGTGATGATCAGGATGATCAGGATTTAATGGATGATTGATTTGATTGACTCACTCAATTACATGCGGAATAAGAGTGTGTAATTGAGACGCATGTTTGCAGGTGCATGTAAATCCAGCTGTGCCTGTGTGTGTGGGTGACTGACTGTGACAAATCTGGACCATTACCGTTTTCTCGATCTGAAATCTGCCTCCTGGTTCTGGACCCGCTGGAACACTTCCCTGAAACTGACTCTGAAGTCTGATCCTTCGTCTCTTCTGGCAAACTCTCAATCGGGTGTGAAAATACAGGAATGGTATCCAGCAAGAAATCCCAGGTTTTTCCAAGGTACAAAGATCTGAGAGTAGGTTAAAGAGAATACGATTGCAGGTTGCAGTTATTAAATTCCACAAAGGTTTTTGAGATTGCAAGTCACAGCATCTTTATGTGGATGTTTTGTTAGTGAATTCTAATTTTTCCAATATACAAATTCAACTGTTTTATGAGCAGACACAAGCTCTCCTGTCTATTGTTTAGCACGCAGCACTTGTAACACCACGACAGCTCTTGTACTGGATGAAGAGCACTGTTTCTGCAGTCTGTCTCAATCCCATTGCAGTGATTGTCCCTGTTCCTGAAATGTCTCTTCATTTCCAATACAATGTACTGCACCATTTACAGCAGCATTTCTCCCTCTCTTGCCAATAAAGCACACGGTACAATCTTCTCCAACACATCCCACAGAAATAAAACCAGTGAAGTAAAAATGGTTTGTGTCAGTTGCCTCCTGCTAGATATGGGCAGGGACACAGAGAGCATCATCTTTAAATCTAGGTGCACGGTAGGGAGTTGTGTAACCCTACGTGAAGGACACCACTTTAGCTTTCATTTCACAAGGAACAATTTACAGATTTTAGTCGGACGAGTCATGTGAGGACACGTGCAAGTCCCTCTGTGGTTAAAGTCTGCAGAGCCCATCACTGGCAGCTATTTTCTGCTTCCCACCGGTTAAAAATCTGAATTACACCATGTACTTCCCTTTTTTTGTCCAGCAGCCTCCAAGTGTGGGTTGATCTCCAAAATTACACAACCTCAAAAATTAGGTCTTGCATTTTGTTAACTCAGGAGTTGTGAACAATAAAAACACCTATTACAGCACATTGCTGACTGTTTTTCTGCATTACAATAATAGCTGCTGTGTGTCAGCCTGAATTTTAAACATCCCCTGATTTCCGGCTGCAAATAGCAATGACAATAATACAACAAATATACATTTACAAACCAAATCATGAGCAGAAAGCCGAGCTAGAATAGTTTTTTGCATATTACGGTATTAGATGATGTAAATAAAACCATCTGCATGGGTGTGTTCATGGATAGTGTGCACTTAGTACTGCATACCCATGTGTCACACAAAAACAGTCATGCTGAATGCCTGTACGTGTGGAGAGATTCCCCTGGCGACTCACTAACAGCAGCTTACCTGCTGAGCTACAGAAAATAACATTCAGCATTTCCACTGCAAAACACTGTTGCCCCATTAAAGTTCCATCACTGACAAGCTGAGATTCTCCACCACTCAGGGTCTCTCCTCCCCCTTTATTACATATCTCCTTGTTTCTATTTTAGTCATTTCCCATACTGCTGTAGACAGTAGGATTTTGCTGCAGAGTAAGGTAAAAAAAAAATGTTACCATGTCAGACTGGGAGTCAGTTTAGTGTAACGGCATTGTGATAAACTATAACACCCACTCAGGAGAAATTAAAAGCCAAGGAAAAAAGGTGAACACCCAATAAAAAAAAAAAAGAAGAGGGAAAGATATGTATAATTTCTAGGACAAATAACATTAGATGAACAAGATGGAGAGGATCTTACTGTAAAGGCCTGATTTCGGGGATCCAGCCGGTGAGGGCGTTGATGAAGGTGAACTCGCCCATCTCTCCTTCTGACACTACACTGTAAACAGAAGCATGGCAAAATGATTACTACAACAAAAAGAGGAAAAGAGAAATCCGACAAACTAGACACTCAATTCGATCCACCCATAGCAGCACGTTTTGAACTTTTGAGGAAATAGTTTTGACATGGTGTATCGATAATATGCGTAGCGTCAACAATCGTGAAGGATTGTGTGTTTTCTCTCTTTATCAACATTGTGTTGGGAACGAGGAAGGGAATGGACTCTGAAATGTATCATTTAAAACAAATTGTGATCACATTCTATCCTGAAAAGTCAAAGATACAGAATCAATGGAATTGTTTAACGGACTTTCAAACTAGTAATTGGCATCATGGTGACAACAAGCCAAAAATATATAAAATAACCAGCGCAGCGGTTGAACAAATCTTATTTTTTTTTTGGGGGGGGGGGGGCTCTCTGTATGTGTGTATCCTTCACATCCAATTTTCAGTTTTCAGCCATCTGGCTGCAGCTGCTCTAATTGCTCTTCATGGGATCCTGTGGTCAACCTGTGCGATCCCCACTGATGAGCCCCGAGGAAGTGAAATCATTACATTACATGTCATTTAGCTGATGCTTTTATCCAAAGCGACTTACATTTTTTAGAACACTCATCGTTTTATGAGGGGCAATCTAGGGGTTCAGTATCTTGCCAAGGACACTTAGGTGATGGGATAGAGTGGGATTCGAACCGGCAACCTTCTTGTTGCAGAGAACCCGCTCTATCCCCTAGGCCAACCTCACCCCATGATGTCAATAAAACTTTATCGGTAATGTCACAGTCCATGACCACTACAAAAAAAGCTGCTTTGAACCAACGACAAGGAGCCCCTGAATCTGGCCTTATTGAGGAAAAACAAACACTAGTGCTTCTCTGATGAGCCCCCGGCAGACACCTGGACAAAGTTTGGATCCTAGTTCAGTACAAATAACTTTCACAAAAGCTCATTAATGATTGATCAGGAGAGAGGCTCCTTTGTTTCCTGTCCCGAATGAAACATTTATGCTTCGCCTTTCTACGGACACTGGAACAGCCACCTTTACACACGCCATGTTGCCCCATCACAGACGTGCACACTGGCTGTCGGTCACCAAATTCAACACGGCCCAAGGAAGAGATTAGGTGAGTCGAAAGTTTGGCCAAGTCAGCAAAACGCGCTGTGTGTGTGTGTGTGGGGGGGGGGGGGGGGGGATTCATGTGTAAGACTGTCAGCTTGGATTTCATTTAATCACTTTGCTTCCACAAATGTAGGGCTGTCTTTATGTCACTTAAAAAAATTATTTCCACGTCAAATACTACTTTCTACATTAATTATAGAGTAAAACGATATATTTTAAATGCCATTTTACAAACATTTCAGCATTGACAAATGTTCCACTGCGATTTTGAATACATTAATATACATATAAAATCTTTGTATTACAACCAGGAATTTGGAGCTGGACAACCGGGTATACTAATTTACTTAAGGAGGTTTGGTTAAGTTCAAAAGGTTACTATGCATGTGTGTACGTTTTTTTTACAGTAATTATGAGGATGTATAGTGGTCATATACTTGGATTTAGGTTGAGCGTGCTCTTAAACCCTCTTATTTTAAGACTATAGCAACTGTGTACAAACTATTTGCGGCAGTGATGCAATGCGTACAGTGTTTGAACTAGAATGTAGAGTAACTGACTTGGAGTTGGCCAGTTTAATGAGAGCCTTGGCCAACAGCATCGGCCACAGCTCTGCCTGACAGGTGGAGGCGGGGAGGAGGAGGTTGTTTTCTTCATCAAATGGCATGCAGTCATCAACTGCTATCTTCCTCCAACTACCCTGAAAGTAAGGAGGGAGGACAGCGTGATGCGGTAAAACAATTGGTATGGCTCAAATAGATGTTAGTTTATCTCTTTAAATTAGTCATTATTCATTTTTCAACAGTACTTGATGTAAAAGTTCGGCATCTACGGAAATATGTTTATTCGAGACACATGGCTCTGTCCACGGGAAACCAAAACAGTGCATATATTTACTGAGAGATGACCACATAGAACTAATTGATGCCTTATAGCCCTTAAATAAAACAATGAGGCAGCCTCTATCGTTTTTAATATTCCCTTGAGTGCCACATATGGATAGTTGTGTTTCCAAATTGTACATGTTGACACCCTGAAATCCACCCAAAATCAAATTCAGCTTAAAAGGATTTTCTGATCCCATATTTGTAATATCATGAAATAAATGCAATGCAGGTCTGGCTATGTGCATTCATAGATTAAAAATTAAAGCTGCTGTACATTCAAACTTGCAAAATCGAGCCTCTAAGGCAAGAATAAAGCATTTAGTCAAAGCAGAGCAGTGGTGTAACACTTGCATCAGCTGATCAGCTCTCAGTAGTTTCCTACACGCTCTTTATCATCCAGCCGTCATCTGACCATCAGTTGAATGGTAACGTCCAGTCCCATTCATACAAGTGTACTAACTGTCCTTATAATCCTTTTCACTCTTATTCTGCGGAAGCCTTCATAGCCACACTGCCTGGTGAGGCAGATCCTTCCACCACCCTAAACTCCTCCTTCTGTGCTGAGCTTTAGGGAGCGTTGATTCCACTAGGATCTAATTTCAACAGCCTTCTCCAAATCAGGACTGAAATGATATTTGAAATTATTTCTCCCAGCAGAATTCTCCTCACTGCTCAGATTTCACGTGAGCTCCCTGAGAAACAGAGTCTGCTCTGCCAAATGTAACTCAATAACCATTTACAATAAATAGGGAAATTACTTAAATGTTTTGGACAGAAATAGCAATTTCATGTAAGAGTTTGTTGTGATAGGAAGAAGACTGCATTTAATAAGGTAATAATAGGAACAAATTACCAGCCCCTACATGTGACTCAGATTATCACGATAAGCCCTGCAGGTGGATTTTTCCACAAAAGGCTGCGTAACAACCACAAAATCTCTGATCTATGGCTCGTATTTCTATTCCATATTTCCCCAAGCATTAGCCTCCTTGTGCTTGCAGCTTTGCATCTTGTGTGGTGTCAAAGCTTGTTAGTGTCGGCGGTGTGGTTTGTCCACCGACCGTCTGGTGGAGTTTCACACTGACAGGAGGAAAAGCAGCGAAAGCAGGTGATAATCTGACTGACTGCTCACAGGTGTTCTGCTTATTATCCATGAGAGCACTGGCACAGGCAATGCAATCCTTTATCGAGTGTGGGTCGTCACACTCCCCTTCTTTCCTCCCCATCCACTTTCTTGTCAAACCATCGCCCCGAGGAAGAGCTTGATGCGTTCGCAGATGGGATATAACAGAGTGCGAAAGGGCAAGTTGGGGGAGAAAGGAAGAAATGGAGGATGGCAGAGACAGATAGACAGATGCAGGATGGTAGAGACGGGGTAACAAGATGAGGATGGGATGGATATTCACAGCGCCGTAAAGGAGGCAATGTTAAAAAAAAAGGAAGATAGGTTGAGAGAAGAAAGAAAGGATGAGACTGGCAGGGGAGGGAAGGAGAAGCCTATGAGCCGGCGAGGAAACGGGAACGAGGGTTGGGGGCTGGGTGCTGAACGGCATCTCAACAACCATCTGTTAGTGTGCTCTGGTTGGCAGGGGATCTGCTGCCTACAACCGTGTCATGCCTGTTTGTCAAGGCAAGAGTCGTAGTGTTACAGAACACCATTTTTAGCTGTGTCTTTCTCACTGTCTCGCTGACCCACATTGTGGAGCAGGGAAGACGTTCCCCCGAGACTGTCACAAAGATGTTGTGTCCTCTACCCCGAGTGTCAAACAACACACATCCTGCAACTCACAGGCCAGCAACTTCAAGCTTTATCTCCGTGGAAAGACGACCTTTGTTTAGAACTAGAAATCTGTGAAATGTGTGTGCTCTAATAAGTGATATAAATGTCACTGTGATGTGTGAAGCCCTCCCAGGGTGGAGGCAGCTCTTATAGACTGACTGGACATCAATTTCAAACCCGAGCCACAGTCTCTGCGATGCTGCTAACTCCTGTTAAGTCATATCTATTCATCAGGAAATGGATGAAGCCCGGCCACATTGGGAACAGCAGTGAGCTGATTGATTTGAGTTCTGACTGGATAAAGCATCCCCCCCCCCCCACGCCAATCCCCTGTGATCAGCTGCATCCTGAGGGGTCCGCCACACAATACAAATGCAATTTCATGAGATCCGTTGCCTCAAGACACAACAGAAGTGTGATTAACAAAGAGGCATTGTGGCACAGCAGCTTCCTCGGCAAGGGTGTACGATTTTTTGGGGACTATTTATTTCCATTTTCTCATCAGACTATGTGAACGGATGTTTGCTCGAGCCCGACTGATATCGATTTTTGACAGCTGATGATGATAATACCAATATTAGAGACAAAAATAACAATCCGGTGCATGGGCGGATGATTCCTCATCCCAAGATGTCATTAACAAACCCTCCGGACAGAGGGATTTAATTGAGGTTTATATTGCCCAGTTAAATAACAAATTTCATTATGAATAACTAAATGAAAAATATAGAAATAATATATAGACGTTGAATAAACAAATTTTCTTTTATATGCATGTGTCTGTCTTACCATCCAGTAGAGCTTGACCAAGTATTTCCCAAAGTTGTTGTAGAGTGGCATATGACCTTTCACCACCTTGCACAGCGAGTAGATGTGCTCCCAAGGTTTCCAACGCTCCCCTTCTTTAGATTTGTTGCCACACAGCGTCCAGACGATACAGATTTCACTGATGATCCACCTCATCAGCTTGACCAGGGAGAGGAGAAGGGAAAGAAAAGTAATCACCGGTCTAATAACTCCTCAACGATCATTAAATCTATTGGCTGAAACATCAACTATCTCATCTATCATTCACTTGATCAATAGGGCAACTGCAGCACCCTGGTCTAATTCATTTCTGTCAGTCAAACGTCACCCAGTCTGACGTCTGAATTAGTGAGATGTTCATTAGAGAAGGAGAAAAGGTGAAAACTAACCTCACTGCAAATCAGATGATCGTTGTTGGAGAGGAGGTCAAACGTCCTTTGACTTTGAACAACGACGGGAGTCTTAAAATGAGAGCACATCCTTAGAGTGTGTTATAGCATTTGTACATATCAGAATCAAAAACAAATATTGCTGTCACACATCACCTTTTTAAATAGAATCACCGGGTTTGGAAAAACCGAACGATTATGTCGTTTTTAGAGGAAGGATCACGGAGGAGCTGCTGCCTGCTCCTGCACAGCTGATGGCTTTTGTGATTAGCCCCGTGTTCATCTTGTATGAAATTAATAAACGGCTTTTCACATCCTGAGTGAAAAGGCAGCGTGTGACCTGGCAAGGACTAATTCAAAGAGCAGGAAGCTTCCAGTAATTGCTAAATACTGCACTGAGAGATGGTTAACAGCAAAGGGGAGTGATGCAATTACAATTTGACTGGAGGTGACTAGAGAGCAGATTTGTTTAACCACACTTCACACTACGTGGCAGGGAAATGCATTTTGTTGATATGTCAAGGTTGCTACCATAAAATGACTTACTTTATTAACCTGTAAATTTCTCTGATTAGGAGACTATTCTTCAAGTCAATACAAGATCATGGCGTCTATTAATCCTACTAAGACAAATTACTACAAGGCGTGGGACATGACCCCTGAGCCCTTTCATTTTGGTGTGGATCCAGATCAGGAGCACATTCTTCAACAATGCAAGGTAGTGTGTTTTTACATATTTAGGAGTGAGTGCAATTTGGTGCAAATAAAATCTGAATCAAGTGAATTTTTATGTGGTTTCATTTGGGGACTGTCGGGCCTTGGCGGAAGAATGCATCCTAATAAGTTCATCATGTAATGTTAGAGCGCTACAGAACCAATACATTCATGGTCCATGCATTCCTAGCATAAAAGACCTGTCTTGCCATGTAAGAGAGGAACAGACAAACGTACAGGGGGTAAAAACATAACCTTCTTGTACATTAAAAGTACAATAAATCTGCTGGACACACAGTACAACTGCACCATGTTTATTGTTAAACTGTCAACTCGCTGGGGCTCAGCGTTGCCAATCAGCACAGGCAGACATTTTGCATGTTCCATTAGAAACCATAGAGGTTCTATGGAAGCGTGAAGGTTACCTTGTCCACTAAAAACTCTGTGGGCCGTTTCCAGCAGTGCACTTTCAGGGATGGAGGAATCTTTCCCTCTGGATCTTCAAAAAAGGGCTGCAGACAAAAAGCAGATCAGATGAGATTCTAAACCAACAAAGACACGAGCAAAGAACGAGAAGTGAGAGTGGACTTGTGTGAAATTTTGATTTACAGCAGTGGAACTTGTCCCTTTGCTCTTCTTGTCATCCTCGGCTCCTTTACTGGAGTCCCACTTCTCCTTGTTGACTTCCGCATCGCTCCACTCGGGCCACACGGGGAACCCGCTCCTCCACGCGCCCCCCAGGCTCTCTGAGGAGGTGTCGACCAGGGAGCCGGTTCTGAAAGCAACACAACACACACACACACACACACACACACACACACACACACACACACACACACACACACACACACAAACACACACACACACACACACACACACAATTCACTGTCTGTGCTCTGAGCTCCTGTCAACATTTAGCAGCTGATTAGCAGAGACTCAGTGTCTCTCGTGATGGACACCACCTCCTGTTGGTGTCCTCTCTTCCTGCTGAGACTGAACTGTCATGGCATGCTAGGCTAACGCTAATGCTAACCACGGATGCTCTCTTAATTAGCACGTCACTTGCTGACTCACGCTAGAGCCGCTTTGCCGGGGGAGGGCTCCTTCTTCCTCGCCTGAGACTTGGACATGGCTCTTCTCTTTGTTGTTGTTGTTGTTGTTGTTGTTGTTGTTGTCACAGTCGCCTCCCTCCCGCAGGTGCGCTTGTTTCCAGGTGTGACTCCGCTTGTCAAAAGTTTACCCGTTGCCTAGCGACGGAGCCACAGCATCGAGGGGCGTGGCCTGGGGGCTGAGTCTTCGTCACTTGTTGCCACGGGGAGTGATGGGAAGATTCTCCTTTTAGGTTTATATGTATTTACAGACAAATAAATTCATATATATTAAATATAATAATAACATTAACTTTTGGCTAATAATAATAATAATCTGACTTATAGATATTGTTGTGGTCAGGTCAAGACACTCTCTTGTATTTTCTTCAGATCGTATAAATCTTTCACTTTTGCAACAGTCTAAGACTTCAAAGGAATCTGTGACCACAGATTAAAGTGCAGTAAATCGAGGAATCAGACCATAATGGCATAAGGTACATTTTCCGCTGTACCTTGCAGAACTGGTGGCAGCTGATAATATAATTACAGAGATTTTGCTAAATCAAATTCTTGAGCTCTTTGAATTGCTGGTACCGGAGAAGAGTTTCAGTTCTGACCTCTATATCCATCACAGTGAAACAAATAAGACTCTGCTGGGTTTACAGACGGACTGGAGAACACTTCAGGAGAGAGACTATGAGGTCAAAGCATCATTTTAATAAAATCAACACAAGAGTGTAATTTCCTTGCAGCCACTTAATGTTGAGCTTCATTGTTTTGCCACCATGGGACGTACATGTTGCTCATGGAAACGCAGGGTTGAAGTAGCGCTCACAGAGAAACACAGAAATACACACTAAGATAAACAAAATAAAAAGGGGGAGTGAGTGCATCAGTACACTGTCAAGGTTTAAACTCTTTGAGATGCATACGTGATGATTCGCTTCAGTGACGAGATTTGGATTCCAGTGTCACACACACATACAAACACACACACACACACACACACACACACACACACACAGCTACAGCTGGCCCGCCTCCACTGCGTGGTTTCTGCTCTGCTGACAATTAGGTGTGTGGAAAAGCACAAGCAGCGGCAGTGTTGAGAGCTTAATGTCTGATGACTATCACACACATTCTTAAGAAGAGTCACATGATCTTCTCTATGTCTCTCTCTCTCGCACAAACACACACACACAGTAGGAGTTGTAATTTTCACACATCGAGCTTTATCCATTGTTCTTTGTGCTGAGAGTTTCTTCCAGGGACACTCAACCCTTCAGCTTTAGGATTCATTTTGTTTATACATGCACTGAAACAACTTTTCATTAATGCAGTGCTGGAGCATGAAGAATCTAGACTTCTGAGGTCATGGAAGTGAAACTCACGTGGCTGTTAGTCATTCATCTGTTCTTTATATAACGTTAGAAAACATTCAGGGCTGTTTGTCAATTGATGTCCTCATTCTGAAGTGTCCTTCGGTGAGATACTGAATCCTGAAAATCTCCCTGACGACTGTGCCAACACTGTATGACGTGTGCTTGAATGTGTGTGTGTGTGTGTGTGTTTGTGCTAAACTGACTTGATCCAAGATGTTAACAGGGCAGTAAAGTATTGAACTCTTATAATCTGAAATGTCTGCTTGGGAAAGTGAGCCATAAAATCCACACAGGGAAACAAAATGTTTATACTGTATTCAAGCCAAATACTGAGCTTTAGGTATAATATGTAGTACAGGCATCATTTACTCATCCACAGTTTATATGATTTGTTTCTGCAATATAAATACATTAGATAAACACATTGAATCATCTAGATAAGTACATAGACAGGCTCATCACTACAACACAACACAAATCTGTTAAAATGTTTATTCTTCTTTGCTGTGTAGATTTTAAGTATTTTCACATGTAAACTCTATTTCATCTCCATAATAAAAAAAAATCCTTCATATTTCATCTGAACACTTTTTAACAGATTATTTTATATGTACAAGAAAACATAGTCCTCTGTTGGATTTTTTTTTCAATCTCACAACCCAGCACATTTCAAAAACACACTCTAAATCACATCTACGTTTTTTTGTTTTTACTGGCGGACAATCAGATAAACATTTCTCAGTGTTATTAGAGTGTCTTTCTGAAATACCGTATTTGTCCTTCAGTGTTTGAGTGAAGAATGAAAAGTGCGACCAACCCTGATAGTAAAATTGTGGGGAAACGAAAAGTGGGATAGCACATCATTTAAGAGAAAATATGCCATAAAGACAACATTGACGACTGCTACAATAACACTAAGCTGTGGTGCTTTACACGCAAACATGAGTGTGCTGTAAGATGATGCTCGAGGTCCATGTTAACCGATGAAAGACTTTAGTTGTGGTAGTGAGAGATACGGAGAGGAAACGAACCAAAGTGGCTACAGGTTGTTTTTTGTGTTTCCCAGTGTTGTGCATAGTTTGTCACCCCTTCACAGGTGTCGCTCAATCCTTCATTGGCTGTTAGGGCAGGAGTGGGGAAGGGTCGGGTAGAGTTCATAGTTGCTGTTGTTATACACACTCAGGAGAATACGTGACGAGATAAACACAACAATCAGAAACCCTGTGGTTTGGAGACGTGGCAGAAAAGAGGTGAAGGCAACATCGAGATAAAACTGGGCTTCTGTTCTGGTTTACACGGGGGAGATGCGGTGAGAAACTTGGATGTGCAGCGTCGCAGGGAGGAGAAGTTCCCGGAGCTCTGAGGACCAAAAACAGAATCCATATCCCGCCGAAGGGAGGCTGAGGGATGATGCGAGTGGATCGAGTGTTAGCAGCAGCCCGACTTGCTCTCAGCAGCCACGGTCTCCTGGTCCAGTTTGATCCGGTCGCCGTTGCTCTCCTCGTACGGCAAACCTTTGTCGTTGGCCAAGATGTTCTCGACCAGGAAGTGCGCTGCCCCGTCCACGTTGATGTTGTCCTGCGAAAAAGGTCACAACAGTGTGTCAGAGAGGTGGTAAAATACTTAGTGACAGTGCAGACGTTAGTCCATACACCCCCCCCCTCCCATCATCCTTGTTCTTGTTTGCCTGTAAACACTTGTAGGAAACGACAGTGGCTTTATTAGGAGCCATCACAGGGTTTTATAGACGCTGCAGTGCTTCTTTTCAGAATTGCCACTAAACCCCTTTATGTGAGGCAGCCTGTTAAAGCAGCAGCTGGGAGATGTGGGCCTTGTTTCAGACCTGGTATTAACATTCGTCTGAGGGGATCTGATCACAAGTGTCACGCTCTAAGTATCAACGTGCTCATGACGAGCTGAGATTGGATCACCTGAGAGCAACTTCCCAGGTGGTGTGGGCCACGTATGACTGTACGCTTTTTACAGCTTGAACGTCATTGTGGCACACGGGCTACTGGAGAAGCGCCTATTCAACTGACATCCTCTAACCTACTACAGTTCCATGATTAAACAAAATACTATTTTCTCACAATAACAACACAGCTGTGCCTGATGGATTGATTCGGTCGAACCCTATGCAACACACACACGCGCCACAGGTTTGCACAGCTATCGCTACTAGGACATTGCATTGACTTCCATTTATTGTGGGCAGCCCATCCACAACCTTGAGTGTCTGTGCCCCTGTATCACTCATCCAAAAGGGCTGTGTTTTTAACATAAGCTAAACCACGACCAATTCCTGCCTAACCCGAACCTTGACCCAAACATAATTCACATGTTAACCTTAAGCAGGACCTCAGTAATCTTGTTATGCCTCATTAGGACCAGAATTTGTTCCCCATGATTTCGACAAGGTCACTTTTCAGTGGAAAAGGTCCTAAACAGGTAAAAAAAAAAGCACACACACACAGATAGAGGACCTGTCCGTCATTGCCGAATTTGCAAAATGGCTGTGTTTTTATTTGCATATAAAGCACCAGAGATGCATTGTAATGCCAGGTGTGAATGACGAACCGTCCACTTGAGAGCAGATCACCCACGTTGCATGTAAATGTGTGAAGAGAACCAGAGATTTTTTCCAGAGAGCCAATCGGAGGAAGGCAGAGATGAGGTTAAAATAAAAAACTGAGTCTGCTCTGGTCCTTCATAGTGTTGTCAAAAGCTTTCATCCCTTGGGTTGAGCAGGTAATGAATATGAATGTCTTCTACACTAACAAGGGCCAGGCCAGCTTGGTTAAATACGAACAGATGATAAGAGGATGTAAAAAGGAAAAGGAACAAAAGAACCTAAAACCTTATTATTTAATAAAGGAATCAAACAAAAAAATGACCAAAACATTTTTAAAAACTCTATTCTTTTAGGGGGGGAGAACTTCTCTTTTACAGGATCAACCCTGAACACATTCACACCAGGAAGCAGCTGAGTACAACCACAGTGTGAGCTGATGGCTGCTGAGCACTCAGGGGTTAAGAACCTTGCTCGAGAGAACCACAGCAGAGTGGATGAGGGAGGGGCAAGCACTGCTTTCCCCACCCTGATTTAACCCTGTCGGTCTGCGTATTGAACCGCTGACTTACTGGTCACATGCTCTCTTCTCTAATCTACAGGCCCCCACTGCCTCATATCTTGATTAACTGCTGTGGCATGAGAATAACAACCCCGTGATTATCATGAGCATCGTCTGTGTCACGTTTCAACCTCCACGGTTCATCCCGGAAAATGTAATTGTTAACCAATCAGAACCAGAGCTTCCTCAAGCCGTTGACTTCCTTTTAGAAATGTAAAATAGCCACCCTTCAACATCTGCGTGTCATCTCCCTAGGATTGTTTAGAATTCACATTCAGGACTTTTGGGTTTTGTCCCTTCAAACCCAGTGCACTGCTCCAAAACAGAATCACTATCACATGTTTTTGTGGGTTGACACAAACCAACTAATATAATGTTGCACTCACAGAAAGGAAACGAGCAGAAAGACTTTGCACACAACAACCACACACATAAACACACACTTCACATGACACAGCACGTGACACAGCTGCAGAGCCTAAGGTTATGAGCGAACAAAGTTAAGTCTGACTGGCTAAACTTCAACAATCTGCGACTTGGAAGCATTAAAGACGAGCATGTGCGTTTCAAAGTGTGTGTTTCCAAGCATCTGTAAACAATCCCTAGAAGGACAGAACCATGACGGGGGAACGAGCTCTGGGTTCTCACAGCCGGAGACACAAACAAAAGCTGCAGCATTAAAAAAGGTAGGATTTATCAGTGTGAGGGTGAGCGGGCACACGAAGGCATTTGTTTGTGCCAAACCTGCGTCCTCCCACAATTACCTGTTCCATTCTGACAGGAAGTAGAAAGCTTTACAGCACTTAAGTGAAGAAAGGAAGGAGGTTCATTTTGTTAGTAATTCTTAAGCTTTCTTATTACTTTCACCACTACAGCCATTTCCAGACATGCTCCAAAAGCAGCGTTTATGTTTACAGCAAGTTTCCAAGTTGTCATCTTCTTTCGACACCTCTGTTTCAACCCTGAAATATTTGCATTAATCAATTTTGACTTCCATCAAAAATAAGAAAACATCATCAACACGTCCACTTGCTATAAATATTCCAGACATTTTCCACCTGTTATCTCACAAGGGCTCATTTTTACTAAGGGTAAAGTTCATAAAAATAGTCACAAGTAACTGATGCCGACATTTTTGTTTTCACGTACAGCCACTCCGGAAAAAATGTCCAGAGCTCAGTACAGGAAATATTATACTTTTGTCACATCTCTATAGTTACCATTTACTTTCCAGACATATTTTACGTTAAAAACATGTGCTTATTTAATATGATATCATGTTATATTACTATTTAACTTTCCTGTTAATGCTTATCCAATAATAATAATAAGTCAACATTTACCAAACGTTCTAGACACGACTATATTATATATCTAAACGTTATCGCTCCTTCCGACGCTTTAAGCTAATTTACGTATTTAAACGTACGAACTCGAACTGAACCTTTGACGAAACCAGCGACAGATCGAACATCAAACTTCCGCGCAGGCTAAACACCCAAACCCTGTATCGCCAATCATTTGACACCACGACCTAAGTTGAGGAGAAACACTGGCGGCACATTATCTCTCGGAGCTCCGCCCCTTTCCACCCCTCGCAGCTCTGGGCAGCAACATCCATCAGCGTCACGCGATACCGTATCACACCAGCTGTCAGACAGATCTTTCTCACTGGTCGGGAAGATAAACGTACGTTGACGTTATGCATGAACGGCAGAGACAGCAGGATGATGACAAAAAAAAAATATGCTTCACATCAAATTTCCTGTCACAAACTCCCAGCTGTCATTCAGTGATTTAGGAAATATTGGCGCCCTCCATTTCATCTTAAGTTATTTTGTAATCTTTGCATCAAAACCTCTCCATTGAATCAGGGCCAGAGCGTAACAAAAATACATTACAACATCTTCACTACACCATTCAGACAATGTCACATGTGAAACTCAGAGGATTTCCTGTTTGCCAAGAGGAACAAAGAAGCCATTCAGTAAAATCACAGTAAAAAACTATCCTCAGAATTCAAGTCTGGTGGCTCCTTACGTTTCTGACTCCTCTATGTGGACTTCAAAGCTCTTATTAAATCTGATTTACCACAAACATAACCCTGGTAATGTTCTGCTGCTGATCGCCGGTTTAAAATGTACAATCAAGCTAAAACATAAAAAAGGTAATGGGTAAACACTGTTTTTAAGTATTTATTACTTTTGTATTTATTGGTTGGTTCATTGTACCACTTTTTCAAAAAAGTCTTTGTATCCTATTCTCTTCCATTCATCATATACTACACCATAGACATCAGAATACCCACCGTCTAGAGTGCTGATCCACAGGGACTGTAACACCCAGTCTTGTGTTATTATTCTACTCTACACTATTCTGGTCTATTCCATTCCATATCAAGAGTAATGTATTTAAAATCCCATGGGTCTGTTTCATGCGTGTTATTGATAATCCCTTCGTCCCATGTATCGATCCCTCACCTTGGCCGAGGTCTCAAACCAGCCTAGGAATCCAGTCTCTTTGCAGAAACTGTCCATTAGCGCCGTGTTGTTGGTGCTCTCCTTCTTCTGGTCACATTTGTTGGCGAGCAGCACCGAGGGGATGGGGTTGCCGTTGGCCAGCTTCACCTTGCTGTCCAGGTCGTGCTTCCACTTGGACACGGCCTCGAACGTGGAGCCCCGCGTCACGTCGAACACCACGAACGCCCCCACGGCCTCCTTGTAGTAAACCCGCGTCATGTTCCCAAACCGCTCCTGACCTGGGGAGATGGGAGGAGAAAGTCAGTGGAATCAAATCACCAAAGTGGAAACCAAATGCCTAACCCTCAGCTTTGTGGCAGTAGATTGAATCGAGACGCTCAATATTTCATTCTCAATTTTTCCCTCTATATAGAATGTGGCTCTAAATAATGATGAGGACAGAGATGGTTCCTATTCAACCTACTTTCCCTTATTGGCCATGGGGCTATTCCGCTCTGAGAATGGCCGAAATAACCTGCCATGATAATAAGCCCATTCTCTGAAGTCGTTCTCTGAGAGTATGTGAGGGGAAGTACCAGAGAGAGGGATGGGGTGTCACTGTCAATCTGAGAAGAGCCTCTTCTTCAACACTATAAAACCACTTTTAGGTTTTATTCTCAAATCGATCTCATGATTTAGTCGGATCATTTCAATTCCTCAAAGGTTTATCAGCCAGTGAAGAGATTTGAAATGCCACACTTCTGCTAAACACTGGTGTTTTTAAGCGGTTTCTAACCATGGAGAAGTTACATAATCATAATAACCAATTCAATGTTTTTATTATCATCATTATCAAATACAAAAATCAAAGAGGAAATCAGAGTTTTGAAGTGAGACAATCATTTCAGGAACATTACTCAAACATGCCCTTAAGGGGGGGGAAGCAGTGGCTCAGCAGAGAAGTGATCAGCAGAACTAATGCCCTAAATTATCTCTGGTTACACTTAACACAGTTTTATGGGTTGACCACATGTCGCATGTTCGCTGTGATTATTTGGAAACCTTGAATAACCAAAGGTTATATATGACTGAAGGAAACTGGCCCTGCAATGCTCACTCGTTCCCTGCATGCCTCGACAGTTAGGTGTGTCAACGCTGCCTGAGGCCAGAGGAACGGAGAACGGGGATGAGAAGCCTGTCGCTGGGATGATAATCTGTGACTCAGACGGTCTTCTGTCGCAAATGTCAAATGAAAACAGACAGATGTGGAGAATGTTCCGAGACAAAAAAACATCTTTGTGTCAGGAGCTCACAAAATGATACGTAAACTTTATATATTTAAGGCAGAAGATCACAACAACATATTTATATTATATGTTAGATTGAGGAGTGTGGTCTGTTTTTGATATTTTTTGATGACAGAAGTGGTTTTTCTTCACGTAGACGTAGATTCACAGACATGCACATGGTGTTGCATGAGCTTACGGTTCCTGTTTTTAGCTTCATGTGGTTAGAAATGTTCATTCAAATACTGAGGTATGTTCAAGCGAGTTTAGTTTTCTGATGTAAACGCACCTGCAACCGCATCCACAAACATTTGGAAGCGATTTACACTAGTTGTCAGCAAATGCCTTAATATACTTTAGTCGCAGTCTCAGCAGTTACATATAAGGTTTCCAATATCTTGGGGTTCAGTAGCTTTTGGCGGATTAAGCTCATATTTTTGCAGCACCGCTCCAATTAAAGACTAAAAATCAAGTGTAACCGTACATGTCTGTTACACAGTTAACAGACTCCGCCAGAGTCGACTTGCAAAATACAACATGAACCAGGAAAAGCTTTTGAGGAACTGTGAGCGCAGCCAGCATACTTTCACTACTGCAGGTACTTACCCAACCACGCAGGAGTGGCGGGTGCAGTGCCGGTGTGAGCAGGAGAGCGAATACACTGTGGGGCCCACAGGCCTGTCGGTAATTGCTCATAATTGAGAGTCTAATTTTAGCCAAGATAACCCCAGGTAAATTCAGCAGAGACACGACACGATGGGATAAAGGGCCGATAGACTGAAATAAGGCTCGTTCATTTCCAGCCCTCGTGGTGCTCATACATCCGGTGGAGTGGAGGAAAAAGCATAAATCAAATAAATGGCTCCATAATTTTAAGAGAAGATTCCCCTCTTAGTCTATTGAGAGGTTTACTGAAGGGACAACACTGAGGCAAACATGAATATTTTCAGATAAAAGAAGAGAGGCGGAGATCTCACATGTTTTATCTGTCTTAAAATTCCACAATTCTCTGGGTCTGTCTTTCTGTATTAGGAACACATATCTCGAGAAACTGATTTTTTTCAGCTTCACACAAATTATTAAGGGCCCAAGGAAGGGCAGTGTTGGATTTAGACAAAAGAGCATTTCTTCCATGTGAACTTATCATTATTAACTTCCTGATTTGCAGTCGAAAGAGTAGGGAAAATACCACAGGTTTGAGTTCTACATGCACTGAAGAGGCCGTGACAGCTTGTCATTGCCTAGATTTCAACACACTGATGTTCTGACACGTCCTTATAGCCGGGTCGATATGTGAGCAGAACCAGACTGGGGGTGGTAACCTCGCTCGTCCTGGGGGGGGAGTGACGTTAACGAGTTATTTGGGGTATTGACCATCTGCTGAGGATTCACACAGAAGTCTATCAGATTAAATGACAGCAAATCAAACAGTGGCTGAACTCTCGAGTGCCATAAGTCCTGGAAAATCATTCTGTTGTCTTTCCTAAACCCGGTCCTGGTGATTGTTTGTTTTGTTAATTAATGTCTTGGGAAAGAAAGGCAGTTTATATAAGATTCTTCTTCTTTCTGCTCCCTTTCAGTCAAGATTTGAGATTTTGTCTTTGCTTTTAAATTGTTTTGTTTGGTCGATTCATTAAATAAAAGTATACATTTTATTTAAAAATGTTGTCCTGCTCCAGAAAAACAACACATACAGCACATGACACTTATTTGTGATTTGATGATTGTTAAATAAAAGCTAATCCCAACCATTTTGATTAAGGATTTATCTGTACATCCTTTTTCTTGATTCACAGTATCCCAGAGTTTTTTGTTCAGCCCTGATAAATAATATTTACACACGTACACTGTGTTAACATACAAACTAACTTCTTACACACACATGGCCGAAGACTGTAAGATTAAGCCGACAAATATGGAGGCAAATGTGGACTTCCTGTTAAGACCTTTTCAAAGTCTTGGCCTGAAATATCTGTTAACCACATTTTAAACTTGTAGTTGAAATGTACAATGAGAGCTACATCATTGAAATTGAAAGGTGGGTGCTAGCGAGGCATCTCAGAGGGAAAGCATGCAACACCGATGAACTTCCAGCACCTAGGCCTTCTGAGGTTTCTGCCAAACGTGGTAAGTTATAAACGGCAACCGAAAAAACTGCTTCCTGTTTCATGGGGAATGATGTGTCGTCATGGCAACATGGTTCCTGAAAAAAATCTAAAGCTTGGCTCTGGAGCACAAGACTATTCTGACCAGATGAGGGCCATCTAATGAACCTGCAAGGATGTCATTTCAAAATATGGCCTGTAGATGTCTTCAGGCCTGGACTCTTTTAAACATTACATTTCATAAAGCAGACGGTAAAACTTATCTGAAATAAAATAGGGTTCTCACACCATACAGTTCTTAGGGCCTGGTGATTTTCTATTAAAGTCCAGCTCTCACTCTGGTCCTCTCCCTTTCAAAGCTCTGCCTTTAAGGACTCATGAAAGGTCATGGGTCACGGACTTGTGTACAGAGCTCAGCTCATCAACATTATAATTCGCCAATAAAGTTGGTAGTGATCAATCGAATGGCTTTATACTCTTCTGCTGCATCTACGTTCTTATTCTATTCCTAAAAAGATGCTGTTCTTTTTAATGCTGGCACCTTCACCCAGCCAAAGAAAGTGGCTCTTTCTGAATATATAAATAAATAAATAATTCGAAAAGCATGTGGCAAAAAAAAATGTGTGTCATACACTGCTAACCCAATCAGAGTAAAATGCAGGAATGGAATGAGCTCTCTGAACAATGGAGTATTTACCCGGTGAATACCACAGAGGAGCATGAGACTGCAGGAGGGAACAGAGACGTGTGCTCAACATGAGGCAACTGCCTATAACCAAAGAGGACAGAGTTGGAATCTGTCCCCGGAAAGAGAGGCAGTGAACTGCTCTGGAATTTCAAAGACATTTCAGTTGAGTCCACCGAGCTTATGAATACCGGCTCATGACCTCAAGTACAATTAGGCTCTGTGGTTTCGAACATGAGAAACCTTCAGTACTGGAACCAGCAGATGAAAAAGAAACTGGTTTAGCTGCAGCCACCGTATCATCTCTGTTTGGCTGTGCGGGAGAAACGGAGAGAAAGCAAAGTCTCATCATTATCCATAGCCCTAGCAACCCCAGTTTCCTCTACCGCCGTGCATACTGCTATCCTGTGGGTGGGTTACCATAGAAACTGTCCAAGCCAGACAAGCCAGTCTGTTGTTGGGAGGAAACTGGTGGAGAAACCTCCCCACTCGCCCTAACGGCAGCACCAGAAAAACAAAGACTGGCACAAGGTTCGGGCACGAGAGAGACTGAGGAGCACATGACCGGCACGTTCAGATTTCGCTGAGCAGCATGTGAGAAGTGACTTACAGCTCGAGACGGCCTTTAGCACCGAACAGAGTCTGAATTGAGAGAAAATCCTCAACCTCTAAGTGGAATTACCCTCGTCCGGCCCCTCGCTTTCAAGCGGAGGGCTTGTGGGGGCTGAGCAACGTAAAGCCTTGGCACAAGGTCGGAGGAATTAGGATCAGAATGATAATATTTGTAGAAGTTTAAGCAGATTTATTGCACAAAACACATTTTTAAACCATTCAACCGACCAGGATACACTCTATTTACTGTTGGTGATAAATAGTAAAGCCTCTTTTAAAATGATCCTGACGAGTTATAGGTTGTCAGCTGCTCTGGAGAGCGCCCCCAAGTAAAACGTCCAGGGAATGTTCATGTGAGCACGTGAGAGTAAATCAAGAATATACACCTATGAGGATGTCAACATGGTAAGACCACAAGATTTGAGAGCTTTTAGTAATGAGGACTGACACTATGCTTTCCCCCCCCCCCTCACCAGAGTCCCCAGGATATGATCCGGTTGTTGTGAATGTGTCTAAATCGGGAAGTCTCCTGTTTCGTTCTTCATATTTGAACAGCAATCTAAGGAAAGTTGGGTCCAGACATTTTGCGGAGTTCATGTATAAAAATGCATCTGAAATATCCACCGCTAGAGTCAAATTAACTTGTGATTAAAACAATTAATTGATAACTGAATTATTTGGGTGATCATCTGATTTGTCTTTTTCTCAAGTGATAGAGAAATTCTCTTTGGGTTTTAGGCCATTTTATAAACCCTACAAATCAGCATACATTGATTATAGAAATCATTACTTGGGACCCTATATCAATTTTGAACGGTTGAATTTGCCGGCATTTCATCAATTTCTAGAAACTGAAAATGGTTGAACATCCAGATACTTACATAATATAAATACAATACACACAAATTCCCTTTCAAACCCCTCTCAGAAGTACCCTGGACCGGATTTTCCTGATCACAGATATTTTCGGATCCTGTTGGAAAACGGTGGTGTTCGAGAGAAAGAGGAGACGAGTTCAAGGTTTCTCTGTCTAGACTGAAGGTCACCACTGTGATGAGAGCCACTGCGTACATCCCATAATGTGCAACCTCCTGCTCCCGCGGGAATGTTTGGTCCTATAAAAGGTGCTGCCGCTCTCTGCTCTGTGTCATGGTGGTAATCATCCTGTCCACTGGCTGAGACACATCCAGAGGAGAGTAGCAATTCCGGGAGAACAGGGGGTGGGAGAGCCACATGCGTCACACTGGCTTCCATGTTGCCCCCATCTCCCCCAGTCCTCTGATTACTATCATTCCTCCCAGGCTGTAATCACTATTAAGGTTGGTAAAAAGACAACGAAACTCTGACGTTGCTCAGCGTGTTGCAGAGAAGATAATTTCCCCTCCTTTCCTGCATGATTAAGTGGCTTAATGGCTGGTCTTAATGACTTGGCAAATATACCTCCAGCTTTCACTCTTTCACACCCACATGTTTCATCACTGGTTTTATGCTCCCGCGTGTCCTCGGGCAAGGCCTTGGTGTAGGTGTGAGAAATGAGTTTTTTCCCTATCTGTGTCATCTAACCTCAGACTGTCTTTGTGGTCGGAGCGAGAGCGTGTAAGCGGCCACGTTCACCCAATATGTGCCAGCGTGTTCCCTTGTCTTTATGAATGACATCAGTCCATCGAAGTGCGGAAGTGCGGCAGTGTTGTATTTACCAGGTCCTCTGAGCGAGGGCTGTGACAGGCAGACGGCCCTCCCTGGCGCTCAGTCACAAATGCCCCGGCTCACTGAGTGACGGCGAGGGAACGCAGCCCTCACTGCCAATCAGTCTGTGACTGACATGCAAGTTGTTCTGGTGACACCCCCCCCCCCCCCAACAAACACACAGACAGCCCCCACCTCCCACCCAACTGTCCACCCCCTTTCTGTCACTGCTGTAAGCGATGGAATAAATATAAAAAAACAGCAGTCTTCTAACCATCTGTCCTGATCTGTCCCAGCATATGAGGTTCGTTTGATTGAGGGAGAAGATGGACCCGTGTTCCAAAGTAAGAATAGAACACGTTTAGAGGCCGAGACGATCATTTCTTCTGTCAATAGAATAAAAACAAAAACATAGGAAAACAGACAGATTAGGATTTTTCGACTCCATTTTAAAACATAACCAGCATGCCCACTCTTCGTGTACAGACCCCGTCCTGACAATACTCCAATGCAAGTGAACTGGATACAGACTTCAGAAAATCAAAGCTCCAGTAGATATAAGGACAGTAAATCATTAATGTCTAACTTGTAAGTTTGATTTCTGAAATATATACAAAAAGGGTAAACATTTCCTCCAGCAGGGCTTATGTACAGTGGATGAATCTAAGTGACATTCAATATAGATTAAAAGACCTGTGCTTGTGTCTTCAAAAAACCATTTGCACATTTTCAATAAATTAAAGTTCATCCTGTGGTTGACAATCATATAGTCATTGTGAAGTAGGTTTATTTAAAAAAATATATATATATATGCATAGGCCCCTGTATACAACCATTATCTTTATGTGAGAGCTTAAACATTATATATTTTCTAATCTTAAATGATGGCACTGGAAGAATCTGAATCCTTCAGATGTGTGGGTGCAAAGCCATTCAAAAGGACATCTTCTCACAGAATGATTAACTAACCCTGCTGCACACGTAACTCACAGGCCGGTTACGTGTGGTCAAACCCATGACTGACAAAGTAACCACAGTGAGATTTTTACAGTTACTTAAAGTCCAAAGTTTCCAACTAAAGACGGACCCATTCTTTACAGCTAATTAAAAAAAAGAACACAGGAACAATTGTTGGGATGCACATGCCCCCTGAAGCCATGTAACCTCATGTCAACAAACACACATTCAGCCTTATGATTACTTGTATGTGTGACCAAGCAATTTCACAAGACTTAATGTCAGATGGGGTTTTCTGAGGATATCAAAATATTTTAAAGATCGGGGCTACCCAGAAATCACAGACAACCCCCCCACATCACATCCTCATTCCTGCTGATTGAACTGAAGTGAGCCTGTCAGCTCGGTGGTGATTCCTGAAGTTTAGTCATTTCGCCCGTTGGTCTCTCTGCTTGCTCACTTCCCCTCTCAACAATGTAATCCACAACACACCACCCCCCCCCCCCCCCCCCCCCTCTGTTAAACAGTGTGATATTTATTTCCATGCCTGGGGATGACAGACAGACAGTGAGAGTTTGAGCGAGGCCTCCCTGCTTGTGTGGGGAAGTTCTATTTACCCTGCTCTGATTTCACCGGGCTTTGCTTACTAAAGCTGCAGGAATGCACAGGTTGGTGTGCGAGTGCATGTGTGTGCCAAGTTCTGCAGCCACACAAGATGAACCAGGGACTATCCACACACACAGACACACACAGACAGACAGACACATTAGAAGAAAAACCACAGTGTGAAGGACACACACCAGGGGCCTGCATGAACACAGTTTAATCCCCCCCCCCCCCCCCCCAACAGAATATTGTGGTGCGTCTCATTGAGAGGGTTGGGTGGGGGTGAGCTCTTACAACGTGACCTACATTCCTCTGGCAATTATGAGCTGCCATGATCATAAAGTGGAAAGAGACAACAGGCGGACATGATCAACCGGTCTCTCGGTGGAAACTCCACATCGATGCTCTCGCTTAGTGTGTCTACATTGTGTACCGGGGGGTTCAAATCAGGAACGAATCACTTCCAACGCAGAAGTGGTTTGGCGTGAGGGGACGTTTGAGCTACGGCCATCTGCACAGACGAAACCCACAACTAAACATGAGCGTGACATCACCACCACCTTCACCACCTGATTTCCGTTGTGTAACGCGCACACAAACCAGCCCACGCGTCTCCCCCGCCTCCTTACCTGCGATGTCCCACAGCTGGAGCCGCACCAGGGTCTTGCTGTCCCAGTTGATGACCTTCAGGGCGAAGTCGACCCCGATCGTGGCCCTGTAGTGCTGCGAGAAGAGCTGGTGCACGTAGCGCTTGATGATGCTGGTCTTCCCGACGCCCAGCTCCCCGATCACCAGCACTTTGAAGAGGTACTCCTTGCACTCAGACACCGAGCCCCCGGCCATGCTGACACTGACTTTAAACTCACGGAACTCTCAGACACAACTTCTGCTTTTCACTCGCGCTCGCGCTCATAGGCTTCCTGCGGGTGGAGGAGAGGAGGAGCGGCGGAGCGGGGCTGCAGCAGGAACTGAGGGGGTGGATGCAAAAGACTCTGAAGTTCGTCTTCCCCCAAACTTTTCTCATTCTCCTCCTCCTCCTCCTTCTCCTCCTCCTCCTGCAGCCCAGCAACCACCTGATAAGTCACAGGACCCGGAAGGGGCAGGGAAACTTCATTTACTCCCTGTCTGCTGGAGATCACGCTGAGTTTTACATGTTTACGTGTTGAATTATGCCCCCCCCCCCCCCATTCAAACTGTACGTCTAAAGAGTTATGGCATCGTGGTTGTTTATGGAAGCTCATTTCTGCCACTTTGTTACAAAATATCCTCCAAGTCATCATAGGAAACGTTCTCTTACACTGACTAACTCATAAACAGTGACTTATTTTCAAAATAATTAGTTAGAGTCTTTAAATAAAGACCTAGTATTTCAATATAATAAGTAAGTGTGTTTAAATAAAGATTACGCTTTCAAAAATAATAACTGTATCTTAAAAAAAAATTACAGTATCTGAAAATGACTTACTAATATATATATACTAATTTTATATCTCAAAATAAAGACTTACATTTTAAAATAGTGACTTAAACTCAAAACAACGACTTAATATGCCAAAATGTGTTTCAAAAATAATTACACAATATATTTTTTATCTCATAATTTTGGATTACACTTTTTCAGTCAGGGGTGGAAATGGGCTTCCACAGTTATTAACTAGCAAAATCATTGAGATTTATTTATCTCATGTAGTTTTTCATAAAGAAGAAAGAATGACACTCAGAGTGCACATACCTGCACCAAGGCCTCTTATGAAGCCACATTTAAAATTTCACCAGATCCAGATTTTTATTTGGATCCACACCAAACTGCAAACACTCACAAATATCAGTCCCCTCATCAATCAGTTGTGTGTTTTTACGTAATCCTGCTAACAAAGAACAACTAATGAACGCAGACAAAAACATTACTTTCTTGTTGAAGGTACCAATAATCCAATATGTGATCAAAAGTTCTGTTTAACTTAATTTCCTTTTCTTCAGTTGCTGTGAAAACTTAATACAAATACCCCCCGTAATCCCATCAATAATCTAACCAGGCTATCACAGGCAGGAATCAGTCTTCTTTATATAAATAGTTTTCCTTTTATTTTACAGCATTGTTTAGCTTGCCCAAAACATAAACGGCCTATTTCATTCTAGAGTTGACAGTGTTAAGCAGGTGGCACCCTCGTATATTTTATACATTGGTCAAAATCAGTTAACAACTTACACTATAATAGACTTAAAAACATTTGGAAATACAATACAATTGCACTATGCACTGTATAGTCTTGTACTCTGAAATAATTTGCATTCTTATAGATAAAGAACTAAGAAACTTAACCTCAAGTAAACTACTTAGGTTCATAATGCAAGATTTAAGCAAAAAATTCGAAACATGTATAATGTCATAACAAGAAGCAGCTAATCATTGGATACTTTAACAACTGAATATTTTCAAGAGGATACAGTCGACTCAAGTTAAGCTAAAAAGTTACCCCAAAAACCAAACACACTGCTCCTGGACAGGTATCTGAGGACAGCTTCAAAATGTATAAACTTTTTTTTTCCGTTGACATTCTAAATATAGAAACATTTATCAGTATTACAAACATACCACCTGTGTGAAAAAACAAGAGATGGTTTTAACAGTATTACAAACTTTGAGAACTTGTACAAGTACTGTGTTTTTCCATTACAATGACACAGCAAACTCACTTTAATCACATCCCATGCTCAGAAAACTTGTTCTCAGGGTTACGATCGAGTGTAAACTGAATAAACAACATCGCCATCATCTACAATCACGCTAACCTGTATCAGCTACATCGTAGGAAAAAAAAGAGAAGAGAAATTCAAAAAGCAGGGATGTAGGTTGATAACATTGTTTTCTTTTCTCGATTGGCACATTGTATCCATGTCACAGAGCACACCTTGCAACACATTAATGTAATATCTAACCAGCTTACTTCACTTTTCAAGTTAAACTACCTCTTTGTGATATTTAAGCTGCGGCGAGGTCTGATGAGAGAAAACTCGATAATGAAAAACAAAGTCGGAGAGCAAACAGTTATCCGATGAAGCTGCGACCCCAACGCTCGTGAACATGAAATGCACTTCAGATACTGCAGTCCTTATAAAGCCAGTTTGCTCTCTGGTTGTGTCTTATGATGCACGTGTGCGCACATTTACTGTACACACAAGTAGGCCTTGCTTTACATATGTGGTTACAGACCAATTGATTGCACTGCCACCATGGAAACCACAGCTTTTTTACTATAATTCCCAGTGTTGCGTAAATCATACAGAGGTTTGGCTTGAGAGCTGATTAGTTTTGGCACTGTTCTCAGTTTAACGTTTCACAGAAAGGCTTTGTGCATGGACAGCCCTTCAGAAATGTAAGCACTCATGGATGATTCCTAGTGTTTTTGACTTGTAGTTTGGCTTAACCCCTAACTCAATAAAAAGCAGAGTAATAAATACTAGCAAGCAAATGACAGAGCAAAAAATATACGTTTTTGAAAGGTAAATCATGTTGCGTGTATCTTTATCTGTATGTGTGTGTGTGTGTGTGTGTGTGTGCATGTGTGTAAATTCCTGTCTGTGTGATGTATAATTGTGCTGACAGCCACTGTGTGAGTGCCTGTTTTGCTCTCACAGTGTTGAGGAGCTGTGTGCGAAGTCTGGGAGCATGTTTGAGGTGTAGACGGAGCTCGGGGGACTCCCGAGCATCGACTCAGTGACGGGGGAGCCGCTGACGGACTCCCCCGAACACACAGAGTCTCTGAACGGGGAGGGAGGAGATAGTGCAAGGGAATCCTCCAGAGTCGGCTTGTTGTGAGTTACATCCTCCCCGTACTCCTCCTCCCCCTTGGCATTATAAATATAGCTGTGTAAGAGGTCCAGGTCCTCGTCCTCGGGCCCCTGCTCGTCAAACGCCCCCACATGTGGGACCAGAGGAAGGTGAGAGGGTGTCAAGCTCAAAGGCTTGTTGGCGGGGGAGTGATCATTCAGCGCAGGGACATTGGAGCTGTGTGTGTCCACCACAGCCCCTTGCAAGCGGTCCGTGGTGCGGCTCGCCAAGTGAGGGGTCAAATAAGAAGCCGGCCTATCTAAATCAGACTCCAGCCTTTGCGTCTGTCCAGAGCAAGCCGGGTTCCAGAGGGGGCGCTGCAAGTCGCCATCGTCGTCCTCCTCTGCCAGGTTGTACAGAGGCTTAGCACCAGGTGGTTCTTGGGGGAGTTGCGGGTCTGTCCCGAGGTCGCGGGTGGAGGGCTTGCAACTGTGGGGGTCGGGGGTGTTAGTTAGGGGCCTGATGACCGCCATCTGATTCAAGCCGGCTTCCTGTTTCCTCACATGCACAGACAGTCTGTGCCACACATTCCCCCCCCTCGGAGGGTGTCTTGCACCTGATTCAGACCATGACACAGACTTGCCATTAGAACTATGAACGAGATAGAGACCCAAGTTACTATCACAGGAAGGCAGGTGTTGGAGACAAACAAAAAACCAACATAGCAGCAAAATGACACAGAAAGCAGCAGCATTTCAACATTTTAGATGCATGTCAAAATACTTTCTATCCACACGTCTTGACGCTAACAGCTTTGCTAAGGGGAAACATAGTGATTCATAATGTGCTGCAGACGGCATTATGATCCTCCAGTTGCTTCAGACATTTAGCTCGGGACAGAGCGAGGAGCCGGACACAGCTCAGCTCCTCCTGTCTTACAATTTGCTTCTATACTTAAAACATGCTTTTATTGCAGAATTTGTGTTGGTGTCTTGAGACGACAGAGTTCAGCACTGGCTCTGATTTGATTAGTCGGGGAGGTGGGGAAGGGAGGGGCTTTCATGCTGACAAAAGTTAAATGTGAGGTTAAGTCGGGATAAATAAGAAGCAACAGGGCGGCAGATCTCTTTCTCGGAGGGCTGCAGTGTCAGAAACGTCATCGCCAGCCAAGGAGGGACACAGAGGTAAGCGATACCTTTAATTCCTCACGTTACTGGCTGCAACTTTTCCTTTATTTCACTCAGCAAAATGAAGAATAATTAAATGCACTGCAAAAGCAGTGAAAAGGTGAGGAAGTAGAAAAGTAGGAAACGCATCTGTAAGACTTTTGGCTGAGCTGAGTGATATTCTTCCTGATCAATATATGATCATCTGGCCGGTGAGGGCTTTAAACGTCTCCCTTGGTTGCATATAATAATAACATGTGTCCTCAGACGACAGTGCAGCTCTCCCAGAAAGGAGCTGAATGACCTCCCATGCCGGAACATTTGCTAGCCTCGAGTTAGAAGATTAGAAAGGCTGCATAGCAAGGGTGAGAGACAACACGTCAACACTCTCATACTCCTGCCCCACTCCTTACTTTTAGACACCTGTCCTCGTGTCACTGCTGTGGAGCTCAAAGAAGTTATATGCAAGTCTTAAATCTAATTTAAAAGTAAATAAATCGGTAGAGATTTGTGGATCAATCACCGCTGACATGTTGGCATAGCCCATTGGCTTCAATTCAATGGCATCAGTTGAGTTTTCTGTTAATTTAGCTTGATTTCATTTTGAATATTTCATTCTCAGGGGGAGGGGGATGTGCCATATAAACTAGTGTTAACTCACTATCTAATCTAAAATCTCAGTTCTATTTAACCAGGGGTGCTGGTGAGTTAAAAGTGGACCACAGACAACATGTAACAGTCCAATTTCATGGAAAATCTATCAAGCACCTGCATAATACTTGTGGTGCAGCTCACTGCTACATTTGAGTGGTTAGGCATCTCATCATTTTTTCTATAGCCAGTCACCCCAGGAACCAACATATAATCAATAAGATAAACAACAAAGAGGGTCACTCACTTAGCGTTTCCAGTGCTGGGCTTCTTCCGCCGGAAAATGCTGAGGAAGTTGTTAGTTCCGCATTGAGCCGACTTGCCGTCCCCGACGTGCATTCGCACCACGTCAGACGTGGTGAAGGCGCTTCGGACGTTCCTCTCTGGTTTGGCGATGATAATGTACATCTTGGGGGTGAACATGCACCCGAGCGCCACTGTCACACTCAGGCTGACAGAGAAGGACGTGGTGATGATCTTGTAGTTGGAGCCGAAGTAGATGGGCACGAAGGCCAACCAGATGATGCAGGTAGTGTACATCGTAAAGGCGATGTATTTAGCCTCGTTGAAGTTGGCTGGCACGTTCCGCGTCTTGAAGGCATAGTAGGTGCAGCTCATGATAAGCAGGCCGTTGTAGCCCAGTGGCGCCACCATGCCTACGGTACTGGTGTTACAGATGAGGAAGACCTCACTTATGCTTGGGTACGACTTGACGGGCAGTGGAGGCTCCAGAATGATGAGTGTGATCTCCAGAGTTAGCTGCACACTGATGAGCATGAAGGCGATGACCACCTGGGCCCAGGCGCTCATGAAGCGAGGCTTTTTGGTGCAGATCTTTTTCTTGCTGCCGGCCAGAATGCGGGCGATGCGGTTTGTTTTGGTCACCAGGGCGGAGTAGCACATGGCGGATGAAAGACCCACCAGGAGCCGCTGCAAGTAGCAGGAGGCCACCGTAGGGTAGGCGATTAATGTGAATGGACAGATGTAGCCCAGGAAGATGCCTGCCAAGATGATATAGCAGAGTTCCCGACTAGAGGACTTAACCACAGGTGTATCACGGTACTGGATGAACACAAAGGTGACAAAGGAGGTGATTAGGATGCCAAAACAGGAGAAAGCCACAGCGACAATGGATTCCACATCGGACCAGTCGAGGTACCTCAGAGGCAGGGGCTGACAGCCTGGAGGGAGCAGAGGAAACGTCAGGTACATTTGCTGTCGGTGCTGCAGCACATCTTTTGTTAATGAAAGCTACATTAGAACAGAGAGAGACACAGATGTGCAGACAGTTGGTGGGAAAGAGGAGAGCGACACAGCTTCAGAGACACGAGGGGAGTCAGGCCTGCAGCAGAGATCAGGCCTCCAGGATGGAAACTAATTTGCATGTGACATCATACACATCCCACAGCTCCAGTTCTGTCAGATTTCGTCCTCATTTCGGTGTTACGCCAAATGTGGATGTGCAGACATGTAGTGTCAACTCTGTCATGATGCACTAGTTGCACACGTGTTATCCAAACATGCAGAGGAAGAAGTTTGTGGAGCTTAATGGGAGAAAACTGACATCCCTAGACTTCCCTGGCTTAGCGCTCCATAAATTACAGGCTGCCGCTAATAGCATTACAGTCACTGCCATCTCTGGGGAGGCTATGCTCGCAGAAACCCACTTCTGGCCTGCGCACTAACTCCCAATATGTCAAATCATGAGAAATCTTAAATTCTAAAATGCTCTTCGACTTAAGCTCTGGAGCTTTTAGCAGAAAATGTGAAACACACTAATATGAATTTTGAGGCGTTAACCAGTCATCAAACTGAACTAGGGCTCCCCCCAGAAAGTTGAAGCTTTATATCATTACTTGAAAACCTCTGAGTCACCCCAAGATTCTTCAAATTGAGTATTCTTTAAAAGATATAAATATATAATATTTTCTCAGTAAGTGTGCAGTTTGGTTCTGAGGACATCCGGGGGTGTAGAGTGAGGGCTTGTCACTTTCACGCGGGTCAATTGATTCAACTCCTTCACATCATGCTCTTTGCTTGGTGAATTCGACAGGTAGAGACACGGACCCCGGCCGAGTGTGATTGAGAAGGAGGCAGCTGCCCAGTCAAGCTTTAAGATGTTATAATCCTCTCCTTTCTGCTTCGGAGTGAATTCACACCTCACAGCAACCTAGAGGTCTCTGACTTCTTGTTGGATATCGACTGACATTGTCGCACATTTCCAAACCATCGTCAACGTCGTCAGCAGACATGAGGGATAGCTTAGCTTGTTGTACTGATGCACTATTTGACTGGAGCATCCCTGCAGAACCCCATTCAAAAATCTGGGAGTTTATTGTAATTTAAAGTAATTAAAAAATCCCTGCAGCCCTATTTGAAGCAGATTTACGCAAAAACCATATCCCATACCTCGATGGGATTTGATGCATATCGGCCTAGTTCTTTCTTTGTAATCCGTCTAAGTTACTAAAAACACTAGAACGCCAAGGTCAATGTTATACACCAGACATCAGGTGCAGACATAACCTCCTCAGTGAAGAAATGCTGCCCTAAATGAGCTTGTAAGTAAACATACGGACAGTGCGGCCTCTCTCTGTGAATAGCATAGCAGCTCTCTCTATTAGTAGTCTCCAGATTTGGACGTGCTTCCTCGACAAAATGCCAAAATGTCTCCCCAGGCCTCTCGTGGTAGTAATAGAATTCCACACCAGGGAATCGAGAGCTCCTTTCAACTCGATAAATCACTGTCGAAACAACCACTGGGTCACAACAAGGCAAAGAGCAGTGAAGAGCAATGTGAGCAGTGTCACTTTTGGGAGAGTGGCGCAGAGGTGTGTGTGGGGGGGGGGGGGGGGGGGCTAAAGGGAGCAGGGTCACAGGACCTGGATGATGAAAAGCATCAGCAAAAGGAGGTGTCAGGGTGTGAAGTACAAAGAGGCTGATGGGAGGGGGAGGGTTTCGGAGGGCGCAGAATAGAGTGTGAGCTGTTGACAGATATGAACGCCCTGGCAAGAGAGAGAGTGTGCACAGGGTAGCAAATACAAATACATCAAAATGGGTAAGATGGTAAGTCCATGTTGATTAAAGACGAGGAGCATGGATGAACATCGCACAGGAATTTGATTTGTTTTCTTTCCCCTACCTGCCAGTTCGTCATCGGGCCACCATCCCAGATCACATGCCTTGCAGGTGAACTCATCCTGGACGATTTCATTATCCTTGCATGTGGTGCAGATCCAGCAGCAGCTCACCTCGCCCTTCCTAATCACCTGCACGCAGAGAGGCGAGACATCAACAACCGGGGGTCACGGACATCTTAGTATCCAGTCGCCACACGGATTTAAAAAACAGCACATCACACCCTGAAGCAGCATAAATAAGTAATGAGCATCAAGGGGATATCAAAGATGGGGATTTGTTGGTGCAGGTTTTTTTTATTTTTTCTTCCTGAGAACCAGACGTACTGTTTATAAAACAAGGCCAGTTGCATTTACATTCAGCGCCCAGAGAAGCTGTTACCAGCACTGTGATATGTAAAGCAGGGTGATAAGTAGGGCAGGGAACAAAGCAGATAGAGGGGGAGCAGCCAGGAGAGAGGATGCACCCTCCCTCAGGGCGACTTACTATATAGACTGAAAACAATTGGCCCCAGATGAAGCAAATCAGGTCATTTCTACAAACTGGGCTTGATACCAGGTTTTGTTATTTACTGTTCGGAACCAGCCGTCTCCTCTGCCAGGTAGAATGAATGGCACTGGAATTGATTTGTGCAAACGTAGTGTGATGTAGCATAGATTGATTCAACTTGAAATCTCATAAGTGATTGTGAACACTACAAGGATTCATTGTTTCAATCCTCAATCATGTTTAATGAGACTGTTTACGATTTTTGTTTCTCCTTCATTAAGCTTTTCTGAATAATCTCTAACTGATGTTCATCATCATCATCACCTGCGTCGAAGCAGGGATCCAAAATGAAGGAGTAACATCCTGAAACTTCACTTCCTCTTCTAGATAAATGTTACGATTCTTTGCAGAAATGTGCTAGTAGTTAAATATCTGCTTATATTCAGTACCACTAGCACATTTATCCATAGAAATACCTAAACAACTATAGGTATTGGATTCCTATGATATCTTGACTTTCATTGTCCTCAGAGATTGAATCCTTATTACTTTGATGCCCCCGCTAACTTTTCCTTTATTTCCAGCTCCAGAATCTCCTGAAACCAATCACGAGACAGGCTGGCATTTTGACTTGAATAAACAACCATGAATAGTTTTGAACAATTTCTCCAGAGTCACCACTGATTCTCCACTGTTAATGACTTATGGATTTTGCCGACTTCAGGTTTCTCCAGAGTAAATGAGCTCTGGCACGGTTGATTTAACGCCGGACAATTTGCTGTGAGAAGGATATGAATTCGTACTTTGATCTGTCCTCTGGAGCACGGCTCGCTGCACACGGAGCGGACCATGTCGCTGCTGTTTATCCACAGCATGCTGTCGTCGATGTTCAAGATGCCCTCGTGCCAGGAGCCCACGTTTAGGTAGTCGTAGCGCTCGTCGCCCACATTCTGCAGATTCATGATGTCGTACCTGGGGGGACACAGGGAGAGAGACAGAGGACCATTAAGAGCGTAGATTAGTTTATTAAGTGAGAAAATAAAGAAGAAGTCGGTATATGAGACAAGGTAAGAGAGCGACTTAAAAGGAGGAAGAGGGAGATACAGAAGATGGGGGGGGGGGGTGGTTGTGGGAGTGACAGGTAATTTAATGATAACAATTCCACAGCTGAGCTAACCTATTTTTCCCTTATCCAGAGTCACTTAAACAGCTTACAGCCGTGTGAGTGGGACATCAAGAGCTGCGTACTGAACCAGGATGTGCTCCACCTGACCTCTAGTCGACGGATGAATGACATGGCCGTGTTTTCACACTGTCTAATGCTGTCTGTCGAACTGAAGAGAGATGAAAGTGGCTGCCACGGCCGACAATCCACTTAATCTGATCCAGTCCAAAATAATTAAATCCTTTTGGACTGGAGTGTGTGTACGTGCACGTGTGCTAATGATTGGGAGCGCGTGAGAGGAGAGAAATTCACAGATAAAGACAAAGCAATTCCCCCTATATTTTACTACTTTGTTAACACCTCCCTCATCCTCTTACCTTCCTGGGGTGTCTCCATTTTCATCAAAATAAATGTCCTCTCCTGAGACTCCTTTGAAGGACGTCTTTAAGAGGTAGTCCAGCAACTTGCTGCCGTCGATGGGGTCCATGGCCTCACAGAGCCCGGGCTGTCCCGGGCACAGCTCCATGTGCATGTCGTGGAGTCCATGAGCCATGGCGTAGATGGCGTTGATGACAAAGCCCATCTTACTATCCTGAACATAGTTTTCCTGCAGGCTTTCATTTCCTGTTGGGGAGGAAAAGAAGAAGTGGCTTGTTACTGTGGGAATGAAGAAAGGAAATTAATGTTCTCCATAATGCATAGTGGAAATTGAACCAGACGTGGTGAAGCTATTGCAAAACAGGGCCTTCTGCTGCAACATATAATAATAGCATTCAGGGAAATCAGAATAAGATGTTCAAACCTCACAGGGAATCAGATGTGGAGAACAACCATTGTGTGGGACTGTACCTCACCGTCATCTAAAGGCACTGTCCCACGGTCAAACCTCAGTGTTCAGTAAAACCTTTGATTTTGCATCTTTGCATGAAAATACTTCCCAATGTTTAAAAATGGATTCTGTTTGCGGTAGACAGTGCGTTTAAAATACAGATTTTTCCGTCTGTGACATGAACATGCATTTACAATCCTGAAAAAAGGTTTTCAGGATTGCTAGCTGCTTGGGTGAACAGTGTGTGCTCGGTGCCATTCCTTGGTGAAGTTCCTCAACGTGTCAATCTCATTATTCCTCGTACAGTGTGGACAAGCTCAGAGTTTGACTGATGCGCCCGAAACCATCCGTTTGAATAAATCACAGTTTTAAGACATTACAGGGACGTAAAGCATGAGTCAAACTCTCCCTGTTCTTGAGGAGTCGAGTGCAGGTGCCGTTCCGATCATCACTATAGCAGTGGCCATGAAAATGCACTTACCACCTTGAAGGTCTATGGAGTAAAAGCGGTACAAGTGTGATGCAAAGGAAATAGAAACACAACCATGACTGTTCTGCTCTGATGACGAAATGTCACCACACCTGCAAATTGATTTTTGATGAATCGTCTGATTATAAGCATGCTGAGCAAAGAATTCTGATGTGATCCTGATTGCAGTGCTTATTTGATGATCTGCTTTTGATTGGATTTTGCTGTGATTCATTTTGAATTGAGATTTAAATGCTGCAGAACAAGTCGAGAACTCAATTTACCGTGAACACCTTATTTTGAGAGCAGAGGGGGAGAAAATATTCAGGTAGGAAAACAGACAAAGAAAAAAATATACCGTTTTTGTTATTATTCTGTTTTTTGTGCTCTGGTTAGATTTAGCCTCGGGCATCATCCTCAATTTTCTCATTTACAGCTAAATGAGAGAATTGAAGATGATGCCAGAGAGCAGCACAAACAGTTGGCCTAATCATCACAAAAATAATTAAAAATCATCAAACATATCAGTTCTGTGTTGTCACCCACCGGAGCAGACTTTCTTGTAGTTCTTGTTCTCCTGTGGGTGACCCGGCAGGCGGCACTGGAAGCGGTACTGCCAGAACTCAGAGAACCAGGGGTTCCTGGTGTTGGTGTCCAGCCGCAGCTTCAGGTAGTAGTCGTCGAAGGTCTTGACCACCTCCGATTGCAGCTTCATGGTGATTCCTCCCTCTGCCTCGTGCTCGAAACCCTCCACAACCTCGTAGCGGTCCGCCCATCCATCACTGCAGGGGCGAGAGAAGAGGCCATAACGAATAATGAGGTGGAAGCCATAATGTAACAATTGCAGCGGGGAACAGTAAGAGACGCTAAAAACGATTTGAGTGACACTTAAACATTGTCGCGTGTGAGGAGCTGCCACACAGCAATGACACTCAATGTCATGAATCCTTTATTTTGTATTATTGTTTACCGGGAAAAAACCATTTAACTGCTGATTGACTTGGACAAGCACATTAGACTGTTCAGAGCTCTTCAGGTAATTTCATTTCATGCAATGTAAATAGACGCAGCTTCACTTTAAAGGGCAGATTCCCTATTTCATTCACGACATGAGGTGTTTAACACTTGTAAGAGTGAATCTTCACCAAATCGATAAACTGAACTGCCGATGCTCATCGTCAACAACTGACTGTGCAGCTTTCAGCCATGGAGCTAGTCAGTGGTTACACTGTCGTCGGCTCAGCACCTAGGTCCTGTTTATTCCTAGTTTGTTAAAAGTCCGAAAAAGACCCACAGACATGAACATGAGGATATGATAATAGTCACCTAAGATATTAGGCTTGCAGCAGAAGAAAGTTAGATTTTATACATACACACACACAAACACATATCCACATGTACAGTCTCTGCACATGCACCAAAGACCGCATATAAGACTTCAGCTTCCACTCTTGTACAGTGTTAAATTAGCACGGCAGCACTGGTTGGAGGCTTATCTCGAGTCCACTGCAGCGATACTCAATTTCAACAATAGTGCCTCCGCCGTAATGGCAGGCTTTACACAATCCCTTCAGCTTTGCTTGTTTGTTTTGCTTGAGTCACCTTATGTGCAAGAATTTCTACCCTACCAAGTTAATTCGGACAGGCCGCTGCCCAGTGGGCTCGGAGAGAAATGGCAAACACCAGTGAAGGGGACGGTGGAAAACAAATTAACAGATAACCGGCGCTGCCCCGAGCTCGGCTCTCTCTCTAAATTGCAGCCGGTGAGGTTCTCCTCTCTGCTCCCTGTGTCTCTCTCCGACTTTAATATGGGCCGAGGGCTACTGCCTTGAAATACCTGCACTATTGACAGCTACGTAGCAATTAGGCGCTGTGTGACTCACCATGGAATCAATTACCTGGCACACATGGGATGTTCTGGGTGATGGACAAGGGCGTGTGTGCGTTGGTGTGCATGCGTGTGCGCAGGTCAAAGTCTCTGACCTTTATATCAACAATTATCGCGAGTCAAGAAATAGGAGACATTCATACAAATTTGTGAGAATGCGAGATGGGCACTATAAAACCAGAGGGATTGGGTAGTATAGACAGACTCAAGCCGGAAGCCCTATAGAGTCCTATATACAGTATAGGCATCAGGAGACAGACAGAGTGGAAATAACCTGAAAATAGCTTCCAACTGACCCTGACATCCGTCTCTCCGACAGACACTGGTAATCAATCACACATCTACAGGAACGAGGCCTCTGGAGTTAAAAATAAAATACACAGCAATCACCGACCAGTGTCAAAGACCAGAATAAGATAACAGTTCATAACAGAATGTGGCTGTTTTATCATTTTCTTACATTGAAAAATTCCATGAAAACACCATGACCACTTTAGCAATCGGCTCTCAACTGCTGAGTCGACACTGAAACTGTGAATCTTTAAAGTTTATGGTGTGAAGATTTATTTTGAGGCTTAACTTGATGTATTGTTAAGCAGTTAAAAGGGGTTTTAATTTAAATAATTTTGAAAAATTTGCTGGAAAAAATAAATAATCCGTACATACTCGTATTGTGTGCAACAAAAACTGTTAAAAGAATAAGAGCAGTGCTTAGTTGTGAGAAGACTAAATGAAAGCAGCATGGTCCCCTAAGATCATAACACAACACAACACCACAAACTGTGGAACTTATTCCTCGGGTAGAGACCTCAGAGACCTCAGCCTCTTCTGTCTTTAAGGGTCTTGCTGTACATCTCTAAAGACCAATTTTGCTGAGTCATCCTGTTCACCATCCTAATTGAGTTAAGAGTCAGAAACACGTGAATTCAATTTGCACTAGTCACATTTTGCTAATTGATTCCAAGTGAATACCGCCTCTGTCCCATCTCTCTCTCTCTCTCTCTCTCTCTCTCTCTCTCTCTCTGTATACTCTACAGAGAGACACAACAATACATGCATCGACTCATACTTGTGTGTGTGTACTTGCACTTGTATCTTTGTGAGGATCATTTTGAGCTTCAAACTTACAGAGTGAGGACATTTTGGCCTCACAAGGGCTGTTTGAGGGGTAAGCCTTGCTTTTAGGGTTAGGTGAAGAGTTAGGTGTTGGTTATAGATAGGGAAAGGGTTAGGCATTTCATCTCAATAGTTGAGGTTACATTAAGGGGCCGGGGAATTAAGGGGCCAATGACCAATGACTGTCCTCATTTAGGTATAAGTAGAACAATGCCTTGGGGGTTAGATGTAAATTGTGGTTAGATCTCAAGGTCAAGGGTTGGGGATAAGGTTTTGGTGAGGCTGTCTGCAATGAATTGTCGTCCTCCCAAGGATAGCTGTGTGTTTGTGTGTGTTCCCAGTTTTTCTTGTACCTTCCCTTTCAGGGTAAACACATTTAATGAGGTCTATTCAACCCAATTCAGCTCTTAACATGTTTGTTTTTATAGAATAGTGCGGATTGTTTTTTTAGATTAAAAAAAAAAAGTGAAGGACTGAGAGAGGGAGCGGGTAGAAGGGCTGCTCAGCGCTCTACATGAATAATGCACGATGCATCGACTCCACAGTGGAGTTTGAGATGAAGTCAAATGACATTCTCTTTTCTCGCTCTCCTCCCGTGTGTCTGGCAGGACTCCAAACAGCTCATCAAGACTCTGGGACCACCAGAGGGACACCTAATGGGACGAAATCTGATTTAATGTCACCTCAATGTTCCGCGGCTTCACGCTGCATGGCGGAAGTTCTATTATTACAAACACTGAGTCAGATATACTGAAGGAGCACCTGTTTAAGCAGATTAAGGAGTCAATGCTCTCGGAGTATGTTATTAGTTTTGTTGCACTTAAGGCACACAAGGCAGGTAGGGGTGTGTTTATAGAGAAGCACACAGCTGAGATGATTACAGCTGAAAAGACCCAGCATAATAATTTGAGCCTTTTATTATTTACAGTACCTTAGGTCAATATTGCATGGCATTTCTCAGTTGGCACACAAGATCAAGCTGCAGCCACTTCAAGCAGAGGCTCTCTACTGGACCTCTACTGGTGCGTTTAGGTCCCAGGGAAACTTTTCATGATCAAAACCAACAACACACTTTCAACCGACGCAGATTGTTCTTAAGACCTAAGAACCATCGCTGTGAGATATGGTAGGATCAAACTGTGTGATACCTTTTAAAATATTTTAAAAGATGTTGAATTCAGTCCTAATTTTAACATTAGCCAGTAAAGTCATAAGAATTGTGAACGTCCATCCACACATTGAGTTACAGTGCGATTTAGTGAACTTTAGGAACCAAACAAGTTAAATGTTGTTTCTCTTTTTTCTTGAAAACTGTCTAATCTTTGACAGTTTAAACTAAAAAACTCAACTTTAAAAAACATTTTATGACACTGGTTCAGTCCCTACTGACCTCTGCAAATACAATCAGCAGCCCACGCTTCCTCTGAAGTCATTTGAGTTAAGTTTATAACATAATTGATAGAGTAGTGTACAACAGTGAGTAGACGAGAGCTCCCGCGACTCTCCCGGATGATCTACTTCCAGTTTGATAGCACATTTGTATATTTATGAAGCCATAAATTAATTGGCAGGGCAGAAATTTAATCACATGCGCTGTTTCCCCTGGAGGTTGAATGGGTTACTTTTAAAAAGAGAAAAGGGAGGATAGGGCAGACAAAGAGTTTCCTAATTGTTCTGTAGAGTGAGTGGAAAAACTTCAAAACCGTCTTGTCATTCACTAACCACTGAGATAAGAACTGGCCTAGTGCACCTACTAATTCCAGAAACGTCAGTCTGCTTACAGTAAAGTGCCATGTGGTGCAATTTGGGCACAAGGATATATTCGATATGAATACAAATTGAATTAACAGGTGCCCAGTGCTCTGTAGCGGTCAGTGGGGGATGTTTACTCCTACGTATGAACGACAGCCATGTAACAGGTTATCACATAGAATCACTTCCTGTTTGGCAGTTTGTTTTCAAATCAAAAGCACCCTTTTGTTTTAGTTGCAGCTTTCCTTTATATTGAGCTGAACTGCAGACGTTTTAATTGGGAAAGTTGTGAACTTGAGTTTGAGGATTGTGTCGCTTTGCTCATCATATCTCGGAAATAGCCAACATGCAATGTATAAAAACAAATAACAGCAGTTAGGGACGAATTATTCAAATTTAAATATAAACCACACATTCGAACGAAGCTAATTTCATGAAAAGATTTGACTTGAAATCTTCACTGCAGATAAACCAGGTGAGATGAATGTTAAGTTTTCTAACTTCACTCTGCACCATAGACTCATTATATAAAAGAGTTAACCAGCACACAAACAATAAAAAAGTATAACTCACTTACTAATGACATAGAATAGTGGTAATAGCATTATGGGTAATTCAGCTATACTGAATTACCCATCATTTATTTTTGGTAAATTAGGCGTTTTTTGGCGGTGGCTTGATAGCGTAATGGCGGCCCCAGCAGCAGGACTCTCTTGAGGTGACAAAGACGGCCCTGGGTGACCGGGGAGCCTTTAAAAGCCCATCCAGGCTGCTTTTACTTATTCATCATGCCCCAGTTTGGGAGATCAGTCCTCTCCACGCTGACAGTGAACACTGCTGAGAGAAAATCCTTTTTGCGTTTTACTACCGAGGGACGTCGATTCACTTCTAAACCCCATGACAGAGCCTATGCATTGAATATCAGCTGTAGCAGTGACTGATGGATGACAAGATCTTACTATCAGTAGGTCAGTTTAATGTTTAACCGTATTGTGAGGCTGAAGACACGGCTACTGAAGGAGTCCTACATTTGTTCCATTTTGGAGTTTGGGTTTGGTTTGGTGTACAATAATAACAAAATACAAAAATATCCATTCCTCAGTTGATGAAGGTTTAAGAAACACTGATGTTCTTTCCACAAGCACCGGCTGTCGGCAATATAGTCGAGTACTTGTTGATGTCCAGCGTTTAAAATTATTAAGGCTTGCTGTGGCCTTTAATTCTAATTCTGTTTGAATTATTGGCCAAATTTTACTGTTTGCACGAGAGAATCATCGTGTTTTAAGATATGGTATGTACAGTTGTTCGTAAAAATGTCCAAAAACAATGAGACGAATATTATATATTTAATGAATTCTGTATTCACATTGTCTGAAATGTTTTGAACAATGTTCCTACCGAGAGAAATCCCCACTTTCATGGAAGTTCACTTTCACTGGCTCTGCTATAATTTCTGGTGCCAACGACATATGACGGAGGAAAACACCGCTAGCCGATTAGCTGTTTACCTCCCACTGTTTCTATTGGTTATTCATGATTATTCATTGCCGTTTGCTGTAACATTACGGGACAGGAAAACAGTGACGAAGACCACTTAACTCCCATAATCCTACACTGCTACACGACATCATCAACCCAGGTCTCTTGTAATTGTTTGGATCCAGAGACAGGTTACATGCTGTATGTTTAAGCGTCAGCAGGTGTTATAAAGAGTAAACACCAATCTGAAGCTGCTGGTGAGAGACCGACGGCGCCTGTCAAAGAGACGCACGTCCAATAAGCGCCTTAAACATTTGCAGAGATGTTTGATTGAAACGCTCTTAAAAGGCCGCCTGAGCGGAAGAGTGCGTGCGAGAGAAGCGTTTAATAAGCGTCTCAGGGCCTTTGATAAACGTCGATCCAAATGCCACTGCCATCTTAAAGACCGAGTTAATTGCCGTGCAAGAGAATGGCTGCATTTTAGCACTATACAGTATTCCATCACGGAAGATCCTGACTAATTTTACCGTGCGTCTCCATTCACTCTCTCTCTTTGTGTGAAGGTATAACATCCACGGGCTTTGGTTCAACGTTCGCTGTCTGTGCGATGGAGAGCGTTTCAGCGTCTGTGAATCCCGATGTGACAGCTATGTCCAGATGCAGAGCCAGCGTGCTATTTTTGATCCCTCCAATGTCATTCAGCCATCCCCTCAGCACCAGGGAACACGAGGCATCAATTGAAAAACGCGGTGATGTCCTTGACAATGTGTGGCTGCTTTCAATTAACATCGGAGGCGTGTTATAAATATTCAGATGCGGCTCATTGTGCTCCCTTGCTCAGTGGCACACAAACAGATGCAATCGCCGATTTCCTGACTCAGTTGAATCTAGTTCCCCGGCGCACCCGCATGTGTGCACGAGCAGAGGAGGCAGGGCTCCGTTACTGAGTGGGCGTCGGCGAGCGTGTCCTTATCTCATAATTACGATCTTCGTTACTGTTGTTTGCCGGGAGGAATTTCTCAGATGTCAGCCATATTTTTCTGAGAAGGGACTATTGTACTGAATGACAGATCCGCAGTGAGACGATCACACCGACTCTGTCATGAGCCCAAAAACACACAATCTCCATGGAGACTGTGGCACAAGCACAGAACAGTCACACAAGCCCCTTTTTTTTCGAGCAAATCCCGCCTGGCGAACTCAAATTATCCCGAGTTCGATTCCTGCGTGACTCGCCCCAGTGAACTCTGGCTAAACCTCCACACATCGGAGGGTCACGCCGTCAAAATCATGTGGGCCGGAGAGAAGAAGGTTTTTAACTTAAACTCTCTTCTGCTTTTTTTTACTGTCTCAGCCTGCTCCTCTGCAATCCACCCTTTCCCTCTCACTCCCTGAGTCCTCACGTTCATAACTAATGCATCAGTCGCTACTGGAAGATGAAGTAGATAGAGATGCGTGTGGAAAGTGAGCCGGACTAGAGTGTCTTTAACACGCTGTGGATTGAGTGTACCATGCTGCACACATTTCAAGATAATATTGGAAATGGAGAAAAAAAAGAGGATTAGATTGGAGGATCTGGAAAAAACTCAGAGAATCCCCTCTCCTTGACAAAGAGTTGAAACTGTCACTTTGTCAAATGAGAAATCATGAAACCTGACTATATTCTTTAAACATTAGAATCAGGAATGATTGATATTACATTGTCCTGTATGTCGCCCACAGTTCTGGATGAAAACCATTGATTTTGCTGTCTTTGCCTGAGCTGCTGCCAGAGATAAGGTCTCTTTTTTGCCCATGCCCCCGCTATTTGGCAAAATTATTCGCGAGGGGAAGAAGAAGAAGTCAATCGGCAGAACTCCACATCCTCCTCGCTCTCCTTGCTGAGATGGGGAGGAGATTAAAGCTTTGCAGATGACAGGAAAAAGGCAGCTAAATGTGTCGTGCCACAACTCCCTCTCTCTTTCTCTCGCTCAAAACATTTCATTTATTCAAGCTCCGAGCAAAACCTGACCCCCCCCCCCCCCTCCCCCTTGTTGCAGTGAGTTGAATAGGACTGCCAAATGCAGAAATGCATGTGACACACACAATATGGGTTCACAGCTTTCCTTACACCTCAGCGCAGCCTCGGAAGACACTGGCGTAACCTGCTAATGACTGTTGCCAGGGCATAACAGAGGCAGAACATCCGCGTTCCCGTCCCAGTGTCCATTTTGTCGGGAATCGAACATGAGAAACCAGAATGTGGAGTGTTTAAAATGGGACCCCGACCAAGACTGCGAGCGTAAGACAGGCACAGAAATGGGTGTTGCGTGTGGAAAGGCAGCTTATGCAAATGCTGTTTAGTAATAACAGCGTTGGAGCGGCATTAGAGGGGGAGAGAAAACCAGTGCTGCTAATTGCAAGAGAGCAAGCGGGCGGGCAAATGGGTAGGTGGGTTTCCTCCATGCTGCCATTCAGAATCTAGGACTGAACCTAAAGAGAAAGCAATGAGAGAGCACTTATTATTATTATTATTCATGGATTTGTTGTATATTTATTTTACCTGATGATTGTTTTGTGTGTTCTATGTGTGTATACAAATATCTGTATAAATATTATTTTTAATGGATGTATATACATGGATGTATATATAATTCAACTGTATTTTACTTTGTCTTAATTATTGTTATATTTTTATCATAGTTTTGTGATTATTTGCTTTCATATGTTCAGTACTCTGTGTTGCATTCTATGTTTGAATTGTGCTATACAAATTAAGTGTATTATTCGTTTTATTATGATACTAGTAATCTAGTAATCATATATGATCATATAATATATTAGGTCATGTAACTTGCCTTGCTAACACTGGCTCGGTCTAACAGATTGATGTTAGCTTATGTATCTGACTCTGGCTTATTAACTGTGGTTTTTTTCTGTTGATTAATGAGCAATGTCCCTATCAAATAAACAAATAAATAAAAATACGGAATCATGTTTCCGGTCAAAAGTCAAATATCGTCCATATTTTCTGGTCTTCACCAACTCCTGAGGGAATTATCTGGCCCTTCAGCTCGAAAAGCTGTTCAGCTGTGCTCACCAGTTAGTGGCTAACTTTGTATGTCTGTAGTTTGGTTCTGTAAACTGCCGTCTGCTGAAGCTGGAGATGAGATTGATGCAGGGAGGTCGAACCAAAACACAAGTCTGGGGCTGTGAAAACAAATGTTAAAATCCTCCTCAGGGCAAAGAGGAACGTGAAAGTCAAGTGATAATTCTCCCTGGGTTTGTAACTGCACATTACACACAGTTATTTTATACACTGAAAGTATTAAAATGATGCTTAGTTCAGCGATAAGTCCACCCTAATCCATGCCAGCACTCAAAAATCGACTGTTATCCATCTGCTGTCAATTTATTATTACTGACTCTTCTAATCTGCTCAAACAATCAGTTCCATCCTTATACACAAAGTTTGAATCGTCAGAATGTGTTTCTAATCCAAGAGAAATCACTTTGAAATCTTCTTGACTGGAGTGACGCGGATGATCTTTCTTGGGGCTGCGAGTCTAAATCACTACGTGCACGGAGTGAACGATGTCTCTTTATGTGCGTGTGTGCGCAGTTACAGAGTAATGGAGGCAACTGATTGGTCAAATCATGACTGACATCAGAGCGGGAGCGAGAGACGAGAGCCCTTCTGACTGACAATAGCGGGGCAGAGTGGAGGTGCAGTGTTGGAGTGATGCAGAGCTGAGTCTGCAGGTCAGGGACGAAGTGGGTCGAGCCCGCTGCCACACCTGGTCCTCGTCTGAAGAGCTGGTTGGCTGAAAAAACGCCACACTCAAAACTCTCTGCACGTCTACTCCCAGTTTACGTGGCCAACATTGTTTCGTGGTCCTGCTGTGGTTTTTTTGTGACGAGATGAAAACAACCACAACACTGCCTGGTCCTGATCATCCACTATCCCTTCTGTGGTTTTGTCTGTTTGTGCAGAGTGTAATGACAAGAGGAGGTAAAAAGGAGCAATGCATGAGGAAGTGTAAAGCACAATCCAATAACTGCCTTAAAGGCTGAGTACAACGATTTTAACACCAATATTCAAAAGATCTCAAACATTCCTGGTCGACTTTGATGTAGACTTTGATGTGCTGCCGTGTATATTGTTACACTGATTGGCCTGAAGAGTTTGCTGTAAGTGGGAGTTAAAGGAGACATTTTATACTTTGTAAGTTTTTTTTTCCTCCAGTATTTTATTTTGTTTTTTTGTGAATGTAAAATATCTGTAAATTTGAAAAGCACTGAAGCTCCTGAAACACCTTGACAGTAGTCTGGCCGATAAGTCCAGGGAACTATGATGTCAAAAGACATGACTGTGCCCCACATTTGCATAGGGCACACCTAGTGGCTGGTTTGGCACGTCCCTTTAAAGCCAAGTGAAGCAAGAGTGGAGGCCGACATTTCCCTACACACGCTGGAGGCAGTAGACCAATCACAACAGAGTATGACTGCTGACCAATCAGAGCAGACTGACCTTTATCAGGAGGGGGCCCTTAAAGGGGAGAGCGTGGCCTAGGGGATAGAGCGGGTGTTCTGCAACAAGAAGGTTGCCGGTTCAAATCCCAATCTTTCCCATCTGCATGCCTAAGTGTCCTTGGCAAGATACTGAACCCCTAAATGGCCCCTCATAAATGTTGAGTGTACTAAAAATGTAAGTCAAAAGCGTCAGCTAAATGACATGTAATGTAATGTTAAAGAGACAGGGGCTTAAACAGAGTGTTTCAGACAGAGGCTGAAAAGAGGAGCTGCAGCAATGGACAATCTGAGCATGTAAACCTTTACAAGTAATAAACCAAATTGAATGAATATAAAGTGCCTCCTTTGAAAAGCTATGAATGTTTACCAGTGTTGTAGTAGACTCATACAAGATCTCCTCAGACATTTGGCTTGAACTTTAGCCTCTTCCTCTTTGCTACATTGACAGTTTGGATATAACTACATTTCTTTCAGTGTGTTCTTCTTGTTCTGTCGTTTTGTTTCATTCACTCTTTGCATGTCTTTGTGTATTTGACCTCCTCTTCCAACTCTCTGTAGCTCTCCGTGCACACACAAACACTTCATGAAAGGGGTATTTTGTTAGAGGTGAAAGCATAAAGGAAGAGAACAAGCCCCTGCCAGCTTCATTCACTTGTTCAGTACACACCAGGAAACACACACATGGCTTTGGTCCAGACGTCCTCTGTCATTTTCACACTCTTTCCCTCCATCTTCTCCATTTCTCTTTGTCTCTCTCTCTCTCTCTGTCTCTCTATCTTTTTGACCCAGAAGCCTTTCCTCCGCCCATGGAGACTTTCACAAAAGCTAAAAAAAGGCCCCACTTTTCCGTCCCATCCTATAGTGGGAAGAGGAAAGTAGAGATATGGGACAGTAACTCTACAGTGTCATTATAATGGATAATTTAAAAGGCATGTGATGCATCTGCTCCCTGCCAACAACTTAAGTGTGCACTGAATACAACACATGCAGCATAAACAGAGGCTGGTAAGAGCTGCACTTGTCTTCCTACAACAGGGAAATATTTTAGGAAGGAGGAGAGACTTCTTCAAAGATAATGGCAACGACAAGGAAACCAATGTCTTCATGCCAGACAGCAGAGAGTCGTTCATTTGACCAGAGAGTGTGCGGATGGTTTTCAATAGGTCAATTCATGAAAATTTATTGAGAAAAAAAATTGGTTTGTGAAATGCAAAACCAACATTGTTATTTCGAAACTAACGACAGTTTAAATTAAATGGTAACTTTGGAATTTTTGAGGTTTCATTTGATGGGAATAGATGGATGGATCAAAAAGCATTTTCCTGATAGTACATTTTGTTACATTTTTGAGCAAAGGTTTGTCGAACAGTAATGAAGTGTGTATTTGTTGGGGACTATTTTCTTGTGTGAATTAATTAACAGCTGATGCACTTGTGCGTATTAACAGATGGAAGATGTTTACCAGCTATTGTGATCTATTGTTGCCGGTATGTGAAATGTCGTAAAATCTTTATGAATTTCGTCAAAGGAAAAACCACATGTGAACTGCAGTGAGCATTCTCTTTACATTGTAATAAAGTCTCCAGTTTGTACGTGGTAGGCCAGGTTCTGTGAGCACATGCAGCAGTGATGGAGGTTACTATCCTGTATTTTGTCTCTTAGGTTCTTCCTGTTGAAGAATGTTGGGAGATTTTTAGAGCTGCACTCCTGCAGCATTCAGCAAATCTCCATTGAATACTGCTTAGCTGGGCTACATGCCCCCTGTCATCCTTAGCCGTCTTATTAATGCGCCCCTCATGTAACATACAGCTGACAACTGCTCCACAACAGACTGGTGCCAAAGACCTCGTCCCGCTCTGAAATGGTGGAGGAGGGATATTGCATGAATGAACTAAAAGTAAGCATCGGGGTCTCTGGGGCTTTTTACTGACAACTGTGAACATTCCTCCCAGGCGGTTTTGTACGGTGCAATGTTGCACAGTGCAAGTGTGTGAGACAACTCGACTTGCCCTTTTCTAATGACTGAGATTACCACTACAGTCAGTCACTGTCACTCAAGCATTGACAAACAGAGGAAGAGATGGAGATGAAGTGAATATCCAAAGAGGAGGAGAAATCACCAAAGCAAATCGTGTTGACCCTTGCTCTTCTGGTAAACACACTTATTGATAAGGAATAAATGCTATTGTCTTAAGGAGGAGGCACAAACAGGGCGAGAGACAAACTCAAGGTGCTGTTCCCTTCTCCAGTTTTGCGTCTGTGACAGAAATACCAATTATTCATTGCTGGAGAACATTTCTATTCAGTGCTATCGGTATGTGGTCTAATTCTTCTCGGTTGCCCTGGTGACACGCACATCAGGAAGACAAGGCGTCATCCTGCAGCCTTCCAGCCTGTTAACCGATTTCTTGCCTTCCAGCGAGTTGCTCTCAACTGTGAATTAAAAGGTTAAAAAAAAAACGAATAAAACAAACATACCTGCCAATGAGGAGGAACTCCCCAAACACCCCCAGTCGCCTCATGGCCATCAGGAGGCCTCGGACAGTCATGCCCTCGCAGAAACACACCACCACGCGAGCTTTGGGCAGACGCTCCCGCAGCTTCCTCAAAAGGCGATCAAAGTGCTTCTCCCCTGCGTTACTGTAGATCTTGTCCGAGTGGGCGATGCATAAGCCTTCCAGAGAGGCCAGCTCCTTGAAGGCCTCCATGCCGCTCTCCCCATAGTTCCCTGCAGGTAACGAAGGAGACAGACTCCTATTATTGAGTAATGAGAATTAGGCTGGAAAAAGAAAACATGGTGTCCTTGCTGGAATTAAACAAAAAAAAAAACGCTTTCTTTGTGTAATGAATTTTTCACTCTCTGGTAATCCCATTTCATAAATGAGCCTTTTTGGATATGGATAATGCCCTGGCTGTGATCATTTCACTAATTCTGACATGAATCCGCGCTGTGTAAGTCTCTGATTGTGAGTGACACAATCAATGACTCTGAAAAACAGCAAAAATGACATACCATCTTACATGCCTAAACACAGTGACATCATTAAACAGCATGGGTAATTGCTTTTCAACCATACGTGTCTATCCATTTCACTGAGTTTGTTCAGTGCGTCAAGCCCCTGAGTGAGCTGCAGCCCTGATCCTCTGATAATGAGTGTCAGAGAGTTTCCTGATTGCAATCAAAGCCGAAGGGGGGGGGGGGGGGGGCAGATAGAGAAGATCACTATCCTTGTTTAACCATCCCAATCAAGAGCCCACACAAAATCCGTCCGAGTCTAAATCTTCCATTTCCATGTGGACGGGCTGGATTGTTGATAAAGCCCACGGCTCTTTAGCATGACAGCTGGATTACACGGACAATCCAATCACTGATGCTTGCTTGAACATGTGTCTCTCTGCACGTGTGCGTTTGAAAGTGCATGTAGCAATAAGGAAAATTAATAGAACCTATTCAGCAAAATCTTTGTTCCGCAGTTGTCTTGATGAGGGTTCCTTGGAGAGCCTCCATACTGCATTCCTCTTTATATGGGCGATGAGGAGCAAACTCACCGTGCGGGCATGACTTCATACAGCGAGGGAGACACTGCAGTTACTCTGGCCCACAATGGGCCCATGAGTCTGTTTTCCAACAGGCCTTTGATGATATTTTTATTCGCCTCATTTGGTTCTCTCACTGTAGTAAATGGAAATGATGATATCCAATTATTTCCCTTTTTCCATCTCCACCGTCAGACAGGTGGGCAGTGGGTGCATTAGCTGACGGGCCATTTTACAATGACCAGTGAAAGCCTGCTTTTGGAGTGTTTTCCCGTCAGACTGATGATGATCAGAACAGGTAATTTATGCAATTTCACAGCCCTAGCTGTTGCTACGGGCAACAAGCTGCATTTATAACTTGTCTTATGTGGAGTGGGGGGGGAGAACTCGTGAGCTCAAGCAAGTCGTGACCACTATTTACAGAGATAGAGCAAAACAAACGAGTGGATTTGAATACGACTTCTTAAAGGTCAGGGTAAGGTCTGCATCAGGAGACATTTTAATAGGAAGGCTCTGATATTCAAATTTACTCTGTCTCCAAACTTCTCGACTGTTTATAAAAAAACATATTCAGTTAGAGATTTTACATTAACAGAAGGTCTTTGTGTGAAAGGAGTTAAATCTCATAAGTGTGAACTTTGAACGATGCCTTTTTCGGATGATGTCCTACTTTCACTGCTCACCCCGCAGCCTGAGTAAGTGACGTTGCTTGCAATCAAATTCATCCGTCCCCAGGCTGGTCTTTCATTACTCTTAAATTATGACTTCAGTCCCACAGGATCCTCCTGTAGGTGTGCTGAAGGTCAGACAGCTGACGCCACCTAGTTAAGCCTCTGGGTACTACAGCTCCCTTACTCCCTCTCTTCATCTCCGTGATAACAACCTGTGTCGCAGCCCCTTTCCAGCACCTGACAAAAATAGGACTTCCCAAAGATGTTTTACACTCCCTGTGTGTCCGCAGCTCCAGGGGGATCCAGGGTAATGTCAGTCATCGTTTCTCTGCACATCAGCGACTGAGACTTTAATGAAAAGCCATAGACATAATTGACAGTAATTAGTCTGTCTACCCAACTCGTATCTCCACCGAAACTGTTGTGCTGCTCAGCCGAACAAAAAGGTTCTCAAAAATAGAAAGTGTTCCTTGTGTTGTTAGCCACAACATCCAAGAAACTCCTGCTTTGGTTCCACAAACCAAAACATATAAGTGCAGAGGAAGAGAAAAGAAAGTAAGTAGCAATGCATTTCGAAAATAAATAAAACAAAAGTAACACCATATCAACACTCTGCTTAGGGTCCATACCCCAGTGCTAGTTATTTAATCCATGCTCACACAGCTCTGTCATGGGATGGGATGTGTGGGAAACTGTGTCAACAAAGGAATATCCATGCAAAATACCTCAACTCCAGACAACTGCATAAAAATCCCAAATATGTATGTAGAATATGTACTCAAGTATGGAAATATATGGACACAACAAAGGCCTGAGAGTGAAAGAAATGGACAGAGACGAGGAGATGTACGTTATAATGGGATTGAACAAAAGGAGCTGTGTAGAAGGCCTTCGTACAAAAGACACCCTGTCAATTCTTATATCAAATAAATATTGACCCAGTGGTTTCTAACAGGCTGATATCATCCCAGCTTTCAAATACAAATAAATTTTGACGCAAGGGAAGGGTTATTGTATTAATATTATAGTCAATGTGCTCTGTGTCTATATCGATAAGAGAAAGCATTTCAGTGATACCATAATACCACTACAAACTCACTGCATCAAACAAAAGTCTTAACACACAACATGGCTGTTAATCAGACTAATCATGGTGGCTTTGATGGAGGTCAGTGATGGAGTCTCACCCTCAGTATGCACCGCAGACACATAGGTCCAGTTGTACCGCTTGACAATGTCCAGCATGGCCCGGGCCTGCAGGACGTCCGAGGGCACGACCCTCAGGAAGTACTTGAACAGCGTCTTGTCACTCAGGTCGATGCTGGTGGCAGAGTAGGCGATCTGCGGGATGTTGAAGAGCTGCAGCAGGTTCTGCACCTGAATAGCCACAGAGCTGGATCCAGGTCCGATCACCCCTGCGATGGGCTTCTTGGTGGGCGGAGGCTGGTTAGACGGGGTACCATCAATGCACCACTTGGACCCGTCCTTGTCGTCCCGGATTGAGATGAGGGAGTCCCGGATGAACTCGATGCTCTGCTCCAGGGCCACGGAGGAGTGCCAGCAGGAGTCCCGGATCTCACAGCCCAGGCTGATGTTGGGGAGCAAGTTGGGGTCGGTGTTGATCCGGTCCAGCGTGTGGAACATGGCTTCCACCCTCTGGATGCCGTACTGCTCGCGGACGTCCCCGCACTTGCGGTCGGCCACCCTCTCCGCGGACGGCTGATGGTGCACGGAGAAGAGCGCACCGATGATCACGTCCCCGTCCATGCGGGCCACGGAGCGGGACACGGCGCGGGGGACCGCCGAGCGCTCATAGATGCTGCTGCAGTGGCAGAGCACGAGGAAAAACGTGGGGAGGCAGAGGAGAGCGAGAAGACCCATCTTTACGCGTGCCATGTTGTGCCACATCGCGTGTGCCGTGCCAAGTGTGCGGGCATACTATCCGCTGTCTGTCAGTACATCCACGTTTATCCCAGCGACCACGATCCGCGCGCACGACACCTGGAGCATATCCGCGTGCACCTGCAGAGGAAAGGAGATACACTGCTGTGAGGGAGGAGGACAGATGTGCTGAGCGTTTAGTTGACTATAAGCACGCATGCTCCTTTCTATCGACGCCCTGCTTTACATTCCTGCAGCTGGAAGAGTCATCAAGCTTCAGCTATCGTGGAGGGGAGTTTAGTGCCTTTGAGCAAGGCACTCAACTCACATCCATCGAAACAGGACAGCCAGGTCTCCTTAAAAAAAAACACCTCAAACATGTTGTGTTTTCTTCCAGCAGCTGTGCGAGTGAGTGGAGGCTCGGTGCACTGTGCTGCTGCTCCATTGAGAAAACGAGGCAGATTTCAGCACCCCGGACAGCGGACACGTTTTTAGGGACGTGTTCTTTCGGGGGCTGATGAATCTTCTCACATCACATCACAGTCACTGTGTTCCCCATCTGAGACATGAGCAACAAACATCCACCCATGATCGAGTGATGTTTGATTCCCACATGAGGACTGACAATAAGAAATCCAGCTGTCATTCCCTGGCTGCTCTTGGTTTAAACGCACACAACATGATCTACCATATCTGTCGTGCATAAGGTGGCATCTTTCACAATTCACAACAACAACAACAACTATGGTGGTAATAAGTCTAGTTATAATGTTAATGAGAACAGGATGAGGAAGAAGAGGAGGCACACAGACTAATATTTCAGCAGAATGATGCAAAAACAATGAAATCCTTTTATATATATTTTAATTGTCATGTTAACACTAAACATATATGTGAAACTACATTTTTTCTGTGTGTTGCAGTAAAACTTGCCTGAATCCTTGAGACATGTCGCGTGCCTTCCTCCTTCTTCTGTAGCGCGTGGTCCTCGGCTCTATCATTTGAGTCTCTCTCGCTCTCTTTCTCTCTCTTTCTCTCTCTCTCTCTCTCTCTCTCTCTCTCTCTCTCTCAATGTGAAGCATTAAGACCCCCCCATCTCAAACCCCTCCAAACCGTTGCCTTTTTTTTCCCTACAGTATTTATCCCCTCATGTCTGACTGTGTTATATAAAGATGTATGATGAATATCGATATATGTTGACACGTGGTGATAAATACGATTGAGATAAAAATGAAAAGACGTAAAGGCATCGATTATCACATATAATACGTTAAAAAAAATCACATCAGAGGAACATTTCATTTTATATGATTTCCATTGTAATATTATCCTGTAATATCACAGATTATTAAATGAACACTATCACTATCAAAGCTATTTACCCCATCATCAGTATCGGTTGCAGCTTAACAAACAGCATGTCAATAATTCTGTTGTTTTTGAGTGAGTCGTGTTGGTTTCAGGCATTTAGCAGCTTTTGAATTACACGATGTCTCACTGTAAATGATATGATGCTGGACTGACAAGCGCTAACAAGCCGCAGACAGACTTATACTGAGGCTTGAATCTGATATATTCATGGCTTCAGTCAACTCATGCAAGACGCGAGCTAAGCCACGATGGATGGTTTCAGCACCATGGACAGCAGTGTTAACAGTGTGCGTCGCACCACCCAGCGTTTGGTTGAAGGTCAAAGACGACATTTCAGGTCTCAGGTCAGTGGAGGCCAATCGTGGATCTCAATTCTGCCTCTTTTTAAAATGCTGAACACAGGTTCAACCGTGACAGCAGCCTGATCTGCACTGGTCTGCGTTTTCCAAGTAAGCTGCTATAGGTCTAAACTGTGATTTAATCTGGAGTTAACGCCGCCCAGCATTTGAAATCCAAAGTCTCTACCTTACGGCCATGTCCCAGGGGAGCGGGCAGCTTATGTGGTAGGGAAGGGTCCGGTCGTGACTCACGCCAGGCGGTATAAATCACAAATAAACTTTTAAAAGGAGTCGCGATGACACTCCCACTGCTGGTGCCGGGGCCTTGGGGGTAAGCTTCTCATATTGAACCTGAATAAGAGTGACATGTTTTGAGAAGGGGAGACTACTTGGTTACTGTTGCCACACTTCAGGGCAAAAGGCGGTTCTCGGTTTATTTCAGGACTGGGGTCTGCAGGGTCTGACCAGCCAGACTTCCCAACAATGACCTAAGTAGGGTATTATTATTGCTTTGATTGTGTTACACAGGCTAATTATCAATTAATTTGTCATTTTCATAACACTCATTATAGGCATTAGAGTGATTCCCCTTCCCCTCAGTAATATTGATATCAGTGTGAATAGTCAGATGAGCCAAAGAAACAGACAAAACATTTACATTTTATATCCTCATATAAAAACCTCATCACTTAATCTTTTGGCAAGCCAATATTTCATGTTAGAGCTTGCTTTGCACAAGGTCAGGATTGTTGGCTCTTATTCAGCAACATTTGTCCTTTTCATCGATGGCATCCTATAAAAACGCAACACAGAACAGCAAAGGGAATCTTGTAATTACAATGGTCACAATGAACCAATTATAACGTGCAAAAGAAAAGGGTGTTTTTTACTTGATAGCTTCAAGGAAAAAGCAGGTGCACGGGATGAAGGTGCAAAGACAATTGTTCCATCGCTGGTGAAATGAAGACACTAAGAGACTAAATAGATTCACTGCAAATGGAAGAGGAAACCAAAGCTTAAAATTAAATACAAATAAGTTATTCAACATCAACATCTTTTTACCACATACAATTGAAATAGCTGCCCTGAAATCAGTGCCGTCTCACAACAAAAAGCTTAGAAACCACAATTCCATTAAGCAACAGATGAAAAACATCATTGTTGTCGTTCTATTTATCCATAAATGCTTAAAATGTTTGAACCATCTGGATTAACAACTATTTTTATTTCAAGAATCCCAGCTGGTCTCCAGAAGCAAAGTGGCCATTTGAGCAATTTCACATCATCCACACATCACATTGTCAATACCGATTCTCTTCACGGGTTTATCATGTCTGTGTATACATCCTATGGTTGCCTCTTATTCTCTAAATTCTCAGACTGCTCTATCAGCAGGCCTGAAGTGACAGGGATTTTCTGGCTGCCAGGTTGAGTTGTCTTGATCGTAGACTGTATACAAACAAAACGGTAATTTTTTAATTTCTCAAAAGTACAAAATGTTCTGAGTCGTTTTTGTAGAATATTTATGTTGGATTTCATACCAGGTAATGTTGACGGTCCCACTGACTGCATGGCTTTGCTACAACAGCTCCTGACAAGTGTACAGCTGAGCGCTGTCCTGCTGATGTGTCCATGGTCCAGGTCCTCTGGCTCCAGGGCTGCTGTTTTGTAGGTGATCCCGACCTCGAAATGTGGCGTCTCCAGGCCACGGTCTGACCATCAACAGCCAGGAGGCCGATCCGCAGAAATAGTGCATTGCTGACCTCTCCTGTTTCTAAGTGGTTACTGCCTGCAACAACAAAAAGAATATGGGTAAGTTCAAATTCAAGTGAGTGACCTGGCTTTTTTAAGACATGAGAGAAGTCATTTTATCCATGACTGGTCTTATTTGTTTCTATCTTATACGTTTAAACTTAAAGTAATAATATTATAATAATGACGTTATTTGCATAGCATTTATTTAAACAAGTTTACAAAGCGGTTCACAAAAAAGGTCTGGGATTCAGTCTCATATAAAGCGCCAAATCGTAACATATGATGGTGACGACTTTAAAATGTCAAGATAATCCCAACAGTATGCATTTTTCTAATTGTTTTTGATTAATCCAATGACAATTTGAAGGTTTGCAAATTGCTAAAGGGTAGTTGAAAAAAAAAATATTCAAGTTTAAGAAAAAAAAATTTGATATAGTTTTTTTATCCCACTTGATTTGAGACCTTCAAAGTCTTTATGCCACACACATCCAGTTCTTCAGTTGTTCACCAGTCCCATAGCTTGCTGTTGGATGTCGGAATTACAAAATAGGTGTGGGGTATTTGGACTGTACAATTTCTGTAATGGATCTATTTGTTGATGATGGAATAACAGCCTCTATATTTAATTTGAAAAGTCATGGATGTGTGCTTGGATATTTTCCCCATCATGCTCATTTGTAATCTATAATCTCAGTTTAAACTAATTTATAATCAATAAAAATATATGACTGATTATATCTACATCAATAACACCAACAATGAGCAAACAGATCAAATATAAAACAAAATTCTAAATGTGATGGAATTTATTTAACATTTGAAAGTCTATTTTTTATTTTGATTTGTTTGGCCAATTATTTACAAACATAATTTTAAAATTTACTATTTGTAAATTATCGTGGCAATCAACACGATTAAATGACATTCAAGTTTGAGGCTTTCTTTTTTCCTCAGTGTAAAATGGATGTTCTTGCTTTTGTCAATAAAGTTTTGACAGTGGGGAGGGGGGGAAAAAAACAGCAGGCTAACTGATGTAGCTAGCTGTCATTAGCAGTAGCTCCACAGAGGAAACTACGGTTCACAGCTACTTGCATGTAAACGTATTTTAAATCAAACACGTCCAACCTGAAGTTTTCCTGCCAGCACAAACACGAGGTGAGAACACACTGCGACGCCAACACGATGCGTGCGGAGCCGCGTTAGCTTGTCGAGCAAGCGGCTCAACTTCGCAGCTGGCTAGCCGCGGTTAGCCATCGTTAGCCGCTAGCTTGTGATTGTCACAACGACAAGTTGATTTAAAGAGGATAAACAGGGTTTGACGCGAAGCTGGAGTTCAGTGCGCGTGCGAATACAAACTAGAGTTCACTTTTAGCAACAGCTTCAATGGTTACCGGGTGGGGGGGTCGTTTAGCTGCAGATGTTTGATGGAAGTTAACTTCGAACTGTCAAGAAGTAGCGACTGTTTAAAGTGTTTGCTGCCTCCGTTGTCAACACTTATCACGCAAAGCAGATGTGAACTGCTGGATGACGTTTCATGAAGTACAATAACAGCTGGGATGCTAGTTGAATGGTCAGTTAGCTTCCATGCAGCCCTGCAGGGGCACCGCAGATTAGCATCTCAATAGGTAAACATTGTGATTTGTTTGGGTTCCCCTGTCTTCGCGTGCAAACATCACACATCCTGTGTCAGTCCTCCTGGAGGTTTAGGAGGACAGACACGTGCTGGACATTCTTCCAGTTCTTCGTGATCTCTGCACAGATGTTGTTCAGCAAGGGGGGCGAGAAGGAATTTCATCAATCGAATATCAGCGGCTGAGGCCAAGTTCCACACGAGAGACTTTCAACAATATAATCATCTGTACTGAACGATTCCTGCAGTCAATTGTAATTGCATCAAAGTTTCTCATTTCACACTAACAGACTCTTAACCAGCCTTAATCCAAGTGTGATTACTGAACCTAGCCAAGTGCAATATAACCCTAAGGAGTACACATTCGCATCTGCTTCAATACCCTGCATTTGACTATCAATTTAGTGTCTGTTTTTTATATTTATTGATTCAATTGTAATCTGTCTACTTGACTGTTAGTTACATTATCATCTGAAGTGCATTGTGCCAGAATTGTACCCAACTTTACTGCCAATTTTAGTTTAACAAAGAGAAAGCTAATTATTAGTTTGTTTTGTGATATCTTTCCAGGGGTTGCATCATCATTATGTGTTTTTAGTTTCCAAGTGTGAACACACAACTGAATCGATACCCGTTGCATTGTGAGTATGAAGTTAAGAGAGGAATCTGTTTTATCCACATGGAAGGTTGTGACCTCCTTCATATCAAGCTGGGAAACTTCCTAACAAGGTTATGGATGAGATGAGCTTTTGTCTGCATCACACGTTAATATTAAGGTGCCACTGACATCTGGTGGTTAAACATAATGATGGCAGCCAAACAAGACTTTGTTTTAATCTCATGAATTCTAATAAAGTGTAAGGAGAATACTTTTAGAAATAGATATTTGACAATATTCATGTTCAGTACTTTGGCATACACTTACATTGTTTTCCCTTTCCATTTATTTGACAGGAAAGTGGATTTTGTCACAGTCCCATTCAGGAGCTCTCCAGACCCTCAGCTCTGAAGATGGAGAAGGATCATATTCACTGCATCTCCTGTGTCAACCAGAGATGCATGGTCAGACCTGTACCAGGCGTTTCTTGTGATCTCATCTCCTGTCCTCATGTGTGTGGGGCAGTATTTCACTCCTGCAAAGCTGGCGAGCACCATCTTCTTTGCCCACTACTGAGGGTCCCCTGTCTAAACAGTGGCTATGGCTGCCCCGCCATGCTGGTACGCAACCAAATGTATGGTCACCTCGAGGTGTGTCCGGCCGGCGTGGTGTGCTGTACTATGGAGTGGAACAGATGGCCCATTAGCTGCCTGGACTATACCTCCTATGAGAGCCTCAGTCGCGGGGTGGAGGAGGTGGAGCAGCTGGACATGGCACTCGCTCTTCAGGATCAGCGTACACTCCTCGAGTCCCTCAAGGTGATTTCAATAGCACCTACTGCAGAGGGACAGCCACATGTTCCAGTTGGTAAGGAGACCAGGGTAAAGAACTCGCCAGCGCCTGCCCCAGGTTCGGCAAGGGAGAAGATTGCCAGTGGAATTAATGGCTTGAACGAGGAGCACTTCGGTAAACTGTATGAGGCCACAGTTGAGACTGCAAGAAGTTTAGCTGCTGCGTTAGACTTTGTCAGCAGTGCTGGTTCTGTTGATAGCAGCTCAGTGTGTGCAAACAGAAGAGCTGCTGGGCAGGAGAGAAGATCGAGCAGCAGCACAGACCTTCAGAATAGACTGGAAGACAAAGCAGATGCTGACGCTGTAATGAAAAGAGAGATGGAGGAGAAAAGTGTTTGTTCTAGCTGTTTAAGTGGAAACGTTGCTCCTACAACAAAGGGACCTCATTCAGGAGCAACAGGGGCCTGTGTAGATGCAGCCTCTTCTGCCGAGGGGCAAGGTGACATGAATGCTGGTGTTTCTCAGGAGGCAGGGACGCCTCAAATGTCGTCTCCACTGCATGTCAGCCCGGGTGTGGCACAGAGGGCTGGTCACGTGGTCCTGGAAGACAGGGGGCTAGTCCTATTAGAAAGCCATGTGTCTGAGCGGAGGTTCCACAACTACCAGTATTTCAGAGGTCAGAGCCAATATCCGTTACCAAATGGACGGATAGGTTTCCACCCAGACAGGTCACCATGTAGATTGCGACCCAAAATGGAGGACAAGGCAGTAGATACCTCCGATCTGGAGCAGGATGACGACCCAATGGGTCTGGGAGAGATTGATTTGATCACAGCAGCACTGCTCTTCTGCTTAGAAGAGTCTAGGGAGTGTAGGAGGATCTCTGACACAGTCTATGTTGATGGCTACTGCGTCAACTTTGGCACACAGACCTTCACTTTCCCCGCAGCAATCTTGGTAACAAACACAAGAGTGGGTGACATGGCCTCTGCATCTGCCTGTGATCATGCTGCCCCCCAGCTCGCCTACCCAAGCCCTTTCCGCACCCTCCGCCTCGGCCTTGTCCTGGAAGCTCTGGAGGTGGAGGCGGTCCCACATAACCGTTACCTCCCTTCAAACCCCCGCTACCAACACATGTTCCCCTTCGTCTGTGGCCAGTCATTCCGCCGGGACCAGTTTTCTTCCCATTTCACAAACGTCCACGGTGACATCCACGCTGGTCTCAATGGTTGGATGGAGCACCGCTGTCCACTAGCCTATTATGGCTGCACATTTTCCCAACGGAGGTTTTACCCATCCACCCAGGGGGCCAAGGTGGTTCACGACAGACACCTGCGGTCCTTCGGGGTTCAGCCTTGCCCAAGGGCCAAACTTCCAAATGACTCCCAGTCTGACCAATTTAGCGGGCTTCCCAATGAGATACTGTGGCACATAGCTGGGTTCCTGGACAGTTTCAGCCTGTGTCAGCTGTCACTGGTTTCCCGGACTATGAGGGAGGTGTGTGCCAGTCTCCTGCAGACCAGGGGTATAGTGGAGCTGCAGTGGGAGCGGGGACAAGGAACTGGTGCTAATGGCACTGTGTCATGGCAGACCAAAAATAGAGTGAGTAGAAAACTAAATCTGTAAACATGATCTCTCTCTAAATTACTTAAACTCGTCACAAAGATGTGTGTGCTTTTGAAAGTGGAAACATTCCAAATAGCCGCCAAAAGCTTAAATCATACAATGAATATGAATAAGTTGTGACCATATCTCATAGAGTTTTACAGTTCAATTTATAAAGGAAAAGTGACAATTTATTTTCATGCCAAGAAGATTAATTCCATTGTTGTCGGTTTGATGTATAAGCCAGCAGCTAGTTACTCAGGAAAGTAGGGCTCTATCCGTAGGCATTAAAATCCGCATACCACCACCTCTAAGGCTTGCTTCTAGTAAAGTTAAGAACTAGTTGTTTAAAACACATAAATAAATCTGCAGTCAATCAACGTAGTGCCCCTCCTCACCCAAACATCCTTTTCTATTCACTGTTTCAGGTGTGGAGATTCAGCACTGCCTTCAGCCCCGTGTCGTCCTGGGGTTTCACCGATCTCCCCAGCATGTCGGACCACCTGAAGAAGTGCCACTACAACACCGTGGAGCATAAGACGGAGCCCATACCCCTTCCTGCCATGTGCACTGCACGCGACGGACCATCGCTGCGTCGTGTCCTGCGTCCTGTGTACACCTGATCAAACGGGGCTGACCGCCTTCACAATCACTGTAGTATTACGTGGATGGTGCAATTTCAACGTTTTTCGCTTTTGAATAAGCAATGAACTCTTCCTGCATTACACAATAGATATGAAGAAGCCTTAATGAATGAAATAACACTTTACCTCTCACAACGTGTTTGTGGGTTATTCCCATGTTGACGAAAAATACATATTAACCTTGTAGCTTTGCATGAGTTTTTTGCTGAATATGCACCTGGTAAGATAAAGTCTATTTTCTTGAAGACAAATATGCACAGTAGATTTATATTATTCTATTTGATGTGAGGAAAAGAGATTTGAATGTTTCCACTGTCTAGTCGTCAAGTTGTAGCCTTGAGGAAAAAGCAGGTTATTGGTTATTGCATTATTTCTGTGTGACAGAAAGTTATGCCAGCACTGTACAAGATTTGCTTGTGTCTCCTCTTTCTCGTCTTTCTAAACCCGATTCATGATGTCAACCCCAATGCAAGTCTGCGTCTGTAGGACAGAGTCAAAACAGATGGATATTAATATGAGGATAGCTCCATTAATGCATGTGATTTGCTACCACTCAATAAAATCTTTTCAGCCTTCTATATGTTTTCTTTGAAGATTCTTGCATTCCTAGACATCTGAAATCTAGGAGAGAAATGCATTCGATCGAGTGCCATTATCAGTAATCTACATTTGAAGACCAGGTAGATGGAGGAACTGTTCTCTGAAGTCTGCCAAAATAGCAGTGTATGTGTGAGAGAGTGATGATGCAACTCAAATCAGCTCAACGTGCAGCAGTAGCTGGGGAAATTTGTAGCGAATGATTTACGAGTACAAGATTAAAAACGTGTTACTTCTTGAAGCTTCTTTAACTGTCTTGTTTGATAACTACTCCTGGTTGCTCAATGGAAATCCCCCTATGTGCAAATTCCCTCCGATCACACTGCACAATCAGTAGCAGTATCGCATGAGGTAATTTTGAACACCCTGCAGCTGCGTCCGGGCACAGTTGGACTTGTCTGATTAAGTTTCTCACATTTCTCACCGTTTCATAACGACCGTGGGAAATATCACAACACAGAGTTCGAGAGGGTTCACGGGTACCAATGCTCCGCAGGTGACTCCTCTACAGGTGAGCGTTAAGAAGATGAACAAATGAATATACCATTACTTTATACTGTAGACTTTCCCGAAATTGATTCAATAGAATTAAGTATTTAAATAAACTCTTACCTCTCCACAGGCCAGTTAGAATTCATTCATTCTCTATTGCTTTCCCTGCAAGAAAGGAGTGTGAATGATAACCGGGTTAGGGTTAGTGTGCCAGTTCCCAGCATGACCAAACATCTAATTGTCAGTACCAGGCAGGAAACGCCCCTGTTAAAAGGTCACGTCTCACCCTATCAGAGAAGTTCGGTCTTTGAGTAAAAAGTCAGTACTTTTGAGTTAAATGAACACATGTAAACATGTGAACTAGTGCAGACAAGGTGACAGGACAAACCTGAGCAAATAAGTGTTATTTCCTGGTGTAAAGGACTGCAAGCTGAAACACAGGTTCCACCAGCTATGGAGCGTCGCCTGCCAGCTAGTTCAGGCTGCCAGTAAGCTGCACTGCTCCAATCATGTGACATATATCATGTGACATTCCTCACTCTTCACATCCATCTATGATACACATATTTAAGCAGAGAGACATTTCCCATCATCCCCTTTGCTCGCGCTGCTGCTGCAGTTTTGCCCCCAGTTGCTTCAGCCCCTCCACCACCCCAGCATCCACCTGTAGGCTACATGAGGGTTACAAGTATTTGCTCATCACTCCCATCCTTCCTGTGCAATCATATGGGGGAGTGATCAAGTTGGAGCCTCGCCAAACACTAAACCTGTTCTGTTCTCATGTGTCTGACTGAACCATTGTTTATGAACAAAAGAGCTGAAAAGGGGCAGGAGAATTGTGAGGAGAAGAGGCAGAGAGCAAGAAAACAGAGCACGCAGAGGAAAAATCTGTTAGTTCTTCCACTGATCCACTGAGTGACCATGGCTGAGTACAAGCTTCAGGTGTCAACAGGTGACATGCCAAGTGCAGGAACATGGGATCACGTTTCTGTCACTCTAATTGGAAGTGAGGGAAAGAGTGAGAAAACTGATCTGGACAACTTTGGCAAAGACTTCTGCACCGGGAAAGTAAGTTAAATCAACCTGCACGACACTCTCAAATTTGATTTTATTTGAATCATTCTATATTTTATTTTACATAGTTTCTACCGATTCAAAGTTTGATCAACACCAATTTTTCAGTATAGATGAGCAGATTTCTGCCATAACAAATCAATTTTCGTGGATCACATGTGTGGGCAGTGTTTCAGCTAATTCAAACCATTTGTTTTATTTCTAAGGTTTATTCAAGGTGTGGTGTTTGACCCACTTTCACCAGGCAGCTGCCATGTTTGCCTATCTCTGTGGACTTGGAAATGCTTTTGAGACTGATAACATTAAACCCAACCCTTTTCAACCGATGTCGCACTTACTTCACTGTTTATATTTACATTAACTCTTACTTCCAGACCGGGACCTACACGGTGAAAACCAGTTCATCTCTAGGGAAACTTCTGCTGGTCAAGGTTGAGAAGGATCCCCGTCTCTTTTTCCAAGAAGACGAATGGTACTGCTCCACCATAGAAGTGACGACTCCAGAGGGCGAGGCAAATCTCTTCCCATGTCACAGATGGATTTCCAGGGGAGAGTATGTGGAGCTGAGAGGAGGGAGAGGTCTGACATTATATTATTATTCATTTTACAGAGATTTTTTGTTAAATATGATTTTGGACATTAAATCTTCAAATTTTTTTACAGTTGAAATTTGACTGCCTTAACATTCTTTTCACTTCTCAGCCATGAAGTTTTTAGAGGACGACCATCCCCTGTTGATTGAGCACCGGAAAAAAGAGCTGACACTTCAAAAGAGCTTGTACCAGTAGGTGTGCAGCACAGCACGTCCTGTACCTAAAGATCCAGGCATGTCCGCTACGAGACAATTTACTTTTATGTAACTTTGTTCCTTTGCTTTTTTCAGGTGGAAGCCTCTCGCTGAAGGACTACTCCACACAAGCAGTTTTGAACATGAGTCTGAGCTTCCAGCTGAAATCCGCTTCTCTCAGGCCAAAACGGACGAAATGAAAGACAAAACCAAAAAACTGTGGGTCGACAGTAGAAAAGGTTTACAACACAAACTGGTTCCAATATATTCACGCTCTCTTTTTCTCTTTCTCTTTCCATTTTCCCTTGTCTTAATTAAGTGGAAGGAAATTCCACTTTAAGGGAATGGTCGGATCCACCAAAAAATGGGAAAATGTCGAAGACCTGAAAAGACTCTTTAACTTCCAAACAACACCAACGTCAGGTAATTTCCTGTTTTCCAGTACTTCAGCTTAGATCATAGATTTCCTCCACAAAAATGTCTTGTCCTGTCAGGTTTCACAAATCAGGGGTGGCTGTGGCTCTGCAGGTAAAGGTTGTTTTACTGATCAGAAGTTCTGTGGTCTGATACCTGGCGTCTTTTTCAGAGTACGTTGCAGAGCACTGGAAGGAGGATGACTTTTACGGATACCAGTTTCTGAACGGAGTCAACCCCACTTTGATCAAGCGCTGTTCAGAGCTTCCCCGAAACTTCCCTGTCACAGAGGAGATGGTGAAGCCGTTCCTGGCTGAGGGCAGCAGTCTGATGAGGGAAATTGGGGTAAAAAAGAAAAGAGACTAAAATAATCTTGTCTCATCCTCAATCCTTGAATCATTGATTCAGATTGAAAACAGCAATTTAACATTTGAAGATTATTGTCAAAGTGATGCAATTTCTCTTTGAGCGAAACTGACAGATAAATGCATGTTTTTATAACAAGCAGAGACAACAAACAACATTCAATACAATTTATTAGCGACAAATAATTTTAAACTCTGCCTCACCAGTGGTGACAAAGCCCAAAAGGACAGCACACATCACACCTTTTTCAAAATCTTTACACTGGCTACTGGTATTAAAAAAGACTTTAAAAAAGACTATAAAACATGGTAATGTGTAATACTGTGACTGGTATAGGGAGTAATAAGTTGATTGGGTCACAGACCTGCATGTGAGCACATTCTAACACAGGGATCCAAGAGCCATTTAACCATTTACCAAGGTCACAATAGGTGGATGGACGATAAACAACTGTAATTAATTCATACTACCTTAATTTTAAAATAAATTAAGTTGCTTACATATGTGAAACATCCACAAAACCAACAAAGCATCTGAAATGCTGGTGGTTTGGAATCTGTGGGGGAAGACCCCTCAGATTTGTTAATGTTTAGTTTGGCTTTAATGTAGTGTTTTATAATTTATGGTTTCATTATACATATATTTAATTTCTTAATTTTGTTTTGTAAATCACTTTGAACTGCATTAATTAAGTTTGAAAGGTCTGATTTAAGGTGCATTGATCTATTGATTGATTACAAATCTGTGTGGCGTCTTGATTCCTTCCCATACAGAAAGGCAATATATTCCTCTATGACCAAAAGAAGCTGGATGGAATCCCCACTTATGTCTACAATGGAGAATCTCTGAATGTGACTTCTGGTCTCTGTTTGTTCTACTTGAACCCACAAAACAAACTGATGCCAATTGCAATACAGGTATATTTACATCAAAATCAAGTTTTGTCATTGAATAACATTTTTTTCCACATTGCATTTTATTTTTATTAAGAAAAGTCACTTTTCAAACATTTCAAATAAAAAAAATTACATTCCAGCTGCATCAACAGCCCTCAGAGAGGAATCCCATCTTTCTGCCCAGTGACCTGGAGACCGACTGGCTGCTGGCCAAGATGTTTATCAAAAACGCAGATACACTGGATCATGAAGCCGTCCATCACCTCATGAATACTCACTTCATGGGAGAGGTCTACACTGTGGCCACTCTGCGCTGCTTCCCTGTGATTCATCCCCTCTACAAGGTACGACGACACAGCAGAGTTCACTCTGCTCGTACCTGTGTTTTTCTTTTGGATCCGAACTGATGTTTGACTGGAGTTTAAGGTTTTTGTTCATTCAGTTAAGGGAAACCTGTTATGGTTGTTATGGTTGTGTTTTATCTTGCTGATCAACACAGCCAGGATGTGTTACTGTTTATTACCGTGTTTGTTATAAATATATATCACCACATTTTTTGTTGTAGATTTTGTGCCATTCTGGCTAAAATAAGAATCTTACTTTGACGTTCAACATTTCCCCTCTGTTCTTCAGCTGTTGATTCCACACTTCAAGTCCACTCTCGACATAAACATTAGAGCCCGTACAAGTCTATTGGGACCTGATGGGATCTTCAAAATAGTAAGGTTCTTTCACATATATAATACAAAGCCGGACTGCTCTATTCATCTTGAACTGTAGAAAAAATTAATTTCTATAAGGTTTACAACAAAGTTATATTTGTCTCATTGTAAATATTTCTGTATAATTTATTATTAGAGTACAACTGGACTTGAGGGGACGATAGAGATCATGAGGAGGTCCCTCCGTGAAATTACCTACAGCTCCGTCTGTCTGCCAGAGAACATCGCTGCACGAGGACTGGAGTCAATCCCCAACTACTACTACAGAGATGATGGATTGAAGCTGTGGTCCATCATCAACAGGTAACCTCATCAACAGGTAACTTCAAATATCTGCAATAAATATTGCAGATATCCTCACTGATCTGTTTTAAAATCAGCAGCTTGTCTTCATAAAAGAAGTGGTGCAGCATATAGGAGACAGGAATTAATGTATATATATATATTTTTTTTTTTTTTTCATTTATTAGAATTGGCATCAAAGCAACCACTAGCTGGCGGTGAATCCTGTGGAAGAATTGTTACATACTTTGCACTAGGTGAATGGTCGGAGAAACTCCAGGTGTCAATTGAGATGATTTGGCCTCACTTTTGGGGAGCTGTCATCATTAATTGTTTAAATTCAGTCTGTGGGTTTTAATAGGGATTTATTTTTTCCACATGCTTTCATATAATTACTCAGATTCCATTGTTTTGTGTTAACCAGCTTTGTGAGGGCAGCAGTGGAGTACTACTATCCCTCAGACGCTGACGTCTCTAAAGACACAGAGCTGCAGGATTGGATCGGTGAGATATTCACCTACGGCCTCTTGAGCAACAAAGCGTCAGGTATTTAACCCATGTTCTGTATACAACATATAGTCCAATGTCCAAATTGTGAATGCCAATCATTAAATAATGATGGTGGTGCCGCCGACAGGATTCCCAGACTGCTTTCGTTCCATTGAGGAATTGATTAAATTCATCACCATGGTCATCTTCACAGTGTCTGTTCAACACGCAGCAGTCAATAATGGACAGGTGAGGCAAGAGAGTAAAAGTTAGGACACTGGAATATGTATTCATACTATCAGGTTTTATTTCCTACTTTACATCACTTTTTTGTAACTTTTATTGCGATTCAGTCGATTAAATTATTTTGACAACAAATTTGCAACAACCCAACTACATGAAATAAAATAATAATACATAAATACAAAAATGTTTCATCATACATTACATCGATGTTGAAACTTCTCTCATCGTCTAGTTTGACTACTTCTTCTGGACGCCAAATTCCACCTTGCTATTGCACAAACCTCCTCCAACCACCAAGGGGCAGTCAAGCATGGAGACAATTATGGAGACCCTCCCGAATGTTGGAGAGACTGTCGTCATGTCAGTGTTGATAAATCAACTTTCAGGCGAATACAGTGATGTTGTAAGTTTTATTTTAATATTAATGCATTGCTTAATTCATACTTGTATAATTTAATAAGAATTTGTAATTTTTTCCTCCAACATAAACTCTGTTGCTGTAATACTTTTGTCTCGACTTTGTCATTGGCAGATTCCTTTGGGTCAATATCCTGAGAAAAGATTTGACGAGCCTGAGATTAGACAGGTGATTCTGGAGTTTCAAGCAGAGTTGTCATACCTCGGTGAAGAAATCGTGAAGAGAAACTCTCAGCTTGAACTGCCCTATGACTACCTGCTCCCTTCTCGCATTGATAACAGCGTGTCTATTTGAGGAAGTCAAAGAGATCAATTCTGTGTCATTCACCAACTGTATTTCATCCTGGGAGGTTTTTTGTTGTGGATAGGTGTTGCATGATGTGATTAAATATTGTTGTTATGTGGGCCTGTGGTGTGGTAGTTCAGCAACTACAAACATTTCTCTGACCTTATTAAACAAAAAGGCGATATATAAATTTACTTTTGACTCTTTACTAACATTGAGTTTTAGCTTTTTACATTCCTGTAATGGACATGATGGCAGAGATGAATTAGCTGCAAGAAAACACAGTGATGTTGTGTTTTGGGGAAATACATAAATTATTTGCTGCAACAAATAAGATAAAGATTTACTGTGTGTAATTACCTTCCGTCACCTGTGTTCAACTTTGAATCCATTAAAATTGTAGTCTCTCATAGTTGCAACCTCCCTTTAGTTTCATGACATTATGAGAAATTTATCAGTTCATGTCCATCAGAAGTAAAGTTCATGACAGATGCACATGTTGAAACCATTATGTTGGGGCTCTTTATAATAAATAGATCTGGACAGAGATGCATCAGCCATTTTGGGAAGGTGAGGACACTTTTGGGAAAGTGGGGACATGTTGGGGGAAGTGACGAAATGTTAGGGTAAGTATAGACATATCGGGGAGCAAGGGACACTTTGAGGAAAGTGGGGACATGTTGGGGAAAGTTAGGAAACATTGGGACAGTGAAGACATATTGGGTAAAGTGAAGACATCCTGGGCATAAATGGTGGAATGAGCTCCCCAATGAATTCAGGACAGCAGAAAGTCTATACATCTTCCACAGCACACTAAACACACACCTGATCCGACTATACCTTGAATAAAAGTTTAAACTAACAACAATTAAATGAAATGTGATATGAGATTAGTGTGCCAGTTCCCAGCATGACCAAACCTGTTGTTATTAGTACCAGGCAGGAATATTGCAGCACTGAAGGCAAATCAGGTCATTACTTGAGGCCCTGACCTGATTCCACCCTGAGAAGGGCTGATTACTTAATAAATATTGGTTGTGTACGGTCCACATGCAGGTCTCCTAAAGTTCCTGGAAACACCCCTGTCAAAAGGTCACATCTCACCCTATCAGAAATGTTCGGTCTTTGAGTACAAAGTAAGTAATTTTGAGTTAAATTAAAACATGTAGACAGATTTGAACTAGTGCAGACAAAGCATCAGTACAAACCTGAGCAAATAAGTGTCATATCCTGATGTAAAGGACTTCAAGCTGACAAAAAAAAACAGCCAGCTAGGTCAGGCTGCACTGCCCCAATCATGTGACATACATCATGTGACACACCTCACTCTCCACAACCATCTATAATACAGACCCACCTTATCGAGTGGTCTATTTAAGGAGAGAGAAATTTCCCATCATCCCCTTTGCTCACACTGCTGCTGCAGTATTGCTACCAATTGCTTCAGCCCCTCCACCACCCCAGCATCCACCTGTAGGCTACAAGAGGGTTACAAGTATTTGCTCATCACTCCCATCCTTCCTGTGCAATCATATGGGTGAGTGATCAAGTTGGAGCCTCGCCAAACACTAAACCTGTTCTGTTGCAATAAATGTTCGATCGTTTGTTGTCTGACTGAACTTTTTTTAATGACCAAAAGAGGTGTGGTCTTGTAAAGGTCTTAAATAGAGGGTGGATGGTTGTGAGGAGAAGAGGCAGAGAGCAAGAAAACTGAGCACGGAGAGGAAAAATCTGTTAGTTCTTCCACTGATCCACTGAGTGACCATGGCTGAGTACAAGCTTCAGGTGTCAACAGGTTACTTGCCAAGTGCAGGAACATGGGATCATGTTTATGTCACTCTAATTGAAAGTGACGGAGAGAGTGAGAAAACTGAACTGGACAACTGGGGTATAGACTTCTATCCCGGGAAAGTGAGTTAAATCGACCTGCACGACACTCTAAAATGTATTATCAAATTAAGTAAAATCCCACTCTCTGGATCAATATCCTTGAGGTGGTCAGTCCAACAAACTCCTTATACTCTTTGAAATCTCTCATAAAGGCCCATTTCTACTGGTACGCTTTCTCCCTGGTTCAGATTTGTATGTTTATTTGAATCATTCTATATTTTATTTTACATAGTTTCTACCTAATCAAAGTTTGATCAACGTCAATTTTTCAGTTAAGATGAGCAGATTTCTGCCAGAGCAAATCGATTTATTTTTTGTAGATCACATTTATGGGCAGTGTTTCAGAAAATTCCAACCACTTGTTTTATTTCTTAGGTTTATTCAAGGTGTGGTGTTTGACCCACTTCCACCAGGCATCTGCCATGTTTGTCTATCTCTGTGGACTTGGAAATGCTTTTGAGACTGATAACATTAAACCCAACCCTTTTCAACCGATGTTGCACTTACTTCACTGTTTATATTTACATTAACTCTTACTTCCAGACTGGGACCTACACGGTGAAAACCAGTTCATCTCTGGGGAAACTCCTGCTGGTCAAGGTGGAGAAGGAACCCTTTCTCAATTTCGAGGAAGAAGAGTGGTACTTCTCCACCATAGAGGTGACGACTCCAGAGGGCAAGGCAAATCTCTTCCCCTGTCACAGATGGATTTCCAGGGGAGAGTATGTGGAGCTGAGAGGAGGGAGAGGTCTGATATTATATAATTATTCATTTTATAGATCTTTTTTATTAAACACTTTATATTTTTGGGGGATATTAGATCTTCACAGTTTTGGACAGCTGAAATTTGACTGCCGTAACGTTCTTTTCACTTCCCAGCCGTTAAGTATTTTGAGGAAGACTATGTCGTGTTGATTGAACATCGTAAAAAGGAGCTGACATTTCAAAAGAGCTTGTACCAGTAAGTGTGCAGCATTGTACGTCCTGTACCTAAAGATCCAGGCCTGTCCGCTTTGAGACAATCAACTTTTACGTAATTTTATTCCTTTGCTTTTTTCAGGTGGAAGCCTCTCGCTGAAGGACTTTTCCACACAAGCAGTTTAGAAAATGTGTCTGAGCTACCAGCTGAAGTCCGCTTCCATCAGGCCAAAGCGGAGGAAATGCTAAAGGCAACCAAACAACTGTGGGTCAACTGTAGATAAAGATTTTCAACAAAAATTTGTTCCAATATACTAAAGCTTTTTTTTCTCTTTCCTTTTTCCCTTGTCTTAATTAAGTGGAATGAAATTCAAATTTGAAGGAATGGTCGGATCCACCGAAAAATGGGAAAATTTCGACGACCTGAAAAGACTCTTTAACTTCCAAAAGACACCAATGTCAGGTATTTCCTATTTTCCAGTACTGCAGATCAGATCATAGACTTCCTCGACAGAAATGCTTGTCCTCTCTGGTTTCACAAATCAGGTGTGGCTGTGGCTCAGCAGGTTGAGGTTGTTTTACTAACCAGGAGTTCGGTGGTCTGATACCTGGTGTCTGGTGTCTGTGAATGTGACTGGAGAGTCGCTGTAGAGGAGTGGTGACCTGTTAGGATGTGGGAGACACACAGAATTATCAGTTCACAAGTGATCTAACAAAAATTAGCAGATTGGTAATCATTTAAATCTCCAAAGCTGATTATTATACAGCTTATATATGGACTCATTGCTGTAAACCACGCATGTAAATTGACTAAGCTTACCTCCAAAGTTTAACCAATAATTCATATGTTACAAATATATAGGCTAAATATTTTCAACATGCTGCTCAATATCATGAAAAACAATGCACCTACGATGTCACCAACATTTATTCTATGAACAGTTTAGTTACAAAATCGGATACAGTATATCAAACATTAAATAATTTAAATTGATGAGTTAACACCTTACTACAGTTTATTTTCCTACAGGCACATGCATCATACCAAATCCCTTGTTATGGTTGTTGCATCGCAAATTTCACCAAGGAAAACTATTGAAATCAGCTGATAATGTTGAAAACATTTTCTTATTTTTCATGAAATAAAAACGTATGTGTTCTGTTTTTTTATACACATTATAAAAACATGAATTTTCTATGACAAGGATCATGTCGTACATTAAATCTGAGCAGATAAAACCTTATATCTCTTTTTTTTTTCAGAGTACGTTGCAGAGCACTGGAAGGAGGATGACTTTTACGGATACCAGTTTCTGAACGGAGTCAACCCCACTTTGATCAAGCGTTGCTCAGAGCTTCCCCGAAACTTCCCTGTCACAGAGGAGATGGTGAAGCCGTTCCTGGCTGAGGGCAGCAGTCTGATGAGGGAAATTGGGGTAAGAAAGAAGAGAGAATAAAATAATCTTGTCTCATCCTCAATCCTTGAATCATTGATTCAGCTCGAAAACAGCCAATAAACATTTAAAGATTATTGTCAAAGTGATGCAATTTCTCTTTGAGCAACACTGACAGACAAATGCATGTTTTTATAACAAGCAGAGACAACAAACAACATAGACCACAATTAATAAGTAACAATTAATATAAAACTCTGCCTCACCAGTGGTGACAAAGCCCAAAAGGACAGCACACATCACACCTTTTTAAAATCTTAACACTGGCTACTGGTATTGAAAAAGACTCTAAAAAAGACTATAGAACGTGTTAATGTGTAATACTTTGACTGGTACAGAGAGTTAAACTTGACTTGGTCACAGACCTGCTTGTGAGCACATTCTAACACAGGGATCCAAGAGTCATTTATCCATTTACTAAGGTCACAAAAGTTGGATGGACGATAAGTAACAGTATTTAATTCATACTAACAAAATTATAAAAATAATTAAAATATACATTATGTTGCTTGCATATGTGACACATCCACTAAACCAACAAAGCATCTGAAATGCATATGGTGTTTGAAGCTGAGGGGAAGGACCCCTCAGATTTGTTAATATTTAGTTTGGCTTTAATGTAGTGTTTTATAATTTATGGTTACATTTTATATATTTATTTTATTAACTTTGTTTAATTGTCTTTTCCATTATTAATTGCTTTGGTAAGCGTTAATCTTTCGATCTTAAAATGTTTGTACTTATTTTCAATTCCTTCCCATACAGAAAGGCAATATCATCCTCTATTAACAAAAGAAGCTGGATGGAATCCCCACAAAAGTCTACAAGGGAGAATCTCTGACTGTGCCTCCTGGTCTCTGTTTGTCCTACTTGAACCCACAAAACAAACTGATGCCAATTGTAATACAGGTATATTTACATCAAAATCAAGTATCTTCATTGAATCATATTATTTTCCACATTGCATTAATTTTTTTATTACATCTTTTCAAAAGTCTTGTTTCACTCTTCAAACATTTTAAAGTCAACATTTTTCATCACATTCAAGCTGCATCAACAGCCCTCAGAGAAGAATCCCATCTTTCTGCCCAGCGACCTGGAGACCGACTGGCTGCTGGCAAAGATGTTTATCAAAAACGCAGATACACTGGATAATGAAGCCGTCCATCACCTCATGAATACTCACTTCATGGGAGAGGTCTACACTGTCGCCACTCTGCGCTGCTTCCCTGTGATTCATCCCCTCTACAAGGTATGACGAAACAGCAGAGTTCAATCTGCTTGTACGTGTTTTTCTTCTGGATCTGAACTGATATTTGACTGGTATTTAAGGTTTTTGTTCATGAGTTGAGGGAACTTGTTTTGTTATGGTTGTGTCTTCTCTTTGCTGATAAACACAGCCAGGATGTGTTGCTGTTTATTTCCTTGTTTGTTTTCAATATATCACACAAAAACTACCGAACAGATTAAGTTGGTGGGAAGGATCTGGTATGAATAAGGGAAGAACCCATTTTTGTTGTAGATTCTGTGCCATTCTGGCTTTAATAAGCTTCTTAACTTGACATTTATAATGTTCCCCTCTTTCTCTTCAGCTGGTGATTCCACACTGTAAGTCCACTCTCGACATAAACATTAGAGGCCGTGTCGGTCTAATGGGACCTACTGGGATGTTTGAAAATGTAAGGCTCTTTCACATATATTATATAAAGCTGGACTATTCTATTCATCTTGATCTGCTGAAAAAATGAATTTCTATAAGATTCAAAACAAAGTTATATTTGTCTAATCCAAAATATTTCTGTATCATTTATTATTAGAGTTCAGCTGGACATGAGGGGATGCTAGAGATCATGAGGAGGTCCCTCCGTGAAATGACCTACAGCTCCGTCTGTCTGCCAGAGAACATCGCTGCACGAGGACTGGAGTAAATCCCCAACTACTACTACAGAGATGATGGATTGAAGCTGTGGTCAATCATCAACAAGTAATAATGTGTTTATTCTGCTGAGATTTGTTTTTTAATTTTTGCGCCTGTCGCATATTAGAAATGTCATCAAAGCAACCACTAGCTGGCGGTGAATCCTGTGGAAGAAATGTTACATACTTTGCACTAGGTGGCTGGTCGGACAAACTCCAGGTGTCGATTGAGATGCTTTGGCCTCACTTTTGGGAAGCTGTCGTGATTACCATGTTTAATTCAATCTGTGGATTTTGATAGGGATTTCTTTTTTCCACATGCTTCCATATAATTACTCAGAATCCCATTGTTTTGTGTTAACCAGCTTTGTGAGGGCAGCAGTGGAGTACTTATTTCCCTTAGACGCTGACGTCTATAAAGACAGAGAGCTGCAGGAATGGATCGGTGAGATATTCATCTACGGCCTCTTGGGAAACAAAGCCTCAGGTATTTAACCCATGTTCTGTATACAACTTATAGTCCAATGTCCAATGCAAATTGTGAATACCAAACATTAACTAATGATGGTGGTGCTGCCGACAGGATTCCCATACTCCTTTCATTCCATTGAGGAATTGATTAAATTCATCACCGTGGTCTTCACAGTGTCGGTTCAACACGCAGTAGTCAATAGTGGACAGGTGAGGCAAGAGTGAAAATGTTAGGACACTGGAATATGTATTGAGGTTTGTTTTCACATTTCAAATATATTGGACGTGTGGCAGATGTGTAATCTGCTTCTTCCGCCATCAGGTTTCATTTCCTACATTTACATCACTTTTTTGTAACTTTTAATGAGATTCAGTCGATTCATTTATTTTGACATCAAATTTGCCACAACATAACTCAAAAAATAAAATAATACATAAATACTCAAATATTGAATCATACATTACATGCATCTTGAAATTTCTCTCATCATTTAGTTTGACTAGTACTTCTGGACGCCAAATGGCCCATTGGTAATGCACAAGCCACCTCCGACCACCAAGAGGCAGTCAAGCATGGAGACCCTCCCAGATGTTGGAGAGACTGTCGCCACATCAGTGTTGTTAAATCAACTTTCAGGCAAATACAGTGGTGTTGTAAGTTTAATTTAAATATTAATGCATTTGTTAATTCATACATGCATAATTCAATAAAGATTTGTCGTCTTTTGCACAATGATAAACTCTGTCGCTGTAATATTTTTGTCTCGACATTGTCTTTGGCAGGTTCCTTTGGATCAATATCCTGAGAAAAGATTTGACGAGCCTGAGCTTACACAGATGATTCTGGAGTTTCAAGCAGAGTTGTCAAAACTCGGTGAAGAAATCAAGAAGAGAAACTCTCATCTTGAACTGCCCTACTACTACCTGCTCCCTTCTCGCATTGAGAGCAGCGTGTCTATTTGAGGAAGTCAGAGAGATCAATTCTCTATCATTAACCGATTGTATTTCATCCTGGGAGGGTTTTTTGTTGTGGGTATGTGTTGCATGATATGATCAAATATTTTAGTGTATATGTGGGCCTGTAGTGTGGTTGTTCATCAACAACTTAATTGATGGACGTAGGAAATAATAGCTTTAACATTTCTCCGACCTTATTAAACAAAAAGGTGATATATATATATAAGGTTACTTTTTACACTTTTCTAACATTGAGTTTTCGCTTTTTCATTCCTGTAATGGACATGATGGCAGAGATGAATTAGCTGTAAGAACACATTGATGTTGTGTTTTGGGGAAATACATGAATTATTTGCTTAAACATTAAAGATAAATATGTACTGTGTAAAATTACTTCCTGTCACCTGTATTCAGCTTCATATCCATTAAACTTATAGTCGCTCATATTTGGAACGTCCCTTTATTTTTATAACATCACACGTAATTTATCAATTCATGTCCATCAGAAATAAAGTGCATGACTGATGCAAATGTTGAAACCTTTTGGGAAGGTTGAAACATGTTGGGGGAAGTGAAGACATGTTGAGGATTGGGAAAACATGTTTGGAAAAGTGAAGACTTTTATGAAAGTGAGGACATGTTTGGGAAAGGGAAGACATGTTGGGTAGCAAGGGACATGTTGGGGAAAGGGTAGACATGTTGGGTAGCAAGGGACATGTTGGGGAAAGTGAGAACATATTGGGGGAATTAAGAAATGTTGTGGAAAGTGAAAACATTTTGGGGGAGAGGGCATTTTGGATAAAGTGAAGACATGTCGGGTATGTGAGGACATATTGGTTGGGATAAGGGGCTCGGAAATGCATTATTCCAACCTGTGTCCTCACTAGGACATAATTACAATCATTTGTGTGTGTGTTATACTTAGACGACACCAAACACTATCGACTCCACTGAATACTTACCGCGCTATAATCTAACCGTGCCGTGTTAGACACCCGTGACCATGTTGTTCAGATTCGGGGTCATTCTCGCTCCGGACAGTGCGGACGTGCAGCTCTTGGTCCTGGGCTCTCGTGAGGAGATGGGTCGGTGGGACCCGGACAGAGCGGTGCACATGAAGCCGAACCCGTGGCTCGGCGACGTGCAGCTGGAGGAGCCGGTGAAAGACGCGCTGTGGTTCAAGTTCTTGCAAAGAGCCAGAGGATGCTACATCTGGGAAGGTAACACACTGAGCTCCTGTGGGGATGTTCCCGCTCAAAGCTGCGATTCAGGAGAAAAGCACCAAAACAACTGCGCCATGTTTGGTTTGTACTGTGTAATGTGCCCCTGTCGCCTCATGATGGCATTATAGCGACACACGTAATTCAGTAACCTGGCTCTTTGACTTCACTGCACATCTTCTTTTAAATATCTGTGGAGTTTTGTAATAAAAGTAAATCTTCGGTGTATCAAATATTTCATTGCATGTCAAGTATTCTATATGCAAAACTAAATACATTATTCTGCAAATATTAGTACATTATGATTTAATCTATAGAGGAAATTAGATCTAGTCACTGCTGTACAAACAAATTTGCAGTGCAAGACGAAATGTGGTGAGCGCTATGTGATACTGTATATACTCTGCTCACTGTTTTTATATTATTTATATACAGTGTATTTAATTCATTTTTTACTTTTAAGGGTGTATACAGAACATGGTGTATATTGTGTATGACTGCCATGAGTCCTAATGAAAATGTGAATCGATGAATCAACATGTGTTACAGAGATATTAGAGGAGTTGAGGTCAATATGAATTGGGCTTGAGTAAAAATTGTATCTATTCAGTCAAACCACTATGTTATGTTAAGTTCATTGTGAATTCAAAAGAAAATCTTAGTCTTACCACTCGCACAAACACTTATACAGTGCATATATGTGTGTGTCCTAAATCACTCATGTAGCAGCAGAGCCTTGAGGGGCAATTTGGGGTTCAGTATCTTGGACTCACATGAGAAGAATCTGGAATGAAATTTCTGTGGGAGTAATAACCACACAGAGAATGAGAGGACTCACAGGTTGTTGGATGCACGTTAATAACTCTCTACAGGCGTGCATTGAGAAAATGAAAAAATTGATTTACCATTACTTTCTACTGTAGACTTTAACCAAAAATGTATTCAATCAAATCACATTTTTACATTAACTCTTAACTCTACACAGGCCAGTTAGAATTCATTCATTAGTTATTGCTATGTGTATTTCAATGCAAGAAAAGAATGTGAATGATAGTAATACCATGTCAGCCACCTGAAAATGAACATTGACAAGACTGAACTACTTTTCCTTCCAGGTAAAGGCTCTCCCGCCCACGACCTGACTATTATATTTGAAAACCTTGTGTTAGCCCGCACCAAGGGTGCTTGGAACCTGGGTGTGACACTTGACAGTCAACCTTCCCTTACCGCCAACATTACTGCAACAACACGTACCTGTAGATAGATGCTGCACAACATCAGGAGAATAAGTCCCCTTCTCACTCAGAGGTTGGCGCATGTTCTGGTCAAGGCCCTGGTCATCTCAGACCTAGACTGTTGTAACTCCCTCCAGGCGGGTCTACCTGCTAGCGCCATCCAATCTCTGCAGCTCGTCTTTAACCTACCCAAATTCACTCACACTACTCCCCTCCTCAGCTCCCTTCACTGGTTACCAGTGGCTACCTGCATCCGTTTCAAACTACGTCCAGGCCAATCAGCTTGTTGCACCCTCACTGCGAGCTAAACACTCAATCACATGTGTTTGTTATAGTCTATACATCTTCCACCGCACACTAAAAACACACCTGATCCGACTATACCTTGAAAAAAGTTTAAATTATCAATTTAGTAGCACTTAAATGGCACTTACTTATAGCCCTTTTTAAATTGGCTTTCTTGAAGAAATTGTACATTCTTGATTCTTGTTGTTCTGGGTTTGTACCCTCATGGTTGATACACTTGTTGTAAGTCACTTTGGATAAAAAAGTCAGCTAAATGTAATGTAATGCAATGCAAGGTTAGGTTAGTGGGCTGGGTCCCAGCATGACCAAACCTGTTATTATCAGTACCAGGCAGGAATGTTGCAGCGCTGAATGCAAGTCAGTTTAGTACCTGAGGCCTTCGTTAAAAGCTCATATCTCACCCTGTCAGAGGTGTTTGGTCTTTGAGTAGAAAGTCAGTACTTTTGAGTTAAATTAACACATGTTAACAGATTTTAACTAGTGCAGACAAAGCAACAGGACAAACCTGAGTAAATAAGTGTCATATCCCCCCCCCCCCCGCCCAAAAACAGTGAATTCATTGTGAATTCACAAGAAAATTATAGTCTTACGACTCGCACAAACACTTATACAGTGCATATATGTGTGTGTCCTAAATCACTCATGCAGCAGCAGAGCCTTAAGGGGCAATTTGGGGTTCAGTATCTTGGACTCACATGAGAAGAATCTGGAATGAAATTTCTGTGGGAGTAATAACCACACAGAGAATGAGAGGACTCACAGGTTGTTGGATGCACGTTAATAACTCTCTACAGGCGTGCATTGAGAAAATGAAAAAATTGATTTACCATTACTTTCTACTGTAGACTTTAACCAGAAATGTATTCAATCAAATCACATTTTTACATTAACTCTTAACTCTACACAGGCCAGTTAGAATTCATTCATTAGTTATTGCTATGTGTATTTCAATGCAAGAAAAGAATGTGAATGATAATAATACCATGTCAGCCACATGAAAATGAACATTGACAAGACTGAACTACTTTGGGAGTCACCGCAAATCAATTTGGTTCTCCCTTGTTGGTGCACAGGCTTGTCCACCCCTCTTGGCATAGAAATCAACAAAGTCACTCTGTCCGACCTCCAGAACTTTATCAGACAGCTGCTTGAAATATATATGTGAATGACTCTAAGGGAATAATGGTTTAACAATTATAAGATTCATTATTAACAATATGCAGCAAGGGTTATTTATAAATCATTTGAATAAAGGCCTTATATATGGCCCAACTGCTCATGCTCCCCCCCCCCCCCCCCTTTAGTTGCAAATAGTTTCAGTCAGACCCAAGTACCAGCTAGAATTTAAATTACTAACTAAACCAGTTGCTTCTGCCCCTCCACCACCCTAGCATCCACCTGTATGCTCCAACTGGAGGGTTACAAGTATTTGCTCAACATTCCAATCCTTCCTAAGCAATTATATGGGGGAGTGATTAAGTTGGTGCCTAGATGCCAAAGACTAAACCTGTTCTGCTGCCATGAACTTTCGACTGTGAGTTGTCTGAAGCGACTATGTTTAAGGACCAAAAGAGGTGTGGTCTTGTAAAGGTCTTAAATAGGGTGGAGGGTTCTGAGGAGAAGAGGCAGAGAGCAAGAAAACTGAGCACGGAGAGGAAAAATCTGTTAGTTCTTCTGGCCCGGATCCACTGAGTGACCATGGCTGAGTACAAGCTTCAGGTGTCAACAGGTGACATGCCAAGTGCAGGAACATGGGATCACGTTTCTGTCACTTTAATTGGAAGTGAGGGAGAGAGTGAGAAAACTGATCTGGACAACTTTGGTAAAGACTTCTGCACCGGGAAAGTAAGTTAAATCAACCTGCACGACACTCTAATATGTATAATCAAATTAAAGGATCGTACATTCACAAGCTGACAAGGCCTTTCCTGTCAGGGCTCCCACTCTCTGGATCAATATCCATAAGGTGGTCAGTCCAACAAACTCCTTATACTCTTTTAAATCTCTCATAAAGGCCCATTTCTGCTGGTACGCTTTCTCCATGGTTCAGATTTTTATGTTTATTTTAATCCTTCTATATATTTTTATCAAAGTTTGCTCAACAGCAACTTTTCAGTTAAGATGAGCAGATCTCTGCCAGAACAAATTTATTTAGTTTTTGTAGATCACATTTATGGGCAGTGTTTCAGCAAATTTCAACCACTTGTTTTGAGGTTAATTCAAGGTTTGGTGTTTGTCCCACTTTCACTAGCCAGCTGCCATGTTTGTCTATCTCTGTGAGTCTGATAACATCAAACCCAACCCTTTTCAACAGATGTTGCACTTACTTCACTGTTTATATTTACATTAACTCTTACTTCCAGACCGGGACCTACACGGTGAAAACCAGTTCATCTCTTGGGAAACTTCTGCTGGTCAAGGTGGAGAAGGATCCCCGTCTCTTTTTCCAAGAAGACGAGTGGTACTGCTCCACCATAGAAGTGACGACTCCAGAGGGAGACGCCATTCTCTTCCCCTGTCACAGATGGATTTCCAGGGGAGAGTATGTGGAGCTGAGAGGAGGAAGAGGTTTGATATTATATCATCATTCATTTTCAGATATTTTTTTATTAAACAATGGATATTTTTGGGGGATAAGAAATCTTTAATTTTTTTTAAAGGTGACATTTGACTGCTGTAACATTCTTTTTACTTCTCAGCCATGAAGTTTTTAGAGGACGACCATCCCCTGTTGATTGAGCACCGGAAAAAAGAGCTGACACTTCAAAAGAGCTTGTACCAGTAAGTGTGCAGCACAGCACGTCCTGTACCTAAAGATCCAGGTATGTCCGCTTAGAGACAATTTACTTTAATGTAACTTTGTTCCTTTGTTTTTTTCAGGTGGAAGCCTCTCGCTGAAGGACTACTCCACACAAGCAGTTTTGAAAATGCGTCTGAGCTACCAGCTGAAATCCGCTTCTCTCAGGCCAAAACGGACGAAATTAAAGACAAAACCAAACAACTGTGGGTCGACTGTAGATAAAGATTTACAATACAAACTGGTTCAAATATACTCACACTTTCTTTGTCTCTTTCCCTTTTCCCTTGTCTTAATTAAGTGGAAGGAAATTCCACTTTAAGGGAATGGTTGGATCCACCGAAAAATGGAAAGATCTCGATGACATGAAAAGACTCTTTAACTTCCAAAAGACACCAATGTCAGGTATTTCCTGTTTTCCAGTACTGCAGATTAGATCATAGACTTCCTCGACAGAACTGCTTGTCCTCTCTGGTTTCACAAATCAGGTTTGGCTGTGGCTCAGCAGGTTGAGGTTGTCTTACTAACCAGAAGTTTGGTGGTCTGATACCTGGTGTCTGGTGTCTGTGAATGTGACTGGAGAACCGCTGTAGATATACAGTAACAAGTGGCTACATGTTAGGATGTGGGACACACACAGAATTATCAGTTCAAAAGTGATCTAACAGAAATTGGTAGATTGGTAATCATTTAAATCTCCAAAACTGATTATTATACAGCTTATATATGGACTCATTGCTGTAAACAACACATGTGAATTGAATAAGCCAACCTCCAAAGTTAAAACAATCATTCATATGTTAATATATATAGGATAAATGTTTCCAACATGCTGCTCAATATCATGGAAACAATGCACCTAAGATGTGACCAACATTTATTCTATTAAAAGTTTTAATTAGTTTTTTTTTAAACTTTACAATAAACTGAAAAAAGACAATTGGTTACAGTATATATGTATATGTAATATTGTAATAGTTATCGAGAATTACATAGTTGAAATTGTTTAGTTAACACCTAACTACAGTTTATTTTCCTACAAACACATGCATCCTTCCATATCCCTTGTTATGGTTGGTGCATCATAAAATTCAACAAGGAAATCTATTGAAATCAGCTGATAATGTTGAACCCATTTTATTCCTTTTCGTTCGACATTTTTTATGACTAGGATCATGTTGTACATCATACCTGAGCAGATAAAACCTTTTATCTCTGTTTCTTTTTATTCAGAGTACGTTGCAGAGCACTGGAAGGAGGATGACTTTTACGGATACCAGTTTCTGAACGGAATCAACCCCACTTTGATCAAGCGCTGTTCAGAGCTTCCCCGAAACTTCCCTGTCACAGAGGAGATGGTGAAGCCGTTCCTGGCTGAGGGCAGCAGTCTGATGAGGGAAATTGGGGTAAGAAGAAGAGGGAATAAAATAATATTGACTCATCCTCAATCCTTGAATCATTGATTCAGATTGAAAACAGCAATTTAACATTTGAAGATTACTGTCAAAGTGATGCAATTTCTCTTTGAGCAACACTGACAGACAAATGCATGTTTTTATAACAAGCAGAGACAACAAACAACATTCAATTAAAAATTTTAGCGACAATTCATTGAAAACTCTGCCTCACCAGTGGTGACAAAGCCCAAAAGGACAGCACACATCACACCTATATAAAAAAATACTGGTATTGAAAAATACTTTAAAAAAGTATATAGAATGTGTAATACTGTTACTGGTATAGAGAGTTTAAAGTTGACTGGGTCACAGACCTCCTGGTGAGCACATTTAAACACAGGGATCCAATAACCATTTAACCCTTTACTAAGGGCACAATAGGTAGATGGATGAATGGATGATTTTTCTGTATGACAAACATTAATTAATCAACACTAACAAAATTATAAAATATATAAAATATACATTAAGTTGCTTAAATATGTGAAACATCTACAAAACCAACAAAGCATCTGAAATACATGTGGGTTTTGAAGCTAGGGGGAAGACCTAGTGTTTTATAATTTATGGTTTAATTAAACTTATATTTAATTCTTAACTTTGTTTGATTGTTATCTTTTCCCTTACTGATTGCTTTGGTATGCATTAGTTTAGTTTTCAGTTTAGATTTAAGGTTGATTGATCCATTGATTAATTACAAATCTGTGTTGGGTCTTGATTCCTTCCCATACAGAAAGGCAATATATTCCTCTATGACCAAAAGAAGCTCGATGGAATCCCCACTTATGTCTACAATGGAAAATCTCTGACTGTGACTTCTGGTCTCTGTTTGTTCTACTTGAACCCACAAAGCAAACTGATGCCAATTGCAATACAGGTATATTTACATCAAAATCAAGTATCGTCATTGAATAACATTATTTTCCAATTTACGATTTTTCTTTGATTGTTTCCAAAGTCCTGTTTCACTCTTCAAACTATTAAATGTTAATATTTTTCATCACATTCCAGCTGCGTCAACAGCCCTCCGAGAAGAATCCCATCTTTCTGCCCAGTGACCTGGAGACCGACTGGCTTCTGGCCAAGATGTTTATCAAAAACGCAGATACACTGGATCATGAAGCCGTCCATCACCTCATGAATACTCACTTCATGGGAGAGGTCTACACTGTCGCCACTCTGCGCTGCTTCCCTGTGATTCATCCCCTCTACAAGGTATGACGACACAGCAGAGATCACTCTGCTCGTACCTGTGCTTTTCTTTTGGATCTGAACTAATGTTTGACTGGTATTTAAGGTTTTTGCTCATGAGTTGAGTGAAACCTGTTTTGATAAACACAGCCAGGATGTGTTGCTGTTTATTTCCCTGTTTGTTATAAATATATCACACAAAAACTATCGAACATATTTAGTTGATGGTAAAGGATATGCTATGGGTCAGTGAAGAACCCATTTTTGTAGTAGATTCTGTGCCATTCTGGCTTTAATAAGCTTCTTAACTTGTCTTTCTCTTCAGCTGTTGATTCCACACTGTAAGTCCACTCTCGACATAAACATTAGAGGCCGTGTCGGTCTAATGGGACCTGATGGGATCTTTAAAACAGTAAGGCTCTTTCACTTATAAATAATACAAAGCCGGACTATTCTATTCATCTTGATTTACAACGTTATATTTGTCTAATAGAAAATATTTCTGGATAATTTATTATTAGAGTACAGCTGGAATTGAGGGGATGATAGAGATCATGAGGAGGTCCCTCCGTGAAATGACCTACAGCTCCGTCTGTCTGCCAGAGAACATCGCTGCACGAGGACTGGAGTCAATCCCCAACTACTACTACAGAGATGATGGATTGAAGCTGTGGTCCATCATCAACAGGTAACTTCAAATTTAGGTTATAGATATTGCAGATATCCTCACTGATCTGTTCTACAATCAGTTGCTCGCTTCAGTAAAGAAGTGGTGCAGCATGTAGGAGACAGGAATTAATGTAATTAATACTGAGATTTTTTTTTTTTTTCATGTTTGTATTAGAAATGTCATCAAAGCAACCACTAGCTGGCGGTGAATCCTGTGGAAGAAATGTTACGTACTTTGCACTAGGTGGCTGGTCTGAGAAACTCCAGGTGTCGTTTGAGATGCTTTGGCCTCACTTTTGGGGAGCTGTCATAATGTCCATGTTTAATTTCAGTCTGTGGGTTTTGATAGGGACTTTTTTTTTTCACATTCTTCCACATAATTACTCACAATCCCATTGTTTTGTGTTAACCAGCTTTGTGAGGGCAGCAGTGGAGTACTACTATCCCTCAGACGCTGACGTCTCTAAAGACACAGAGCTGCAGGATTGGATCTGTGAGATATTCATCTACGGTCTCTTGAGAAACTATGGCTCAGGTATTTAACCCATGTTCTGTATACAACATATAGTCCAATGTCCAAATTGTGAATGCCAATCATCAAATAATGATGGTGGTGCCGCCGACAGGATTCCCATCTTCCTTTCATTCCATTGAGGAATTGATAAGATTCATCACCGTGGTCATCTTCACAGTGTCGGTTCAACACGCAGCAGTCAATAATGGACAGGTGAGGCAAAAGTGAAAATGTTAGGACACTGGAATATGTATTGAGGTTTGTTTTCACCTTTCAAATATATGGGACGTTGGGCAGATGTGTAATCTGCTTCTTCCACCATGAGGTTTCATTTCCTACATTTACATTACTTTTTGTAACTTTTAATGAGATTCAGTCGATTCAATTATTTCAAATATCAAATTTGCCACAACCTAACTACAGGAAATAAGATAATAAATAAATACAAAAATGTTTAATCATATATTACATGTTTGTTGAAACTTCTCTCATCATCTAGTTTGACTTCTACTACTGGACACCGAATGCTGCATTGCTATTGCGCAAACCTCCTCCAACCACCAAGGGGCAGTCAAGCATGGAGACAATTATGGAGACCCTCCCGAATGTTGGAGAGACTGTTGCCATATCCGTGTTGATAAATCAACTTTCAGGGAAATACAGTGATGTTGTACGTTTTATTTAAATATTAATGCACTTATTAATTCATACTTGTATAATTTAATAAGAATTTGTCATTTTTTCCACAACGATAAACTCTGCTAATGTAATATTTCTGTCTCAACTTTGTCCTTGGCAGGTTTCTTTGGGTCAATATCCTGAGAAAAGATTTGACGAGCCTGAGCTTACACAGTTGATTCTGGATTTTCAAGCGGAGTTGTCATATCTCGGCGAAGAAATCGAGAAGAGAAACTCGCAGCTTGAACTGCCCTACGATTACCTGCTCCCTTCTCGCATTGAGAACAGCGTGTCTATTTGAGGATGTCAGAGAAATCAATTCTGTATCTTTAACTGATTGTATTTCATCCTGGGAGGTGTTTTTGTTGTGGGTAGTTTGTGCATGATTTGCTAAAAATATTTGTGTTATGTGGGCCTGTGGTGTGGTTGTTACGCAACAACTTAATTGATGAACGTAGGAAATAATTCCTTATTTGGCGGCGTCTCACTGCTGGGACCTTGACAAACAGTGTGTATTCACTTATTCGGTTATGTTTTCTTTCAACTGCAACAGAGACCGGACACAGTAGATAGACAGATGTTGATTTTATGTAATTTTTTCATGTTATGTTTTCTGAAACACCTCTGTGTATAAGTACTGGCTTTTTTGGACTTTGGGGCAGTTCCACTTTGAGCACCTGTGCTTGTTTTGTAACCTCTGCAGAGCTTCCTATTAAAAAGACTCAAAGGCAACTCCAGTTTAGTTTTATAACATCATGCATGATTTATCAATTTCATGTCCATCAGAAGTAAAGTGCATGACTGATGCACCAGCTGAAACCATTATATTAGGAATCATTAACAAAGGACATATTGTAATGTGTTAGGAAACTTTGCGACAGTGCAGACATGTTGGGGAGAGCGTGGCCTAGGGGATAGAGCGAGTGCTCTGCAACAAGAAGGTTGCCGGTTCGAATCCCACTCTATCCCATCTGCATGCCTAAGTGTCCTTGGCAAGATACTGAACCCCTAGATGGCCCCTCATAAAAAAATGATGAGTGTTCTAAAAATGTAAGTCGCTTTGGATAAAAGCGTCATCTAAATGTCATGTAATGTAATGTTGGGTAAAGGGGAGACATGTTGGGCAAAGTGACAACATGTTGTGAAAAGTGAGGACATTTTGGGGAAGATGACATTTTGGGTTAAGTGAGGACACCTTGGGTAAAGTGAGGTAATTTTGTGGACGTGAGGACATTTTGGTTAGGATAAGGGGCCAGGAAATACCACTATACCAATCTGTGTCCTCACTAAGATAGAATTACAAACATTTGTGTGTGTTATATTTAGATGACACCAAACACTATCGACTCCGCTGAGTACTAACCGCGCTATAATCTAACAGGGGCTATAATAACGTGCCGTGCCGTGTTAAACAGCCGTGACCATGATAATCAGATCGGGGTCATTCTCGCTCCGGACAGTGCGGATGTGCAGCTCTTGGTCCTGGGCTCTTGTGAGGAGATTGGTCAGTGGGACCCGGACAGAGCGGTGCACATGAAGCCCGGACACTAGCTTCAATTCAGCAACCTGACCCTTTGACTTCACTTCACATCTACTTTTAAATATTAGTGGAGTTTTTTTGTAAAAGTAACTCTTCGATGTATCAAATATTTCATTGCATGTAAAAAATTCTACATGCAAAATTATAAAAATATTATTCAGGAAAATATTAGTACATTATTATTGAATCTATTGAGGAAAGTAGATCTAGACACTGTTGTACAAACAAATTTGCAGTGCAAGAGGAAATGTGGTGAGCGCTATGTGATACTGGATATAATATATTTATATAAATGGTAAATGGTTTTGTATTTATATAGTGCTTTTCTAGTCTTGATGACCACTCAAGTGCTTTACAGTACAGTTTTACATTCACCCATTCACACAGTGCATCTATTCGCAGCACTTTGTTATTTAATGGGGGGTCATGCAGTGTTCAGCAGCTTGCCAAAGGATCCTTGCATGCAGATCGGTCAGAAAAAATTATCTATTCATTCAAACCACTATTCTTAAGTTCATTGTGAATTCACAAGCAAACCTTTTTTTTTTTCCTTATTCAAAGCAAAAATGGATACGGCTTTGTATTTATATAACACTCAAACCCTGTTTTACAATATAGTCTTACCACTCGCACTAACACTCATACAGCGGCACAGCGGCATTAACTCTTAACTCTCCTCAGGCCAGTTAGAATTTATGGATTATTTATGTGTATTTCAATGCAAGAAAGAACGTGAATCATAATATTATCAGGTTAGCCAACCGAAAATTAACATTGACAAGTCTGAACTACTTTTCCTTCCAGGGAAAGGCTCTCCCGCCCGCAACCTGACAATTATCTTGACAACACCGTGGTAGCCCCCACCAAGGCTGCTTGGAACATGGGTGTGACTCTTGCACATACACACACATATTCGCCTCGTTCCTGGTAAATATGCGCGACATGCAAAACACTGTACAGGGAGCAACTGCAGAGGGGCTTTAGAGCTGCGGATTGCCGACCCCTGGCTCCGGCAAAATAACGATTTGTTTTACTTTTCCACCGTTAAAGAGATGTCGGACGTCAAAACGTCAGTTCGGCTATAACATCAGTTCCTCCTCACATTTCCCCCTCCTGGTCATGCGCCCCACCTGTTTTGCCTCCGAAACAGTTTGAGAATCACTGCTGTAGATAGATGCTGTACAACATCAGGAGAATACTTCCCCTTCTCACTCAGAAGGTGGAGCAGATTCTTGTTGTTCTGGGTTTGTACTCTCATGGTTGAATGCACTTATTTCAAGTCACTTTGGATAAAAAAGTGTCAGCTAAATGAAATGTGATATTAGGTTAGTCTGCCAGTTCCCAGCATAACAAAACCTGTTATTATCAGTACCAGGAAGAACGTTGCAGCGCAGAAGGCAAATAAGGTCATTAGCTGAGGCCCTGAACTGATTAAACTCAGAGAATGGCTGATTACACAATACATAACAGTTGTGTAGGGTCCCCATGCAGGTCTCTTTAAGTCCCTAAAGTTTCTGGAAACACCCCTGTTAAAGGTCACATCTCACCCTATCAGAGGAGTTCGGTCTTTGAGTACAAAGTCAGTTTGGGTTAAATTAACAAATGTAAACAGATGTACACTAGTGCAGACAACGCAACAGGACAAACCTGAGCAAATACGTGTCATATCCTGATGTAAAGGACTTCAAGCTGACAAAAAAAACAGCGCTGCTCCAATCATGTGACATACATCATGTGAAACACCTCACTCTCGACAATCATCTATAAGAAACACCCACCTTATCGGGTGGTCTATTTAAGCAGAGAGAAATTTCCCATCATCCCCTTTGCTCGCACTGCTGCTACAGTATTGCCACCAGTTGCTTCTGCCCCACCACCACCCTAGCATCCACCTATAGGCTCCAACAGGGTTCCAAGTATTTGCTCATCACTCCCATCCTTCCTGTGTAATCTTTTGAGTGAGTGATTAAGTTGGAGCCTAGATGCCAAACATTAAACCTGTTCTGTTGCAATAATCGTCCGATCGTGAGTTATATAACTGAACTTTTTTTAATGTCCAAAAGAGGTGTGGTCTTGTAAAGGTCTTAAATATAGGGTGGAGGGTTGTGAGGAGAAGAGGCAGAGATCAAGATAACAGATTACGGAGAGGAAAAATCTGGACCTGATATTTTGCTTGTTTTTCTGGACCGGATCCACTGAGTGACCATGGCTGAGTACAAGCTTCAGGTGTCAACAGGTGACATGCCAAGTGCAGGAACATGGGATCACGTTTCTGTCACTCTAATTGGAAGTGAGGGAGAGAGTGAGAAAACTGATCTGGACAACTTTGGTAAAGACTTCTGCCCCGGGAAAGTAAGTTAAATCAACCTGCACGACACTCTAATATGTATAATCAAATTAAAGGATCGTACATTCACAAGCTGACAAGGCCTTTCCTGTCAGGGCTGCCACTCTCTGGATCAATATCCTTAAGGTGGTCAGTCCAACAAACTCCTTATACTCTTTTAAATCTCTCATAAAGGCCCGTTTCTGCTGGTACGCTTTCTTCCTGGTTCAGATTTTGATGTTTATTTTAATCCTTCTATATATTTTTTTAATAGTTTCTGCTTAATCAAAGTTTGATCAACAGCAACTTTTCAGTTAAGAAGAGCAGATCTCTGCCAGAACAAATTTATTTAGTTTTTGTAGATCACATTTATGGGCAGTGTTTCAGCAAATTTCAACCACTTGTTTTGAAGTTAATTCAAGGTGTGGTGTTTGTCCCACTTTCACTAGCCAGCTGCCATGTTTGTCTATCTCTGTGAGTCTGATAACATCAAACCCAACCCTTTTCAACAGATGTTGCTCTTACTTCACTGTTTATATTTAAATTAACTCTTACTTCCAGACCGGGACCTACACGGTGAAAACCAGTTCATCTCTTGGGAAACTTCTGCTGGTCAAGGTGGAGAAGGATCCCCTTCTCTTTTTCCAAGAAGACGAGTGGTACTGCTCCACCATAGAAGTGACGACTCCAGAGGGAGACGCCATTCTCTTCCCCTGTCACAGATGGATCTCCAGGGGAGAGTATGTGGAGCTGAGAGGAGGGAGAGGTTTGATATTATATCATTATTAATTTTCAGATCTTTTTTTATTAAATAATGGATATTTTTGGGGGATAAGAAATCATCAATTTTTTTTAAAGGTGACATTTGACTGCTGTAACATTCTTTCACTTCTCAGCCATGAAGTTTTTAGAGGACGACCATCCCCTGTTGATTGAGCACCGGAAAAAAGAGCTGACACTTCAAAAGAGCTTGTACCAGTAAGTGTGCAGCACAGCACGTCCTGTACCTAAAGATCCAGGTATGTCCACTTAGAGACAATTTACTTTAATGTAACTTTGTTCCTTTGTTTTTTTCAGGTGGAAGCCTCTCGCTGAAGGACTACTCCACATAAGTAGTTTTGAAAATGCGTCTGAGCTACCAGCTGAAATCCGCTTCTCTCAGTCAAAAACGGACGAAATGAAAGATGCAAACAAACAACTGTGGGTCGACTGTAGATACAGATTTACAATACAAACTGGTTCAAATATACTCACACTTTCTTTGTCTCTTTCCCTTTTCCCTTGTCTTAATTAAGTGGAAGGAAATTCCACTTTAAGGGAATGGTTGGATCCACCGAAAAATGGAAAGATCTCGACGACATGAAAAGACTCTTTAACTTCAAAAAGACACCAATGTCAGGTATTTCCTGTTTTCCAGTACTGCAGATTAGATCATAGACTTCCTCGACAGAACTGCTTGTCCTCTCTGGTTTCACAAATCAGGTTTGGCTGTGGCTCAGCAGGTTGAGGTTGTCTTACTAACCAGAAGTTTGGTGGTCTGATACCTGGTGTCTGGTGGCTGTGAATGTGACTGGAGAACCGCTGTAGATATACAGTAACAAGTGGCTACATGTTAGGATGTGGGACACACACAGAATTATCAGTTCAAAAGTGATCTAACAGAAATTGGTAGATTGGTAATCACTTAAATCTCCAAAGCTGACTATTATACAGCTTATATATGGACTCATTGCTGTAAACAACACATGTGAATTGAATAAGCCAACCTCCAAAGTTAAAACAATCATTCATATGTTATAATATATAGGATAAATGTTTCCAACATGCTGCTCAATATCATGGAAAACAATGCACCCACGATGTGACCAACATTTATTCTATTAAAAGTTTTAATTCGTTTTTTTTTAAACTTTACAATAAACTGAAAAAAGACAATTGGATACAGTATATATGTATGTGTAATATTGTAATAGTTATCGAGAATTACATAGTTGAAATTGTTTAGTTAACACCTAACTACAGTTTATTTTCCTACAGGCACATGCATCCTTTCATATCCCTTGTTATGGTTGGTGCATCTTAAAATTCAACATGGAAATCTATTGAAATCAGCTGATAATGTTGAACCCATTTTATTCCTTTTCGTTAATTAAAAACTTATCTTTATGGTTTTTATAGAAATTAAAAAATACATAAATTTTTTATGACTAGGATCATGTTGTACATCAAACCTGAGCAGATAAAACCTTTTATCTCTGTTTCTTTTTATTCAGAGTACGTTGCAGAGCACTGGAAGGAGGATGACTTTTACGGATACCAGTTTCTGAACGGAATCAACCCCACTTTGATCAAGCGCTGTTCAGAGCTTCCCCGAAACTTCCCTGTCACAGAGGAGATGGTGAAGCCCTTCCTGGCTGAGGGCAACAGTCTGATGAGGGAAATTGGGGTAAGAAAGAAGAGGGAATAAGATAATATTGTCTCATCCTCAATCCTTGAATCATTGATTCAGATTGAAAACAACAATTTAACATTTGAAAATTACTGTCAAAGTGATGCAAATTGTCTTTGAGCAACACTGACAGACAAATGCATGTCTTTATAACAAGCAGAGACAACAAACAACATTCAATACAATTTTTTAGCGACAATTCATTGAAAACTCTGCCTCACCAGTGGTGACCAAGCCCAAAAGGACAGCACACATCACACCTATATCAAAAAATACTGGTATTGAAAAAAAGTATATAGAATGTGTAATACTGTTACTGGTATAGAGAGTTTAAAGTTGACTGGGTCACATACCTCCTGGTGAGCACATTTAAACACAGGGATCCAATAACCATTTAACCCTTTACTAAGGGCACAATAGGTAGATGGATGAATGGATGATTTTTCCGATGACAAACATTAGTTAATTAACACTAACAAAATTATAAAATATACATTAAGTTGCTTAAATATGTGAAACATCTACAAAACCACCAAAGCATCTCAAATTCATGTGGTTTTTGAAGCTAGGGGGAAGACCTAGTGTTTTATAATTCATGGTTTAAATAAACATATATTTAATTCTTAACTTTGTTTGATTGTTATCTTTTCCCTTACTGATTGCTTTGGTATGCATTAGTTTAGTTTTAAGTTTAGATTTAAGGTTGATTGATCCATTGATTAATTATAAATCTGTATTGGGTCTTGATTCCTTCCCATACAGAAAGGCAATATATTCCTCTATGACCAAAAGAAGCTGGATGGAATCCCCACTTATGTCTACAATGGAGAATCTCTGACTGTGACTTCTGGTCTCTGTTTGTTCTACTTGAACCCACAAAACAAACTGATGCCAATTGCAATACAGGTATATTTACATCAAAATCAAGTATTGTCATTGAATAACATTATTTTCCAATTTACGATTTTTCTTTGATTGTTTCAAAAGTCCTGTTTCACTCTGCAAACTATTTAATGTTAATATTTTTCATCACATTACAGCTGCATCAACAGACCTCAGAGAAGAATCCCATCTTTCTGCCCAGTGATCTGGAGACCGACTGGCTGCTGGCCAAGATGTTTATTAAAAACGCAGATATGCTAGATCATGAAGCCGTCCATCACCTCATGAATACTCACTTCATGGGAGAGGTCTACACTGTGGCCACTCTGCGCTGCTTCCCTGTGATTCATCCCCTCTACAAGGTACGACGACACAGCAGAGTTCACTCTGCTCGTACCTGTGTTTTTCTTTTGGATCTGAACTGATGTTTGACTGGTATTTAAGGTTTTTGTTCATGAGTTGAGTGAAACCTGTTTTGATGAACACAGCCAGGATGTGTTGCTGTTTATTTCCCTGTTTGTTATAAATATATCACACAAAAACTATCGAACATATTTAGTTGGTGGTAAAGGATATGCTATGGGTCAGTGAAGAACCCATTTTTGTAGTAGATTCTGTGCCATTCTGGCTTTAATAAGCTTCTTAACTTGTCTTTCTCTTCAGCTGTTGATTCCACACTGTAAGTCCACTCTCGACATAAACATTAGAGGCCGTGTCGGTCTAATGGGACCTGATGGGATCTTTAAAACAGTAAGGCTCTTTCACTTATAAATAATACAAAGCCGGACTATTCTATTCATCTTGATTTACAACGTTATATTTGTCTAATAGCAAATATTTCTGGATAATTTATTATTAGAGTACAGCTGGACTTGAGGGGATGATAGAGATCATGAGGAGGTCCCTCCGTGAAATGACCTACAGCTCCGTCTGTCTGCCAGAGAACATCGCTGCACGAGGACTGGAGTCAATCCCCAACTACTACTACAGAGATGATGGATTGAAGCTGTGGTCCATCATCAACAGGTAACTTCAAATTTAGGTAATAAATATTGCAGATGTCCTCAGTGATCTGTTTTACAATCAACAGCTTGTCTCCAGTAAAGAAGTGGTGCAGCATGTAGGAGACAGGAATTAATGTATTTACATTATGCTGAGATTAGTTTTTTTAATTTTTGTATTGGAAATGTCATCAAAGCCACCACTAGCTGGCGGTGAATCCTTTGGAAGAAATGTTAAATACTTTGAACTAGGTGGCTGGTCTGATAAACTCCAGGTGTCGTTTGAGATGCTTTGGCCTCACTTTTGGGGAGCTGTCATAATGTCCATGTTTAATTTAAGTCTGTGGGTTTTGATAGGGACTTTTTTTTTTCACATTCTTCCACATAATTACTCACAATCCCATTGTTTTGTGTTAACCAGCTTTGTGAGGGCAGCAGTGGAGTACTACTATCTCTCAGACGCTGACGTCTCTAAAGACAGAGAGCTGCAGGATTGGATCTGTGAGATATTCACCTACGGCCTCTTGAGCAACAAAGCCTCAGGTATTTAACCCATGTTCTGTATACAACATATAGTCCAATGTCCAATGCAAATTGTGAATGCCAAACAATAACTAATGATGGTGGTGCCGCCGACAGGATTCCCATCTTCCTTTCATTCCATTGAGGAATTGATAAGATTCATCACCATGGTCATCTTCACAGTGTCGGTTCAACACGCAGCAGTCAATAATGGACAGGTGAGGCAAAAGTGAAAATGTTAGGACACTGGAATATGTATTGAGGTTTGTTTTCACCTTTCAAATATATGGGACGTTGGGCAGATGTGTAATCTGCTTCTTCCACCATGAGGTTTCATTTCCTACATTTACATCACTTTTTGTAACTTTTAATGAGATTCAGTCGATTCAATTATTTCAAATATCAAATTTGCCACAACCTAACTACAGGAAATAAGATAATAAATAAATACAAAAATGTTTAATTATATATTACATGTTTGTTGAAACTTCTCTCATCATCTAGTTTGACTTCTACTACTGGACACCGAATGCTGCATTGCTATTGCACAAACCTCCTCCAACCACCAAGGGGCAGTCTAGCATGGAGACAATTATGGAGACCCTCCCCAATGTTGGAGAGACTGTCGCCATATCCGTGTTGATAAATCAACTTTCAGGGAAATACAGTGATGTTGTACGTTTTATTTAAATATTAATGCATTAATTAATTCATACTTGTATAATTTAATACGAATTTGTAATTTTTTCCACCACAATGAACTCTGCTAATGAAATATTTCTGTCTCAACTTTGTCCTTGGCAGGTTCCTTTGGGTCAATATCCTGAGAAAAGATTTGACGAGCCTGAGCTTACACAGGTGATTCTGGAGTTTCAAGCGGAGTTGTCAAAACTCGGCGAAGAAATCGAGAAGAGAAACTCGCAGCTTGAACTGCCCTACGATTACCTGCTCCCTTCTCGCATTGAGAACAGCGTGTCTATTTGAGGATGTCAGAGAGATCAATTCTGTATCTTTAACAAATTGTATTTCATCCTGGGAGGTGTTTTTGTTGTGGGTATGTGTTGCATGACGTGATCAAATATTTGTGTTATGTGGGCCTGTGGTGTGGTTTTTACGCAACAACTTAATTGATGGACGTAGGAAATAATTCCTTATTTGGCGGCCTCTCACTGATGTGACCTTGACAAACAGTGTGTATTCACTTATTCTGTAATGTTTTCTTCCAACTGCAACAGAGACCGGACACAGTAGATAGATGTTGATTTTATGTAATTTTTCCGTGTTATGTTTTCTGAAACACCTCTGTGTATAAGTACTGGCTTTTTTTTTGACTTTGGGGCAGTTCCACTTTGAGGACCTGTGCTTGTTGTGTAACCTCTGCAGAGCTTCCTATTAAAAAGACTCAAAGGCAACTCCAGTCTGAGTATCTCATTATTTCAAATCTCAAGACGAATTTCCATCACACGCTCATACATGCAACCTCCCTTTAGTTTTATAACATGACATATCAATTTCTAGCCTGACCTTGTCAGACTCACAATTCTAGTCAGAATGTGAGTCTGAGACCGCTCCATTGGGCTGTGATTATGGGGCGTGTTTCAACTGAACAGGAAATAAAATTCCTCTTCACTCAATTGGATAGACCTACAACCAATCAGAGCAATGTAGTATGTGACGTATGCTAAGCAACGCATTGTCAGTTATTTACTAACGCCGGGTTCACATCGGACGCTTCAGCGCAGCGCCAAGCCTTAAATTACACTAATTTGACCAATTACATTATTAAATGTCCACCTCTGCCCATCCACTACAGCAACACAAGCAGTGATACAGATAAAGAGAGAGAGAGGGGGGGCTACGTTCTCCACATAGGCTTGAGTGGAGAATACGTAATTTACCCCCGACACCTGACATTTAACGGCGCAAACAGCGAAGTTCTTCAACATGGATGACATTAAATTAATAATTGAAGTGGAGAAGTACAGTGAGTTGTATGATTCTCGGAACATGTTGTATAAAGACAACACCAAGGAGGACACATGTTGGGACGCTGTTGCTTAATGTTGGAGCAACAAGTAAGTATATGCTTTTAATCTACTGGATCAACGGGTGATATTATTAGCGCTGCCCGGCGGTTCAGCGTCACTTCAGTGTCCGGCGTGAACAGCCAAGCGCCGGCGCAATAGGGATTAGCGCGGTGCTTTGGCGTCGCCTCCACTTTCTCTGTTCCTCTTTCAAAATGAATGCGCTGGTCGATGTCTTCTAAAACAGACTCAATGGCAGCATCTACATATCTGAGCTCTCCAGCGGCAGGCGTGTTTGTTGAAAACAAATTCAACCCAAGGGCACTTTGATGACGTGGTTGATTACGTTACTGTTGATCATCTGTCCATTATCGTATAAAGCCCGCCCTGACAATCTGATTGGCCCGGTCGGGCATAATTTCTCCTCAACGGAGCGACTCCAGACCGAACTTCTCGACCTAAAATGTTGTGGGCGGAGCTAAGTTTGTCTGGCATCCAGACATCAGGAGGAAAGTGCATGACTGATGCACATGCTGAAACCATTATGTTAGGAATCATTATAGTAGGACATATTGGGATGAGTGAGGAAACATTGCGACAGTGCAGACATGTTGTGTGAAGTGAAGACATTTTTGAGAAGATGACCTTTTGGGTTAAGTGATGACACCTTGGGTAAAGTGAGGGCATTTTGGGGACGTGAGGACATTTTGGTTAGGATAAGGGGCCAGGAAATGCACTATACCAATCTGTGTCCTCACTTAGATAGAATTACAAACATTTGTGTTTGTTATATTTAGATGACACCAAACACTATCGACTCCACTGAGTACTAACCGTGCTATAATCTAACAGGGGCTATAATACCGTGCCGTGCCGTGTTAAACAGCCGTGACCATGTTGTTCAGATTCGGGGTCATTCTCGCTTCAGACAGTCCGGACGTGCAGCTTGTGTGCGGTGCACATGAAGCCCGCACACAAGCCTCAATGACTTCACTGCACATCTACTTTTAAATATTAGTGGAGTTTTTAGTAAAAGTAACTCTTCGATGTATCGCAAAATTATAAAAATATTATTCAGGAAAATATAAGTACATTATTGAATCTATAGAGGAAAGTATATCCTGCACTGTTGTACAAGCAAATTTGCAGTGCAAGAGGAAATATGGTGAGCGCTATGTGATACTGTATATAATATATAAATGGTAAATGGTTTGTATTTATATAGTGCTTTTCTAGTCTTGATGACCACTAAAGTGCTTTACAGTACAGTTTTACATTCACCCATTCACACAGTGCATCTATTCGCAGCACTTTGTTATTTAATGGGGGGTCATGCAGGGTTCAGCAGCTTACCCAAGGATACTTGCATGCAGATGGGTCAGACTGGGGATCGAACCGCCGACCTTCAGTTTGGAGGACGACCACTCTACCCATTAGCCACAGCCGCCCCGGTGTATTCAATTTCTTTTTAACTTTTAATGGTGTGTACAGAACATAGTGTATATTGTGTATGACTGCTATGAGTCCAAAATGAAAATGTGAATCGATAAATCAACATATGTTGCACAGATATTAGAGGAGTCTAAGTTAATATGAATTGGGCTCGAGTAAAAAATTATCTATTCAGTCAAACCACTATTGTTAAGTTCATTGTGAATTCACAAGCAAATCGTTTTTTTTTTCCCTTATTCAAAGCAAAAAGGGATACAGCTTTGTATTTATATAACACTCAAACCGTTTTACAATATAGTCTTACCACTCGCACAAACACTCATACAGTGGCACAGCGGCATTAACTCTTAACTCTCCTCAGGCCAGTTAGAATTTATGGATTCTTTATTACTATGTGTATTTCAATGCAAGAAAGAACGTGAATCATAATATTATCAGGTTAGCCAACTGAAAATTAACATTGACAAGTCTGAACTACTTTTCCCTCCAGGGAAAGGCTCTCCCGCACACAACCTGACTATTACCTTTGACAACACCGTGGTAGCCCCCTCCAAGGTTGCTTGGAACCTGGGTGTGACACTCGATAGTCATCTCTTCATTACTGCCAACATTACTGCAACAACACGTTCCTGTAGATCAGTGGTTATCAAACTTTTTCTGTCATGCCCCAATTTGGAGCTAGAATAGTTTTCATGCCCCTTGTTTGTCCTCGACTGGCTGCTTCATGTAAACGAGCTCTGATCTCACTGTGTGTGTCTCTGAGCGAGTGAATGTGGAAGGGGCACAGCCCCGGGGCCTCTGTGTGTGTGCGCGCTGTCAGGGAGCGCGCGCCCACACACACAAACACACGCACATACACAAACAAACACAAACACACATTCACCCCGTTCTATTGGAAATATGCGGGACATGCACAACACTGTACAGGGAGCCACTGCAGAGGGACTTCAGAGCCGCGGGTTGCCGACCCCTAGCTCGGCGAAATAACGATTTGTTTTACTGTTCCACCGTTAAAGAGATGTCGGACGTCAAAACGTCAGTTTGGCTATATTAGTTCCGCCCCACATTTCCCCCCCCTGGTCATGCACCCCACCTGTAATGCGTCCGACACAGTTTGAGAATCACTGCTGTAGATAGATGCTGTACAACATCAGAAAGTGGAGCAGATTCTTGTTGTTCTGGGTTTGTACCCTCATGGTTGAATGCACTCATTGTAAGTCGCTTTGGATAAAAGCATCAGCTAAATGAAATGTGATATTAGGTTAGTGTGCCAGTTCCCAGCATGACCAAACCTGTTATTACCAGTACCAGGAAGAACGTTGCAGCACTGAATGCAAATCAGGTCATTACCTGAGGCCATGACCTGATTCCACTCAGAGAATGGCTGTTAAAAGGTCACATCTCACCCTATCAGAGGTCTTTGGCCTTTGAGTACAAAGTCAGTTTGGGTTAAATTAACAAATGTAAACAGATGTGCACTAGTGCAGAAAACGCAACAGGACAAACCTGAGCAAATAAGTGTCATATCCTGATGTAAAGGACTTCAAGCTGACAAAAAAAACAGAAACGAAAGGAGCGACGCAGCTAGTTCAGGCTGGCAACTCAAGCTGCACTGCTCCAATCGTGCTACATACATCATGTGACACACCTCACTCTTTACCACCATATATATTACACACCAACCTTGTCGGGTGATCTTTTTAAGCAGAGAGAAATTTCCCTATCATTCCCTTTGCTCGCACTGCTGCTGCAGTATTGCTACCAGTTGCTTCTGCCCCTCAGCCAACCCAATATTCATCTGTGGGCTCCAACCCCTGATAGAGCCCACAGGTGTGTTGCAAGAATTTGCTCATCACTACCATCCTTCCTGTGTAATCATATGGGGGAGTGATTAGGTTGGAGCCTAGATGCCAAACACTAAACCTGTATTGTTGCAATAAACGTTCGATCGTGACTTGTCTCAATGTACTTTTTTTATGACCAAAAGAGGTGTGGTCTTGTAAAGGTCTTAAATAGAGGGTGGAGGGTTGTGAGGAGAAGAGGCAGAGATCAAGAAAACAGAGCACGGAGAGGAAAAATCTGTTAGTTCTTCTAGCCCGGATCCACTGAGTGACCATGGCTGAGTACAAGCTTCAGGTGTCAACAGGTGACATGCCAAGTGCAGGAACATGGGATCAAGTTTCTGTCACTCTAATTAGAAGTGACGGAGAGAGTGAGAAAACTGAACTGGACAAGCTCCTTATACTCATTTAAATCTCTCATAAAGGTCCATTTCTATTGGTACGCTTTCTCCCTGGTTCTGATTTTTCTGTCTAATTTAATCATTCCATGTTTCATTTTACATAGTTTCTACCTAATCAAAGTTTGATCAACACCAATGTTTCAGTTAAGATGAGCAGATCTCTGCCAGAACAAATCGATTACATTTTTGTGGATCAGCTCTATCATCTGAAAAAATCTACCATGTTTCAGCAAATTTTTACCACTTGTTTTGTTTCGTAGGTTAATTCAAGATGTGGTGTTTGTCCCACTTTCACTAGCCAGCTGCAATGTTTGTCTATCTCTGTGTACTGGGAAACGCTTGTGAGACTGATAACATCAAACCCAACCCTTTTCACCAGATGTTGCAGTTACTTCACTGTTTATATTTACATTAACTTTTACTTCCAGACCGGGACCTACATGGTGAAAATCAGTTCATCTCTTGGGAAACTTCTGCTGGTCAAGGTGGAGAAGGATCCCTTTCTCAATTTCCAGGAAGACGAGTGGTACTGCTCCACCATAGAAGTAACGACTCCAGAGGGAGACGCCATTCTCTTCCCCTGTCACAGATGGATTTCCAGGGGAGAGTATGTGGAACTTAGAGGAGGGAGAGGTCTGATATTATATTTGTATTCATTTTATAGATCTTTTTTATTAAACATTATATATTTTTGCGGGATATCAAATCTTAAAAAATTACAGTTGAAATTTGACTGCTGTAACATTCTTTTCAAATCTCAGCCATGAAGTTTTTTGAGGAAGAACATCACCTGTTGATTGAACATCGGAAAAAAGAGCTGACACTTCAAAAGAGCTTGTACCAGTAAGTGTGCAGCACAGCACGTCCTGTACCTACAGATCCAAGCATGTCCGCTTAGAGACAATTTACTTTTATGTAACTTTGGTCTTTGATTTTTTTCAGGTGGAAGCCTCTCGCTGAAGGACTACTCCACACAAGCAATTTTGAAAATGCATCTGAGCTACCAGCTGAAATTCGCTTCTCTCAGGCCAAAGCGGACAAAATGGAAGATGCAAACAAACAACTGTGGGTCGACTTTAGATAAAGATTTACAACACAAAATGGTTCCAATATAGTCACGCTCTCTTTTACTCTTTCCCTTTTCCCTCGTCTTAAATAAGTGGAATGAAATACAAATTTAAGGGAATGGTCAGATCCACCGAAAAATGGAAAAATCTCAACGACCTGAAAAGACTCTTTAACTTCCAAAAGACACCAATGTCAGGTAATGTCCTATTTTCCAGTACTTCAGATTAAATCATAGATTTGCGCGACAGAAATGTCTTGTCCTCTCTGGTTACACAAATCCGAGGTGGCTTTGGCTCAGCAGGTAGAGGTTGTCTTACAAATCATGTGACCAACATTTATTCCATGAACATTTTAAGTTAGGTTTCTTGAAAACTTTACAATGCATTGTAAGATCAATAAATGATACAGTATGTATATTTAATACTGTAAAAGTTATCGAGCATTTAATAATTGAAATTGTTTAGTTAACACCTAACAGCTTATTTTCCCACAGGCACATGCATCATTCAATATCCCTTGTTATGGTTGTTGCATCTCAAATTTCAACAAGGAAACCTATCAGCTGATAATGTTGAAAACATCAAACCTGAGCAGATAAAACCTTACATCTCTGTTTCTTTTTTTTCAGAGTACGTTGCAGAGCAGGGGAAGGAGGATGACTTTTACGGATACCAGTTTCTGAACGGAATCAACCCCACTTTGAACAAGCGCTGTTCAGAGCTTCCCCGAAACTTCCCTGTCACAGAGGAGATGGTGAAGCCGTTCCTGGCTGAGGACAGCAGTCTGATGAGGGAAATTGGGGTAAGAAAGAAGAGAAAATTAAATAATCTTGTCTCATCCTCAATCCTTGAATCATTGATTCAGATTGAAAACAGCAATTTAACTTTTAAAGAGTATTGTAAAATTGATGCCATTTGTCTTTGAGCAACACAGAACGACTAATGCATGTTTTTATAACAAGCACAGACAACAAACAACATAGACCACAATTAATAAGTGACAATTAATTTAAAACTCTGCCTCTCCAGTGGTGAAAAAAACCAAATGGACAGCACACATCACACCAATATTGACACTGGCTACTGGTATTGAAAAATACTTAAAAAAAAGACTATAGAATGTGTTAATGTGTAATACTGTTACTGGTGCAGATACTTTAAAGTTGACTGGGTCACAGACCCACTGGTGAGCACATTCAAACACAGGGATCCAAGAGCCATTTAACCATTTACCAAGGTCACAATAGGTGGATGGACGATAAACAACTGTTATTAACTCGTACTACCTTAATTTTAAAATAAATTAAGTTGCTAACATATGTGAAACATCCACAAAACCAACAAAGCATCTGAAATGCAAGTGGTTTTGGAATCTGTGGGGGAAGACCCCTCAGATTTGTTAATGTTTAGTTTGGCTTTTATGTAGTGTTTTATAATTTATGGTTTCATTTTATATATTTAATTTCTTGACTTTGTTTGATTGCTGTCTTTTCCATTATTGACTGCTTTGATAAGCGTTAGTCTTTAAATCTTAAAATGATTGTACTTATTTTCAATTCCTTTTTACCTATGTCTTGTCAATCACTGTAAAGCACTTTGAACTGCTTAAGATAGTTTGAAAGGTCTGATTTAAGGTGGATTGATCCATTGATTAATTACAAATCTGTATTGGGTCTTGATTCCTTCCCATACAGAAAGGCCATATATTCCTCTATGACCAAAAGAAGCTGGATGGAATCCCCACTTATGTCTACAATGGAGAATCTGACTGTGACTTCTGGTCTCTGTTTGTTCTACTTGAACCCACAAAACAAACTGAAGCCAATTGCAATACAGGTATATAAATCAAGTGTGATCATTGAATAATATTATTTTCCACTTTGCATTATTATTTTTATAAAATATTTTCAAAAGTCCAAAAGCATACTATTTAAAGTCAATATATTTTCATCACATTCCAGCTGCATCAACAGCCCTCAGAGAAGAATCCCATCTTTCTTCCCAGCGACCTGGAGACCGACTGGCTGCTGGCCAAGATGTTTATCAAAAACGCAGATGCAATGGATCATGAAGCCGTCCATCACCTCATGAACACTCAATTTAGTACAATTTACTATTAGAGTACAGCTGGAATTGAGGGGATGCTAGAGATCATGAGGAGGTCCCTCCGTGAAATGACCTACAGCTCCCTCTGTCTGCCAGAGAACATCGCTGAACGAGGACTGGAGTCAATCCCCAACTACTACTACAGACATGATGGATTGAAGCTGTGGTCCATCATCAACAGGTAATAATGTATTTATTCTGCTGAGATTTTCTTTTTTTCTTTTTGCGCCTGTCGCATATTAGAAATGTCATCAAAGCAACCACTAGCTGGCGTTGAATCCTGTGGAAGAATTGTTAGATACTTTGCACTAGGTGGCTGGTCTGAGAAACTCCAGGTGTCGATTGAGATGCTTTGGCCTCACGTCTGGGGAGCTGTCATAATGTGTTAACCAGCTTTGTGAGGGCAGCAGTGGAGTACTACTATCTCTCAGACGCTGACGTCTCTAAAGACACAGAGCTGCAGGATTGGATCTGTGAGATATTCACCTACGGCCTCTTGAGCAACAAAGCCTCAGGTATTTAACTGTATACAACATATAGTCCAATGTCCAATGCAAATTGTGAATGCCAAACAATAACTAATGATGGTGGTGCCGCGGACAGGATTCCCGGACTGCTTTCATTCCATTGAGGAATTGATAAAATTCATCACTGTGATCATCTTCACAGTGTCGGTTCAACACGCAGCAGTCAATAATGGACAGGTGAGGCAAGAGAGTAAAACTAAGGACACTGGAATGTGTATTGAGGTTTATTTTCACATTTCAAATATATGGGACGTGGGGCAGATGTGTAATCTGCTTCTTCCACTATCAGGTTTCGTTTCCTACATTTACATCACTTTTTTGTAAATTTTAATGAGGTTCAGGCAATTTAATTATTTTGACTTCAAATTTGTCACAACATAACTACATGAAACAAAATAATACATAAATAAAAAAATGTTTCATCATACATTACAAGCATGTTGAAACTTCTCTCATCATCTAGTTTGACTTCTACTACTGGATTCTGAATGGCACATTGCTATTGCACAAACCTCCTCCAACCACCAAGGGGCAGTCAAGCATGGAGACAATTATGGAGACCCTCCCGAATGTTGGAGAGACTGTTGCCACATCAGTGTTGATAAATCAACTTTCAGGAAAATACAGTGGTCTTGTAAGTTTTATTTAAATATTAATGCATTTGTTAATTCATACTTGCATAATTCAATAAGAATTTGTCGTCTTTTCCACCATGATAAATTATATTTCTGTCTCGACTTTGTCCTTGGCAGGTTCCTTTGGGTCAATATCCTGAGAAAAGATTTGACGAGCCTGAGCTTACACAGGTGATTCTGGAGTTTCAAGTGGAGTTGTCAAAACTCCGTGAAGAAATCATGAAGAGAAACTTGCAGCTTGAACTGCCCAATGACTACCTGCTCCCTTCTCGCATTGAGAACAGCGTGTCTATTTGAGAAAGTCAGAGAGATCAATTCTGTATCATTAACCAACTATATTTCATCCTGGGAGGTGTTATTGTTGTGGGTAGGTGTTGCATGATTTAATCAAATATTTTAGTTGATATGTGGGTCTGTGGTGTGGTTGTTCAGTAATAACTTAATTGATAGACAAACGAAATAATAGCTTAAACATTACTCCATCCTTATTGAACAAAAAGGCGAAAGATGTATAATGATACTTTTTACACTTTTCTAACATTGATTTTTTGCTTTTTCCATTCCTATAATGGACATGATGGCAGAGATGAATTAGCTGTAAGAAAACATACTGATGTTGTGTTTTGGGGAACTACATGAATTATTTGCTTAAACAATAAAGATAAAGATGTACTGTGTATAATTACTTCCTGTCACCTGTGTTCAACTTCGAATCCATTAAACTTATAGTCGCTCATGTTTGCAACCTCCCTTTATTTTTATAGCATCCTGTATAATTTATCAATTCATGTCCATCAGAAGTAAAGTGCATGACTGATGCACGTGTTGAAATCATTATTACATTCGTTACATTACATTTCATTTAGCTGATGCTTTTATCCAAAGCGACTTACATTTTTAGAACACTCAGCATTTATGAGGGGCCATTTAGGGGTTCAGTATCTTACCAAGGACACTTAGGCATGCAGATGGGATAGAGTGGGCTTCGAACCGGCAACATTCTTGTTGCAGAGCACCCGCTCTATCCCCTAGGCCACGCTCTCAGGACTCTTTATAATAAATACATCTGGACAGAGATGCATCAGACATTTTGGGAATGTGGGGACAATTTGGGGGAAGTGATGACATATTGGGGTAAGTTGGGACATATAAGGGGAAGTGAAGACATTTATGAAAAAGAGGACATGTTGGGGAAGTGTAGACATGTTGGGGTAAGTGAGGACATATTGGGAAAAGTTAGGAAACATTGGGACAATGAAGACATGTTGGGAAAACTGACGACATGTTGGGGAATTAAGACATGTTGTGGAAAGTGAAAACATTTTGGGGAAGAGGGCATTTTGGATAAAGTGAAGACATGTCGGGTACGTGAGGACATTGGCTCGGAAATGCATTATTCCAACCTGTGTCCTCACTAGGACAGAATTACAAACATTTGTGTGTGTGTTATATTTAGACGACACCAAACACTATCGACTCCACTGAATACTTACCGCGCTATAATCTAACCGTGCCGTGCCGTGTTAAACATCCGTGGCCATGTTGTTCAGATTCGGGGTCATTCTCGCTCCGGACAGTGCGGACGTGCAGCTCTTGGTCCTGGGCTCTCGTGAGGAGATGGGTCGGTGGGACCCGGACAGAGCGGTGCACATGAAGCCAGTACACGAGCTCCTGTCGCCGGATGAACCGAACCTGTGGCTCGGCGACGTGCAGCTGGAGGAGCCGATGAAAGACGCGCTGTGGTTCAAGTTCTTGCAAAGAGCCAGAGGATGCTACATCTGGGAAGGTAACACACTGAGCTCCTGTGAGGATGTTCCCGCTCAAAGCTGCGATTCAGGAGAAAAGCACCAAAACAACTGCGCCATGTTTGGTTTGTACTGTGTAATGTGCCCCTGTCGCCTCATGATGGCGGTACAGCGACACTTGTAATTCAGCAAACTTGGAATAGGAGAAAATGTGGTGAGAGATATTTGATAGTGTTTAAACTCTGCTCACTGTGTTTATATTATTTATATTTTTATATTTCACTGCATTTATTTTGCATGTTTACTTCGGCAGTTGTTTGTTTTTCCAGCTTCACACAGCACGTTACCTAGTAAAATAAGAAATAAACTATTGCCTAATCGTATGTTAAATCAAATAGGAATAGAAAAAAATCGTACAGAGACATTTCCTATGGATGAATAATATGTCGGTGCATAAACTAAATACAATATTACCTAGTACTATTATAACAACTATTATTGACCACTACTTGTGCAATATGTGTAGTTAGTAAGGACTAAATGTGCAAGTTTAGACCGTGATGCTATTTATATTATATTACTGGATCCTGCTTTTAGACACCTTTCCAATAATTTAATACTAGAGGACTGTGGTGGAGGCTTGGTTGTGTATAACAAGTTTTTTTATCTGATTAAATATGTTCAGTTTGATAAGTAAATACTCTGTATTTGTATCCATAGTAATAGATAAGTTACTTATTACTGTTCCTGCTTGGTGAATATTGAAGATTTAGGAGTACAATATTTCAAAACCATCTTTTTTGGAGTTAAAGCTTGACGTTTATGAAACATTTTGTTTGTCTGTTCCTGATGCCTACAAGGATGCTTTTCCTGTTTAATGCATAACACATTGTATTTTGTCCCTAACACATAGGTGACATGTGACTGTATTTGTTCAGAAGAGACATCTTTTAAACAAGAAAAATCCACATTTGGTCACTAGCTTACACAAGGGCTGTCTTCTTTGTCACCAGGTAGCGGCCCCAGCCATGACAGGTTCTGTTCATATGATGAGAGGAACGTGGTGGACGGAGTGTACTGCCACCCGATTGGCCACTGGATAGAGGAAACTGGACACACAGACGAGATGAAACACACCACCCGCTTTTATCTGGGCGTGGCATGTCAGGCGGCCATGCATTTCTCCAGGTAAAACTAAAGAAACTCTCCCTGCTTGAGCGTTTAAGAAGACAGCATGGGTGCTAACTGCTGAGGTGTGATTTATCAGGATGTTTACCAGCCTTCGGGGTGTTTCGTTGTTATTGTTGTTGAGCTTTATCTCTGATCTTGTCAAGGGAGTCAATGCACTGACAGACTTTGATGATATATTTATGTTTTCACATTCCATGATCTGGATTATTGAATGCTGCACAGCTTCTGTACCTTTATCTCATTCTTTATACAATTTGGATGTATCATAGATTTAACAACAACCATATCATTTTTCAATTATTGGGGATTAGATGTGTTAATAGATTGATTCCCAAATTAAAAAAATACCTTAAATTACAATAGTACTTATTAGAGTGCATACGTCCGACATGACCCAACAGTCCCCTTATGAATCCACATTTCAATTCACTAGATTCAGATTTTTATTTTGATCAGCACCAAATTTCACGCACATCTAACATGTCAGATTTGTCCATATACCGATCCATTAACTTTTCTTTGAGAAGTCAACAAAAATTTTGAAAAACACCCAATATTATAAAGTTAAGTGAAAAACAAGCATTCCTGGATCTGCACCAAAGTTTTTTTAGCTTAACCATACCTCACCTTTCCAGCAAGTTTTGTGGTTACCTGTCCAGTAGTTCTTGTGTAATCTCATTTACAAACAAACAAACAAACAACCAACCAGACAGGGGTGAAAACATGTACAAATAACAGAGTGCCCAACAACCTTGTGGTCTGTAGCAAAAACAAACAAACACCCAAAGAAATGTGATAGTTGCTGAAAGTTTTTTACCTTGCTGATGTGAGATCTGGTACCGAAGTTAATAATAACAAAAAATAATCTGGTGCCCTGGGGGCCATGCAGTGAATTTATCCATGCTGGAAGTGTGTGGATTAAATCAGCTCCTCTACCCTTATCTAATTTTACAGTTTCCACACATAACTGATCTTCTATAGCAAGGCTCTTGTGTAAATATGTGTTCTTAGAGAAAGCTTGAGTTAAACTTCATTCAGATGTTAAATCTTTCCAAGGAAATACTTCCGTTGTGGTTCTGTGTGCTGCAAAGAGCGCAGCACACTCATGTTGTGCTTTTACAGTACAGACAACATAACGCTGACCCAGATCAGATTTATTACATCACTAACTGCTTCAAATCAATTCTTAAAAATGAGCTTACATCAACGGGTGAATACAAAATATTAAGAATTTACTTTTATTTGTATGCCTCTGTGAAGCCCTTTGTAACTGTTAAAAAGTGCTTTTCAAATACAGCTTGACCTTTTTGTTGCAGAGCAGGCAATAACCTTGCTCTCTGCCATTTAGTTGGAGAGGGCAGGTATGGTAATCATAAAATTCATTTGATTTTCAAGGCAAGTCATTCAGTAACTGTCTCTTTTAGTATATGTGACTGATAGTTAAACAATGTCTCCTCTGAAGTCCTTGTTTATTTTTATCTCACAGGTCTTTTAAACAGTAAGTCGTTTGTCAGCTCATAACATCTCAATGACTTTGACTCTATTCAGCCATATTCAGCTTCCACCTTGAAGAGTTGCATTAATCCTTAGTTACTAAGTCAAAATAAAGCTAAACATTTCGTAATATTTACAATGTCATACACAGAGAGCATCCCAGGTACAGCCCAAATTAACCCCTGACCCCTGAAGGAGTGAGTTAATAAAATAGCATGGGAGGAAACAGTGTTGGCTGCTGCCATCAGGTTCTAATTTGTGCCCCAAGATCTTACACAGCTTATGTCAAGGACCCCTGTTCAGTAGGAAGCACTGTGCCCTTTTATCTGGCCTATAAATAGCTTTTCAAATGAGTCTCGCCGACCTTGCATCTGTGTTGCCCCGAGTATGATTCAGACTCACCTCTGTAGTAAATCATTATACGATTCAAAGGGAATTTAACTCAACTTTAATCTGGTGCCTCGTCTCTAATGTTCAAAGGAGGGCCTCAGAGTTATGCAGCCTTGAACAAGTGGCATATTTCAACAGACAGGGACCGAAGAGACATCATTTTCATTTAGATTAAGATATAAAGTCATAAAATGACAACGTAAAATAAGAGAACTTGTTATCTGATTCTACTTTAACAGATTGAAATAGTGAAACTGTTATTTATACAAAGAAAAATATTAAAACAGCTTCTGCATAAATCCGGGTTACATTTTTCGACATATTTAAACTCAGAGTAAGAAAATAAAGGTATAATTCTTCATTGGTGAGGAAAGGAGATTTGATTCCTCTGAATGCTGTTTTGAAGGGTTTTTTTAATGTTTAGAACACACACACACAGTTCATCAGATAACAAGTCAGGACCACAGGCTCTCACTGCAGTGCCACTCTGAAACATCACAGATTAACAGCCGTCGTTTCATCGTTTTATGTGTCACCTCCTCTGGCTGTTGACTTTGTGCATGCTAATGAGCGCTAAATGGAGTCTGCCACCGACCACAGTGGTCAGGAAGAAGATGAGAGGGACAGGAGGTCAATAAAACCTCATTGCTCTGAGGCAGGAAGGTGGGATAGAAGAGAGAGGTGAGACATTTTGAGACCGATTGGAGATCAGTTTAAATTCAAATTCAGGATTCAAGAGATTCAGAGAGTCACTTTACTTTCAGTCAGAACAAGAACAAGACAACTGCACAGAAGAATTAAATATCATTGCATCCAGCTCAAATCTAAACATAAAGGATTAATGCATACGTGTTTATTTGTCTTCAGGGTGCTTCCACGTGTTTGGCTCGGCAGCTGCCCTAGAAAGGTAGAGCATGTGACTATTAAGATGAAGCATGACTTGGGCATCACTGCGGTGGTGAACTTCCAGACCGAGGGCGACGTGGTGAACAACTCCCACGGCTGCAGACGCGACCCTGGGGAAGCGATGACGCCGGAGACCATGATGCATTTGTACAAAGACTGTGGCATGGTGTACCTGTGGATGCCCACACCTGATATGAGCACGGCGGGTAAGTTACAGGAGGTCTTTCCGTTGGATATATTGAGATGTAATTACACGTATTGTACTTTACGGTCTTCTTGTGCAGGTCGTATCAGGATGCTTCCCCAGGCGGTATTCCTGCTTAAAGGTCTCTTGGAGAATGGCCATACCGTCTATATTCACTGCAACGCTGGAGTGGGCAGGTCGACGGCCGCCGTGTGTGGCCTGCTCATGTACGTCCTCGGCTGGAGCCTGAGGAAGGTGCAGTACTTTGTCGCAGTCAGGAGGCCGGTGGTGTACATCGATGAGGAGGCTTTGGTCCAGGCTCAGGCCGACTTCATCCAGATGTTTGGACAACTGAGACCCTCCCTCTCTTACCTGGAGCCATGAGAGTTAAGAGTCTTTGCACTTTGAAGTTTTCACATTAAAAGAAGACTGGAACTAAAACAAGAAAGACTTCAGCCGTTTTAGTAATAATCAACGAAGAGCGTTGACATTTTGAAAAGGCGACTTCTAGTTTAAGTGTTGAACGGCAATGATTGAGTGGGACACACTGCAAAACAAACCAAATATCAATGCACTAAAACAAAACCAGCTGTCTACCCTTTCCACAGTTATTCTCTATATTTCCCAGTTCTGTACCAAAAATCATTTTTAATCTCATCAGGGAATTATTTTGGAGAGAAGTCTTGATGCTGCCTGAAAACCGCTGCCCCATGCCAGAGCAACAAATCAATTCTCCAATGACAATGCCTCTCCATATCTGTCAAGCAGCTATTCTATTCCCAGACATCGAAGAACACAGCTCCGCCCCGTCTTTCTCGGAGAGCCTGATCGCATTTCATCTTTATTTATTTATCTGACAGATGCTATTCCGACCCTTCTCCTAAATAACAAAAAACAACATCCCTGCCAGACCATTTTAATGCATACATAATAAAGCATTATCGAAATACTGTTCTTCTGCCTTGACTCATAATGAGGATCTATTGCTTTTCCTTTTTTTAAGATGCAGTGTTTTTGTTACCTTTCCCTGATTTAAGAAAGTTTGAGGATTAGAGAGGAGGGAGGATCCTTCTCCTCGAGCGTGTCTTACAGCCTCTCATTACTTTTCAGTGAGTACCTGCGGAAGACAGCAACTTAAAAGAGCCTCAGTGGGGACGGGTGGGTGGATTGAGCCATGCAGAAAAAAAAGAGGCAAAGTTGTGGATTTCCAAACGATCTAAAAAATATGCATAAAACCCAGATTTGAAATGAGTGACATACTTTTCCTTTTTGAAGAAAAAGCAGAATGTGTTGAGGTTTGAAACAAATGCGTCTTTACCTTACTATGTGTGTGTGGCTGCTGTTTTTTTTTTCCGTCAGATTGATGCAATTGGAAATGGAAAAACATGCTGCTTTTATTCCACTGGGTAGTCGTCAGTGGCTGATGTTATAAAGTATTTGTAGTCCACATGATTTCCAGGATCTGTCAGTCACCTCTGCCTGTTCCCCGAGATCCTTGCATTTAAATTGGAGAAGGTATTAGAAAGCATTTGCAACTGTCACAGAAGACAGATTTATATGGTGCAGTGTTCCACAATAATACACTTCCATCTCTAAATAAAGGTGTCATGAGTGCTGCACATACCTTTGTTGTTTCCCAAATGTTTATTCCCTGCAGGCCTCGGACTAGTGTTTATTACCCATGTTCCGATATCTGTATGCATTCATTTGTTCACCATTGTGTTGGTCCACAGAATGCAGATCTGAATTTAACTTCACACAGTGAAATGTTTTAATCCTTTTTAATTTAAAGTCAACTTAATATTAGGGAGCCAAACAGAAGTGAAATTATAATTATAACCGATGAACTGATTTCAGCCGTTAAACTGCTTGAATCATGTTGGGATGTTTATCAAAAGGAATCTTGAATTCTTGCCGTGCAGTTACTGCCACAGGTTGGTGGAGGTGTTTTATAATCAAAACTTAATGTATGTGTGTATTTTATCAGGCAGAAATCTGGACTACATTGTTTATGCTGTTATCTGTCCTCAGTGCAACTTTACTGATCACTCAGTTTTACATTTCCAAAATGCCTCCCCCTCCCTAAGGTTCCCCGACTATTTAAGCTGTCACCCTCTCTGTGACTCACTGTGGTTTGCTGCCAAACAAACTCAGCTTAATTAAAGCACATAAACATGCACAGTTAAACTCAGATTGCGAAAGCAATGTCCACATACTTATAAAAGGGCATAAAGACGCTGAGTAATGTTCATATGTGCACAAATAGAAAGTTGCTCCAGGTTCACAAACTTCAGATTTTGTCATATTGTGAAGTTGGTGTCTAAATTTAATACAGTGGAACACAGGCACACGTGCACTATACAGATACCTGACAAACACAGTCAAACTATACATTAAATCACTCTGTATTGCCTCTTTTCATCCAACTAGGGCGATTATCTGAAACAAGACTCATTAAAAGCCTCATTGAATGTTCTTCTGCTTACTTTGCATATCTGTGAGATTGATGAGCAGAGCATTTTAAAGTCAATAAGACTCAAAGAAGACCAGATTTGTGTACTTCCTGTATCACTCCACGGGCAGTCAGTCTATTTAAGCTTTGAGGCGTGAATTGCATTTTGTCCGTTGAGCCTTTTGTTTTCATGATACTCTTAACGTGAACTTTGCCCCTTTTCAAACACTTACTATTCATCTTCCCCGCAGTTCTATTAGCTTGACCAGTCTGCGCTATAGCCATTCATTCATCATAGACAGAGAGGGAAAGCGCTTTACATAGAAAGAGCCTCCAATGATTTATATGGATCACCTCAGTCAGGACACCATCGGCCAATTAACTTAATAGATTCCAGGTTCAGTCAAATGGTTTGCATTGTCTGGGCTCTCTATGTGTCCATAAGAATACAATCCAACAATGAAGACACTGCACTTAACTTTGCTTGCAGGCAAAACTCGCAGTCAGGTAAATGACTCACTATAGCTCCCGATTCACAGAAAGGTATTCCTCCACGTACCTATGTTTCAGCAGGTACATCAGCCAGCCATCATTGAAGGTCAGGATCATCTGACTGCGGGGCAATCAGCGCAAAATGAACAGTGAACAGAGTTAAATCAGGCAGTTGGAAAATATAGTTACAAAAATCTGGGAGGCTCCAGGGTAACATTGTTGAATAGTAGATAAATCTGAAATTGCAATATATAGATGGGACTCACTGCATGAGACTGTGCCGTGCCAAAATCTGGCATGTGTTCGTTGAGATAAAGAATAACGCAATGTTTGATGGACATGAATTCTGTATCGACTCTGACGGATAAGTCTGGAGAATGGTAAGCATTTTCCAAAAAGCTGGACTTGTTGGCACTAGCACGAGCATTTGAGCTCCACTTAAACTGTGAAGAGAATTATATCTGTATGGAAGGCCCACATTTGATGCAACAAAGACACAGCAAAGTTTGTTATCGTTAGGGTTGGGTATAATTTGGGGTTTTTCCGATAGTGACGCTTATTTTTTTTTTAGCTTTTACGACAAGAGAAAACTCTTTTATTAAATTATTTTACATAACAAAATAACACAATAAATAAAACCTAACCCAACCACAATATTTTAACAGATAAATAAGTTTCAGTACTGCAGCTCCTGTCTCCCCAGCCATGGGCTTGGCCTGCCCCATCAATCTGATTTAAAATGTATCCAGGCTCCCCGCTCTTAGTTACCTTCTGAACATTTGCCGCATGTCCAGTCAAGGAATCCTTTCACCTGAAACACAGCCACACTTTTGACCATTTAGCTTTAAGCATTTTGTTGTTGTTGAAGTTTGAGGTAGCTACTAGCTAACTGTTGGCTAACGTTACGTGCTGACAGAGCCATGTAGAGTGTAAGAGCTACACTTAATGTTAGCTAGGGAGGTGCAAATATTTCAATTCGTTGCTCAGGTAGCAAAAAACTGCAATAGGCTCCAATTTCCCGACCCTGCTTATGACATACCTGAATCAAATGTCTTGCAGTTCTCCAGCCTAACTTTCAAGCATTCTGCAGTTGCACAAGCTGTGAAGTTGATTTATTCAGGTTGGAAAGTGGTAAGTGAAGGAGATGGAGCCATCAAAACATCCACCAGAGCCAATTGGAGGGATTATCCAAGCAGCAAACATCCGCTGAACTGAACATTAATGCATTATTTGCAGCCTGAGTCATTCCACAAGGAAATGGTGGCAGTGCCCAACTGATATTCAATAATACCCGGCCTTTGTCTCCGGGGAACCATAACAATGACTGGGCTGATATATGCAGGCTCGACATTTTTGTGTGAATGCAATCTGAAAATCATTTATTGCTGCAACACATAGACCATGCACCCAATTAATTTTCCAAATCAGTTGGTGAGCTTCTGCCTGTACTTTTCTTTGCCTGTACCCTGAGTGCACTTTTGGTTTTATTAAGATTATTTTTACTGAGATTTTGAATTATTCATTTCCTGGTGGGTTTTCTTGCAGATACAAAACCGCAAATCTCTGTTTTGCAGAAGCGGAGTATTCTGTTTGTTGCAATCTACCAATTGATACACTTTTAAATAAGGACATTTTATATAACTGAAAATATAAAAGACTCCTGAGTAATTATCCCTAAATTGAAATTTGGATCTAAAACCATCGTTATCAAATGTAAAACATTTAACCCTGGTTCGGATTTTCAGTTATGAAAAGGCTCTTACAGTGGTATCATCGACGAATGATCGACTATAGATCTTATTGTTGCTAATAAACCTACCCGATAATTAATTTAATGAGATTGCGTGAGTAGTGTCTTCGAGATTTCTCTTAAAATGAATCAACGTCAAAAATGTTCTCCATGGATGAATTGAATTGTTGAATTAGAAATCATTTTTCTTGAATCTTTCTGTTTCAGTGGTTGGAGGTTTGCTTATCCAGATACGACTGTGGGAGTTTTGACGCATCTTGATCAAGCGCAGATCAGTTATGCTCTCTTTACATGCATGTCTGATGTTATTCAAGTTAATGACACCAGGCTGCAAAGAAATTGTTAATTTCCCGACATGAGATAATTGCTGCTGGTTGTGATGTTGCCTCAATTAACAATACTCGAACACTTCAGTCAATTTCAGCGCAGTGCTGTTCATCACGAGAAAAAGATGAGTGGTATGGCGGATGGGGCGAAAAATGAGAAATGGACGAAGCAAATCATTTGCTTTGACAAGACCCCACTAGAGTCTGTCACCCAGCGCGAGTACTGACCGGCTTCCCGTGAAATCCATCTCTTGCTGTCAATACCTTTGTTGTTCCCTCCATCTTCTACATCGCCGCTGCCATTGATCAGTGTCAGCGGGACAGATTCTGATATGAACTAGAGGGAGGGGAGGAGGGGATGGGGGGGGGGCGACGTGTCACTGGGTAAAGCATGACAGTTAAAGGATTGCGCGTTGTGCAGCAGGCCTGATTTCAACTGTGGTGTCTTTATCTCTACTCTGTCATGACATCTTAATGTAATATATCAAATTCTGCAGGCCTGTATGGTCAGAATGTCATGATTCATATTGGGCGCAGACTGACACTGACTCGCAGGGAGACGCTGGGGTCAATGACCTTGGAAAATAGAGATATATCCCAAATCAATAAATTCCATCTGCTACCTGGAGCTCTGTTCTGGGTCGACGTACACAGTCCTGACTGAACTCTGTATTTCACTCTCCCTCCTCATCTCATTCCTAACGCAAAAAACTGCTTCACTCAAAGGACGGAGGAAGCGTATGACGAACTGCCATTCAACTGGTAAATTAAGATCTGCCACTAAGATTATAACCACATTGATTTAATCTGGATTTGTTCACCCTAATAGGTTTTTGTCTGTTACTAACACAGACTTTATGTAAAGATGGAAAATATGACAACATTTCAATCGCCTCCTTGTGGCTGGCTGCAGTACAGCTCATGGAACCTGCCTCCTACATGTTAGTGGAGGAGACAGGGACCAATCTAAAAAGTCAACAAGAATAGTTTTGCAGGCAGGACAAATTTTTTCGAAACGGTCGTTAGCATTATGTTAAAGCCAATAAAGTGATAAATAAATGATGTGATCGGTTGTCAAATTGAGCAGCTTTTAATTTGCTAAATCAACATCATACCCAGATAGTTTTCTTTATTTTCCAATCAAGCTAAAAGGGTTTTGATTGGAATATATAAATCAAATCTGGACCCCTGAAACTATATTTGGCGAAATGAGTTATACTGAAAGCTCTTTGTGTGCGAGGAGGAAAGATGCTGCACTTTTCTTTTCAATGCCACAATTCATATTTACATCATAAATCAGAGTCTCAGATGAACGAAAATAGTATCGTTAAATCTTTATTGATGGTAAAATTCAAAACAGTTTCTCTCTGATCCTGACGGTGGATAAGGCCGTTTGACAATTTGAGAAAACAAATCACTCACACGTCTGCGCTCCTCCAATCTTATCTGATGCTTTTCTTTCCTTTCAGTTAAGTTTAGCAAATCGTCTCCTGATCCCCTAATACATCATATGATTGTGCAGTAAACCACCGCAGTGACTTAGTTTAGTCTGTTTGTGTTCATATCTGTCATCCAGCTTGAGCCAAACCGGAGCGGACAGGTACACGTCACTTTGTGGAAGGAACTCGTTTGAAGACGTTTTTTTGCGCGTAAATTAAGTTGGCTAGCCTAAAGAGAAAGAGGGGAGCGAGTGTGTGGCCATGCATGACAAGTGGGGCGGCCTCCCCAGTTTCTTTCCCCCTGTCTGAGTGTGTGATGCCTGATGCCAGGGCTGACAGCTCGGTTAACATGGTAATCAAGAGATCAATGAGCACTGAATTATCCAATCGAAAACAGGTCTAACATTTTAGCATGATTCTGCACAGGGAACATGTGATCAGTGGTTTGAACGTGAACTTTAGTTTGGTTATGAGTATCGTCATCCGTCTGATAATGGAAACACCTCTGCATATAGATGAATTCAGCTTTTACAGTACGAATCCTCATCAGAATGCTTGGACTTGCTTATTTAAATTACTCCAAATGCTCTCTGACTTGATTGTTGTGTAGTCAATAGTGTAATGCATCAGTGCCTACTGGCATTTGGTTCCAGAACAATGAGATCATTAGCTTTGATTTCAGTTGCAACTCAATTAACTCTGGAATGAAATCAGCTTAATCCCTGTGCACACATCTGACATTTTATCTGTGAGGGTTTAGAGAGTCTTCCCAGGTGAAAGCTCTGAGGAAACTAGGTCTTAAATGCCTGTATACAATGACTAGTCCAACATGGCCGCTCCTATGCCCTCTGTAGAGCAGCGTTGTCGATCTGAGGCTGATCACAGCAGAATTATCTGAGCCAATGAACATGTAGTGCGGAGGGGTTTAGATGTATAATCTTAATGTCACGACTGAATTTTAAATCGCAAATATCAAACATTCGATGACTCACAGGGTATGAAAGGAACAGCGATTAGGTGAGTGAGCCGAGACGCCCAACAGCCAATGAGAGTGTGCTGTCAACTGAAACTGCCGATAGCATAAATACGATTTTTCTCTCCCATGTCATTTGGAATCAGTGTGAGTGGTGTTTTTCGGGGCAAAGCATTGTGACACCAGCTGTCCGCCTCCATGTTTACTTTATTTTTTTTAATCACATTTGATCGCGTGAGTTTTTGTGAGCTCTGAAGTGTGCAGCAGACCTAATCCCATCTGATGCACTTGCTCGAGTTGTCACTGATCACAGAGGTCACAGACACCAAGCAGGCCACTAGGGGCAGCAGGGTGACCTGACGTGGGCTGACAGGGGACAGAGCGTGACTATAACCTGCTTCGTCACCCTCGCACCATTGGACATGGAGTCGCTGCCAGAACGGATGACATTTACAACAGAGCAGCTCAGACGTGAACCGCACACAAGCGCCCGCTGAGCTCCACGGCCCTGAGTATATTCACAGTGTGTGCTCACAGGAAAAACATGGTGGCGAAACAGCATCGGCTAAATTAGTCTAATTATTTAAAGAAGGTCTCTGAACCGACCGGACCATCAAGGGGACATTAGCTAGAAACATTCTTTATGCAAATTATATTACACATAGCTTGGGGTATTCACTGTGCTGAAAATTGATGATGCTCATCTTATCATTTACATGGTTTTAGTGTGTGGGGGGGGCAGATAATGACTCACTCAACACAATGGGAAGCAAATTTAGATTACCCACAAGCTAATTAACATCTTTGGACCTAATGTGATTTGCTCCATTTCAGCCTAATACCACAGTGTCTGATGAGCTGAATTGGAAATGGGGTTTTTTCTATATGACAACCACGCCCTTCACAGGAAGCCAAAATTGCCCAACGGAGCTTTTTCTCTCCCCTGATCGAAGCCTTTCTGTTCTGCTTGTTTAGCAGAGCCGGGTCCGAAAGGAGGAAAGAGCCCGGCCGCTGTCGATACCATTAAAAGTTTATTCCGGGTGTTTATTGTGTCTGTGGACGATGAATCCGAGCATCATTAACAGGACGGTGCCGCATGTGTGTATAGGAATGAGGAGACATATGGTCGCCTGTACCCAGGACCAGCAGACTCATAAATCACTAGCGACAGCAGATAATGAATGCCAGCCTATCAGAGAAGATTGGTTTGCCGCTCTCTATATCTGCTCTGTGAAATAATCAGAAGATTTGTGTCCAACATGAAATACATGCGTCAATATTTATGAGTAAATAAGTTCGGACGGAGATGAAAAAATTATTCAGCTACTGAATACGACATGTGGCCCCAAAACAATCCAGAATTAAACTCATTTGTTTGTTTTTTCTTGTATTTAAATATAAGATGCTGCGAATTCCAATAAAAATACAAATATAAACATAGATTTTAGAGTTTTTTTGGACACTCTGCGCATTTGGCTCATTCCTGTCCAGAGTTTCTATCTTCCCTTGATTATTGTTCCTCATCAGCACATCTGGACCCCACAGCCAGACAGATGGGAAGTAGATGAGGCCTGTCTTTAGTCTGGGGACTGAGCCAGGTGTTCAACGCTTACTTCAGTAATATATTGGTGACATCCAGTCCCGGAAGGTGCTCAGTAGAGGTCTTTGGCAGAACCTTAGAGGCATCAGTGTTTGGTTGCTGAGCCCGAATATGACTGCAAGGCCTCGGGATAATAGACAAAGGCAAATTAGTCTTTCAAAGTTCAACTATCATTCACCCCAAGTTGTTGTACTCTGTTCAGACAGCTGATGCATTAAAGGAGAGTATGTTGGTGAAGCTCATAAAGTAGTTCCTCAGAGTTTATCTTCACTGTCAAATCACTTACAACAAGTCGGACTAAGACAGCGCTAAAGTGACTTTGCAAATAAAGAAGTTGGCACCGCTGGACTCCTAACGTGAAATAAACCTCCATTCTATTCAATGTCAATCTTTCAACCTCACTATTCCAGATATCTCCCTCTCTCGTTCCTTCACTGTCACACACACACATGCAGATGTGTGCGCACACTCCCCCACACACACACACGAGACTACACATTTTCACTTGAAATCCCCCACCTAAATTATCCTGCACCTCTGAGGGACTGTGAAACTGCCAAGCTGATGGGAGGGCAGAGGGGGATTGTGGGTAATTTCATGTCACATTTCCAGCAGACTGATGTTTCGTTGGACAGATAACAGCCTACAGCACACAATGACAGAAAAGTCACAGTGAACCCTCTCTTCAAAAAAGCCTTTTACAAAAAAGTTCCATATATTTTCTTATTTGGAAAGTATTTGCTATTTTTCCACATCTATAAATTTGCATAGGCAAATGAAAACAGCTTGTTTCCCTGAATGTTGACATTATTGGCTGCAATGTCTCATTGGCTCCGCGAATAATACACTTCCATTACCGAGCGCGGAGCGTGGAAAACTGAGACGGCGGACCGATTCTCAGACTTGTTTCCACCCCATTAAAAGGGCAGAATGGAGTGAACCTCCATCCACCTCTGTGATGAAGTCAAACATGTGCACTCAATATTGTTCCACTTTTTCCAGGCAATCCACATTCACATTATGATTTCAGTGCACAGCTGGAGCAACACCAAGGTTTAGCCGAGCATGAATCATCAGAACATAAGATGAACAACTGATTGGAAAAAGTTTTTAGAGAGATACTAATAAAGTCTCAATTGTAACCCAGTTAGACCAGAAACACAAACATATGCTGCATTCAGTATATATCCTTATAAGACTGGGTGTGACGTCTGCATGCTTCTTAAGGCAGGTGAGGCGTAAGTTGAAAGGAATCGAGATTAACTGTTTATGTCGAGATGATGAAATGCATGCCGGGATAATTATGTGTTTGCTTTTCTAGACAAGACAATGGCTGAGGAGGAGAGAGAGGAGGAGAGGGAGGAGGTGAAGAGCGGCCTGATGTAACATCATTACAGTATCATCAAGATCATAACATATTTCAACCTGTGAAAAAGATGAAAAAACGAAAATAAAAATAACACAGAGCTTAAAACTTTCACTGCAAATCATTGCATTGCAAAAGTCGATAAACCACAATGACCTAAAAATGTAAAATAAGTTGTAAATGTGCTGGTACAAAGCTTTTTTTTTAAAGAGCGCCTCAGGTCTTAACTGATTAAATAAATGTACTTTTAGAGTCTGAGAAACTGGTGACAATTGGCTGCGTTAAGTTCTCATTTGCAACAATTAAGTGTTGAATTTAATTCTGGACGCGCCTCAGATTCTCTCTCCTGACCGACTCCTTCTCTTCCAACAAAGATAAACTCACCGCTGGTTTTCAGCCAAACTAAACCTTTAAATAAAGTAACAGCACCAACGCCAGCTCATTTGAAATCAACTCTTCAACATGGCAGGGACCAGGAAGGATCCACAAAGGTCTGTAGTTGCAGCAGTGTTGTTCAGCGCTGGCAGAAACAGCAGCGGCATTAGAGGCAACCAGACTGAAAAGCTCGGGCTAATTAAAAATAATGAGCTCCGTTTGTTGTCCTTCGTTCTCGTGACTGGTTCGAACCTTGTCCCAGTTTAACACAATATTATTTGAGATATGTAAAAAAAAAAGTCTGTTTTCCACAGAGATCCACCTGAATCGCATTCACCTGCAGCTCCTGGACGGCAATCAGAGGAGAAAACACTAAGTATATCAGTCTGAAAATAAGGACGTGTCCAATGGAGATGCTATGATGCTAATCATCCCTTTCTGATTCTAATCCCTGGAAGAACTTTTTTGTATTGTTCTCCTAACCCTGTATGGATGTAATGATTGCTCTAAAAACAGTACTTCCCAGTGGCAGTATAACACACCGGCTGATTTGGAGCAGTTTAAGAGGGACTGAAAGGTTTACACATTTTTGCTGTCCTGCATCTATGCCACAATGCTTCCTGCATCTTCACAGCCACTCATCACTGGCTGTCAATCAGCTGCATATAAATGGGATTCGTAGAAAACAGGGTTACATCATTTTCGCCCTTTGGTCTCTGTACAAAACTTGTATTATTTTTACTTCACCTCCCTATTCACTCCTCTTCCTCATCTTATTTTCAGTCTCTTGCTCTGCCCTTTTTGCAAGTTGCTCAGGTAAAATAGCAGTTTCTGATCTAATCTGGCTCCTCTGCTGCATCACAATGAACCTCATCCCCGATTCTAACACCCTTTTTTTTTAGACCTTCTCTCTTTACATCTAAAGTCTCATCACTTTTTTTTCATTTGTACTTTCCCCATCACCCACTTCTGTTTCTGTTTTCCTGCATATTTTGAAGAAAAACAACTTATTCTATAATATTACAGGAATGTAAATATGCATCGTCCTGCTGAGAGAAGACCTCCTTTAAAAGCTGTAGTTTTTAATCAAACAGATGATTTATAATGTTTTGATTATTAAAAATGACTCAGGGCAGTGGGGGGGCTGACAGCCCTGTCTCATTGTCTTGTGTCTGCTGTTAATTTAGTTTGGCATCTTCACGGGTAGGAAATTGGAAAATGTTTGAGGCTGTGCTTCAGTGGACACAGTAAATGGTTAATCGTCACACGCAAGCAAGTGCAGTCAAACATTAACTTCCCCAGCCCTTTCTTCATAACCGCCAAATATTATCCAACACACATGCACACACATGATGTTGTCAGCACACGATATTCAAGTGTTTCACTTCGCCATGAAGGTCGTCAAGGCAGGTATTCACAATATCCCCTGCCAAAAAACAATCAGGAAGGTTTTTTTCCTTGTTCGCTGGTGAAGGAGGGCGAGAAAAAGATTGAGGTGGGCCAAAATCAATGGAGAGTAAGAACTTGGTTCAATGCCGCGGCTTCAGGTGCCATCCCCCACTGTGAAAAACTCAAATTTAAACGCAGAGGTCTACAGTTAGCTTATTGGGTATGAAAACTTAGCCTGAACACATCACTGTGTGTTAAAATGTTGTCGCATTAGAAAAACATTATTATACATCAAGTTATGCTGAGCGAACTTTGGATGTGTTTTATTTCTTCCAGCAAATGCCTTGTGTAATTTACGGAACCCAACAGCATCATTTGGAAAGTCCCTGACAAGTGAAAAGAAATATGACAGTATTCATTCTACGCATTTAACAGGTTGTCCTTTTCCGGGAGTTTGTCATACATCCAGGTTTTTATGTCGTACTATCTGAAACTATTTAGGCATAAAATAAAGCTTCCTCCCAACGCTCTTGTCTGCAAACGATTATTCTCCCTGTACATTTGCACACAACAGATTAAAACATCTACCGGCTTATTTTTTATTACGTATTCCATGCAGGAGTGAATTCTAACGGCCGGTGTTGATGAAATCCAACTGGCTGCTCAGCATCTATAAATGCAAAGACACCAGAGTATCATGTCGGGTGGGTTCAACTATAGAGGACCGCTAAGGCTCAAACTCACTCTTATTAACAGCCATCTCCTTTCTGCTGCTCTGACATGTCCACCACTCTGTGTGCTGCTTGCCCAAATACTGCCCCAGTTCAAAAGCCGCTTCTATCAGCACAAGGACAGAAGCGGTTTAGTAGAAAAAACGAGACGGAGATAAGAAGTGGAATAAAGCTGAAGTCCTTACATATGGTCCATAGACTCAAGTCACGGTGCTATGACTTGTGGTTACAGCAGTGAGCGTGTGTGTCTGTCCTTCTTTGGCCATTTTATGTTGCATCCGAGAGCAGTCGGGTCCAATTCACTGGCGTCAGTGGCAGGAACAAAGGAAGCAGCACAAGTGAAATGCATTTGTAGGACTTTGTCCCGATCTCACCACTTTGAGATGCTTTAGTTTGTATCACCCTTGGCACGTAAACAACAGACACAGAGCTATGTGCTCTTACGTAACGCCTCTCCACAGCCTTCTGCTCCATTTGATAAACAGTGTGCTGACGTGTGGAAACATCCCGCAGGCAACGAGCAAGCGAGTTGAATGAATTTCCCTAAGTAGTCGGAAGTTCTCGTATTCTCAATGAGCAACACAGAGCTGTTTGGGGGGAATGAGGGAGGTGGGTAATCAGAGCTGAACTTCCTTTTGTGCTTGAGTAAAATAGAAACAAGATTTAGTATCAATTATATTGGAGAGGACTAAGATGGCAATTCAAGTTGAACATGAATTTAAATAAATGTAAACCATCATTTTCTGGATTTGCAGGATGATGTTGCCTTCTCTCTTTTGTTGTTGGTCCAACATTTCATTTGTTTTTTCTGTGAAAATGTTTCACTGAGATTTTATTTTTTATAGGTTTTTACATATTTCCCCGCAGACAACTGTGTGTTTCAGTTGTGTTGGCCCTTAAAGAACTAGGACTATTTTAGTGTCTACTGCAGGGTCTTATTTGAAAGATGTGATTAATTTAACTCACTCCTAACTAACAAAGTTACTCACTGGAATTCAAACTTTCCCGACTACATAAAGCAAGGAAACCGGTATATAAGAGGACAGTGTAGGATTGGGTTAAGTCTTCTCTCTGCACAGGTAACAGGAAAAATAAAGATTTAACCCTTAATTCTGAAATCAAGAGTAAAACATTAAACTCAAGTGTTTTTCAAACATCTCCTGGACTGGGGCCAGATGCAGGACGTCAGAAGACAAAAAGAAAGCAGAGAGCGTGTGATCTGTGAGACACAACAACACACTTCACAGGAGGGATTGGGAAATAACCATCACTACATCGATGAAATTGAGAATCATCAGTGATGTATACGTTGATGAGAATGAGATTGGTTTTATCCATTTGCACTGTGCAGGAAAAGAGAGAGCCACTCAGGAGTCGACCTGGAAAGTGCGTCTGATTGAGTTCTGTAATTTGGAGGCAGAGACAATAGACGGTTCTGATTGCCGGGATGCAGGGAGACAAAAGGGAGACGGATGGGAACGAACACACGCATAGAGCGAGAAGAGAGGGCTGATTTTGTACAAGTGATTGGGCCAAATCCTGAGGTTGTCTGCCACTTTCATCTAAGGGAAGACACTGATGGCTAATGATGAGCATAAATTTGAAAATGGAAAGTAGAAAGAAAGAGAGAGATAACCGAGAGTGCGGACACAATGACAGAGGAAGTTAGAAATCCTCTAAATAATATTCAGGAGACTTAAAAAAAACACTGAGGTGTAATGGCAGTGGTACTTACTGTAATTAAAGCAATATAGTGAAGTAGCTACTTAACATTTAGAATGAAAAATGTCCAAAGAGTTTTTTCCAAGTGGGCTGCTGGAAAGGTGGGCCATCAAAAAAAAATCCATTAGGTTTATACTGGGTCCTGTATTCTGTGTGTCTGTCCCAGTAGTAATGTCCAGGCAAGGGCTACGGAGAGCAGGCTGTTGAATATAATCCTTTTTATTGTCATTGCACAGTCTATGAAGAAATTTTGCATCAATCCATCAATATTTATACAACAAATAAAAAAAAAAAGAGTAAATTCAAAAATTATAAAAAAGTGTATTTATTAGACAGAAAAGGAAGTGAAATTTAAATATAAACAAAGTACAACAATAGTTTGGAGTTAAATACAAGAGCATAAATATAAAGATCCCTGATTAATCACCCGAAAGACAATCCCCCCCCTCCCCAGCCGATGTTTAGGAGAAAATACAAAAAACACAATTCAACAGACACAACAAGAATATGAGAGAAGCTACTGTAATCTCATTACAAACACCGTGATACAATGCTCTACGAGAGGGGGCCTATTTAAATGAGTCTCTAATTGACAAGCACCCCAGTGCCACAGAGCGTCCTCGGTGACACGTGCACAGCTTTCATGTTGCTCTTTTCTTGCTGGTGTTTTATTATCCTCCCCATCTGTGTCTCTCTGTTATTCGGCTCTCTGGAGGTGGGACAGCCACCGCTGCCGGTGATTGCATCAGGTTTTAATATCTGTCTGCTGGATGTTTTCACGGAGAGAACACAATGGGTGCGAGTGGAGGATATTGAGTCTGTCGAGAAGGGAAGCATCTGTCCCAATTCCACCCACATATCAGCACCCAGTTCCCGTAACGAACACAGAACCCTGGATGCACACACTCACATAACTCCCCTGTTGAATGTGAGACTATGTGTGTGTGTGTGTGTGTGTCTGTCTGAACAGAAGGATTTTTTTATGGTCTGGCCAGGCGCCAGAGCTGATGTATCAGAAAAACAAAATGGCACAGTCATACTGGTGATACATCACAGTCAGCCTGTGTAGCAGAGCAGCTGGTGACCCACGGTGTATTATTATAATGCCAATGACTTTTCCCATAATGCTCACATTGCCGCATGCCGAAGTATTAAGATGTCTAGACAAACTGAGAATGGGGCCTTCTTCAGAACACAGACAAATGATCAACCTTCATGCACAGGAGACACATATTGTAGCTGCAGTTGCATTATGGTGGCTCTGATTCCACCCATCAAAAAGGCTGCAAGTAAGACTAATAGTACTGTAAATACTATTTATAAGGTACTTATAAAGCTGTGTATAAGTACCTACAAAGTCAATGTGAATAGTAGATAAGTGTGAATTATAATACAGGCGAAGATCACTAATAGTGGGTGAATAAAACATGTGGATTCATCCCGTCTTTCCTCAACCATTTTTCTTTGTTCTTCACATCTCCACTTTTTAAAGTTACATATGTATTATAAATTTAGGGAGTTAACACTGTAGAATATAATAAAACTATTAATATAACTTTGATACTGCCGTGTTTTCAAGATGAGGGAAAGACAGACACACTGAGTTGCTGACTGCAGGTACACACCACTGATAAATTAGGAAATAGCTGCAGTACAGACCTAAGTTGTTCATTCCATCAGTGCAGCCCGGAGTCAATTTTCAATCCACCTGCCATGGTTGAACAATTCTGTTGTATCTTGCAACTGCTGCGGCTGTGGAACCTGGATTGTCTTCACTGCCTGTGTGTGTGTGTGTGTGTGTGTGTGTGTGTGTGTGTGTGTGCACGCGAGCCACATCAGTATTAACTCTTGCTTCATCTTCTCAATTCCATCAAAAGGTTTGTATAATTAAACTTAAATGAAGAAGCAATACAATAAAAAAAGCTTTTTTTGTGTGCCCCACATGTTCTTTAAGCTCATTATTCTAAGTGACATTTTTACAACGCACCTGTGTGTCTAATATATGATCCCTCAATTTATGACTTGCTTTGAGGAGCAGACTTGGATGTATTTATACTTTAAAGCAAGTTTCTGCAATTACTTAACAACCAAGGTTAGTATTAACAGACTTTTACCAATCAAGCTAAATGTGATGATGATGGTGCAAACAATAGGAAAATGTATATTTCCACACTGCAAACTGGCCAAAGCCTTCCTCTAAAAAAAGCCACACATCACCTAAGCATCACAAAAGATCACCTGACCCCCTAATACCCAAAGCTTTTGAATTCTACTGACATACACTAGGAACGTAGATCTATTGATTCATTTATTCACCCAAGTTTGTTTTTTTTTGCAGTCTTTTACGTTCTGCTAAGAAACTGTCCAGATCTTGGCTTCCAAGACAAATCACCCACTGGTGCATCCCATCAGTCAGAGCTGTGCAGCAATGCGTATTACTGATATCTGTGTGACGTCTGTTGTTTTGTCCCAGGCTCCTTAAAACCCTCAATCATGTTCTGCAGCGACAAGAGAAAACCCGGATATGGAGAAATCATTTCTATGGTTATCTGGGGAGGAAATCAGCCCCAATTTGGAAAAAGAAATCTCAGTGCTTGATGTTGGATGCTGTAGAATAATAGACAGTCCAACTGGCAGCAGAGACGCCGCTCTGTCCACATGTCTCCTTTCAGTGAGGACACCAGCTTGTGCCCTGAATGCAGTTCAGGAATTAGGGGCCAAATCCCCAGGGATCTGGCAGTGGTGGAGCTTAGATAATGGTCAATGATTGCTGCTGTCAACTGGGTGGATATGAGGATATGAGAGTTTAGCTCATATCAGATCCCAAACGATGGTTTAACTCTCAGTTGTAAATGTTGTAGTGTAGAAGCTCCTCAGCCATTTATTCATATTTTTCATTGTGAACATATAGGAAATAATTTAGGGAATTTGACTGCAACACGATAACGACACAGGATGTTATCAGGACGTCCTGTAACATGGACATGAGTGCAAAACAATGTTGCAGAGACGGGGGGGCGACTCAGCGAGACTCAAGATTGAAAACTGAGCTTCTTTTGAAAATCGTCCAAACAGCAAAAACCCCGTGCCAGCAGGAGGAGTTGGAAAGCAGTGGTGCAGATGTAATTACCGCCCTGCAACAAGGGCTAATCCAGTGGAGATTAGATGTTGCTCATTTGGAAGAGATGAACAAGGACTCAGGAGTGAGGTCTGGACGTAATGAGCTCATTACCAACCTGATAACATCCAATAGGTCACAACCCAGCGGGCTAAGTTCAAAGAGGTGCAAGGGATACTGGGAAACACCCGGATTGCTCTACTCGTCAGGGTTGAGGATTTACGGTGAAAGATGAACTGAAGAGTCTCAAGGATTCTTAACTTTCCACCAAGTTTGTGGAGAAGAACTGGAAACCTCAGACAGAGTCAAAGATAAAATATAATCCAATTTCCAGGAAACTGGATTTAGCCATTTAGGAGGAGACGGGCAGATATTAGGTGGACGGAAAAGTTTAATTGGAAGAGAAAAGGTTAATCTGGTTCCCTCTGAAATAAATGCTACAGACCAGAAACCCTCTCTGACTGACCTGTACACAAACAGAGGTGGACACTAGCTACAGAATCAGAGGAGTATTAATATGAAGACCGAGGTGGTAAATGACCATCTGCTGAATCAGCTTAAAGCATAATCACTGATCAAAACAGTGGGTGCTTTCATTGACTCCATCAACTTGTATTGGACAAATGTGAAGAACAAGGATTACTCTGGTTAATCCTAGGCTATGATTCTCTTTTGTACGTCAAGGAAGTAAAATCCGTGTTTAATGAACTGCACTGTATATTCAGTTAAGTGAAAAGCTCATCCGAGCTTATACCTGCTCCAATTCTCACACCTAAGACTAATACTAAAAACTCCAAGAAAGACTACTGCACATATTGTACATGGACTATAATATAGAATTTGGACAAATTGTACAGTTACAACAACAGGCAACAATATATTGCAAATGTATACAACAGCCTGATATTGTATATAGTAAAAAATATTTATGGTTTAAAATGTTAGTGGCTTTAATACTTAGTTGTTCACAAAGACATTGGATAAATATCATGCAACATTCTAAAACTGAAAACTCTGTGTTTGAAAGCTTGAACTGTAATAAAAAAATGGCTGCAAAATGTTTAAGCTGCAAAATGTGCAGGGCAAACAGGTGAGCAATGTTTTAAAAAAAGAACCAGAGTTCTACTCATTATTTAAGGCGTCACACATTCATGAGATTGGAAAGACCGCTCCCCAAATGATTCCCATACTTTAGAATCAGTTCAAAGTTACTGCTGACGCTCTGCGATTCTAGCCTGGAGGAGAAGAGACATGTGGGGGGTGCAGAGTGCACGCCTGTGGAGACCAATATTAAAAGCAGAGTGAAGGATGCTCTTAATCTTCCCATTGGAATCATGGAGTCTGTGTGCATGGACCCCTCTCTGTGCGCATGGTGTAATGAAAGCAGGAGTCAGTGTGTCAGCGCCCCGATAGCACCCTTCAGTTCCAGGACGGTGGCTGTGCTCTCGCCCTCGGGTCCCAGAGCAGGATCTCTTTATTCCGCTTGGATCCTCGGCTCTTTGTAGCCAGCTGCTGCCCTACTTGGGTTCCTCACTTTCGCCCCACTGCTTACAGCTCGTGCCACTTCCATCAGACGGCCAATTTTAATCCATCCCACCTTGAATAATGCGTGCAGGTCGAGGTTCTGTGTGGTTTGGAAAATTGTTCGACGTGCACGTTTTCCGCCGTTCTCAGCGTGTGGGTAAATAGGTTCATTTGGAAAAAGCGGCATATGGCGCATAGGTCTTGGTCTGGCTACAAGTGACACATTGATTTGATTTCTTTCTTGTAAAGTCTTTCTCACCCCGGCTCGTGAATAAGCCGTCTGTTTGGTATTCTGTTGGAGCCGCTCACGCAGTAATGGAGCCCGTATTACCCCGTTACATCAGCACGGGCCATTTAACATTACTCAAGCAGGATTGCAGCTTATTATAAGAGGCATGGGAGAAAATGTCTAAAAACGAAAAGAGGTGCATTGTATTTATCCTAAAATCAGTCCGGAGGTGTGCAGGTGAAACATGAGCCTTGTTAAGAGTTTTGCAGCAGGAAGCAAATTCAGAACCTTCTTTATGACGACATGACGTCAAGACCACATTTATTAAAGCCTCTCTCCTGTTATCATTAGCTCAGTGTATTTATGAAGCTGCTAACAGATGTGGTTCCGTGCTCGTTCGGAGACCCCGTGTCCGTTTGTCAGGGATTAATGAGAAGCCGTGTTCATTAAGAGCAGATAAGCTACGGGAGGAAGGTTAACCAAGGTTCTCGTCTTCTCACATCCATTCCACGTGAGTGTCTCATTTATTTTCCATTTCGTTTGTAGTTCATGTTTGTTGTATGATTAAGAGCATCTGCTGAGATAAACACTGGGATTAACTGCAATGGGACGAGAGGTGAGTCAGATCTGAGGCTGGACAGAGAGCGAGGACAGACGGGGACAAACAGGAAGTGCAGTCGTGGACAAACAGTGGCCCTTTGCGTTAACCTTCAGTTTGTTACGGTTCAACTCCTGAGAGATGGAGCTCCTCTCTCGTGGAAAATCAGCCCCTCCAACCACTTCCTGCCTCAAACATTTCCCCCCCCGGTTTCTAATTTTGTGCCCGTGTGAGTTTACACGTTCAACTCTACCTGCCCTCATCCCGTCTCAGGCAAAAATAACGCTTTCCCTCTTGTACGCTCGAAAACTGACAATTTCCTCTCACGATTCAATGCAGACACGTTCCAGATGTGACTGGCAGTGAACAGGATGTGTCAGTGCTCTTCAGGTCTGAGGTGTGTGTGTGTGTGTCTCAGTGTGTGTTTTGTTGCATTGTGGGAGTGGAGGAGGAAAAGGGCAAGGTTCAGTGAAATTCAACAGCTACAGTACATGACCTTTATAATAAATGTATTCCCCCGTTTTTTTTCAGGCCAGAGAGGGATAAGCAATTCATCCAGTCAGTCACAAGAAAGCAAAGTTAAAACTTTAACTGAAACTTTGAGTCTACTTTTACCTGCAAGATAAATGTGTACTCAGGACACTGGAAACAATATTTGTGCATCTCGGCCTGAACGCATGCACTCACGCACACACACAAACACACGTTGGTAGCTGCAATATTAATATTTAAAATCACAAACATTCAATCTTTAAATTGTGCAGATAATTATCAACAAATTACCAAAACCCCATGATTTCATAGATCTGTCTGGTAGGCTATTAGTTTCACTTCACATATTTCTCCAGACACAATTATCTGCTGATTACACCGTTTGTTGCAATGTACTGAGCATTGAGTAGAACTCCTTCTAATCATAGTACGTTAAAAACTAAATAAGTAAACACTAAAAATGTAATCCATACCCAGGACACTTAATACCTTGTCCTGGTGCTGTAGCCAAAATGAACTAGTGTCCAAAATCCATAGGTTCCGCCCCCTGGAGGAGAGAAATTGTGGCCAAATAACTGCCATTCACTAAAATGTACTCTCCAAGACTACATCGGATGTTCTCTGCAACAAATTACCAAGGAAAGAGATATTTCACGTCAGAGGAAGCAGCTCAGTTCATCATCGACTCGCTGGTGAACAGCACCTGCAGCTCGCTGGCACTCTTGAGTTTCCCTCGCATCGTTCCTCAGAGGACTGTTTCAGCACGCCATGGATCAGTGAGTGTGAAAGCGCTCCTACGATGATTCACACACTGGCTGTAACCGACTTTATTTAGAGAAGGGGGGGGGGGGGGGTAAAGGGACTTCTGTGTGGATGAGAGCTCTTTATTAGAGCCGGGTTTGGCATCGCAGTCGAGTCATGCACTCGCCAGTAGCTGCAGTTTTCTGTGAAAAAAGTTTCATTCTATTTGTGAAAGCTTTACCACCTATTATTTGCCTCTCTCACTTCATCTCAGTGAAGTGGGTGGACTGATTTCCACAAGTGGCATGAGGAACCTATTTCTAGGAGTTAACAGGTTGGATGCTGGCTGGTTCCTGCATTCCTCAGAACCATCTGTTGGCGGTTTGAGAAATGCCATTACTGGTCATAATCATGTCTGACGTGAATTAACTAAAGTCTTAATTATTACCTGCTTCCTATCTTCACAGGGCCGGAAAACCTATAACTTCATATCATCCACTGGTCTGACATGGCTTAGAGGAGCATTTTGATTATTCAGACACAATAGGTGCAATTAAGAATCGTGTGTGTGTTTGTGTGTGTTTGTGTGTGTGTATGTGTGTGTGTGTGTGTGTGTTTGTGTGCTTTATGGATTATATTTCCTCATCAGAGACCTGAATGACTTGTGCATGACATTTAATAAAAGCTATCTATTGAACCCTAACGTGGGTAGAAATGGGAGTTGGGGATTCTTACAGTGATGATTAAAAACAGACCTGACCAAGCCTTTCATACAGTCACTAGACCAAACTTACTATGATTACTTAAAAGGTCTAAAGTGTGTTTTTCAATGCTTCACATTCAAACAGCTTCAGGCAGCTTTCTTGAGTGTATGTAATTCCTTGTGGCTTTTCTGTGCACCATCACCCACAGACCGTTTGAATGGGCCTTATTATAAACAGGCGGTGGCATTTTCAACAAAATGACAAGAAAACAACCACTGGCAGCTATTTTGGTTGCGGAACTGTCTCCCATGTTGAATGATCACATTAAATAAATGAAAAGAAAAAGCTAAAAAAGGATTCAAATGTCACAAAAGGAAGTGAATGTGCACTGTACAAATTGCACAATGGGCAAATTGGACCTGCAATAAAACGCAGTACTTTTGTCCTATTAGCAGTTAAGAGTTTGTGCAGTGTGGCCTGTGCACACTTTATTCTGTGAGGGAGCCACGGAACCCGATATTGCCAGAATCAATTTCGGGTAATATACAGAGGGAGTCTTTAAGAGCGTGTGGGCTGGATGGCAGCAATATCTGTTCCTGGTAAAGTGGTTGCTTTTACAGCATTGCACCTCACTAACACCAACAGGACACTTTAACATTAACAGGTGCCGAGCAGCAGAGCAGACGCAACAGATAAAGAAAAGGCTACTAAGTGGTCAATGACTTTAATCGACTAGGTCAGCAAACGTTGAGTGCGACCAGCGACCTCAGGAGATTGGGTGAATGCAGCCACTCGACATGGACACGGCCTGGACACGAACTGGGTGCTTGTGCTGCTGGAAGTGAGAGGTCAGAGAGACACAGGCTGTAGAAGTCTGCAGAGGAAGTGCATGCAGACTGTGGCAGCCAATAACGGGCTCTACTGTGTTTGGCTACATGTTTTTATAAATCCGATATCAAAAATTAAAATCGCCATTTATTCTAATAAGCATTTCCTTTACTGATTCACTCTTTTATGAACTGTTATTGATGCAACTTCACTCTGACAAATCTAAATCAGTCACTAAATCCAAGAGTTTAAATGGAGTAAAATGACTTTTTTTTCTGGAAGCATCTCAGGGGTTTGTCCTCTAATTAAAATGTTGCCAGCCTCTCACTGCTGGCATGTGTGGAGGTTTATTAACGTCACCAGCTAACGACCCAAACTAAATTAGTTTAACACCAGAGGGTTTTCTGGCCACTGCTCAGAGCCACTTGTCTCGATAATTGGCAGGAAGAAGAGACACTCAAAACTGAAACAGTATTATTACCACAAGAAACTCAAGCTGATCTCATATGTAACTTAATTAGCCCCAAACAGGAGGCGCAGTGCTGTGATTCCCGTCCATCCAAGCATCTAAAGTGAACGACGTCTGTTGCCTTCGATGAGTCAGAAGCAGTTTGCTGCTCATGACATGTTTGTTGGTGAAGTTATTCTTTGTATCATCGTATTCCAGGTGCCACAGATATCAGCAGGTGTTTGAAGCAGCCATTCCAGGCGAGGGCATTACTTTGAATGATACTGTGATCAAAACCAATTTTCTCTTGGCCTCCTGTTATTGGCCACGAAATAATTAAATATCTAATTAGAAAAAAAAGGGAGCATTGCTATCATGCCTGCAGAAGATGAATGCAATTTGAATTGATCCTGTTTCAAATAAATGAAATAGCGGCCCGGCATCGACACAGCCCGAACCAGCTTCCTCGAAGATAAACGGTTCATTAAGGGAAAGCCGGGGGAATTCAAAAAAGTGTCACGTACGTGGAGAACTGGTCGCAAGTGGCAATGGTTTATTTTGGTCTTTCTCCAACGGAAGTAATTGGATTGTTAAGGTAAATTACTGCCCTGGGCTGAGGCTCAAATCTACATCGCTGCCACCGACTTCCACACTTATACCGAGGTCCTTGAAAAATGGATGATTTGAAATAGTGGATACCGGCTATCTTACAGGGGGTCGGGCCCTACAGCTCGGTTCCGAGAGCCTTTCAAAGGAACAGCACATTGTTCACACACAAATCCTCTCACTGCTCACGTGAAGGGGAACAGCCCGGAGGAGCTGACGTCTCGGCTCCATTCAGTCTTATAAAAAGAAGCAGATCCTTCATGAACGTCACATCATTAATCTGAGGTATTGTTGCCATCTGTACATCAGATTGGAAAAGTCTCAGCTTAACATTTAAATTTCTTGTTTTCGGTGAGACTGGTGTGAAACTGAACTTTCCTCCCGAGACCGAGTAGAGTAAATACGTTTACTTTACTTGTTTGCTTCTCGGGTCTACAGACTCACATTTCCACTGGTCAAACTGGTGATAGCACCTGTCCCAGTAAAATACAGCCACTGTGAATAGGAGTTCCTCTATATTAGAGACAGTGATGAACTTTCTCATGAGCCTTTTATTGTCCTCCACTGACCAATAGGGACTGGGACAATTTGGGGGGAAAAGTGTTATTTCCAACCACAATGGTTTAACAGACAACTTGTGCCACTGGGAGACCAAACAATCATCATCATGCATCCAGACAAATGCGATGGTTGAAATTTCAATTTGCACACAGTCAGAAAATGGTCCCATTTTTGCTGCAGGCAAGTTAATTATCCTGTCCTTTGTTTCATCATCGCATTCGTTCAATGGAAACGTAAAAAAAACGGGCAAAGTCAAATCCTCCCTTCTTTACCCTCCTGGCTGCTGGGTTTCATCTTGAGAGATGAAGCTCTGGAAACTGAAACTGGTATTTTGCCAGTAAAGCTGTAAATGTTTTCTTATGAAGAATATTAAACACTCCTATGTCCCGGAGGGTATGGTTGTGGAATTAATAGCAACAAAAATAATGCCTTTCATACAGCTAATACACAAGAGATCTGTGTTTCTGTGCCCAATGATCGGACCAGTGCACACTGTGGTCAGACCTATTCATGGGCTGTTACCACAGCAGCTCTGAGGCACTTGTCTGAGGATGTAGATAAGGAATGTCAACTGGTCATGATTGCCAGAATAATGCACACAAGTACACACACAAGTACACACACACACGCATTCACAGACACAAAATTCCAAGAAAGAATTGAAACTATGACCACCTCAGCCAACCATGACGAGCCTGACAGGTTATCTTGGGAAAGCAAAGAAAAGGGCATTCAGTATGTGTCTTTGTGTGTCTGTGTGTGTGTCTGTGTGTAAATATGAAGATGGGAAATTGATTTGGTAACGTCGGTGTGTGGAAAGCCCAAATGTCTCGGACTCTTCAAACCTCACAATAACCTGCAATGAAAAACGAAGGTAGGGAAGAAGAGAGAGAGACGTGCGCATAAAAATGTTTTTTTCTTAATTTTCTAATGATGCAACGCAAACGTCCCACACCAGCAGTTGTGTGAGAATCAATGTGTGATACGGTTTATCTCACTTGTTTATGTTAATCTAACTTTCTTCTTATCTCCTCTCCCTCCTGCCTTGAGCTGCGGCTACAGTCCCTTCTTCACCTTGGTGGTGTTGCAACATGACTCTACTTCTGTAACTGTGACTTATGACACTGCAGTGGCGATGATGATGATTTTGCAGCAGCGGGTTCACCTCTGCATTATGTATAGAGTTAGATTCACCAAGCTTCATTTAGCTTTTCTCTATCCTGGATGGATGCAACAGCCTCGCACATTCACCAAGGGAGAATTCATAAAAGCTTTTTAATGCTCTCCTGGAAAATAAAAACTTGAAGCGATGCTATTCTACAACAGTTAAAGGAGTCATTATGCTCATATCGCGGCTCCCAATTTCAATCCAGGTTATTACTTGATAAAGTTAACATGCACTTATGTTCAGAAATCACATCACTTTCCTCAGACTGTCACCTGCTGCAGCTCCTCTCATCAGCCTCTGTCTCTTTAAGCCCACCTCCTGTTCTGTTCTCTGTCCTGATTGGTCAACCACTTCCAGTGCATGCGGGAAATGTTTACCTACACTTTCGCTATACCTGGCTTTGTTAGGGGCAGGGCTGGACTAGCCGCCAGTTATGCAAATGTAGTGAATCATGGAGTGGAAGTAGCAGACAACTGAAGAAATGAGAATATCCTTCTACCTTTTACTCTAACTTTTTAGACGTTTTACATTTACAAACATTTATTTTAAACACATAAATAAACAATTTTTTAAATAAACACATTGAAACCGATACTTCTGCACGACAACACTTTGGTCTTATATTTTCCTGTATTAATAGAAAACCAACAATTGCAGCATCAGGTCACAATAAGTAAACCCAGTGAGGGGGCACTTAATTACACTGGCTCACATCCAAATCTCAATGCCAAAATTTGCCGAGACATTTGATCAATGTTCTCTTCCAAATCACAAAACAAACAGACAGAAAAAAATCAATTCCATTCCTGTGCAAACAGAGGACGTGCTAATTCAGCTGAAGCTCATCTTCAACATGATTAGAGCAAAGCAATGTGGTATTAATACGACAAAATGGACCTCGGTGTTCAGCACACAAACAAGACAACAGATTTATTTGGTAAGGAAATTAAGCTGGGGGGGGGGAAACATCAAGTATTTTCCAGGGCCCTCAGCACTCTATACACAAACTCACACACATGCACATTTGGAATACATCGACACCCTCAAAGAAAGTAAAACTATCAACTCATTAGCTGGCAGACATCCTTGTGTTGGAGGAATGAGCCACGTTAGGGGAGCAGAGGTGTCTGACATCTATTCATCTCTTCCCGTTGAAAACCTCAGCTCATCACATTAGCATGAGACAGTTTTTGATATAAACAGCAAGCTCCCATCCTCCCAGTACACCGCCTCGCACTGGGCTTAGTCCCCTGTGAGTCCACAACCTGCCTGGAAAACAAAAACAGCACAATGGCACGGTGCAGGTTTTCACATACACAAACAGTACATCAGGTACACACGTGGGGGAAAGGTCTCCAAAGTTTAAATCCCTTGGAGGAAGATCAGAAAATCTGGCATCAAGTAGTGGCTGTCGAGAGAGGTACTACACAAGCCAAAAATATGTGTAATGTATGTGTGTGTGTGTCTTTGTGCGAAGTAGGCCTATGTGTGTGTGTGTGTATCAGTGAGGTTTCTTACTCTTTATTTATTTTTCGCCCTTCAGGGCCAGAAAGTGATCAGTAGAATATCGGAACAAGTGTATCCTGGCCTGAAATCATTATCAGCACTCAGTGGGTCATCTCCTCCGACACCATCGACCCCCTCCATCCTGAAACGTGAGGTGTCACCATGGCATCCTGCTCCGGCAGACCCCGTCATCGGCGAGATTAACACAGATTAGTGTAAAGCTGCTGCTCCGATGCCGATGAATTCTACCGGCCTTTTCCCGATGCATTGTCTTGTCTCTGGTAAACAGTGGTTGTACAGTGTCCGACAGAGATAATCCTGTACAGAGGGAGGGATAAGCCTGAATCAATAATGGCCGCACACGGCCAGCTGTCATAGAAACTGGCGTCCGCCTCAGCGAGGGGCACAGGTGTGTTTGTCCAGGGTTGTTTTGAAATCAAGGGGAAGAATTAGCTTGAAGGATTTAGAGGTAAATCTGTGGATTATAATGTAACACATGTGTGAGGTCTGTTTTTTTTGTCAGGTATACAATGAAACTAAATATTCCTCATTTACTCAACACAAAACCTTCTTCTGCAGAGATCTGATCCAGGTTCTAAACATCATCAGTTAACCTTTCAATACAAGGGACAGTTTTCCATGCATGGAGGCGTTTACCCGTGTGATCACAAGAGGAGATAAAACAAAGCTCGGCAAGGAAATCAGCACAAATGACAGCTACAGTAAAGACCTGCAAATTCAAGTCTCTAACATGTGAGAGTGCTCAGGACCAACCATTGGGTTGTGTTTGTATTATCTGACGACAAAGCATGATCCAGAAGCTTAGTCTTTGTAGATTTCGTTTTTCATTGTGTGATGCACATTCAAATGGCTTTTGGCTACAGGTGTCGGTTTACAGAGGCGAGCTGGATCCTCATTTTAGGAAACCAGAAAGCCTCTCAGTGGGGCGTAGATCACAGCCAGGTCCAAACAATCGTGAATGTCTCGTTGTTATAGCAGACATAAAATAAAACTACTGCCCAGCTGTTGTAAACCACCGCCAACCAGTGCAGCTCCACATAAAGTAAGTTCCCAGGCTCATATGAGGTCACTGTGACCTTTAACTTTAACCTCTGCAATCAAAACAGTTCACTTTCGAGTCCATGTGAGTGTTTGAACTTCAGTTTAAGAAATTCCCTCAAGGTGTTTTCGCAGTCACAAGATCGAAATTGTGTTTTGTAAGATCAACGTGACCCTTGACCTTCAACCATGAATATCAATGTGGACATTTGTACAAACAAACTCCTGGAGATTTTTCATGAGCTACTTAGTCTGCTTGTCATTTGGGTTTTTCTCTAGCCCCTTCACTCGCCTACGTTTTCATATTTATTTGGTGTTTATAAAAAGTTGCTAAGAAACAGATGGGTAAAATGTAAAGTAATGAATACTGTAAAACATTGGTTATAGAGCACATCCACCATACGTATAACATGAAGCTCTTTATATGTACTTTAACTGTGACTTTAAACCAACATGTCCCCTCAGTGTTTTTATTCAAACAGGGAAGAGAAAAATGAAGACATGAAGGACAGAGCAGGAGAGACAGTGAGAGAGAGAGAGGACGTGGAGCAATGACAGAAAAAGACGAGGGAGGTGAAGGAATCAGTGCGAGACAGGGGGAGAAACGGGGGAGAGGGATTAACAGAATTTCGGCAGCAGGGATGCGAGCTGGAGGGCGGCGGAGGAGAGCGAAAAGGGAGTAGAGAAAGAGAGAGATTCATTACCGCAGGGGATTGATATGGCCCATTACGTGATTCCCAATAAGAGTCTCTGGGCCGAGTAATTCACCTGCAATCATTTACCCTCCGGTAGGTTTGATCACAGGCACAAAGGCAGCATGGTAATCATCGTGCAGGAGAATTAAAACCTTGCAGTATGCATGTGTGCACGTAGGTCACACAGCTCGTGCACTTTCTCTCAGTCTCAACACAAGGTCGCTCTCACAACGTCTCAAGGTCAAACACCATTTTGTTTCCTTCCTGCTCCTTTATTGCCTTTTCTTCCAGGAGCTGCAATAATTAACAATTAACCTTAAATCGACAAAGCTTGTCAGTGCTCACACTTAACTCGTCCATTGGTTTCATGTCAGCGCACGGCCGACATTAGCAGCATTCACACACTTAATATCTCACACAGGGCGAAGTACGTGGAGTCCGACCTTCCAGCTATTGAACAGATGATTAACCTTAATGCTCGTTTAGTCTCTGGTTTGCTTCATTACTCTATGAAATTTTAATTACAAAGCTGAAATCACGTTCTGAAAGCCCTCCCCAGAAATCCATTTCCAAACTCTCGCTCGAAGACGATCAGCTAATTTGTTAAATTGAATCCAACCCCGTGTTTTTTTATAGCTCATTACAAGAGACAAAAAAAAGCTTCCGCCAGAATTTGGGTCCAGGAAATTGTCGGCTTAAACTTGGAAAACCTCAATTGTCCTCAGTTTTTGTCATTTGTTAAAAATTCCATGAGCCAGATTAGCTGCAGCAGGAGACGCTTCTTCAAACCACTTTCCTGATCCGAGTTCCAGAGCCTGACAAGGAAATCTCCAAAGCAGATGTTGTTTTCAATAGTTAATGGAAAGATGTCTCCCAGAGTAGAACTCCAAAGCTATAGACATGTGATACATCTAAAACAATACTAGGGCCCACAAGAGCACAGAGCTAAACAAAACCCTGTGTCAAAGTACACAACATACATAAGCCAAAGCAACTGCATCCCTGTTTGTATTACATGAGCAAAAACACAAATGAGCACCAGCTCAGCCTGACATATGGTAGATGCCCACACTCGGGGGCACCACTGATCATTGGGCAGTAAACAGGTTTATGTTATATTTAGCTGTTTTGCTCCACTTTTGCACTTTGGCTTGTCCCTTGTCAGCAGGAAACAGAGTGTGTGCACACAAGACAGGGCTTACCGCTCCGGTTCGGCTGCTGCCAGTGCACAGCCTCTATTGTTCACCTGAGGATTTGGCAAGACAGACAAGTTGTTGTGTTGTGCCGTGTCATCCCGAGCCGCCGCCTGTGAAAAGACTAACCAGCTTTCCGACCGCAATCCGCGGGTTCGGAGCCTGATTCCCAGCTAATTCTCATTAAGACGGGAAGGCCCCACCTGATTGGCTTCTGCTTTTTGACAACATGTTTGCAGACGGGAGGAACGGAGGAAAAGTGGAGCAACACTTTCCCTGGCATCTCTAGTCACGCATGAATAATGGAATAGAGACATGTAGGGGGGGGGGGGAGAGGAAATGAAATAGGGACTGAGATTACAGACAGATTCTCATTTTATCACGAGAATGAGAAAACAAAATAAACATCCTCCCCCCCACGTCTCAGAGCAGAACTATGGCTGTACAATAGTGGTTTGCTGCAGTTGATAACAAATGCATTGATGATCCTAACTAGTCATTTATGTATAGAACGTAATAGTGAAATGAGAATAATATTATGTAGGTCATTAAACTATGCAAGGTTAAGGTAGCTAGGCAACAGTGAATGCAGGTGAGACACAACACAGATTGAAAGAGAGAACAAATACCTCAATGAGAAATTGAAGATGGATGGTGGTTGGAAAGTTGATGGAGTTCTAACTCAACTATCATCCAACATGGAGGCTTGAGAATTTCTCCCAGAATGTTCTTCTAGAAGAAAGGAAAGGGAAACTTTGTATAAAATTAACTAAACTCAAACTGAATCTAGATATTAATAAAAACTATAATTACCATCCCCACCAACCAGAGCAGTTCCACAATCATATAAGGTCACCGTAACCTTGACCTTTGAAAATCAAACTCTAAACAGGTAACCCTCGAGTCCAGGCGAATGTTTTTGCTGATGCATGCACAGACAATCCAAACACACAATATTACATAATTCAAACAATAAAATTGAGGTGGATTAAAATCCTCCTGAATGAAAGCTTCTGTAGTAAACATCTTATTTTCTCACTTTAGGTATTTTCTGTTCTTTTTCACCATTTCTATTCTAATACCATCACTGATCAACACAGCTGTGCTTCCATGTCCAAGGACGGGTCAGAACCAGATAAGAAAGTCTGAGCTGCTTCACCGCTGCCAAAGAGACAGTTTAGAAATCTCTGATGCTCCTCTTCACTTTGCTCATTCTCACATCTCATGTAGCCGATGTGGTGCGAGTCCGTCTGCAGACGCTGGATTAATCCACAGGAAGTTTAATAACTGAAACTGCCACCATGACACCTCACCACCTCCCCTGACCTCCACGCTCTCTGGCAGAAAGTCTTGAGGGCAACACGTCTCTGAATGCACAGGATCACAGGATCCCTTCTTATCCGCAGCTCCTGGAAACGCCAATTTAGAAGAAATGCAAATAACAGACGCCAGCGGTGGATATCTGGTGCACTCCTCACCTGGTGGATTATTGGAACAATTAGTTATTCAGAAAAGGGAGCAAACAAGCTTTTGTGTCTGAGCTCTCATACTGTATCACGGAGCAGGGAGATGAATGACAAGTGATTCAATATTCAGTTATTCACAGCAGAACTCATAAAGATGGACTGAATCTGAAGTGGCTGCCACCAGCTGACAGCTCGATACTCCACCTTCTTCTTCTCTTTGCTTTGTCTACTTTATTATTTCTGCTCATATACGTCATTGCTACTTTAGCTCAGCGAGAAGCTTTGAGTCCATCAGTTGAAGTAAACAATATTGTTGCTTTGAGGTTTTAAATCCTTCACACACACACAAACAAACACACAGACACACAGACACACACACAAACACACACACAGACACACACACAAACACACACACACACACACGTCAAGTCAAATGAGCTCTTCAAACCTCTCTCATACCATCTCCAGCTATATTCCCTGACATCTTCTCCCTTGTTTCTCAGGTGGTATCTTATAGTTACCTGCTCTTCTTATTCAGGGAGGGAATCTCTCGACACCTCATGTTAACCACGTGTATTTAAATCAGCGTGATCGAGGATTGAAACTGTGCCGCCATACGTCTGATATCCTCCTGTCACATGTCAAAATATTGGTGGAAAGGGCCTAATGCTCTTACTGCATCTATACATCCTGTTCTCCACTCTCTCTCTATGGCAGCTGAGGTGTGGCTGCTGTGCTGCTTAGATGTCAGGTGACCCCCCCCCCCCCCCCCCCCCCCCGGTCAATCGACTCAAAACAATGGAAATCAAACACTATGACGACAGAACGACAGAAATATAAATCATCACTCCGGAAAAAAAACTTTATCTCCCGTCTGTTTGTATTATCTGTGTTTATCATCTGTTTCCCTGCTCATTTTCTCTGCAGCACTCGTGATAAAGCTGCAGCACGATCAGACGCTTCATTAACACACTTCACAACGTGGGTTCACTACAAAGAACCATTAAGGGAGACCGATGTCATTTCAAATACACAACCTCGGGCTAATTCAGAGCTTGTAACCGAACCTGTCTGGCAGAGAAGTGTAATCATCGCTGGGTTTGCTGCCAGCCAGTGTGTGTTTGGTTTGTATATACATGAAGCAGATTGTGTAACGCCGGAGTTTCAGGCGCTCTTGTTTAGTGGCATTTTTACAATGAGCAAAACACCTGCGAGCAGATTTGCATGTCAGGAGTTCAGCCGCATTCGAACATCAGAAAATCATCTGCATAGAAAACTAATTATCATTATGCAACAGTGATCAGAGCCCCCTGCAGCTCCAGAAGCTTTTTGTTGTAATCTCCCTGCACCCTCTCAACCTTCACTTTCAGAACATGGACCACAAAGCTCACGGTGACATTTTCTCCTTTTCAACGCCTCCTCTCAGATTCCACCAGTTCTTCTGTATCGTGGATTCTGCATTTCAGCAACGAACTCTCATCAACATGCTGGTGATGTGGCAAACGCCCGGCACCATGACCGAGGGCGATCTTTAAATTATTCATGGCTTCTCGTTCTCCACCTGCAGGATTTTGGCAAAGTGTTGTGGTGCGTCGACATCAAACCACAACCTGTCAGACACGAAGGTGAGAGGATTCGCCTCCGGCTGATGGTTTCTTGGGAAGACGGTTGAGAAAAGCACACCTGGGATACTTCGCCAACTCTCACAAACTGTACGGGGTAATGTGTAAATCAAACTCCTATCGATTGGACAAAATGGATTTGGGCCCTGTGATTAGTAATTCTTTTTAAACAATAAAAGTGAATTTTCTATTTCCCACATATATATTTCAATAGATCTCTCTACAGCTGAGACAAAACACCGTCAAACTCCATTAGAAGCTCTTCTGCTGTGTTTACATCTGTGTTCTGATTGGTTGGAGCCGGCGTCGCGGCAGCAGGCCTCTAAATACTGAGAGCAGGAATGCCAACCACCTGCCTGAAGCTAATGGTCCATGCTGTAATGAAACTGGGAAGATACTGAATGATGACCTGCACACCTCCCACTGCTCCCATCTCCAACACACCCATTTCACTTTGTCTCACTTCATTAGTCACTTGGCCCTGACCAGGCCACCTGGCGGAGGCTGTTACACACAATTATCAAGTGCGCCACATTCAATCGTCTTAAAACGCTTGTTAAAATCATTTGGGCTTCAGAGAGAGGGAGAGTTGAACTCCACACATCTGATCGAGGGGAGAATCAGAAAGAGTTCAGACCGCTTCACCGTCTTCACACTCGGGCGATGTTTACTGTGTGAGCGTTGGCTGCAGCTTTCTTTCTCAAACTGTTAAAGTGACCTGCACTAATGGAGCTGAGGCAAATAAAGAGCTGTTCACCTGTTGGTTAAAGTTTAGTGAAGCTCGACTCCCTGAACTGGAGACGTTTGAGATATGCCAGCCACAGACACAAAGACACTTCTGCAATTATTATTATTCTCAATATCCAATAATGACAAACTGAAACGTCAAAATGAAATAAGAATTTAGACCCTTAACTCAGAACTTGGGCAGCAACTGTATGATGCAATGAGCTGCACATACCTGTCATTCTTCTCTGCAGAAGCTGTGTCAGGTCAAATGGAAACAGAAGTCGTCAGGTCTCTGCAGTCGTCTTCAACTGGGTTCAAGTCCGGGCCACTCACAGTTTCCCCTGCGGAGTCTTGGCTGTTTTGTGAGAGGCACCATCCAGTTTGAAGATCAGTCCGAGGTCCTGAACGCTGTGGGGCAGATTTTCATTAACATCATCTATGCACATAGCTCTGTTCTGCTTCCCTCCACCATGACCAGTCTTTCTCTCCCAGTATAAAAATTCTCTCCATCTGATGCTGCTACACATGCTTCACTGGTGGTATTAGGCAGACGATTAGCAGTTCCCATCTTCCTTTCAGAACCGAGGCCAAACAGATTGATGTTGGTTTAATAAGACCAGAACATCTTGTTTCCCAGTCTACAGCTCCCTTTCAGACAGAGATCCCACTACATTGCAGATCCCTTGTGTCTTGTGAGGCTTCTTTCAAACCACTCTGCCACAAAGACCACTAGTAAATCTAATTCAATATAGAATTCATAACCCTCATGGTTTTCAGAACTCTGATTCACCTCTCATGTAATGGGGAGGGGCTTGTATCCCCCTTTCACCTTCCACTGGGAGATAAAGGGTCTGAATAAGCTTCGATAGAAAACTGTGTCAATATTGAACAAAGGCCAGAGGGGGCGCTGTCGGTCCCCGACCTGGAGAAATGGCATTTGATCTGATAATACAATCAATGGCAGGACATGAACTCTTCATCGGACATGTGGTCGTCTAGTCGTGAAAAACAGAAAAGGTGCCGCCGAGCAGAGACTTATATTCTAATCAACGAACTGGAAAAAAAAATCGAAGTAAACTCATCACTTAATAAAACATAACTTATAAAGCTCAGTAAAGGTTTTATAAAAATCAGCCAAAGTCCCAATTGTACGATACAAAATGACCACGTTACGATGTGAAGTAAACATTCACTGAGGGCACAGCGCCACCTAATGACCATGGAAGGGGACATCTCTGCTGCTCTCGTAATTTTCAAAGTATGTATGGAATTATGTACATGAATGTTTATTATACTAAACTACAGGCCTGTACTTTAGGGTATTGTTAATCATTAGCATCTTTCGACTAACAGTTCTGGTCCTGAATTGCGATAAAGCTCACATGCTTTTCTTCATATTTCATATAATAGGCTCTGAGGTATTGTTTATGCTTGGGATCGTTGTTTACTCATCGTGGTTAAAAGCCAATATGTGCGATCTGTGAATTTCAAATCGATCCCATCACTTCCCCGTCCACACAAAGGTGAGGATGTCAGTTGACCTGACTCGTCTTGACCTCATGACCTTGGGTTCAGCTGCGAGGGGCCAGCTCTGAGTCGACCCTGAAGGCGAAACGTGACCTCAGCCTGTGATGAGTCGATGTTGGGTTCTGCTTCGAATTCTTAACATCGAACCCCTGGAGTTCCCCTTGTCCTCTAATAACTCTAGATTCTACATTTCATGCATCTGTTTGATTAAGTCCTTTCTGTTGTGAGCCCATTATCAAAGTGTAACTAATGCAGTTATTCATAGACACTGAGCTGTAATTATCCTCCACTCATCGCCCTGATGTTGAGTCGGAGCAGAAACAGGAGATGGCTGAACAGGGAGCTGAGCTGCCTCTGATTATACACAGGGTTCCCACACCTTCATAAATATCAAGGTCTGAGTCACAGATTAAAGCTAATTACTGTTACACCAGCAACAACATCATTTAGCAGGACCTTACGGAAGAACACAGAGCACAATTAAAAGTGGAGAGGATTTAATGTGTGAACTCCTGTGAACTGAGCGTCGGTGAACTGATGGTCAATCATGTTCATGCAATCAGCGCTTTGTTGCTCATTTAAAAATAAAGGAAACATATGAACTTCAATTTCTAATTCCGGACAGGTTACAGACTGTTTCCAATTTAATTTCTATTTCAATAACTTTTCTAAAATTCACAAACTTTTATGGATATTAAAAAAAACATATTTAAAGCAATTTTAGCAAAAGACTGCAACTAAACAAAATGCATAAACATTAAAGATGTCTAGATACTTTCTGAATAGCTATAATAAGAGTTAAGATATGACCTAGTGACATTGACTGCCTACTTGAAGTATGAACAGGTAGAAGAATGAAGAGACATCAATAAAAACGAATTATCTAAAGTAAAAGGAGCAACAATTTGAAATGTCCTTGTTGCTCTGTGCCTCACTAAGGCAGAGCAGCACATAAAAGTGATATAAGAACGTCCACTTGACACATCTCTGTTTGTTTTTCTTTAAAAGCTCACAAGACAAATTGCTGATATCGGACAAATGCCCAGAAAAATTCCCTGAAGCATCCAAAGTGAAAAGCCCGAGGTCGATGCCCTGCCACGAGAAGGTCCGGCGCAATTAGCTGCTTGAGAATGAATCGTCAAAGGGAGAGCTAACACGGTGCTAATGCTATCTCAACAAGAGCACTCAGCACATTCTTGAGATGTAAAGTGCACCGAGGACAATAAACTTCAGCAGGGAAGTACAGGGCGGGGGCTGTTAAAGCCGGACGCTTCCGGAGGACACGACTCTGACCGGAGTTTGTGTTAAATTGGGACATTTACATAGACGACTACTGTGTCAGCAGCGCAGAGATTCAACTGCTGACATGACACAAATAAGGAAAGAAAAACTGGCTCTCCTTCTGATCCGTTTCAGCTTGTCCCCTCCAGGCCAGCTTGCCTTGTACTTATCCCCTCTTCCCTTTCCCTGACTCCATCTCTCAGGGGTCCGGCCTGCAGCCCATATCCCAAAAATGTCCTACAGTGTCCTGCCTCCGCTCTCGTCAACATCTGTTCCCCATCCCCGCCCGGTGCCAGGGACAGCTTCCCGCCAAGTCGCCCAGTTCCAGCAGCACCGGCTCTGCCGCTGCCGCCTGCCAAGCCTCCGATCAAAGGGGGCAGCTGTCGAACGGCTCGGCATCGAGGCAGCGAGTTTAGCTGCATGAATAAGGAATGTGCACAGAAAGAAAATAAACATTCCTTATCACCACCGTCCCACGAGGAAAGTGGTTTGACTGGTCGTGGACAGCTGAAGCCAAAGTTCAAACAAAGCCTGGAGGAATCACCCGAGTCTGTCCTCACACCAAAGAGAATGATTAGCCGATCCCAGATGGTGATGCTCGGAGGAGAACAGGGGAGAACAGGACAAGGAAATGAAATTGATTAGATATTATCTGTTCTCCTGTGAGAGGCCTGTGCACAACAACAATGTTTTTACACAGTATCTAATCCTCTGGGGCGGGGGGGGCTATCATATATAAGGTGCCACACTGGGAGTACTTTTATGGCTGAGTACTTCGGGACAAATGAATTACTGAAAAGAAAAACACAGCACTTTATTGACGTCTGCCGTGTATCTCACCTGCTGCCTCTGCAGCTCACTGGCTGGGCACAGCATCATGTCAGAGAGGAGGGGGGGGGGGTCCCGACGTGTCCATTATCCATGTGTTTGTGTGGGAGAGAAAGAGAAGTACATGAGGCTGAGAGTGGATCAATGCTTCATACACAGATCCACAGTGAAATAAGAAACATATTTTAATATATTAAAATAACAGGAAGATCAATGTGCGGTTGTTCATGTTGATTTTGAAAGTGGCCGCTGCGAATAGATCGATATATGGGAAATGATTAAAGAACACTTGCTGCGTAGTTTACCTCAAGTCAGAGAAAGAACTTGGAGTGAGATAGAGTTTTGATTTTGAGTTGCTGACATCATCACTTACAAACCAATGAATCAACATTATTTTACAATCGGCTCTCAATAGCAGCTTCTGATGTCAAATTGTCAAATGTCACTTTTGTCACTTGCACGCTGCACGTTCATGTCCCACAAGCACCGGACACCAGACTTCATGGCCAATAGAGATGTAAATGATTAACAGTTGTACATTTTAAGTTATAACTTAGTCCGTCCCGCCTGATCCTTTGTGTCGTTTAACGCTCTAAACACAGTTTGTTTTCAGCATCCGTGTTTTTCCAAGTTCTGATTTGAAAGCACATGGACACACAGAAGTCAGAATAATGACTTCTCGTCTTGGGAAATGGGAACTTCGGCAGAACACGTGAGGAACAGTGGAGGATTCCAGTTCTTGGCATCATCCTGGTAGGTGTGAACAGGTGGAGCAGCAGCGGGTGAGCGTTTATTAGTGGTTTTACTGTAAAGATCCTTGGAAAAAAGGCCCAACACAAACAGAATTTATATTGGAACATTTATTTGATTTCCACGCAAGACGTTAACAAGTGTAAGGAAACAAATTGTTATACATATGTTTTTTTATGAAAATAAAGAAAAAGTAGCTTCTTTATAGTATAATCTGCTCTTATAACATTTTAGGTTAAAAACAAACCCTTTTTGAGGTGAGATATTTGCCCTCCTTCTCTTTCATGGTGACCCCCACTGTCTGTGTGTCGTGCTTCAGAAGGGTTTACTGTAGAATTTTTGAGAAATTGAAAAGAGAAATGTTTGAACCTGAAGAGGGTGCTGAGGCAGAGGAAGACTGGCAGCTCTGAGAGGAGCTTGTACTGAGTTCATGCTGGTAACTGTTATTTTGAAGGTGAAGAATAAAGTTTCAGAGTCAGAATCTGAACCTCAGAGTGTCTCTGGTGAACAGATATGATACCCTCACAGCTCCTTCAGCTGAGGAAGGTCATGTGATACAGCTAAAGCTCCAGAATAGTTACCAAACTGACCTTGAGATATCATGTTATACTTTTCCCTCTGCTAAATAGCAAAATGCACTGCAAAGCTTAATTAAAGTCTTTTTTTCTTGCCTCAATGAAAATGTTCCACTCGTCTCCATCCATTTTAATCATGTAGGTAATGACCATCACAGCCCCCTGGTGGCAGCTTTGGCAGTTGGCCTTTAGTCCTGCGGTCTGATGAGGTCTGGCAGGATTCTGTCGGTTAATCTTCCCGAGGTTCAGTTTTTCCACGTCGACGAGAATCCACCAGCTCTAAGCGCTCATCTGCACCCGGGCCCGACCTCTGACCTCCATTAGGACGGACCAGAGGATTCCACTGATGCTGTTATCATATCATTAACAAGACATCCATTACACGAGCCGAGTTCCGAGTTGTGCTGCAGAATGCTAATGGCTGCTCGGCGTAGCGGGCGGCTCGAGGAGGGGAGCTTCACCGGAGCCTGACAGGCTGATGTGGACCGGGACTGAAAGGCTTTGGGACTCGAGCAATCAGGGTTTCACGTGAAAAACTGAGCAAGTTACAGTAATTAACCCCAATCCGCCTTTACATGCAGCCTAACTGTCATATAAATATTAATAACAAAGCCAGTGTTTGCAGCGGGAGCCAGTTAAGACCAGCTCCCCTGTGTGAGCTACTTTGTTACTTCCAATCTTCTTGACTTTTCACAAACAAGCCCTGCTGTGCATCACAGACGTTGTGGTAATTGGCAGTGAGTGGTGAACAAATTAAAACACCTCTGGGATCCCGGAGGTTTGTGAGCACACCGACTGTAAAGAGTTAAGAGAACATGCAGTGGCCCCGGATTCAATTAGGGTGCAGCACCGTTCGGCCACTGTTGCATTATTGAAGCGTGTTATGAAAATGGCTGGGGCCTGGACCAGAGATGATGGGCAGTGCTATTAGGAGAAAACTCCTCCTGCGTGGAGAAGTCGTCTCCTTGAATTACTCTGCGACTTACTTTGCCACAACACAAGGCGATGGGAATGGATCTGGGGATTGCCGTGGTAAAGAGGAGAAAGTCGTACAACTCAGACTTTCTCCTAAACATTTTGTGATGAAACTACTACGTTCTTATTCCAGACTCATCTTTTAGTGACATCTAGTCCAAATAGGAGTAAATTCCCTTCAGGAGAGTTGAGATCTGCTCAAGAGGACAAAAAAGTGTTTTGTGAGGCCACTGTGACCTGGACCTGCGAATGTAGTCAGTTAACCAGTGAGTCAAGTCATTTGTGCCAAATCTTAAGGGATTCTCTCAATTGTTAAGGCTACGTGATCATGAAACTAAAAGGAGTTTGTGAGCTCGCGCTGATCTTAATCTTTGACTTCCAAATTCTAATCATCTTATTGTTTAGTCCAAGTGAATATTTGTAACAGATATAATGAAATTTACTATTGTTGTCACCTTGTCGTTGATTTTTGACCATCAAAATCTAATCAGTTCACCTGTGAGTCCAAGCAAAAGTCTGTGCCAAATGTTGTAATATTCCCTTCGAGGCGTTCCTGAGATATCGGCTTCACAAGGGAAAGAGGAAATACTGACCTTGACCTTAGACCAACAGAAAATCAAATGAGGGCATCCTCGAGTCATAAATAAAAATTTGGACCAAGCTTGAAGAAATTCCCTCGGAGTTCTTGAAATATGTTTTTCAAAAGAATGGGACAGACAGAAAACCTTCAAAGTGTAGAGGCATGAAAAAAGAATGGAAGTAAAAACTTGGGAAGGAGAAGTTAAAAGTTATATTGGTGTGGTCTATCAACTGGAGTCTTAAGACATGTTAATCTGACTGGTTCCTATAATGAGCAGATTTTACTCTGTGAAGAACCGCTGCTGTCGGATCCGATCTAAAACCTCCACAACCGAGGTAAATACCTTTAATCTGTAAGAATAGTCGAGTGCTGCTGCTTGAACGAAAGCAGGTATTTGTTATGGTTTGAAGGAGAGTTGAGTGAAAAGAGAAGAGGATAATTACCCTTCATCATTCATTTGGGTTTTCAGGTGCAGCTCAGCGCGCTCATAGCAAACATGTAATAATGATCCAACCTCTCACTGCACGAGCTCTTCTGATAAATCATAATGTTCCGCTCCTGGCCGGGCGACGCTGAGGAGTTGGCACTAATGGAGTTTACATTCCTCAAACCGAGGGGGGGTGTATACATCGCTTCTGAAGTCAGGAGGCAAGCAGCTCTGCTCAGTGTGTGTGTGTTTGTGTGTGTTTGTGTTAATAAATAAAACACGGCTGAAGGGGGGAAACCGTACTTGTTATAAAAATTTTATTTAGAATAAAACAACATAGCCATATTACATGTAGTGTGGTCAATCTATTTTACATACCTCAGGAGAAACGACACAGTTCTGCCACGGTTGGGTTCATCATGATTGTAATCATTATTAAAAACTACCACCACCACCATCATCATCATCATCATCATCATCATCATCATCATCAGTCTACAGCCAGAGGAGGTTAAAGTAGTGTTGTTCAGTCTCACAAGTTTTACAGGATAGCATATAGCACAACAACACGCCGCGGTGAGGGACCAGTGCTAGAAGGCCAGTGGACAAACCAACAACATCAGGTAGAGTGGCGCTCGTGGTCGCGGGCGGCTTCGCTTCAGCAGGCCACAGACTCATGGTGATACAGTAAGAACTTCAAACTTGGTACCTCCTCGTCGCAGTGTACACAGATACAGTGAGCTAAAAGCGTTGGGGCGCTGAACCGGGTTGTTCATGTTTTTCTGTGAATGTGATCGCGACTGTTTTTAAAAACAACGAACCACATAAAACAAAACTGTGTCTATGAGTCTGAGGTAGCAAGGCAATCATGGCTTTCCTCTGATTTCTCAACGTATATCTTTATTTAAAAAAAAAAACTATTCTACAGAATGACGACGGGCCTCGGAACGAACCCCGGATTCAGAACGACTTGAGACTTAAATCTACATTTTCCAAAAAAGGTCTCTCTCTCTCTCTCTCTTTGTACACAGTCCCACTTTAAATTCCTCAACTCTCATCTCGTCTTCCGCACGTGGAACGGACAAACTGTATAGGCACAGAAGGGATAAACTTTACATTAACAAATCGCAGTCAACACAAACTCTCTCGGCATATCGACACTTTAAAGGGGAACTCGATATCAAGCATGCTACGAGATGGATCTTTAAAATAAAGCAGACACTTGTGACAGCCATAAAAATCCTCCTCTCAGCCACTGAGCGTTATGACTCAGTGACTTTGTGTGTGTGCTCCCAAACATGGAGTAAAATCTGTGGCTAATGGCGACTCGGGGGCTGGAGGGTTCCAAGCGGTGGAATGACATAAAAACATGTAACAGTTTGATTCCCAGTGATGGCTAAACTTAACAAGAACAAAACACAAAACCCCCCAAACCCCCCTCTGAAAAACAAGAAGCAGGTTTCACTGTACACAGCCCTGCGCCATATACTCTTCTGCTTGTCGAAAAACAAATCACTGACAAATGTCGAACCTAATTCAGGTACAATCTACAGTTCATAAAATGTACAATTTGCATAGTACAAGACAAGGTGGTGAAAGTAGTTAAGTTGTCCGGTCCTGTGCGTCTTTGGGATTCAGGGTCTTGGGGGGGGGGGGTTGTTTGTTTGGGAATGTTCCTGTCTCCTCCAGCACTCACTACAAACACACACACAGACACACACTCACAGACACACACTCTCACGCACACACACACACACACTCGTGTGCATTCCCAAATGCACGTCATCCTGTGTGGTCCTCACATCACCTGTAAAACAGAACACACAGACACAATCGTCATATTGGATCAAAATAAAGTTAAACAGTTTAAAAGACAAGTCTCCAGGATTTAGTGGCATCTAGTGGTGAAGTCGCATATTGCAACCAATGTCATCCTCCTCTTCGAAACAATTAGGAGAACCACAGTATATAAAGATGGAAGACGCCTCTCTTCTTCCTCTCACTGTACAAAGAGGAAGGTCAAATATCTCAGGTACTGATGCTGGCATATTGTCGCGGTATCGAGATTCAGCCGACCAATCCACGAGTGAGTCTCCGCTGTCAATCATGACATTTCACGTAGCATCGGATAGCTAATTTAAACAGAACTTACTTGAAACATGAATACTTAAACCTAAAGAGATTAAAAATGTATTTGTGTGCATGTACTCTGACTTTATTGTTTGGCCCAAATCCCATCATTAACATGGAAGATGCAGGATTTATGCCCTATACTGCGGCCAGCCACCAGGGGGTGATCAAGACGATCTGCCTACACTTTTGTTTTGTCATCCATCTTTATATACAGAGGAGAAGCTGAAGGGCTCATTCTAAAGTAATGGAGATGCATTGATTCTTGGTTTTAGGTGATTCAAAAGTAATGAAAAGTCAAATAATACAAATTTTGTTGCATTTCTGCCGATTAATCTTCCTAAATCGTACACACACTGAAGAACGATAGTGTGTTTGGGTTCGAGAGGATCCACAGAACGTTGGTACACAAAGAGCGAAAGATAAACCTGACTCGTCACTGTGTGTTAACATCACAAGCTCAGACTGAGTAATGGCTTCTGAGAGGTGGTGAACACATGTCAGTGCCTCACGTCTGTTACAGTCCATTAGGAGCTTGGTGAGGAGGAGGAGGAGGAGGGGGGCTGAGTGCGAATGAGGAAGAAAACATAGCTGGCTTCTCGGAAATGAAAAACACGCATTTAAAGCTATTCAGCCTCAACCTAACTTGCTCTGACTGAGATTAAGTTCAGAGGTGTAAAGTACTGGGAGCAGTAAACTGGAGCATAACGATCATCGAAGGAGAAGGAAGTGAAAAAAATCAAAGGGGGAAATATGAGCAGCAGTCAATAGGTATTGATTCCTGGGACTGATTCACTTCAGTGGGTTATGCAGAGGAGCTGGGTCTCACCTGTGGTCTTGAGGGGAGACTCGAGGCTGTGGGAGATGAGACAAAGAGACAATGGAGCAGTTAAACACTTGAACCTCAGCTCATCTCTGTTTTCATGAGTCGGCGCTAAATGATCAGCCTCCGGGTCCCGTCTACGTTCGGCCGCACCGTGCCGCCGCCGCTGTGCCACCGTGCCACCGTGCCTCCAAGCGCTGCTGTAACCAAACACTCGTTGGAGCGCCGGCCCGATTTAAATGGATTTTGAACTAAAGCCCTCATAGGAGTTTTAATTTAACCCCACAAAAATGAAAGACTCTGAGTCACTTTTTTAAATCATTGTATTTATTTTACTCAACTTCCCCAGAGGTGGATATTCCATCAAACTCTGCTATGAAGAGTAATGAGGGTCTGAGTTTTTTTTCCCTGATCATATAAAAACTATAAATGAATAAAAGAGAAACCCTCAGGGCTCTGTTTGAAATCCGTGGTTGAGAAAATTAATTATCGGAGAATCAAAAACACAAAGTGCCGATGCAGAGGAGCCTGAACACAGCACACAGGTTCGTAGAGAGCAGCCTGAATATCAGAGTAGACCCGACCTGTACAATTCATGACTACAGATGAGAGAGAGAGGGCTCAGATGTTCAAGATGCCATTTATTTATACATATCACGCACACACACACACACACACACACACACAATCTACAAACAAAGCTGACTGACAGTGGGAGGCAGAGCGGGCGAGTGCGTGAGACTGGCAAAGGGGAGAGAGAGAAGAGAGAGGGATTGACACGAGGAGCGAGAGGAAGTGAAGGAGACAATCAAAAGACGGAGGACGAGTCTAGTTGGAATGTAAAGGATGTTGATTGCACCGGGAACGTTTCTCCGTTTCTCTGTTTTTGTTTCTTCTATCGCTGCCACATCGTTCTCATCGCTGCCTGATGAGCGTCAGGGATGAAAAATAACGACAAGGATAAACAAAGTAGACAACTGATGAACTGAATTCATTTGAATACAAAAGGAATAAAACAAACATCTGTAAAATGATCTCTGTAGATGAGCAATGATATGTAGATAGATAGATAGATGGATGGATACTTTATTAATCCCGTGGGAAATTCAGAATGTGAAGTCTTTTATTTGATATGTGACGGGCTGTGCACAAACTGGGGACTTTCATGCAGTAGATGCTTTGTTCACAAGCTACTTCTACAAATTCCTGTTTATTATTATGAATTATAATATGTAAAATGTAAGTGTGCACGTTTCAAGCCAAAATGCTTAAGTTTTTCTAGTTCCTGTTTTTCAAGTGAAGATTTTCGGCTCGTCTTCGTCATATTAGGACGTGAACTAATTATCTCCGGGTTTTTGGGTCTCTTGCTTCAAATCAACTCAGTGTCACTTCTTTAGTTTCAGGAATCGTTGTATAAAAAAATGAGCTTTTGTTTCTTATTTCAGTCCCAAAGATTAAAAGGGACAGCCATTGTTGATCTAAACAATCATTGCAGCCTTTATGTTCTTTCTTACTTGAACAAAGTCTACTGAATTACATTAGGTGGAAACTAAATGATTTCTTTTATCACTGTTTAAAGAGGGTAAAAACTTAAATCGCTCCACTTGTGAATTTCATTGTGAGGGATGATGAGTTATTAACAGTCAAACGGAGCGACGTGCACATTTTTCTGCTGACCAGCGACCTTGTGGCGAAACACAAATCTGCCCTCAGAGGCCAAGGAGACACAGTGGGAGAGAGGAGGAGGAGGAGGAGGAGGAGGAAGAGGAAGAGGAGGAGGAAGAGGAAGAGGAGGAGGAGGAAGCGGAAGAGGAGGAGGAGGAGGAGGAGGAGGAGGAGGAGGAGGAGGAGGAGAGGGAAAACTTACGACTGCATGCAGGGAAGGAGTTGTTAATCTGCTCCATTACATCTGCCAGGTCAGAGCTGCTGTTGTGGGAGTCCAGCAGCTCATCTGAACACACACACACACACACACACACACACACACAGACACACACAGGGTTAAGGTGACAGGGAGTTTAAGTTACCACAGAAAAAAGTTAATAAGTGGCCACAGTGAGCAACAAGTTTCCATTTGCAGAGAAACAGTGTGAGAGTCCAACTGTCAGTGCACCTGCTTGATGCTCTACTGAATTCAAAGCACAGAGCTTCTTCTGTCAAGATCGATGATGAGTGTTTGAGTGTCTCACCTGAGTTCTCCGTCAGGGGCCCTCGCTCTTGTCCGGCGGGAGAGGACACTCCGTTTACCCTTGCGTCCACCTCCGGCTGAAAGACAGAGAGAGAAACAAGAAGAAAATCCATCAGCTCAACATAATTATTCCGTCTGGCGTCCGCTTGACAACTTCAAAATCAGCCGTGCGTCACTGTGGCAGGCAGAGATGGGGAAATACCAGGGGGCGCTGCGACGAGGCTGTCGTGTCTACAGCAACATCTCTCATAAACATGTCTCTGCCAATGTCCCGAGCTGAGGTTCACCTGCTGCAGCATGAATCACACTCAAACAAGCATTTCCATGGATTTATAGTGTTCTGGAGAAAACGCTGAGTTATTTTTTAGTGAGAGCAGCCGTGGATAAAACCAACAAACACGACTGATGACTTGGAAGCTACAAATTAAGATCATGGATCCTGGCTGTTGGTGGAACAAATATTCTTATGTCCATATTAAAGTATGGAAGATGTAGATTTGTCTTTCTATCCACAGGTTTCTGCCTAAAACAACCTGCAGCTGAGACTTTTATTTGCACCTGAGGCTGATCTGTGCAGCGAGCACTAATGCTGCAGAGAGTGAATCCAGACGACCTTCAATTATCTGAAATACAATATTGATAATCAGGGTTTGTCTAAGGGGTCGGATTGTATCACTGTTCATTTGGTTCAAAGTGCTTTCCGCTGTTCCCCCTGTGCCGTCCCTGCTCTGCAGCCTCAGACTGACCTCAGCTCAGACCTAAAAATAAACTGATGAAAAATACACACAGAATAACGACCTCAGATTCAAGCCACGCCTGATCAGAAAGTTCTGATAGAACAACACAGACAAACAGAAAAAGACCAGTTGCTCCAATTTTGAAACAATCAATTTTACATGAGCCTTTTTTTTGTGTAGCTAAAGTATCGAGACAGCTGATCAATGTTTGAAAACACGCTCTGCCGCTCCGATGCACCGAAGCAAACACTTGAGATCCGCTGACATTTGCTGCAGAATCCCACGTTCCCTCGTCCCTTTAGCTTTTTCCACTGCAAGAAAAAAAATCAATGCGGCCCCCCCCCCCCCCCAACCCTATCCTCCTCCTATTCCTCCCCCTTCATCTCCTGGTGCCCCCCAGTGCCAGTAAAGGCTAACATGCTGGAGACGTCTCCGGAGCGCAGCCAGCGTCTGGAGGCTCGTCTCAGAATAGCAGGGTTCAGGGCTGTGGCGAACCTTTCGGGGGGGTGGGTTTTGATGTGTGCCATCAGGCTGGCCGGGGTTATTGCTCTGCAGCTTGGCAATAACGCCGCGGTTGACGGAAAGACATGTTGACGTGTTGTCAGGACTCTGGGGGCCGGATTCAAATGTCAGACAACGGAATTTGTTATTGTTAAGTGTAGCTAAATAAGTAAGACAATTTCATTTTTACAGAAGCTTTCACACAAAGTGTTTTTCGCTGTAGAAGGGATAAGAGCGAGGAGACAAAACAAATGAGGCGCCAGATCAAATATGAAATGTCTGTCTGAACTGATGCTTTTAGCTGCATTTTAGAAATAGTCTTCAGAGTCCAAAGAACTCAAGCTTGAGCCTTTTTCAGACATGAACTCCTGAAAACATCTGAACCACTTTCAGGCTTTGCCTTTAACCTATGAAGAACTCAGCAGGAGATTCTCAGAGTATGAAGTGTTCAGAACAACAGGAGACTCCGGTGAAGGGTGATGGCTGAGTGCAGGAGGCAAACAAATCAAATATTTCGCCAAATCGTCAAATCGTTTTTCCAAGTTGACATTTTTGTCTGGTGTTCTACGTGTAAGATATTGGATATTCGTATTATTTTTGTTTTTATTAGTTATACATCCATTGCATGATAAAACTGTCTACACATGTTTTCTCACAGGGCCTCACTCAGGAGTTCAGAGTTTCCACTCAGCGACCGGCCCGAAAATGTGACTCCGACATTTGCCTTCTCACATTCAGCCCCTTTGGATATTATCAGGAGATTACCTGGAGTTCAGTGCAGCTCTGACAGCAGCTGCACTGGGAGACCAGTCCGAAGCTTAGTGGCTTTAGCCTGGAAAGCACCATGTTGATCTGCAGTGAATGGGGCGACCTGATGGCTGGCTGGACAGGGTGCATGCTTTATGGGTGCAGACACCCCGAGCAGCAGGTCCCCTGTTTCACTGCTGGCTGCTCGGACTGTTTATTGCCACCCCCCCCCCCCCCCACTCTGTCTCTCTCATTTCCTGTCTGTCTTATTTCAGCTATCAAATAAAGACATAAAAAATGCACCGCCCTCCAAAAGAAAAGGAAACACAACAATAATAAAAGAAAGTTGCACTTCATCCATTCCAAATCTGCAGAGTCACTTCAGCCGCCTTCCTCGGGGCCATAGTTGTTGTGAGTTACGACTGTGCCTCCAGACCCACTTCTACCAGACGGAGCCAACACCGGCTCCGGTGTTTGCTCAGGCTGATTCGTCAGGATCGCCGGTTGTTTGGTTTTTTTGGAGGTTGTGCAATTTTCTACCGTGCACTAGCAAATCTACCCTCAGTGAGCAATTAGGCTGCACACAAACACACATCGGAGAGTTATCGATGGAGGGGCCGGAGGTGGATGCCACGCTCCTCGGTGGAATGTTAATGATTTGATTAGTATCTAATCTGAGAGTTGATGAGCACGTTTTGTTATTCGAAAGGCACAAAAGGCTGAGGATGAAAACGGAGGGGTTATCAGGTTTGGGCTGAGGGAAAGTCTGTGTTAATGAGCCGACAAGTTTATGTTGATGACATATTTAAAAGACCGAAATGAAGCCCTTTAATTTATTGCTATTCTGCATTTGCAATATATTTTATGAGTTGTGGTGAAACAGCGCTGCCAGATGCCGAGTGTGTGTGTGTGTGTGTCTGTGTGTGTGAGAGAACTGGGATCACTGGCCTGATGCTATTCGAGTCTAATGAGGACAAAGCAACTTTTGGCAGAGATACATTTTAAATCACTGTTGTGTATCTGCAAAAACACTAATTTATTCATGGAGAAATCATTAATTATTGGTGTTTATCTACCACTGCATGTAGCTAAGACACAAAGATGGGTTCGGTGGTGTAAGTGTGCCATTAAGTAATAATCATCAATTCTATTTTTGCTGCTAATTTACTGTTCATATCAACTTTTTAATTTTGACACCCATTGGTGCGATTTCGAATCCACATGTCGGCTCCCTCCCTTCTTGTTGTTTTAAAAGCTCCCTCATGACGCCCTCCTTCTACAGCTGATCACGATCCTTTATGTCACTGTGATCGCACCCCTGGAGGTTTGAAGTCCTTGTCTGGGTTGTTTTCTGTCACCGCTGCACTTTTGAGTCCAATTTCAGCCACTCTCCATTTTACAGCTGTCAAGGAGAAACCCACAACAGCCAGAGAAACCCGGGTGCTCTTTTTTTTTAACGTCCGAGGAATGACAACGTACGAGTCTATGAAAATCCATCTGTGGCTCCTCTCTGCCACCAACTGTCCAACAGATCAGTGGAAGTGTCATGTCACCTGGTGCAGTAGCTGTCGGAGGCGGTGGAGCTGAGACTCCAGCTGTTTGTTGTGTTCCTCCAGGATGTGCATGCGGCCCTCCAGGCGGCCCTTGTGTTGTCGCAGTAGCTTGGCCTCTGCGAGCAGGTCGGCCTCCTCGGGATGGGCAGAGGAGCCATCCGACTCCCAGGGGCTCCCGGCGGGGGCCCCTCGCTGGCCATGCTGCTCCTTCAGCTGCTCGTACTCCCTCTGCAGGGTCCTGGGAGTGAGGATAAAGAAGAGATAGTATGTACACACCACATCTGTATTCAAACACGTATCCTGAAAGCTGGCCATGTTGCAGCCACTAGCACAAGAGGGGCTCGTGTGAGCTTATGGTTGCAAATATGTGGTTCAACATCATTTTTTAGTATGTTGAGAAAAATGAGATATAAGTGTTACAGTGTAAGAACTTTCTTCAACATTTTCCTTGATTTCCCAGGGGGATCATTGATGGATGGATAAAAACAGCCATATTTAGAGAACTGATATCTCTAAGTCTGTGAAATTTGGTGCAACTTGATGCAGTACATGGCGACTGTTGTACCATCCTAGTTCGTAAGATTGATTACACAAAAGGTATTGGTGGAGGGATGGAGCGTGAGCCAGAGAATAACTCATTCAATTTGAGTGCTGATCCAGTTAAAGGTGCAGATCCAGGAAGAGAATTTTAATCACTTTTCAATAGGGTTTGTGAAAAGTCATTTTTAAAATGTTTGCCAATTCTATAAAATACTGTATGGATCTTGATGAAAGCTTGCGGTCAGCAGTAGTGTGTCTCAACAACAAGGCTCAATTTGTGGAGTTTGCATGTTTTCCACCTGCGACCCTCAAAAGGATAAATGGAGTAAGTAATGGATGGATGGAGCTTGATGTAAAAACAATCAGCTACATCTACGGTGTTGATACGTAAAAGACAGAGTTCGGCCTTGGAGTTTTGTATTTCCTTTAATTCCTGAAGGTGCCGCTTGAAAATATCACAGTCTCCTCTCCTTTCTCAGTTCGAAATGGAAAGACAGACCCCCCGCTGAATCGCTCGCCTCTCTCCGTGCCTCGCCCCCCCTCTCGGTGCAGAACCATAAGCTGCAGTGCTTTACTTAAGTTGGCATTTATGAGGCTGGCGGTAAAGCTCTCCCTCTCCCTCCTCCCTCTGGTCTCCTGGAGCGCCCGCTACGTGGGTAATCAGTGTTAAATCAACCCAGTCGAGCCACCGTCTGAACATCTCCCCGACAATACATCGCACACCGACTCTGAGCCATCGCCATTTACTAATCAAACCAAGGAAGGCGTTGGTGTGCGAGACAGGCGGGGGGGTACGGGAAGTGTGTGTTTGTTTACGTATTGTGCACTGGAGAATGACATTGAGCATGTGTACTGGAATGGCACCAGGAAGCAGAGTAAACAATGCATGGGAATAAGAAAAGAAAAGATTAACACAGATTTTTAAGTATTTGAAACATTCAGGTGTCGTAGACTTTTCTCAACTTCATATTGAAATTGGAGAAATCTGAGAATTTCCACGGACATTAGTGATACTTATTATTCTCTGGGTGTTGAACAACCCCCTGTCACTCTGAGTTATCTCCCGTCACTTGCATGATAAAATGCCATACCTCTGCTCCTCCTCCAGCCGAGCGATGATCCGCTCCAGCTCGCCCCGCTCCTCCCTCTCCACGGCCTGGAGGATCTGGGCAGGACTCTGGGGCTGACTGCAGGGGGAGCCCTCCCCTCCCAGCGTCTGGCAGTACTGCAGGATCAGGGCATGCTCGTCGTCCCTGTGGAGAAGAGTCATTTTGTCCCAGTTAGACCATTTCAGCTCACTTTCTGTACAGTTGCTTCAGAGGATGTCAGTGTCTTCTTTCATGAACCAGTTTCATTGTGCAGCTAATAACACAAGAAGATAACAAAGGTGTGTGTGAGGAAAATGCCACCTTTCTTTAAATACGGATTAAAAAACGGCAGCTTCCATGCACCTCATCTAAACAAAGATTGTGGTACAGCTGCCACCGCGATATGCCAGATCCTAGCAACTGTATGTCTGTGACACAGTAAGCCCCACCATCCCTGTGGAACGCAGACATGTCAGTCTCCACTGATCTGATAAGTGGAATGAGGGAGAGCGGAGAGGAGACGGGGGGGAACAGAGAGGACGAGCGAGAGAGAGAGAGCCTGGCAGACAGATGGAAAGATACAGAGAGGGGCGGGAGACTAAAACCTGACAACCAGACACTCACACACAGTAAAAAAGATGGCACACTGTTATTTTAAAAGCCAAGTGTCTGCTCGTGTTAAAGCACCTGTATGTAACCTTTAATGAGGGACAGCGCCCCCTGCAGCCACTTGCGGTGATTCATTCTGTCGGGCTCACTGTGCCAGTGATAAAGTGGTTTTCACCGAGAGAAAACAAAGCCTATAAATCTGACTGTGTGGCCCCACTCACTGAAGTGAAACATAACTGAATGGTGGATAGAACCCATGATCCTCGGCTTCCTGAGCCCAAAGAGCTGCTGCTGTAACAAATCCACAACACTCTTTTTAGAATTCTTACATTTTCTCGCAGGATATTGCATTTTCTTTAACTTCTACATCTTTTTAACTGATCCATGGTTCAGGATTACTCTTGAACTTGCCGGGCCCGATTCTGACGGATTTAGTGTGTTCTCACAGGAGATCATACCCACTCACCAAAATTACAGAGAAGAGATGTTATGGGTGAGGAGTGGGGGGGGACTATTTTCCATATAACAAGTCAGTGAACCTTCATACTTTTACTGAGTTGCTTTAACATCGTGCTGTGGCATTGTATTAAAAAAAAAATTAATTAAACAAAAGCACTAATTCATGCATGTTTTTATGGTTTAAACATACGCCTGTTAAAACATTTACTGGGTTTACACAAACACACTTATCTGGGCGCCGCCATAAGTGAGTGTTTAATCCTTGGCTATAATGAGCACGTTAATCAAATACGCTCCGGAGGGCAGGCTGACAAGCTGAAATGTCTAAAGCTTTTCATGATACAGCCTTGAATCGCACCGTTGGAGACAATCAATGAGTGAGTGGCAAAGATATTCAGAATGCCATTATCACCACATGCATAACAAGAGAGGTTCCAAATATTAAGTATTTATAACATTCGTGATTGGGTCGAGAGGAGCCGGTTGGAGGTGCAGAGATCGAGGCTTTCACTTGTTCAAATAAAAGAGATCACAAGCCGAGCAAGTAGAGCCAAGAATAAGTTCGAAACATTTGTACCTTTAACAATTGGATTTGCGTCAAACTTGGGTTCAACCATTTTCATGTTTTTTGAAAGGCACGACCGATGAAAGGGACATGAAACACATTTTAAAAGGAGAGAACACAATGTTTTGAAACCTTTCTCCGTTAAAGAGGCAAACACTAGGCAGCTTTTTTGATCTCCGGCACCTTTTATATTTACAGTTCCTTCCAGACGTTCTTTCCTTAAACAAAACTTTTCGAACTTTGGCGATACAGTATGTGCGCACAGTGGGCTTGTAGTCATTCGTCAGTTTCCCTCTAACATGAAAACTGACGCCAGGCTAAGACTGCTGATAGACGACACAAAGAAAGCTGGCAGCCACAGAAAGATGACTTTCTGATGATGGTGAGAAAAGGCTTGTTTTCTACGGAGAGTGTTGAAAATAGGTGGCAGCGGTGCCTGCTGTGGGGGGCTGGCGGATGAGCTCCTGTGCAAGCGAGTGACCAATTAGGCAGGTCCCTGACACTGGGAACAGGCAGCAGGACAATGCGGCTGGCAAGAGGAGCCCAGAGGATGGCAGGAAGTGTGTGGGGGGGCGGGGGGGATTATTACATGTGAGGACGGTCCCTGCACAGAGGCTGGAGCCGGCTCACAAATCAACGGCTGAGGAATACTGGGACAAAGAGGTGGCGCAGTAGAAAGGACAGTGGAAAAAGAAGAAGAACAAGAAAGACGATGATAGAGGAGGAGAGCTTCATTGTGGGGGGGAGGAATCAAATCTGAATAATGGTGATGAATTGCGAGGCTATTAGCTGCAAGGCATTGTGGGTGAGGGTGATGTTGGGTGAGGGTGAGCAGAGGACACAGCCGAGGGAACTTTCACAGTCTCTGTCTGACGATCGTCTCCGGGCCTGAATACCTCGGCCAAGGAGGTTATTTTCAACCCCTTTGTTTTTATGTTTGTTTGTTTGATAGTAAGCAGGATTACACAAAAACAACAAACAGATTTTTACAAAGCCTGGTGAGGAAGCGGTATGGGTCAAGGAAGCAACCATAACATTTGGGTGCAGATGTGGGACAGGGGGCGGATCCTGGAGTTGTACTATTCATGCTTTCTCTTACTTTTCTAGATAGGGTGTTTTTCTACAATTTCTCAGTTTTCCCAATAATTTATGGATCTTGATAAAAAAAATCTGCCTGTAGGGAACTGATATCTCTGTGAGTGTGTGCAGCCTGATTGAATTTAGGGAGACTGTTGGCCCTTCTGGTTTTTGGCCATTATACCGCAAAGCAAGCAGCTCCTCCAAAGCAGAATATCAGCTGAGTAGACACAGCGAGATAAAGAGAGAGAAACAAGAAGGAAATAGGGGATATGAGAGAAGAAGCATGGACCTCTCCCTCGGGCAGAGGCTGCATGTCTTTCATTCCCCCCCTCTGGTGCGATATTAAAAAAACCTCTCTCCCTCTGCGGACCTCCACATTTGGGGACTGCTCATTGTGGAGTGTATTGTTTATGACGCAGGGCTTCAAAGAAAAGTATCTCAATGTTTACCTCTGTGCTCAGCGTTCAGTCTGAAGGTTGCCTGGGCCCAAAGGTAAAACATGATTAGACTACATCTAAAAATGATGAAAGGAGACGAGAGAGAGAAGGAGGGGTGGTGGAAAGAGAAAGGGGGTGGAGAAATTAAAGAGAGAGCGACGAGCGTAAAGGGCAAAAATATGAAAGACAAGGAAAAGGGGACAGCGCCGGGGAGAGACTGGAAAGCGAGAGATAACCAAACAAAAAAGCTGAGTGTCTCTGCCCTCAGATTGTGTCCTGAGGCGCTGATGACAACATTGTGCTGTAGCTGGAGGTCAGAGGAGGCAGGCAACACGGACTTCCTAATTAAGGATTCCCTTTTAGATAAAAGCTGCACAGGACTGAAATGAAACAAGCAGTGAGGCCACACACAAACGCACACGCAGGCTCTGAAAGATCAGAAAACACAATCTGAGGGACCTAAGTGTGCAAATTGGCCAACGCAGTCATCCGTGTTGTATCCGTGGAAGGAAGACACCTCCCCCTGTACAGCCGTGTGGTTTGGGGATCGTTTCTGAGGGTGTGCGTCCTCAAAAAACAACCGAGCGGAGTGACAGACAAAGAGGCTGGCGTGGAATCAGCTGGAGGCAGGAAAGAATAAATCTCACAATAGAAGAGAGGAGAGACAATCAAACACTCACAAACCAAAGGCATTAAAAGAAGGAAGGGGGAGGAGAGTTATTTCTTAGCCGAGAAGTGTGACAGCACAATGGCTCCATCTTTAGTGAAGAGACACGGCTGAGGGGAGTGTTTTACTGTCGTATCTACCAAACCACAGTGCTGCCATTTTAACAGAGGATTTCAAAGTCACTTCTTCTTAAAAGTGGGACGCGTTGGTGAGTTAAAAACAAGGACCCCCCCCCCCGATTCTGTCCTTTTCAAATGAATGCAAATGGCATTTTATCACAGCACAGTAACATTTCCCTGCATTAACTCAAGCTGTAATAATAACGGTTTTCACAAGTAGCAATTTCCATCAAAGATGATTCAGCATTAATTAGCTCATAGTCACAATTAAGAGTCAACGTGTAGGGAGTCAATTAGGATAAGTATCCTCCGTATAAGAATAAATTATTTCCGTGCAAAAACAGCAATAACAATCCATAAGAGGATAAAAAGTTCTATAGATGTGCGTCATCTTCATTTCCAATTAGTGCTACTGTTTCGAGCGGAATACACAAATTTAGATCATCTCTCAGAACCCAACGATCTCCAGTGAGAGAATGGTCATTATATAATACACAGAAAAAAACACATTTAGCTTTGAATACAAAGAAGTAGGATAGGATGAAGTACTAGTGTAGTATCCGTTCCAGACACGCCTCTTTGAATGGGCTGTGGTGATGCTCTGCAGAATCATATCTATCTTTTCTACTTCAGAATTAGTCCTCTACAATATACTTTCACTTTTGAGTTGGTATGTATGTTGTGTGCAGAGGTCTTTACAAACGTCTATGCTGCAGAGTGAAGACAGAAAACCTTGTGTCTATCCTACCTGGTTTATCTGCAGCGAAGATTTTATAGTACCGATTTGAGAATCATAGTAAAGATTATAGAGAATTTGCTTAAATAATGTTCAGGTGTGTGGTTTTATATAAGTTTCAATGATTAACAATTGACTTAACTGGTCGTATCTTATTATACATATCATGTTGGATATGTCAGCGGTCTACGAGATCTGCGTTCCACAGACAGAGAGAGAGACAGACAGACAGACCGACCGACCGACAGACATACAGACAGACAGACAGAGAGACAGAGAGACAGAGAGACAGACAGAGAGACAGACATTTGTGGAAGAAGTCTGTAGATACAGTTCATACGCACACAGGTGCTATATTGTGCTTCATACCGATAAGCACAAAGGCGTTCTTGTCAAACGTGTTCTGGAAAGAAAAAACTGACCGACATTGAAATTTCCTTTTGTCTCGGGCTATTGTTCTCTTTTTATCTTCCCAGCTACATTATAGCTGCTGTTGTTTTTGCACAAAAGCACAGAATGAAACTCTCAGAGAAATGACACTGATGTATAAGTGAGTGAAAGTGGTTGTTTTTTCTCTCCCTCGGCTGTTAAAACCATTAGCCTTCATCCAGCCATCGTCTTCCTCACCTCGTTAGTGCTTCACACACTTCTGTGATCGAGCCTCGTTGTTGTTTCAGAGCTGGCAGGAAAACATAATGGCTGCTTCTGTTAAGTAAAGCCTCCGTACAAAGTAGAAAAGCGAGAGCGAGGAGGAGGAGTGGGGATAATGGGTTTGTCCCGCATTACGAGTATTTTGAGAAGAAAATAAATCCACCTCTGCCTCCACCTTCCTGTCATTTTCACTTTTTATTCTTCTTTCCTTCTATTGATCAGCTGAAAAGAGGGAGATCGGAGAAACGCAGCTTTGGGGAATGTTCCATCGAAAACACCTTCTGTTCCTGAAGAGCCCTATTCTGAGAAGCAAGGTCGGATGGAGGTGAGGAGTGGGAGCAGCGGTCTGCACAATGCACGCAACTGCAGCGAGGAATTCAACCCACAACATATGGATGATGATGCATCACTTCATCTCCACTGAAGACTCTCAGAGGGTTTGAACATCTTCCCATGTGAATCCACTGTTGTGCTGTAACACTTTATTTTGGAAGAGCCTTTTTAAAAGCCTGAAAACTTCATACAAGCAATCCTTTTGCCCTCGGTCTCTCTTTTGTTGCTTTGTGCTAATTTCTTACTTTTAGAAAAAATAATCAGCTCATTCTCATAAATGATGGATTTCAATAATTTTCACACACACATCCACCAACTGTTGATTTCCAAATCTGTGAAGAAGATCTAGGATCAGGGAAATCTTGAGATCTACGAGGCAAGTGACAAGTACTTTTGTTTCCACACACGTTTCCCTCCTTCTCTCTTCTGTTGCTTTTGCACACTGATCTATTCTAAATTCTCCGACTCTGTAAAGACAATCTGGGATCAGGGAAATCTTGAGATCTACAAGACAATTGCAAAGTGACAAGAGCTTGTGTCCGTGGGCTCAGAGGGGGTTTGAACCTTCAGAGCTCATTCCCCTGATTAGGATCTGGGTTGGGAAGACAGACTAATGCGCCCCCCCTTCAACCTGAATTGTCTGCTGGAGACATGCACATGATCACAGCAGAGACGGATTCTCCCTATCAGCTCTCCCCCCCCCCCCCCCCCCCGATTTCTTCACCTCTTCCATGTTCTCATCTCCTGTCATCAGAGATAACTGGTCGTTATCAGAGATCCTGAAACCAATCACTCCCACTGTTCATTGTTGACACTCTCATCCATTACATTTGTCCCACAGCCCGCTCACCTTCCCGTCTTACTCATCCACATCCCATTGTCTTTTTTCTTCCTGCCTCAACATCCAGTCCTCTCACACTCTTTTCAGGAATGTGGAGGCCAACTTGTTTTTTTGTGTTTGGCTGCTTTGATAAGATGAAACCAGGAACCAGGAAAAGTACGTGGATCTGTCACAGTTATATGATGAAGCTAAATATCAACAAATATGTAGATAGAAAAGCTAAATCAGTGAGAATTTTTTTTATTAATCTTCAGCTTCCATGTATATATATGAAAATAAAGAGGTTTCCATATATGTTTGTAGACATGTGGTAGTTTAAAGCAAGATCATAGTATTCGTGAAAGGTTTCTTGTGTCCCGTGTTGTAAGTAATGAACAAACGAGTAAAATGTAATATTAGAAATGACAAACACTTACATGCTTCCTGTGGCTGAGCTGCTGTCTGTGGGCAGGGAGCCGTTGGAGCGTTCCATCTGGGCCAACCTGAGGTAAAAAAAAAACATCAGGGACTAACTCGCACACATTTAAAATCTGTCATCATCTCATAAAATTTCTGAACATCAGTGTAAACAAAGGGGGGCCTCAGAGGCACAGTGGCACACCAATGAAGATTTGTCGTCCCAGAGCAGGATAAATGACAAAGGCGTGAACCGACTATTGTATTTCTGTGTAGAGACATATTTTGAGGCCGTGTCTGCAGGAGCATTTTCTCTGGTCATAGATCCACACAGAGAAGTGATGCTAATGGGGCCGGTTCCCCCGATTGGAGCCTGTGTTCAGTCGAACTGTGATACAGCAGCAGGGTCGTCCAGCAGGTTAATAATATGATCCGCACACTGTACTGTGGGATGAAAGTGCACTAAACCGGGATAAAGGTGTGATATGTTCGTTAGATATACTATATGCTGGAATTGCATAAATCAAATCATTTTAAAATGCAAATCTACAAGCCACTGTATAATCTCCAATGTCAGCATCCACAGTTCGGTTCAAATTGTAATTCACACGCCTCGTGTCTGTGTCGGCGCTGATAAAACAGCGGCGTCGGAAGCACTGAGCGAAGGTTAACGGTGCGTGACCGACTGGAGGTTACAGGCCGAACGCAGCGGCGCCGCATCAGAGGACCACTGATGATTAAAGCCTCGTGATGAAGGACACGCTGGGGTCTGTTTTGACGGAGCTGTCCGCTTCGAGAAGATGAGATCGGAGAGATTCCCTCAAAGGACTCGATGGGATTCATGCGACGTGGGATACTTGAGCATCTTAACATCCAGACCTTCTCTCAAAATCTGACATGACAGCTTTTCAGTCTCGGTGCAGCGGAACACGAGTTTGGGGATGTTGCCGATGATTTACTGCCGCACACACGCTGTGTACACGGGGGTGTGGATGTTCGCTGCAGCATCGTTTTGAAGTGGGTGTAGGGAAAAAGGAAAAAAGCCACCGGGTCGATCTGTTGCTACTCGGATCGCAGCGGTAAATCTATAATGTCAGCAGCTATAGTGGGAGGTAGCTGCATGATTTCTAGGTTCACTAAGCGAGCGTGTTGACAGTTATCTGATATTTAATGTATGCAGGATTTTACTTTACCATTAGAAGGATTAGGCAGAACGCCTACGCATTTTTAAACAGCATCTAAATCAAGTTAACATAAAAAACTTGCTGTTCTGATGAGGACACGGCATTGGCATTTTAGAAAATATATTTTCTTTAAACTTACTTAAAAAGCTAGAATTAACGCCCTGGGGTTGGTTATGCTTCTGTCAACCACTTCAGCTTCAGTCTACATACATGAGATCCATGTGACCTTTGACCTTTAAACACCAAAATCAAAATAGTACATTTCTGAGTCCAAGTGAACGTTTGAACTAAATTTGAGGACATGGCCTCAAGCTGTTTCTAAGCTGTGGCTTACACAAACCAAATTCAAAATTTGTAAGGTCAAAGGGCCCTTGGACTTTGACCTTTGACCCGCAAATTCTAATAAGTTCATCTTTAATTCCAACTGGATGTTTTTTAACTAATCTGAATTCCTCCCAAGGCATTATTGACTTATTATGTTTAAAATGCAATGACTACCAGTGCAACTACATTATTTTTCTTGTTTGTTGCCTTACTTTTGCTAAGATAACGAGAGTTGTCCGCTCTATAGTGAGTCTCTGAGAGTAAATCTGCATTACGAGTGTTTAACACATCTAGTTTAACTTGCAGGAGATTCTGAAGGCTGCTGTGATGTGTTCTTCTCCCACAGAGGGAATAAATTCATGACAAGTGAAATCGAGTTCTTAACGTCTCCCGACATCTTTACAAAAATGAGAAAAATCTGTCAAACGGAAGAGAATCACGCCTGTCACTGAGGATGAGCTCAAACGGACTGAGCCAGATGAAAACGAATCATGTGAGAAGAAAGACGCGAGCGATGAATCAACGGGCTGCAGTGGCTCAGTCAGCTGACCAGCAGCCACTGGGACAGTGAGCTGTCTGCAGACGCTCAAGTGAACAGAAAGTTTGGTCGGCCGCCAAACGCTGTTACATTGTCAGATGGTTGTGAGAGCTAGAGAAAGTTGCAGCTCACATCCATTCATTACGAGCCTTGTTGTAGTGGTGTTATTTTGTTTGGCGCACAGTGCGATCACTCACAAAGACCGTGAAGGATTTCTTCAGCACATAGAGCGCGCTCCATCACTGAGCATATTTGTTTCTCTGTTCTCCGAGCTAATGGGGAAACAACACCGGGAGTTGTGTTTGTATAGATACTTTAATAAGATTGGATTTCTGCTTCGTTTCAAACATATTCCAAAGGGTTTTATTTACAATACATGCACTACCGGATGCTTATGATATTGAATCAAGTTTTTGGTTTTCATTTAATTTAAATCCGACTACTGTAAATCAAATTTATACATTTATATTTCTGCAGCTCCTTTAAAATAACATAATATGGTGCTTTTTAACTTTGTTTTGATTGGTAAATGTAATTCCTGCTGCTTCCAGGCCGCTGCTGTTTTATACTTAATTCATGCTTTAAAATCCCTGTACAGAGATTTGTTTGGTTTTTCTTATTGTTGTCAATTTTAGATTATTGTTGCATAGTCATGCATTTTAAATGCAATGCAATTACGAGTTGGGTTGAGGGATTTACCCTTATTTCTTGGAAAAAGTTTTGAAACAATAGAAAGCATTTATTTATTGTTTGTAATATATCCTCTAAAACAAAGAAAAACATTGGGTCGGGTCCTTTAAAAGTTGGTTTCTTGTTCCATAATGAAGCTCTTGAGATTATTTTCACGTGCAACACAGTTATCAACTCTTTGGATGTGTGTGTTTGTGGCGTCTGACATGACGAGATGATGGCAGTGGAATGTGCCTACCTGCTGGCATACTGCTCTATCCTGGAATGGGTGTCATCATGAGAGAACTGAGGTGACGGGGACAGCCTGGAAATGAAGGGGGTGGGGGGGTAATGGAGATGAATCAGATTGGGCATGCTCACACAACCTCGTTAACACACACAAACACAGGCACATGCACGGACAACCTGTTTGCACACAGCCTTATGGCCCCCTCACAACATCACCTAGAAAAAAAACAATCAGATGATCATAGAGAGAGAAATAGGAGAGAGGGATGATCTATGTAGAGCGGTAGGATGGATTCTGACAGCCACTGCTGGGGTGAGCAACTGAACTCTAGTCGGATGCTCTAGAGAGGAGCAGGAGGTGGTGGGAAGGAGACAGTGGGGTGAGTTTTGGTGTTTTTGGTTGCATGTTCAGCCAGTGGATGAGGCAGGCGGTCAGGCAGGCGGGTAACATGCAGTGCAGTCGTGGCTAAGTTGGTGTGAGGAGGTAGGAGGGAGTGAAAAGGGTGGTGCATTCCAGTCTGGACGAAGAGGTGCAGTTTCTGGTGGTCGTAGATACTCACTCGTACTGCTCCGGACACATGCTGATGAGGGTGACGGGACTGTAAGAGAATCGGAGGAGGGAGAGGAGGGAGGGAAAGGTACCACAAAAACAGTTGAGGGTCAAATAAACACAGCAGGTGGAGGCAGGGTCTGGGACTCAACACACAGGGAAGTCATGAAAAACACACGGAAAACAGTCACCGGTACACAACACCACATGTTGCACCCCTGTTGTGGGGTGTTGTAAAAACCTGCTTCACAACCGGGACAGATTAGATGGAGGCTGAGGGATTAAAGTGTGCCAGTGGGCGCCTCTGCACTAATGGACACTGGTTGTGTGGGTGAAAGCTTTTACAGAGCAGGGTTGAGTACATCAGCTGCTGTTACACATGTTAAATTACACAATATGGTCTTAATACACTTATTTTTCTCATTTATTTCCTGCAGGACTTCATCAACTGGCACACCAAGGAATAAATATACAGCAGAATCGATTTTCGGGTTAATCTATTATTGACCACAAATATCAATATAATGATTCCAGATTACCATCCATCTTATCTTCATCACACTTTACATTTGAGTATTATTGGCCCAAAGGCTGTGTGCGAGTGAGGAGGTGCACAAAACATTTTCAAATGGCTGCATGGCTTCGATTGGAGTTTGACTTTGCTGAACTCTGACCCGTGATATTTACTTTGTGTGACCTTGCCCTCGGGGTTCTAGGGACTTGGAGTCTTGGAGTCGAACTCTAGCTTCTGCAGCTGAGTTACTGCAGGTCACTTTTACAGTTTCAGAGAAAAAGCTGCAACCAGCGTCACCACAGGCCAAACAAACAGCCAAGTCCAAACAGGCAGACAGCTAATGAAGCCACTGCTCTTTAGTGGTTTTGGATCTAAAGCATTAACAAGCAGGATAATAGAGTGTGTGTGTGTATGTGCCACACAGTTCATAGTTTCTGTTTTTTTAGTTTGTGGGAACAGCTGCAATTCCTAGAGACACACAGAATATACTGTTATCTGTAAGCGAGACTGGACGACTCCTAATGTCATAAACACAAAGAATCGTGTTGTTTTCATGCTTAGAAATCAGTGAGATAACAGTTGAGGTCAATGTTCTGTTGTTTGTCACATTAAAGCAGGGGAAACTCAGTGGGACACGAGTGGCACAGTGGTTAAGATTCTCATGGCTGGGCGGCCAATACAGTCACACTTCTGTAGCTGTGAGGAGAATTCAAGTGTAGCCAGGGATTTGTGACAGAATAGAAGTTAAATAAAAGGAGGGGGCGAGAGAAAAGGAGAAATCGGGGTCGGCAGGGCAGACTGAGCTAACTACTGTGAGCGGGAGCTGGAGCGGTTTACGTGCCCCTGACCACGTCTTCCCAAGAAAGAACAGTCAGTGTGTTCTTTTTTTGTTTTTAACAAGAGCGGTGACAGTTTTCATCGGCGTCAAAAAGTAATAGGGCATCGTGAAGTGTAGATTGTTTTCCTGTCGGCGGAATTTGTCCGATACCAGAATCCAATGACATTACTTTAACCTTCAGATGGGCACAGTTGAGCACTAGTAAAGGGAGAAACACGCGAAACAGAGAGAGAGAGAGAGAGAGAGAGAGAGAGAGCGAGAGAGAGGGAGAGAGAGAGAGGAGGAAATCACGACAGACCTTGAGAGTATTTGGGGTCTGACAAATGGGGCTGCATGTTGTGCCTGCTGAAGTATAATAACCGGGTGCGGTGCAGAGCTCTGTTCACTTTTCACTTCATTTCATTTCACTGGTGTCGCGCCTGAAGTCTGTGCCGACGGAGCTGCAGTCAAAATCTGTGGCAACGAGGAACCAAGAATATATAATACATAATACATGTGTATTATGAATACATGTATTCATGAGAGATCACCGCCAGTTGAAATATTATGAGCATTTTAAGTCAACCGCCTTGATTTTCAAAAGAAAAAAATGCTTTAAGCAATAATATGGACCTTTTCTATTCAATCTGAGAGCAAAGGAAGAAAACCGAAAAACAAAGTGAGTTTTCAAAATAACAAAAATTAGCCCCTTCTGCTCCTCCGCCCTTTTATGAGCCACTGATCAGACTGAGCTCGCAGAGCGTGATCGAAACTCAGTCGGCAGAAAATTCCTCAAAAACCAGAAGTTTAAAGATGGAGAGAATTTAACAAAGTCTTTAATTAGAGAAGGTAATGTCTTGATTTTTTAGCTTGTGGTTAGCAAATGTTAATGGGCCTTGGTTAAGCAATAAACACCCTCACACAGGCTGTAAATCCCAAGCTGGTGCAGACACTAGGAGCTCTGTGTTTGCCACCTGCTTCTTTCAGAAAAGTTGGAACGGACTCAGAAAGAAGCTGAAGCCAAAAGATCTGATGTATGTTGTCATCGGTTTGTGTACTCGACACATCACACGGTGGGTTTTGTGTAGTTGAGCCCATCATGAGCGCTGCTTCTCTCTGCCTCGCTCGCTCCTCTGTTCTCTCTCTGTCGGAGGTAAAGGAGCATCTGAGCCTGTTGACTCCTCCCCCTCCTCCGCTAGTGATTGAGAGAGTGAGTCAGTGACACGGTTAAAGATATAGAGAGATACTCCCGTTTTAATCAGTTTGCTTATATTGTATTATGGATGCATGTTTGTATAAAATTTATCCGAGAGTCTAGTGGACATGTTTTTGTGTTTTCATACAAGCATATATATACTATACAATTTGTATAAATGAGAGGTTTTAATCTATATACAGTGGATATGATTGGAAGCAGATCATTATACAAGCCATTTGGATGCTAAATTAATAAATTATATATAAATTCCGCTGCCTCTGCCTTCATCACCAAATCGTCCAACCATAACTTTGTTTTTCAGGAAAAGTCTGGAGCAACGGACTGGGACATTTGCCTTCTCACATACAGAAACCCTAGCCCTATATTACAGCACCCTTATCTACATATAGTGCACACGTACCAAAGCAAAGGGGATGTTTCCCTAATGTAAAAAACTATAAATAAAAAAACGACTCTGCAAAAAAACTATAGTCACTAAATTCCAAATCCACGTTCAAAGCCATTTACCTCTCAACTAGTGCAGCAGAGCCCCATCCTCTATCTGGTGATGTCGGGTGAAAGGCAAAAACCAACAGTGAGTGGGAAAAACCATTAGAACTAAGCTCTTTCACATCAAATATAGCTGCGACAAGTCAGAAATCCTATCTGCCGTGAAATTAAGCAAAGATTAAAGAGAGTGGGCGGTGGTTCTGCTCTCTCAAGGTGGAGGGGAAACGGAGTGGGTGGAATAAAAAAAAAGGTGATGACGATACAAGTGCAGAGAGAGAGAGAGAGAGAGTGAGTGCATTAGAACGGGCAGTTACACAGCAGACGGTCTAATATTCTCGGCTGCCGCTCCAGCACTTGGAAAAATTATAACTTCTTAGAAGTTCTCTTTGTGAAGATGACCAATGGAGCCTGACAGCGCATTAGAAAGGATTCAAGGGGACATTACAAAGAAAATCCAATCTCTTATTATTAAAAGTACACAGCAGAGGGAAAGTGGAAAACGTCTATGGCGTTCAGTCCATTACTCAGCAGTCCGTCAACGAAGCTGAGAAATTGGGAGCAATCACTTTCTTATTACAGGCAACACGGCAGCAAACGATATGATGTTTACCTAATCTGTGTAAATCCTCTTTATGAGCAGGGACTAGACCTCGCTCCAATTACAGAGGAATCCATTTCAATTTAGGTCAGAGTTTTCATTTTCAGTGATATGAAGATGACAAGAGCCAGGAAACGGTGATGCTGCACCACAGGCCTGTGAGTGATTGAGCATTATAACACTGATCCAGAACTTTTATGCTGCTTTAAAGCTAGAACTCGCACACACACACAGGCTTCTAACTGCGCGTTAAGCTGTCTCCAGAGAACACATGCCTGTGGTAGCATGTGGATAGCTCACGGCTCGCAGAACAGACTCAATGCAGTAAAAAGAGATGGGGAAAGTGATGGCCGTGAAACAGAACTAAATTTCCTCTGAGCCTCCCTTCCCTTCTTCCATATTTCGAAAAGATCTCCACGTCTTCACCCGCTATTCCTCTATCTCTCTGAGGCATTTATCAGACAGGCAGCTCTGCAGGAGTCATTTTTCAGAGGAAGGGAAGTGAGAAGGGAGCGAGGTGGGAGGCGGGGGGAGGACAGGCGAGGACGGGAGGGATGGAAGAGGGAGTGCAATCCATCTGGGGGGCGACTGCGTGTAGCTGGATGTCGGAGGGGGGAAATGTATCGTAAGTGAACAGGTGAGTCACTGTGTGTGTGTGTGTGTGTGTGTGTCTGTGCGCGTGGACTTCTTCAAGAGTTTCCTGAGCAAAAAAGGTGCAAAAGTAATTTGTGCACAAGTAAAAAGTGAGAACGGGCGAAAAATGTGCGGGTCTACAGTGAGGAGAGAGTGAGAGAGTTGCAGAGATAAAAGAGCTGATGGATAAAATGCAGAGGAAAACAGTGTGTCAGTCTCCGAGCACACAGGGCACAGCAATTAATGCTTTGTCAAGTTGGAGAAAATGAATATCACGAGTCCTGTCACTTGAGTAGTCTTGCCTCGGAGGCTAAAGTGTTGTAAATGAGAGTCTGTGTTGCAAACCGACCACATGACGTTTTTGAGATATGGGGCGAGCAGGGAGGTTAAATTAATAGAAGCCATCGAGTTGCATTCTGGGAGGTGGAGGACCCAAAGTTTGTCAGGGCTCGAGGCAACATCCACACTGACGCATTTTAGTGCATGTGCCATATCATTGTCTCTAGTTTCTTCTCCTGCATAAAACACAAAGTTTTCAGACTGAATCGGAGCCATCGTTACCAAACTTCTCCATTTTAAATCAAGGGTTGGTGTTCCCCCCCCCATGTGTCTCAGTGTCCAGAGCGAGGACGTAGGACACAATCTCACGTGTTCACAGGAGACACGTTTATACTCCGAGCAGGAACTCAGCAACTTGTGGACCCAACAGACATAAAACTAAATGTGGTCTCTGGTTCATTCATCAATCCATTAAGAGTTTTTATTGTACCTCCGCTCATCAGACCTTAGCACTGCCCCGATTCACATAGACACTTAGGTGTTACTCACGTTTCCATGTTGTCTCCTTCCAGGACCGTCTGCACCGGCAGGTAACCGAGCCGAGGATGTTTGGCAAAGTACTTCTTCGATCGGAATTTGTTCTTCAGCACTTTGGTGAAATCGCGCATGTCCTCACCTGATGTCGTCTGGGAGATACACAGAGGGAAAGATGGTTTAATTCAGTGAGATTGTGTGTGTGTGTGTGGAGTGCACACATAAGCAGCATATGCATTCGAGTAGAGGAGAGCGTGTGGGTTGTTAATTACACACTTAGCAGAGGTGTTCCTCCTGCAAAGTGCTTTCTGCCGCACAAGCAAACAACAAATTACCACAACAGTCCGACCAGAGGGTGAGAAAATCCTTTCGCAGAGGAACGCACACTATTTGAGACGGTAGCATGAACAAACCATTAGCAAATAAAATACAATTACACACGGAAGCTGGAGACGGATTTCTGCAAGTCAACGGTGTGTGTCTGGGTGAGCTCCTTCCTTTTTTGGGGGGAGATATATTCATTTTAACAATGTTTTCTTGCCTTTAATAGATAGTGACAATATAGAAACTGACAGGAAACAATGAAGCGAAAGAGAAAAGCAGCGGTGTGACGTGCGACAAAGGTCAAAACCAAAACAGCATCTCCTCTTAGGAAAGTTATAAACATAGAAATTACAAGCAATCGATAAAACACAGCAGCAATTTTGTCTTCATCAATATCCCTGACAAAAGCCCAATGGGAACAATATAAATGCCACTCATATAAAAATCTAAACGCAATAAAAAAAAAAAGAGGCAATATTGCGGCCGTAAAGTAAACAGCACAACGAAGATGAAAAATCCCATTAAATGACCAGAGAGTTTCATAAAAGCCACTATCCATCTGCAACTATGATTCAATATGGACTCAAGTTTCCAAAGACATAAAGTGGAGAGGCAATTTGATTTGAGCACAGGGACACGGGTAAACATAATTATATATAACGCTCCCATTTTCTGTAGAGAAATGTAGACAAAGCCAAACTATAAAAAAAACTTCACAATCTCAGGAGTCGAATAAAGTTGGGTTTAACTGCTGGATTTAAAATGACACAGGAAGTTGGTTAATACGTTTTTATACAATTCACCCCCCTAGCACCCACCAACAGGTTTTGGTATTTGACCCTTGGAACAGCTTAGAACTGCTGGACTTAAGCATTTTCTAACAAACCCCAGTGTCTTGTGGGTAAATTAATGTTTGCAAAGTTGGATAATACAGCATTTACGAAGAGCTTGACTCACACTGTGTTCTACCATATCTTGAAAGTAGTGATGGGGATTAGTTCTGGCAGTTTACTGGCGGACAAAGAGCTTGAATTTGAGGTAAATCAAATATTAACTGCATAAAATCTTGTGTCATATCAGACCTCGGTAATTTACAGGCTTCTTTGCAACAGGCTGCTGACATTAGCATTGTTTCTGAAGCCTCCTGCACCAATTATTTGATCTGTGTGATGGGATTTTGAATGTGAATAGAAAGGATCTGTGTAGGTGAGGGTGTTTGAGCAGGCTATTGTTGCCCCACAGGTAAATCTGCATTCATATGCAAATAGCCTTTAATACAGATCAGCCAAAATGTCCTCTGGACCTGAAACACCTAGGTGATAAAAGAAACTGTCAGTCTGTTGAGCCGGATTTTCACTGTCTACAGCCGAAGCCCCAGTGTATTGGCAGTTGCCCCCAGAGGCTAATTCCTCCTCAGATGATACACAGTGGGCTCATAGACTGCTGATTATTATTATCAGTGCGGTCCGTAAATTCACGATCTCATTATAAAAACAGTCCTGCCAGCCTGCTCAGTTCAGTTTGATGACCCGCTGTAGTGAGCGGGGGGACAGTGTGAGGAAGCAATTACTGGGCAGGTCAGAGATCCACTGATAAACATGGATGTAAACAAATCGTTTGAAATCACGTCTGATGACAGTGAGGGTCACGCTGTAAACAAATCTCATCACCATTAACACGACTCATAGGAAGAACCTCGATTGTTAGTTTTTGTAAGCAAAAAGTACACTGCTTGTATGAATTCGAAAATACATTATTTTCATTCGCCAGGGTTGTTTTGAATAAATCAATAAATAAACCCGACATTAAATCACTTTGATTCTGAGATGCAACAGTGAAAGTAAAAATGTGGAAAAAGTCAGGAGGAAATGCTGAACCCCCCCTCTGAGGTCGTTGTGTGTTTCTTCTTATCCTATTAAAGTTGTCGATCAGTAAAAAAGTAACACAGTTCCCTGTAGCTGAATAATAATCTCGCACAAACATTTTTAAGAGCATGTCGCTGCAGTAAAGTTAAACACGGTATACTGTTTTTATTTCAAAGTTGCGGCAGGTGGCTGCCGGGCATCTGCACTCAGGGAAGAATGATCGCTGCTCCCTGCAGCTGCTCCTCCGAAGTCAATATCCATCCCATTTGCAAAATTGAAAAAGCAAATTAAAAGAGCAAAAAAATAAAAACGAGAGGCATCACCGCTCCGGTCAATCAGAGTTTGATGTGAAGCAATACTGGAAAGAGTTGGCTCGCAAGTGAGCGATTAGAATTGAGGAGAAGAGAGCAAATGTTCAATTTCCCCAAAGCCCCCCCCTCTTTTCTCATATTCTTCTCTCAGCGCAGTCGTAAAAGTGAAATATGGCTTTCTGGCAAAAAAAAAGACCTCAGAGAGCCATGACCATTTAACGCTCCTTCATGTAAATCCAAACAAGCCAGAGGTCTGTCGGGGGGGTTGATTGTGGAACAAGTCGGTGGAATCGAATCGGGAAGTGAGACAGTGTGTGTGTGTGTGTGTGTGTGGGGGGGGTTCTCGAATTACCAAACATTTAGAAATTAACACGCAGAACATTTTCAAAATAAAAGCCCAGTGGTTTATGTGAGAGTATAATAGGATAGAAAGTAACCAGAGTCTGACATCGTCTTGTGAATTTGTGTTCTTTCATTAAATGGACGGGCATGTGGGGAAGAGATAGGAGAAGACTGGCTGTACGTGTGTCCATGTGTGTGTTTGTGTGTGTGTGTGTGCGTTAGTCCCTCACCGGCGTGCAGTACTCCACCATGGGGTAGTTGAGCTTGTGGCCCTTGGCGGTGCGCCCGGAAAAGAAGCAGCTCTGACAAACGTCGTAGTTGAAATGCTTCAGACTGCGATACCTGGGGAGAGAGGGAGGCGAAAAGTGAGATAACTTGAGTTGAGAAGTTGTGCAAGTGTGTGTGTGTGTGTGTGTGTGTGTGTCAACATGTGCATGTAGAGGACTGCGTGACAAAGTAAATCGAAAGCTGTCAAGGAGGCACCGGTGTAGCCTGGAGATGAGTAGTGTTGGAATACTGCATATGTGCACGCACGCACACACGCACACACACACACACACACACGCACACACACCTCACTATTCTGACAGTGTGACCGACAGTTGTATTTCCATCAAAAATACGACGACGTGACAACAGCTGTCCCGATGTTCTGCCCTGCAGCGGCTGTAGCCAGGAAGCCATTTAACAGCTAAATTGAGACAGGAGCCTTTCAGACATAATAGCTTAAGTCTTTTATCTGTCTCTCGTCTGCAGCTCTCCCAAGGTTAGCGGAGTGCTGAGCACAGAGAGAGAGAGAGAGAGAGAGAGAGAGAGAGAGAGATAGACATATATCAAAGGATGCAACGCTGCAAATGACGCCGCCGAGTCAAATGCACCATTACAGGCTGACATTGGCGTCGTTAGGCCGGAGCGTCGCAGGCTACAGAGGCCAATGTTTCATGAGCAGCCCCCAGTGTATAAATCCAGCTATATAAATCTAAAAATATACATGTACTTATGCATATTCATGGTCCGTTTCCAGTAACGCACCAAAGCCCTCGAAAAATAATATATTGTTTGCGAGTTTCAAGGCAGCGGGTCTACTTCATCTGCTTCTTGGCACGGGTATATTTTTGTGAGAGAGATAGACAAAGAGAGAGAGAGAGAGATGGACAGAGAGGGGGGGAGAGAGAGAGAGATGGACAGAGAGGGGGAGAGAGAGACGTATTGTTATTCTGGTTGTAGCTAGCGAGCTTATTTGCTGAGACAATACTTAACGACTACGAAGATAATGAGCTTTTTCAATAATCAAACCAATAACTGTTGATTATTGCTCTTCTTTAAATAGTGCGTCTACAAAAGCCACAACCATTCCTGTAAAAATGCTGCATAGCCTTAAACAGCAAACCTAACACAATAAAAGTAAATGGTCGTAAAAAATAAGTTTAAAACAAAGGAAGAGAAATGAAAGTGCATCAAACTTAGAGGTCAGCAATTTTATTATCATTATCAACTGCACAAATTATCTTAAAACTCCTGCAAAGGCCGTTTTGTATCACTGGCCTTTTCGTAGCAGAGGCCAGTTTTTAATTATCGCTGAGAATGTAATACATGCACGGAAAACGTTTGCATGAGCGAACAGGAAATGGTGCATGTTGCCTGCGGTTGGGTGGCTTGTTAACTATACAGCTGATTTGTGACAGTCGAGTTGACAAAGGAAAATCCTCTGACATTTAACTGCTTCTTTGAATTTCCGGATGATCTCATGTGCCTGGCCTGTTAAAAAGAAGAAGAAAACGACTTTGAGAAAAAAAAAGCACATCTCCCGTTATAACACGACTGGTGTCATGTCTCATGACCGCACAAAATGCTGCTGTGCATTTTTTTTCTCGCTCTCTCGCCGTTCCCTCCCTCCATCGCTGCCGCCCATCGATCACTGACAGAACCTGGGAGACATGTGCTTCATCAAGTGTCCCACTGTATATTTCTCTTTCTGCTGGCAAAGCAGGGGGACGATCCGGCCTCCCGATGTCACTTAGCCCCGTGTTGCACCTCAATACTTTCCCCTGCCAGGGTCGTCCCTGAAAAACTGAGATCTGTGATAAACTGATTGAAACTGCCGAGCCGCCGCACACGTCCTTTACCTGTTGTTACTGTGTGAGTCTAAGTGAGCGGGGACCAAATGAAACCAAGGCACTTAAGTGTGTGTTTTTATTGTCAGTATCAGAGGGTGGTCTGTTATGGATTGCTTGCCAAGCGATCAGCTCCCTGTGAACTTTGTGAATGTGGTGCTCTGGAATATGGTGGTGTGTGTTGTTGCTTGCGAGTGTGTGTGTGTGTGTTTTTGTGTGTATGTGGGTCGCAAACCTCCGGATGGTATTTAGTCAGTGGTGTATCAGCTGCTGACATTTAGATAAATGCCTGCCCTCCAGAGCAGATCTGCCCTTTATGCTCAACAAGGAGAGAACAATACTGTGTGTGTGCGTGCGTGTGTGTGTGTGTACGTGTGTGTGTGTACGTGTAAGTGTACGTGTGTGACATCGGCCTGTAACATGTTGCAGACTTGTCACATTTATTTATTACATTTTATCTACTAATACTTAATTAAATGCTAAATATTAGCGTGTGTGTGTTTGTGTGTGTGTGTGTGTGTGTCTGTTTACCTGAAGCCAACAATGGGACACTCCTTGCAGATGTTACACTTTGCCTGATGTTTCGCCGTCTCTGCGGCGGCGACTCTGTGCAGCACAGGAAGCCAAACCATGGACTGAGGCTCCAGACGCATCCAATCAACAAACTGCCGGGGCTCCAGCTCCACCTTATTGGTCACCTGGCCATAAAAGAGGCGGGGCAAAAAGTTAGACAATTCATTCCAAAGTTCGGGAAAACAGGTGAAGTTTAGCTGATAAACTCGGAAAGCATAAGTGTGAAAGAGAAACATGACCGACACCATGCCAAGAAATGTATACGAGGCTCCAACTCTTTTGCTTGTTTCCCAAAGTCTAATAAAGCAGCAGACAAATTTAAGATTACCATAGATATTAAAGTGACGTCTCCCTCGAGCGCGTTATGGCCTTGAATTGTGAACGTGACGAAATAACTTTTACAGGCCTCTCATTCATGTTTATTGGCTAAAATATCTTAGAGTAAACATTGATTTACTCCAACATCCTTCCGACCTTGTCCTACACTTCCCTCGCTGCCACACAACAGCCACACAGCTCCGTGCGAGTGTAAAACACACAAACCTCCAAACTGCTGCTTTAAAGATCTGGAGGAGTTCATGATGAATTAACGAATCGTGTCTGAGTTGTTAGAAGTGTCCAACATTCAAACTTTTGTCCCTTTTACGATGAGCTAACTTACAAACTTGATACAGCAGCGTTCACGAATGAACTGTATTTTTGAGCAGAACCTTTGTTCCACTGCAGGTTCTAATGAGCCCTTCGAAACGTCAGCTCGGGGGAGAAGCCTTGACATGGCTGCTGCTACCGCTAACAAATCAAAGACGACCTTTCCATCGTCCCTGACAGGCAAAAAGGGCAACAAATGCAGCGAAGGGCTGAATACATATGAAATTGGAGGAGAGAATAATCAAAGGGAATAAAGCACATATCTCTGTCTGTGTGTGTGTGTCTGTGTGTGTGTGTGTGTGTGTCTGTGTGTGTTTGTGTGTGGGTGCGCTCCCAAGGCTCATGGTGTGTACGAGTGTCTCAGTTTTATTAGCATATCCTTCTGAAAATAAATTCACGCTACAAATCAAACTAAAAGGAAGCACATTCCAACCTGAAATTGGAAACAGGGATTGGCTTATTAAATTAAAATTCACGGTTGGTTATCAGAGACAACATTCATCAGTCAGCTAGTCTGTGTGTCTGTGTGTGTGTGTGTGTGTGTGTGTGTGTATATGTGCGTGTGTGTGTGTGTGTGTGTGTTTGTCTGTAGGGAGAAAAAGTCAAGTGCTCAAATATTTACGAAGATCTCTCCTCCTCTGTACTTGTGAAGAGTTTCTTAATTAAGTTTTGCCAACTACAGTTCAGATGCCTACATTTGGGCAAATTCAACATTCGGGAAGTTCTGGGTAATTTGATATAACAACATGTTTCTGCTCCTAAAAGGGAAGGTATCTAAAAGAAAATTGCTTTTGGTATTAAATCTGAAACTTTCAAGGACTCCCAGCTGTTAAGATGTAAGGTTTATAATCAATATTTTAAAAACACATGTGGTTGTTTCAGTTTGGTTTGAGATCGTGTAAAGTTAAATTCCATGAGAAGTGATGACGCTGCCAAGGAAACTTTTTCGCCCTGCAGTCATCTTTAAATCCTCAACCCTTCCATTTGACCTTCCTCAGCATCTCTGCATCTCTCCTCTACGTCAGACTCATCCTCACCTTCCTCTCCTCCTACCCGTCACCTCACCGCAGAATTATGGCGCTTACAGAATAATTACCGCTGGGGAGAGATGGCTGAAGGGATATCGACGCATAGAGACGGACGGAGGGATGGATGGATGGATGGAGGAGAGGGACAAAGGAAGAGTGAAAGGTGGCATATTTATAGCAGGCGCAACCTGTTCATCACAGGCCCATTAAAGCAAATGGACTGGGTGACTGCACTGGCAGGGCAGACTGAAACACAGATGGGACAGGGCTCTGCTTGACTGTGTGTGTGTGTGTGTGTGTGTGTGTGTGTGTGTGTGTGTGTGTGTGTGTGTGTGTGTGTTTCTACCTGCCAACTTGGTTTGATGACAGAGTGATTAATGAGCACCTGGACTACAGCCGGCCCAGCAACTTATGATCATGTCTGTAAACAGTTTGTGTTCATGCATGCCTGTGTGCGTGCGTGTGTGTATCAATGTGTCATCAACGCAGTGAATTGTAGCCTTGCGCCAAGGAGTTTGCCCCCTTACCTTTTCCATTATTCTGAGAAAGACAAGGTTTAAAAGTGCCTCACTCGGCCATTTTGGGAGTCTCAGCACAGGGTATCAGTGGAATTTACAGCTTCCTAATTTTAATGTTTGGCATTTATGAGTGCCGAAGCACGAGCCAGGGGAGAAAGAGGGAGGAAAATGAAACTGGTGATCCCGGGGGATGGAGACATCATTAAACGCCAGTAATGTCTCGAGATAAACCCGGTGGAAAGTGGTTCGCTGGCCGCAGTAAAACACCAGAGGACAGCCAGCAGAAGCCTGGGGGCCATTTTCAGGTTTCAAGATTGGTCAGCACAGCTTAAATATTAAAACACTTTCATAGACGTGAGAGTGACAGGAGGTGGATGGCCGGGAAATGCGGAGGCGACTGCAGGTAACTGATGACAATTTGATTTTAGGGAAGATGCAGCACGGAACCGAAGTCTTTGTTTTACATGTTGAAATATTGATTACTGTCACCCGAAAAAGTAAGAAATAGTATTTTTTATATAAATTCATAAAAGCTATATTGTGTGCATACAACAAACATAGTGTTTAACCCACGCATGAACTCAGCAAAACCCAGCAGCATATCAAGAAGCTGAGGTTCCTTGAAAAGCAGTAGAATACCTGCAGAGTCCCACTAAGCTGCACATCTTACCAATATATGGCATGCACGACTATCCATTATCTGTAGCACTTATCCTTGCAAGGGGGCTGAGGCTAGCCAGGTCGCACACACGGCTAACCTCGGGATATTGAGATATTCCATAGTTCAGGCAGATCACTCAATATCACGGAGGCCTTATGTACTTAGATTTAATAAGATGATTTTCTTTGTGGGTTTGATCACATCTTTCAGGTGAATTTTATGATTTAATCTAGTCATCTGTTATTTTTACTTCATTGCCATTTTCAACCCATAACTGGCAATTAACATGAAAATAGAAAACCTTCTCCAGACTGGACTGTACCTCACTCAAGTGCACCTATAGAATACATGGAATATAGAGTCTTACAGGAGCACAGCATTCACTCAATACCTCTATACAAACAGCCACACATATCCATACCCCCACATACATTATACATGTACAGATACACATGCATAGGGTTTCTATATCCAAAAGTAAAGGGAGCAGAATTCCAAACAAAACTAATTGGTGTAAATCTCCTTCAATAGAATAAATTTGTATCTGTTGTTTTCTAAGTTATAATATGCTAAGATAGACAAGACTTTATATAATGGAAAAACATGAAACATGTGGATTGTTGTGCATTTGTCCTTTTTAACACAACTGGAAACAACAACACCAAAATACAAATCTAAAAATATATTCCCCTCCCCTGCCAGTAAAGCGTACAGTATTAAGAACGATATGTGATTACTGAAACCTAATCCCCAGCGGCTGTGCTTATTTATTCCGGACGTGTGCTGGAGCACAGTGATGTTTTCTGCGTGTTGCATGTGAACGTACGTGCTGGAAGCAGCTGCGGACGCTCGGCTCGATGTTGGAGCCTCCGAAGGCGGCCACCTCCCCCAGCTGCCTCGGAATCTGGATGGCTTCGTGCAGGAGAAGTCCGAGCTGCCGCTGGTCACACGTGTCACCTGCCGACGCCACCTGGCTGAAGAGGTCTGAGGGGGGGGAGGAGAGGAGGAGAGGGAGGCGAAGAAAATACAGGAGAGAGAGAGAGGCTGTGAGGGAAACAGTCATGGCATGTGGGTGATATTTAAAGGAAAATATATAGTGGGCTATAAATACACTAGATGTAGAGGGAGGACGAGTAAAAGTATAGAAGGGAGAGGGAGGGAATATGTCAGTGTGTGTATGTGGGTGAAGCGTGGCACGGAGGACACGTGGAAATGATGCATTTTTTATCTTTCTGTCTCACTTCTTGCACACCAGGCTCTCTTCCTCTCTAATCTCCCGCTCCCTGCCTCCAACTCGCCGCCACATTCTCATATGGACTGATAGAGCTGTACTGGACGTGGATACCTGCCCATTGACACGTGCTGTGGGCTCAGCCGGTGTCGGCGTGCTTACGGCGGTTGTATTTTTCAGATAGAAGTTATGAAACATCTCAGGCGCTCGTGCACAAACTGAGCAAAGAGAGAGGAGAGAGGGGAATGCGGAGGAGCAGGGGAGGGAGAAGAAGGAGAAACCGAGGGCATGACAGGTCTTTCTGCTCCGCTTGCAGCTGACTTTGATCTCTGTGTGAGACCTGGCCCTGATGCTAGCTTCTGTCGTGGGTGTAGGGGTGCATGTGTGTGTGTGTGTGACATGCAAACACAAGGCGCCTGTTTCATGACCCTTTTTACTCCACTCACACTTTGTGGTGTCTGACGGTTCAACCCCCTCATCTCCAACTCACGACTTTCTGCCACGAGATTACGTTTGACATACGCAAATGGCTCCGTGCCTGGTTACGTGTGCATGTTTGTGGGTTGCCGTGCGGCTATATGCACGAGACTGAGAGACAATGAGACTTTAAGATAGTAAAAGGAGGAGGGACGCAATCAACCGTGCTTGATACCCTTCTCAGGCTAATAGAAACTGCCAGTGGAACGAATAGGCTCATACCATGGCAGGAGAGAGGAGGAGGCGGAGGGGAGGAATGAGGATTGTGGAAAGAAGGGACGAAGGAGTAAGTAAGACAGGACAGAAGACAAAGTGGCACCGCTAGATGGATGAACAACGGGGCGAGCAGTGACAGCGGAGGAAGAGAGAGATAAAGCAGTGGAAACACAGAGCAGGAAACAGAACGAGTCTCCTCCCTGTGCGGGGAGCCGATGTTCACGCACCCTAATCCTCAAAATAAATCAGAATAGAAAATTAAATAAAAAAAACAGGGAGAAGCGCGTAGGAGGTCTCTCATCCAATTAGACGACTCGCTCTCCAGCCCTCTCTCCCTCGCTCTCCGCCAGCCTGATTAATACTGCTGGGATTACAGCTGTACTGGAGCGGTATGGGATGGACTCACCGCAGACTGGGTCAGTATTGTATGGAGGGGGAGGGGAGGGGGGGGTTATATTCCTACCCGGTGTTACCTTCTCACCGTACACTTACATTTGTATTTCTCCTCCAGGTGACCCTTAGACAGAGAGAGCACGCCGATCTTCATGGACAGGACGCGGATCTTCCCACTGCGGCCACTGCAGAGCACACAAACACTGACAATCAGGCCTTTTATTGTTTTTATTGTGGGATTATACGTTTGTGTGCAGCAGCGAGAAGAAAGGATGTGAACCCTTCTCTCTTCATTTCATTAATTGGCCTTTGATGCATTTCTTTCTTGAAATGAACAGCAATAAACCGTTCAAAAGTGCTGGTTGAAAAGTCAGCAAGCCCTTAGATTTAATAACAGCACAAACCTCTTCTGGCAGCAATGAACTCAAATAGGCAGCTGTGGAGGCTGTGGATGAAACCTCCATGTATAGAGCTTGTCTGTGGACTGAAGTCTGAGGTGACTGACTGACCATTTCCAGCTTTATGCTCTAGCTTTGTAAACCCACAATACTTTATCAAGTGCCTACTGAGATCTTCTCTGCCCAGACATGGGTTACTTCTATGGATAAATCCAGTGAATAACCAGCTCATAAAGTTTGAGTTTTCTTTTATAAATGAATGTAGCTCCAATGAACCCTTTAAATGATTGAATTGATTGGACTCTAGATTTATTACTTCCTGCTTCCTTTTACTGTTGACTTTGTTAGCTCACATACTATTTCGAGCTAAAGTTATTATGATATAGAAAACATTTCTTCAGAATTCTATGAGGCTCGAACAGTATTCGGATGGCTGCAGCATGGGGACAAAAGGGGACAGTTTGGCCTTGGTGATGAAATGTGCTCCGAGTGTCCTTCCATTTTAAGATCTTAGTACCGAAAAACTGATAATTCCCAAGGGTTCACTTATTTTTTTCTTACCACTATATATCCAGGGTGATTATGTGATTATTTCAGTGGATTTCTGAACTATATGCGACAGGAAATCCTTATGTGCCTGGAGAAAAACTTAAATGTGTGCACGTTCCCTCAGTTCCATCTTTGTGAAAGAGCAAGCGAGATTCTAATTGCATCGTCAGCCACAGAAAAATGTCCAGACCAGTAAATAAGATGTTTACAGACTGAATAGACTGTTGTGTTTCTGCTGTTCAGACCAGTGCAGAGCATATTTGCCCATTTGTATGTGAATTTCCAAACAAACACAGAGTGTGCAACAGTGATTTGAATGCCAAGCGCTCATGTCGATGCATATAGCATGTTGACAATGTCAGAATATGACGCTCGTGAGTCTATAAATATGTACTAAACAATTATTATGCAACATCATCATTATGCACGGATGGCACCGACAATAAGGGAATTTGAAAATTCAAAGCCTCGGCACTGCCACTTTCATCCAATCCATTTTATACACTGTATTTAAAGATGTAGATTGCAACGTACACAACGTGGAACAACTTCCTGCCAGATGCACAATCCTCTGCCCCGATCGCAGAGCAGCTGGTATACGTACGTGTCGTAAACGTTGAGCAGCCAGTTGAGACACATGTCCACGCACAGAGGCACGTTGACCAGGTCCTTGTGCTCCTGCTCCAGGCCGTCGTAGATGGACGTCAGGCAGTTGATGACGTCGGGGACGGAGAGCAGCTGATTGTTGTTGGTGAGTTTGTGCTGCTCGAAGGTGTTCTGTGCCACGCTGAGGTCCAACAGGTCCACTGTAGGTGAGGAGGAGGAGGAGGGAGGGTGAGAGGGGGTAGATGGAAAAGATAATGGGGGACACCACAGGGCAGAAACAATGAGGAGAAGGAAATGACAATTATTAGGAGAAGTGAAAGGGAAGAAGGGAGGAGAGCAGGCGCAGGTTAACGAGAACAGACAGAAGGAACAAAGGAAAAATGTAAAAGAGAAAAACCCATGAGGAGTGATGGGACAGAGAGACAAAAAAAAGGCAAATTAGAACCATCAGTAACCATCTCTTCTTGATCATTGGGCTTTCAGCAGCAGACTATTCTTAGAGGCACTTTCAAACTGCAGGCTTGTCTGATACTTTGTCCAAAATAGTTCATAACAACAAAGCTCGGAAGTCTGCGGGGAGCACAGACAGAGCACAGACGGATCATTGCGGTGAAATATTAACACGACAATTAAAATCTGAACAAGAAAAGACAAACGAGACAAAAACATCCGAGACAAAGCCCTCTCGTTTCCTCTAATTTAATTTTGGGTTACGTCTATGACAAAAGAGAAGATTGTTAGAAATCAATGTCTCAAGCAGATATCCATTATCTTCTATTCTTCAGCTTTGATTTTTATATTTATTAAAACTGGCTAATCAAGTCCTTTAGGGCAACACTATTAAACTGGTGCATAGACAGACACACACACAGAGAAATAACCATGAGTAATAGTAACATTGATCAAAAATGACACTTTCTGCAGCTGTGATGCAGCAGATTGTGCCACAGACAAACACACACCAACTGAAAAGCTGTGGTATATATATATATATATATATATGCTGTTTTAACACTGAGAACTGCCCCAGTCTGACTCCTGAAATATTCTTTTTCTGAAAATAAGCAGCAGATCTGCCTGTGGGCTGAGATTATTTCACCTTTTCTAGGTCAGTGATCTGCCTTAATCTGCCTCCCATCAAGATACTGATGCTCCTTGACGTGTCAAAGAAGAATCTGAGACGAATTAAAAGTGAATGTTCTGCGCTCTCAAAACACAGAGTCACATTAATAGATCATATGGTTCAAGGACACAATGGTTTTAATATGAGTTAACAGACCCATCAAGGGCGAGCCCAGATCCTGATAAGAATCCTAATCAGTGTTTGATTCAAGGTCCAGTGGGAAAGGTCAGCACCTCATCTCTGTTCAAAACATGACTCCAGGTGGTAAAACACATGCACAGTGTGCAGTCTGCTATATTGGATGAATAAGTTTGACCAAAATCACAATAACAGTGTAATGTGGAATATAACCACGTTTGTTTATCAGTAGGATTTCACAAAAACGAATTCCCCGTTTATATTTAATTTTGTGGAGGACTAAGACACAGCCAAAGAATGCACCCATTCAATTATGGTGGAGCATTTCCCAAAGAATGAATCTAATCTATGGCAGTAGTGGAGGTGCACACGCATGAACTCCCCACCCCCCCACCCCCCGTGCTATAGACTATGAGTGACAGATTCACTGACTACAGAGTGAAGAGAAGTTCTGCTTTTTTCTTCTGCTACAGCTGAAACTAGGAGGTCTGGCCGTCTGCGTGAAAAGTAACAACTTTATGGGCGATAGGGCGAGTTGAAAATCGCTAATGTTATTAGGAGGGTGTCATTTGTTTGGTTCATTATGAATCTACGGCAGGACATTTGAGAGTATATTGGCCTGCCACAATTTAGATAATAAATGGGAAACACTGCTTTGACATGGTGAGAAAGGACATTGGTCCTGGCAGGGGGGGGGGGTGTTCTCAGAGGGCCCTTCTCGTTACCACTAAAATAAATTGCACTAGCATATTTTGACAAACTCCTGCATTAGCTAATTTCAGGGCTAAATCAAACGGTATTACTTCAGATTTCCTCAGATAATTCTCTTCATTTGCTCCTGTCACTTTCACCTCCTCTGCGGCTCCTTGCCTTAAGTTACCCACCGTTCCCCCAGACAGGACTAATTACTGGAGTGTGTCCACGTGGAGGGAGCTCAGCGGGCAGCCATGCTGTCAGAAAGCAAAACTTCTCTCACTGCGCACGCAGGGATGGAGCTCAGAGGCTGGCACATTAGCGGGATGCCACGCAAGCTCATTTGTGCTTCTCCAGCCCCCTGGCACAGACTTAACCCAATTAGCCATTTTATAGTATCCCTGTTTGTGAGTGTGTATCATTCTCTGACATACACAATCAAATGCACACACTTTCATACAGCACACTCAGGTCTTCAAGCAAAGATTCCACATGAATCCAGGCTAATAACTAATAACTACTGATCCTTCTGTGTGAACGTGTGTATAGAATCAGACACACACGCACACACACAGAGACAGAACAGTTTTGGGACTCTTCTAATCTAATGGAAGAAATTGAATTGCAGCGCCCCAAGTCGAAATCACTCAGGCTAATGCATTCCCGCCACAAACGCATGTATGCAATCAGAGAGAGGCAATATGAGATAGGAAAATAAAACTCCTAAATCACTCAAGCTCATTAACAAACAGAAAAAACACAACAACGCACTTTGGCTCCCACGAACATCCAGGTGCAAATTTGATAAAAGCTACACACGGCCACATGAGACCAGGATATATTTTATCTGTTTGCTTCACACACGCACAAAAAGCAAATTTCCTGCAAACAGCGGGATGTAAATGAGCAGTGTGGGCGTCGCAGTGTGTGTAGCTGTTGCGGTGTCAACAGCTGGTTAATGGTTAACATTTGTCATCATTATTACACTGTACAGGGCCCAAGTAGCTGCTGCCGTGCTGGTTGAAACCTCATGAGAGAGGAGTCAGCATACACCTGTAGTCTGTATGTGTGTGTGTGTTTGTGTGTGTGTGTGTGTGTGTGTGTGTGTACAGGTGGGGTTGACAGCCAATAAGTAGCCTCCATCATCAAAGCTTCCATTATAACCAATAGGAAAGCAGCTCTCGCTTTGAAAAATGTGGTAAATGTAAAAAAAAGCACAGCCAAAATCAAATATCCCCCCTGTGCACATCCAGTGAGTCGCTGCTCAACAGGCTTAACACAAGCACCTGCTGTGACTGTGCATGGACAACACACGCACACACAGACACACACACAGACACACAAAACAATACCCCACACTGTGCTTGCAATTTTAAAACCGAAATATCTCTGGCTCCTGTTCTGAAGAAGTGTCTTGCAAAGAATCCAGATCCTCGCTGCATCTCCTTGTTCCACCCAGACTTCAAAAGAAGTGGACTACAACTGTCAGAATTAAGGCGTGCGTGCACGTGTGTGTGTCTGTGTGTGTATTACTTACAACACAGTGCTTTCTGTAGTCGGCGGATCTTCATGGCTGTTCGGTATGCTGAGAATCTCACATTGTTCAAGTCCGCTACAGGCAGGGACAGGGACAGAGACATGAACAGATGAAGGACAAAACTAAACAGAGGCAGAACATCAGGAAATATAATGCAACAAAACAAATCTTCCAACTGGGCATCAACAAGCAGAACCTCTGTTCTCAGTGGAAGCCGACTTTCTATTAGTTATTGTCCACAGGGGGAGCGGCTGCTAATGTGATCCGTATAATTAGGTCAGTGATTTGGGTCTCGGTGGGGTGTGGTGCTATTTGTTGAGCCGCTGGCCTACAGCGAAGGCTCCCAAAGTTTCACAGCTTGTTAGTTATCCGGCTGCTCGTTTATGAACAGTCATACGGGGCCCCCCCCGCAGGGACCCGGACGTGCATACGGATATTAGCAGAAAGCGGGAGAGAGGGAAACCATCAGGCTGCGACTTTAAAGAAGTTAAATGTAAATACTAAACTAACCGGACAAGCGAGAATTAGATCTGTGGGATGCGGGTTGATCCCGGACCAAGAAACCAGCCCTCAAAGGACCGGAGGATTACATTAGACAGTTTCCTCTCGTGTTAGTTTTGCCTGACAATCATTTGTGATCTGAGTGCGTGTGGTACTCGGACATCGCTTTTGTGAAACAGGCCCATTGTCCTTTTAAAGATCAGTGCACTGAAATTACTTTACTTTACTGCAGAAAAACATTTTATTTTACTTTGAATAGTATTCTGATATAGCACGACTCTGTGCATGAATATATCATCAGTGAAAAGGTGAAGAAAATTATGTCTGCTCTGTAAATAGATTGATTTATTGGCCCATGGTCTGAAAAATCAATCTTTGGATTTGTTGGCTCCATCCCAGCACGCCGGAAGAGAGACTCTTTTATTTGTGGTGCTCAGAGCACTGACGCATTACATTTAGAGAGTTAAAGATGAAAACATCTATTTTCAGAATCAGCTTCCTGATGAAAACACACATAACTTACAGATTTTATTCATTTTGTTCGGATGAAATGGAGCAAAAACACATTATCCTCGATGGCATTGTGGTGGCGGCACAAATCCAAAAGACATTTAGAGTATTCCAAAACCAGGGCAGATAAATACAAATCTAACAGTTCTTTGACAAGAACCACAGCCTTAGATCTTTGGAAATAAAATCCACACCACGAGGGACTGAGTGTGTTTCTCACCTAGTGACTGGTAGAGTTCTGTCATCTTTGGATGGTCCCAGCAGGTCGTCTGCGTCTGGTGACTGAAAACCACAACAAGAGAAAACCATGAGACGAGACTACACACACAAAAAGAGAGAGAGAGAGAGAGAAAGATAAAGAGTGACAAACACTACAAGAACCACCGCAAAGGACAACAAAAAACAAACAATGGCAGACAAAAGCTTTTTGAAAGCAAAGCTACACAATGTCATGATGAATACACATGCGTCACTATCATCATCATTATCATTTGACAAACTTTGTTGAAAACTATATTCAATGCGACTCTTTTGATGCTGCTTCCGAAATGAGGACAGAGGCTACAGAATTCTCCCACAAGTCAAAATAAATGACACGCAGAAAATGACATCCTCTGAAAGAAACAACAAGAAAAGATACACACTCACACACACTTACACAAACACACAAATAGACACATCGCTCTCATCATCACAGCGTCTGTCTTTTCACATAAAGGGACAGAGCCTCAACTCCCTGTTTACATTTCTACTACAGAGATAAGCTACACACACACACACACACACACACACACACACACACACACACACACACACACACACACACACACACACACACACACACACACACACACACACACACACACACACACACACACACACACACACACACACACACACACACACACACACACACACAAAACAACAACAACAACAACAACAATCCAAATCTACTAAAAACCAACACTACCAAATAAGTACATTCTAAAAAAACTTGTTCCAGGAATGATCTAACATGGCCGTCTTCACACACAGGGCCACAAAAACCTATTTCTCTCAAGCTGCAGCTGCCAATCAACTCGACTCTTTGAGCTCTGCTGGCCGTGGTGTGACTCTGTGTGTATTTTAAGAAGCCACCTCAGCTGTCAGAAGCTGCACTCAGATCTGTGCGCCACGTTTTCAGGAGGAGGTGCGTTTTCTTTTGTCCCTGAATTCGGAGGCTCCCCTGTGGCTGCTGCGACGGCTCGCTCTCCGCTGGCAGCCAACAGGAGGGGAAGTCAAGAGCTGACAGTAAACCGAGGTGGCAAAGTGGACGAAGACGACCACCACCCCCCCCCCCCCCCCCCCCCCTTGTCCCGTCCGCAGATGTTCGTGACTATTTAATGGCTTTGTGACCCTTGTTCAAACCCGCACAGGCACCTGCCCGGACCTCCCTGTGCAGTGGACAGGTTGTTGGTCTATTTAAACGAACAAGAGCTCCCTGGAAAACCTGAAAAGGTTAGAGTGAATCCAAGTCAGGGGATTTGCTGATATTTGCTGCACACACACGCAGAGTTGGCTGACAGCTGCCACCACAAAACGCAGCTGTCACTCAAGAGTAGAAGGGTACATCACAGATAAGATAAAGCAAGTTCAAAGATGGGACGCACAATCAACTCCCATCGCAACAACAATCTGTATCATATCTTTGTAGACACAGCACAAAGCAGGTAGCATTTCCATCAGAAGGATCAGACAGCTTGTGCTTGTATCAGAAGCTCATGAATGCCATAATGAGGACAACTGTGTTGTGAGGTTCAACTGTCCTCAACGCTTTTCCCTCGACGTGTTCCCTTTTGTAATGCCACAGCAGTTCTTTTGTTGTCCCGGAGGAGACACAAAAACCCAAACAAGCTGATGACGCATACAATACAAAGCTGAACACAGCTCAGATAACGCAATGCAAACGTCCATCGGCGAGGGGAGAGACGTCAGAGACTATGAACGGGCAGAAGGAAACTTTTTGGCATCTCAGTGAACTTCAGCACAGCTCTCACATCTGAGAGTGATGTGGACTTTTTGCGCAGATGTTAAAGCTGATATTAAGGAATAAAACATTTCTGATACTGATATACACACAGATCACAGAGCCCCCTGGTGACATTGGTGGAAAAATATTATGTGGCCACAAGAAAACTAACTCCCATTAAAGTCCTCCCTTCTGATAAAGAATTTTTTTACATAAAATGTTTTCATATATATATATATTTATGTTTTTTGCATTGCTTGTTCCGTGGAGTAAAATATTTCATGCTGGTGCATATCAACAAACATAAACTGATACTTTCTGGGAAAGGCTCATATCCGATAAATCAGTCGGGCTCCAGTTGCTTTCACGTCTAATCAGATTTGTGTGCACACCGGTATTCATGTCGGATATATATATCAGATTAAGCTAATCAAATAAAGCAGGGAAAGTATTAAAGCCCTGGAAGTTTTCTAAAGTTAGGAGTCCAAACTTTAGTTGATGTCTCACAAACACAGTGTTGGAAAAACACAGGGCTACTCAACCCTCTGATGTCTCATTAGGACAATACTGTAGTGCAGGTAGAATGGCTGTATGTTGCTATCAGGACAAGTAACAAAGGAAGACAGACTGGTTGGTCAGTGGTTCATTCAACAGCAACATCCTGACCCACAACATGAGCAGAACAGAACCAGAGAGAGGATTCGAATGATGGAGGAGCAGCTCAACTCAGTCTCATCTGGATCTGTGCTTTCATTTCAAAAGGAATGAGGTGATTAATTATGTTAATCACTCATTTAATCATTCACCATCACAACCACAATCATTCAATCATAGTTTAGCTTTTTGATTCACGTGGAAATCACACATCTACTCAGAATCCGAGCACAACCATTTTCGGATCAAATTTGATTGACAGCTTTAACACCAGCCTATATTGTTTATGTTCTATATTAACACCAGGAACTGGACCAAACAGGTCAGATGTTCAAGCCGCCCATCAAACCTTCCCAGTCATGGGACACAAAGGTGGTGAAATAAATGTTATTAATCGACCAACAGAAAATGTATTGCTTCTAGGTTAAAGGCATTTTCACAATTGAATGTATATACCCATGTTTTTATCCTAAACATAGTTGTTTTCCCGTCTTGAATCATTGTTATTGAATATCTTTTGGATTTTACAGTGATGTCAGACAAAGTAAGGAGGAGATGATCTGGGTTCTGGGACCTTGTGATGGGCAGAAAATAACTTCATTTCCTGGGATAAACATTAAACCACTTCTGTATCCATTACAACCCCTGCATCCGTCTTCTAATCTCATAACTTCCAAACAGGTCAAAAATAAACACATGGTAATTTAAATACCTTGTAAAATAATCAGTTTCCTGGTAACTCAGGAGGTTGCTAACTGTGAGCGAGGGCGACCGGGGAAGAAGCCGCTCATGGTCTTATACAGGACATCTGACATTTTCCTTCATAAACATCATTTAATGACATGGAGAGCGAGAATCAACAAAGGAAATGGGGTCACAGGAGGGAACACTGCACCAGACGGGAAAGGACGAAATTGATGTAGCCGCTGAGGAGCCGTGAGGGAGAAAATAACCTTTTTACAAGAAGTGTTATGAGAATTTCTTTCTGTGCAAGTGTTGGACGAGACGATGCGAGCCATCTCACCTCACACTTAACCACCGCACACAACCCACCATGATCGAAATATAGCATATCAAAAATATTTACTATGTTCGATGACTCTGCTGGTTCGCAGTCCAACGGAAAGTGCTTTTTACCAATGTCTTTATTTTTCTCTGCTGCATCCCATTTCAGCAAAAAAACATTCTCCCTCTACGAGTGGCTGTATCTGTCTTCCTGTCACTCCAACAAAAGGCAGTGACAAATACATCCATCCCAAACCGGGCAAAGGGGGGTGATTTTATCCCCACTAGCGGTTGGTCTGCAGCCAACACTTCTGCACAACACTTCTCTTTCCTGCTGGGAGTTTGTCACTGTCAAACACTCAGAGGCAGCCATGAATGATAACGAGTGTGCAGAAGGATGATTACGAACAAATCTGGATTTCCAAAGAGGCAAAATTTGTCAAAAAGCTGATTGAGCAAGGAGAAGATTTCAGAACGTTTCTTCTATCGGTGACAGCGACCTACCAGACCAATCACACAGTGTCAGTGGCAAATGTTTGTGTTCAGCGCCTGACTTCTGCCTTTTTCTGGCTTTTACATCTCCTCCTCTGCCTCTTTATTTCCTCTTTAAAAAATGTAACCACTCCTTCATCTGGAATACTAACAGTAAGGATGGTCACAATTGTGCTAGATTACTGCATTAGGAAATAGGCTATTCAGCAAATGCTTTTACTTTTTATTTAGTATATCTAAAAGCATATACTTACTTAGACTTATATCAAAAAATGCTAATGTGGTACTTTTATTTGAGTATATCTTTGTCTATTTATTTCTACTTTTACTTAAGTAATAAAATGTCACTATGTGCTCCACCACTGGTTGTATATGTGATGGTCTGTGAGGGAGGAAGAAATAAAGAGAAAGCGCCGAGCAGGTGGGCCCTGAAAGAATCAATAGACTGTTTGCAGCTTGACAAAATAAGATTTAACTTATTTGAGATCATAAAAAATGGATAATCCATACGCGGAGGTCAGTGTTAATATTATAGCAGTGGCCAAATGAATTGTCCAGATACAAAAGAGTGTCACCAAACTTTGTGTGAATATTACCTGGGAGGGATATCCTGCCTGCTTGCTGAAGATGGTAAAATCATTATGGATGGCCTTCTATCAGCAGCCACCTGGGTAGGATCTGACTGTGAATGAAGGATGTTCTTTTCGCCCCCATTCCTTTTCACTATACTGCAGAACCTGTGCTTTAGTTTGAAGCACGAACAATAGGATTTTCACCTTCACAAAAATTCTCTATCTGCACATGTAGCTCCCTCTCCTACAGGGGATCTGGGGGATGGCAAAATTGACAGGTTGATTAAAGGGGATGTTTCTTTGGTCGTTCTAGTTTAAACGGGATGGCATGCACCCACATCCCCTAAAAAATTGCTTATTGAGTGTTCAGCTTTTGAAAGACAGTTCAAACAGCTTGCTATTCTTTTTCAAACCTGACATGTTGAGGAAGGTATACAAATTGTGCATGGATGTATATAAACGCTGTCAACTCTGCTATACACATGAATTGCCAGCACCACCCTGACAAAAACATTGTAACCCAGAAAAGCCTTGGAATGAAAGCTGATCATTGCAGGGTGCAGTCTTGCTTTATTTCCGCTCAGAAGGCCCTCAAGACCCGCTCAATTGCCAGAACGGGGCGAAATGGGACAGCATGCGAGGCAGCCAGCGTGAGGCTGCTGCCATGACTCGTGTGTCGTCTGAACTCCTCACCGCAGGGGCTGGATAAGGTGCAGGTTTAATCAGGGGCCCTTTGTCAGCCCGAAGAAAAGCCAAGAATATTCCAGAGGAGATGGAAGAAAGAGATGAGGAGGGGGCTTGTGGAAATGAATGTGTCAAAGAATGATGTGGGTGTTCTAAGGCTGTGACAGCGCTGGATGTGACCTGCGACTGGAGATGGATTTAGAGTTCAGTTTTCAGGCTGCAATTTAAGTGGGTTTGCATGTGTGTGTGTGTCTGTGTGTGTGTGTGTGTGTGGGGGGGGGGGGGGATTAGAGAGGCCAGAGTACAGCAAACTACATCAATTTCAAATCCAAAGAAACACCACACACTGGGTTTGAAGTTGAAGGAAAATTGATCGTTCATGTTTTGGAGAGGCAGCATCCAGTTGATGTGAGAGCCACGATGGGGAGAAAAAGGCCCTGGTCCAACCGTCCTAGAGGCATCAACACAACATATGACATGTGCCCAGAACGAGTCTGGGTAAATAAGTTTGTATGCTTCTTTGTGTCAGCGTTTCCCTCCCAGCGTGACGGCGAGTTAGTTCTCCCCAGGTGATCAGGTCTCCCCTCCCTGCACTATATGCAAACAATGACATCTGTGGTCAACAGTGGTCGGATGTAACAAAGCACAATTACTTGTATTTTAAATTAAGATGATTGATTTTCTGATACTTTTCACATTAACTGACATTTACATAATACAGCAAATATCTGTACTTGACACTTATACTCCTGTAAATTTTAAAATAAATCAATAACGAGAGCGCTCATTGGTGTGGAAGAAACATCCTATATGGATTTGAAGGAAGCCACTGCTGAGACTCAGACATTAAGATGTGCTAGATTACTGCATTAGGAAATAGGCTATACTGCAAATGCTTTTACTTTTTATTTAGTATATCTAAAAGCAAATACTTACTTAGACTTATATCAAAATGCTAATGTGGTACTTTTATTTTAGTAAACCTTTTTCTATTTATTTGTACTTTTACTTAAATAAATAAAATGTCTCTATGTTCTCCACCACTGGTTGTATATGTGATGGTCTGTGAGGGAGGAAGAAATAGAGAGAAAGCGCCGAGCAGGTGGGCCTGAAAGAATCAATAGACTGTTTGCAGCTCGACAAAATAAGATTTAACTTATTTGAGATCATAAAAAATGGATAATCCATACGTGGAGGTCAGTGTTAATATTATAGCAGTGGCCAAATGATTTTATATGTTGAGATTTGCAAGTTCATGATTCATAAAATGTTTAACACCATACTAGTATATAAAAAATGGTAATGCGCATTTTGAAGAGGGTCAACCCATCACCGAGACAAGACTTGTAAATCTTCATTGCTGAAACTATAATTGTGGATTGCTCTGTGGAGGCTGGCCTCATTTATAAAAAATGACCATTTCACATCTTAACCGAGCCACTGACATTTCAACTCAGGGCGAAGGGCGAAGGGCCATTTAAAAGGGATCAGCCTTAAAAATAGACACACTTTAGCGCCGTCAATCACAAAGTTAAGGCTGTAACACTGTCCCAGCAGAAATGACAGAGAGAGACAAAGAAAGTGCGACTGACAAATGATCACTGAAACTGCCTTCCAAAAGATTTCTCTAACCACTGGGGTGAATTCAGGTCTGGTTAGTCAGCAGTTCGCTGACAGAAGTTACATGATTTCTAGATAATGAGGTGAAACTTCTAAAAGTTCTCAAAACCTGACACATCCTGAGGAGCAGAGAAGGTGTCCTAGTTGCTACCATCATCTCACTGCTGGTTTAAATAAAAACCTGCTGTAAGGCCTGGTTTGGTAGATCAGGAAGCCACCTCATGTCAGGCTAAAGTTGCTATAGTGACTGTTAGAACAGCGTGGGAAGATGTCCACAGTGGATTCAGACAGGTGCTAGTATATTCAGTATCAAAAGAAGGTGCTGACGTCGGACTGAATGAGAAATGTGCAGGTGGAAAAGTTTGAATTTATTATACACCGAGAAGAGGATCAGTAGAAGGAGTCGAGTTGGGAGTTAAATATTTGATGTGTGCACGAGGAATATTCTTGAAAGCACAGCTTCTATTTAAACATTAGAGGGGAATGCATATGAGAGGTCACTGGAGGTCAGGGCTATGATGTGGAAAGGTTAAAAATAGGTGAAGTGTTACCCACAGAAAAATGCATGAGATAAAAAAGCATATCCTGAGTCAACTAGAAACACAACTGAAATCAAAAACAAAAGTTCTACTTCATTCGCAAAATACTGCCAACAGGTTGGTTTACTATACACTGCAGAGGATAAAACAAATGGAAATGCAAATGCAAAGTTTGACCATCTGACACCACAGGGAATTTTGATTTGGTTTAATTTCTTTCCTGACCTGATAGATGCAGTTCATGGCCCATAAATGACTCATGAGGCAGCTGCATATAATTAATGCGTATTATTCACTTTTTAAACTCCTTTGCCGTCTTTTAGTTTTAAATAATTTGACCTTGTCAGACCCTCTCCGGTTTCATAGACAAAAATGTTGTCTGAAATAAGAGATGCAGCTTGTGATGAATGCCCACAGGCAGAATGTATTATAGTAAAGATTCAGATGAAAAACAAACCTGAAACCATTAATATCAGAGATGGAGATAAATACCAAAAAGAAAAGTTCAACACAGGACCATGTGAGGCCAAGGTGCAAATAACTGCATTACAGTAATAGATGCATAATGTCATTCTGCCAAATTTGCATTCTGCGAAGCGTCAGCCAACTTCAACTGATCCCGACATCTGTGTTTGATCCGAGCCCCATTTGGCAAGAACAGGCATGGACAAAAATGTCCAAATCACAATCGGGTTCAGATCTGGTCCGTCACCTTGGCTGGGCGGATGTTATACAGAGTAAATGCCTTTTATCGGAGACAGGGACACACAGACTCGGTGCAGCTCTAGTCTGGCTCGGGTTGGCCTTGGTTTTTCTTTGGGGCTCTGACAGGTTGGGACAGAAAGATGCATCCTGAGCCTCACTCTGGTTCACAGCTTCACAGAGTTAATGTCTAGAAAGCAGCTTTTATCCATCACGCAGTGCACAGCCACTGTCTGGACAACAAATGGCTGCTTTGCCTCTCTGACACTCACTAGGCAGAGTCCAGCCCAAACACCCCCCCTCATTGACAAACACTCACACACATCCACACACGGAAGCAATTTCCACAGGCACAGACAGAGAAGTTTCTCGCCACTTACTTGATGTAATATGGAACCTTATTCTGGGACACTGCTCGTTGCCAGGGGAGCTGTACGGAAGCTGCAAACAATGGGAGAAAAACACAATCTTAATTATGCACAGTTTAACCATGAAGTTTAGAATTCAAGCCTGACAAGAAATAATTCTCACATCCAACACATCCATAATAACTTTACCATTAAAGTCTGGGGGGGGGACATAATTAAAGGGGCATTGTTTTTTCAGATGAAAGAGGGAGGAGGGATACGCTGAGGCATGAAAGGAAAAAGATCTGTAGACAAAAGGCTCCACGTGCATGGATTTAAAATAAAAAAATAAATACCGACACATCCAAGGAAATCTTAAAAAACTGACTGATACATTGTTAAAAGCAGCGGAATCTTAGACTTCAGAAGCACTCAAGAGCAATGCGGCGCAGAAATGTTTCCTGATTTATCGCCCTCCCACTTCCCCTCCTCCTTGACACAGCTCTGCTCTCAGATAGAGAGATGAAAAGACAGTAAGAGAAAGATTAAGCAAGATTGGAAGATATACGAGATGGATAGGACAAGATAAGAGCACAGTACTTTATTGATCCCTGAGGGAATATTAAGCTACTAGTGTAATGAGAGCGAGTGTGTGATGGAGTAGATAGTGTCATATGGAGCCAGGAAGATGAAAGAAGAGACGGAGCGGTGTTTTGTCTGCAGCCGTGGCCGAGCACTCAGCAGGGCTCACTTAGTAAATTCACGTCTGGTGGTGACACAGCACGGAGACGGAGCTCGCCACCTGCTCAGGTCATCACACGCCGTCCATCTTATCTCCGCGTGTGACAGCCAGGAGAACTAGAATTACCGCCAAGCAGTGGAGTTTCCAGATTCATATGAGGCTACTGCGACTTTTGACCACTGAAATCTAATCAGTCAGTCCAAGTGAATTGTACCAAATGTAATGAAAAGCTCTCCTGGCAGTCTTTATACATCACAACCAAAGGGACGTGAGGGCACTTTGACCTTGAACTTTGACCTCCCCGCACCAAAATCCAATCTGGTCATCCTTTAATCTAAGTGAATGTTTTTACAAAATTTGAAGACATTCCCTGAAGCTGATCTTTAGATATCACCAAACAAGTGATTTAATTCTTGAGTCAAAGTGAATGTTTGTGGCAAATGTGAACGGATTCCTTAACGTGAGAGAGAAAGAGAGAGATAGAGAGAAAAAAGGAGCGAGAGACCAGACTCTTTGTTTAATGTTCACACTCGTGCATTTGTCTTTTCTCTCGATCTTTGTGTCTAACCCACTCTCTGCTAATGACCACTCTAAAGAGGGAGAGAGAGGAGCGAGCCAATGGAGAGCTGTAATTAAGCCTTTCATTATTCAAGAGTAAAGTGCCTCGTCTGCAAACTCTGTCCGCAGGCACCCACATATCCAGTGAGCACGACAGTGAAGCGTATAACATCTGAAGATGAGACGATAGGACATGAAAACACTCAGCGATCTGAAATAGAGGGAATGAGTAGAAACAAATCAGGTCCTTTCCGAAAAAAGAGAGGATGATTGGCGCTGTACTTACTGGAGAGGAAATGTTGGGAGGAGGGGCCAAAGTCTCGGTGGGCTTCCTGAAGTAGCTTCAACCTCTCGTCAACCGCCACCTGCACAAAAAACAGACAGAGAGGAGAGAAGACAGTGGGCTGTGAGAGGACGTCATCATCAATGGTAAAAGTTACATATCCATCCATCAAACCATCCATTTTATTATCCAACATCGGCTAAGCAGGACATTCCAGACACCCCTCTTCCCGGTGACACCTTCCAGTAACTCATGGGCGATCCGAGGCATTCCCAGGCCAAGTGGGATTTGTAATCCCTCCAGCAAGTTCTGGATCGACCCCGGCGTTTCCTCTTGGATGGAAGTGCCCTGCTCAACCTCCAAAGGAAGGGCGCGTACCATTTCTTACAAAGGTGCCTCAAGCATAGGTGATAAGTCTTTTTTGCTATAAAGAACTGTACCCGGAGAATATTGGTGAGACCCCAACTCTTTAGAAGACCAACTTGTCTCACGCTGCCCAAGTGAGACAGACCTGAAAGGTGGGGCTCAAGTGGGCAGTGTGTTCCCTCTAATCTGATAGCATGGGCCCGTAAGAGAAAGCAAGATGTCATGCAACGCGCCCGCTCCTGAGTGTGGCCCAGGCGGGAGAGTATGACATTGAGAATGCGAGGAGATAAGTGATAAGTTGAGAGGATAAAGGTAGACTGGTAAATCCAGCCACATCCAGACACCCAGGCTAAGTTCATCGTCTGCTGTTGAGGTAACTGAAGGATTTCAGAACTGGCAGAGCGAGAGATGGAGGAGTCCAGAAAGGTCGGCACTGGCACCCAGAGCGTGACCCTGAATAATGTTGGGATTATGTTACATTATCTGTATTATTTTAAACCTTCAGGGCATTCCTAAGGTGAAGCTTCATACAGTTGTTAGTGATCAATCACAGAAACACACTCCCACTCTCCTGTGCAAGCTGTGTATTGACCTCTTAGCCAGCACCTGGGCCCTGAACGGCTATGGGATTGCTTTGCTTCATCAGTCTGAGAAGCAGGACAATATTGGCAAGTCTGTAATATTGACACAAACAGACACACACATGCATGCTCACACCCCTTAGGTATTGTGGCAGCCACACCACAGCTGCCCACACAGGGAACCTGAAGAATTGGCACAGAAAGGCCGTTAGCTTGGACTCTTTGTGCCCACTAATGGCTGGTAGGGTCACTGTCCAGCCGAGAGGAAGATGAGAGCTGAATATACATGAAAACCAAATCATCCGGCTCCACAGTCAGGGCTGGTTTATTAGCAGAGGTTTGTCCCTTCCTGCAAACTGAAAGTAAAAAGAGCAGACAACAGAGAGACAAAGTCTGCGTCGTCTCCTAAGACCCTGCTCTGACTCAGTCTTTGAGTTATGGTCATTCTCCAGGCACAAAGACTATCAGAGTGTGTCTGTCCACGATATGGGAAGTTTCTCAAGGCTACAAATTAGCCCCGATACCCAGTTTCACTCCGTGGCAGTGTCCTGCTTTCAAAGGGATGGTTCTTCGGTTTCTGTCTTAAGATATCATTTTTCTTAACGTGTTTCTGGCCACAAGCCTTTTTTTCTGCCCACGTACTCGGCTCATTTATCTACAGCAGCGATGATGTGTGGTCGCATGAAGTCCGTCGAAATCCAAGTTTCCATGTCGCTATCTTTGAAAGCACAGTCTATTTATGGACCTGATCTGAATCACACATTTTAATGACTCCGTTTCTGAAAGCACCACTGATGTTTAAATAGACTCGGCTTTAAAGGCTCCATGGAATGAAAAACACTTGTTTGCTCATTTATCCATCGTTATCATGTCAATAGTCTCTATTCCTGCTTCAATAATCTCATCCTGCACTCTGGGGAGTTTATTTATTTTGCGTCCAATGAAAAAAGCACTATGGGCTTTGCATCCTGGCTCGACACAAACAGCCTTATTCCAATGAACGATTTAATCATGGTTGTCGTCTTCGTTTGTTTCATCCCTGTCGGATTCATCGGTTAAATCCGCGGGGTCGGAAAATGCGGTGGCGGGAAGTCCTCGACAGTAGAGAGCCGGCTGTCCATGTTAGCTTCTTTCAAATCTGTCACGGGGGCGTAAAGCCCTTAAAACGCTACAGGCTACTGCAAATGTCAATCAATACCCACAACAATTCCCTGCATAGCTTTGTGTATTTACTGGTTAATTAATGCTCCGTTTCGTGGGAACTTTTATGAGAGGCTGAGAACACAGTGTAGTAACTGCTAAAACAGGAAAGTCGGCCTTTGACAGGAATGTTTCAACACAACTTGATGGTGTGAATGTCCACTTTGCTAAACTCTCCTACTCCCTAATTTATTGCAGACACAGCTTCTCTTCTCTCTCCCTCTGGTGACTTGTAAAAAGACTTTTCCACAACTTTCGCTCGAGGACCGAGACGCGCTCGGCTCTGGGAAAGTCCCTCAGCGGATCAGACCGAGACATTCGAGCGCGTCGGGAGCCAGGAATGTGACTGGTGCGCTGTGAGAACAGTGTCCATTGATGTGAAGTGACAAAGTGACGCGCCGAGCACAGAGCTGTGTTCAAATAAAACAGGTACACAAATGGGGGAACAACTCCCAGTCTCCAGTGTGTTTGGCTGACACAAAGTCAAATCAGCATGCACAAGCCGAGAAAAACCGACGGAGGCCCAGACAAAGACACAAAGAGGAGATGAAAACACACAGGCAGGCTGGGAATGAGGATTTCTACACATATTGAAGACAACATTAATTTGACAAGTGTGGACAAAATACTGAAGGAGGGAAAAGAGGCCAGGCAGACAAAAGGGTTTTGTGGGAAAATATCTTGTTAGCTTCAACATCCGCAGATGATTCGGGAGGTTTTAAATACCTGCAGCAGTTTCCACCTCATGTTGAGCTGGTCCAGTTGTCTGGAGGCGGTGGAGGACAGCTGGATGTCCAGCGGGTTCAGCTCTGCAGAGAGCTCATTGACCAGTTTGACGTCCTGACGTAAGGGGGCCACCTCCTCTCTGAAGGTCTGCACAGATCATTTTATATTATTGCAATGATAATGACTTTTACTGTTATCATATTATAATACAATTATAACACATATATCTGTCTAATTTCATAATGTTTCAAATGTTTTTACTACAACAGAGTATTAAGGAAATATTGAAGAAAACTCTGAGACTTTGAGAATTGAGTCAAATTATGAGAATAAAGACGACATTTTTTGTAATTTAATGAGGAAAAAATCATAATATACTGAAAGTCAAGTTACACTCAGACTGGATCCAAAGCATTTATAACCACACTTAATGTACCTTGGAAACTTCTTTGTATGTTTAACCCCTTTGAATAACACTAAGATGTAATCAAGTCCTATAATTGACCATTACCAAGCATTACCTCCTCATAGTCTTTGTGGTTCTTTCTTTAGAATTTCTAATCCTAATCTGGTGCTGACCAGTTTTGCTGTGGTATAATTTGCATTAACAGTATAACCTTCATCACTATTCTCTTTGGTTGTAATTTCATATATTGTACGACAGTGACCTGACCTGTTTATTAAGTGATATAATTGGTCACATGGAGACGATCGTTATGATGAGGAGGTGTAACAGAGAGCTATATTAACACAACAGTTGTCTTTCCTCATGCAACTTGTGAACCATGACTAACTACAGTGAGAACAATTTCTCCATTGTTGCTCCTTCACAGTGTTCATCAGCAAATTAGTGCTTTTTGGTCTTTGGTGCATTGAAATCGGGACAGATTCCACATCCTAGTCTCACTCACATTAGTGCACATACTTATTTCATGAAGTGCAGTTAAATCAGTAGATTTTATGTAAACGTCAGCAGTTCTCAGCGAATGGCCAGGATTTTTAGTTAAGGACACTGAGGGAAAGAGGAGTGAGTTGTCTAATGTCTGTTTTACTTTAGGGACACACACACACAGACACACACAGAGCACTATGACTCACCATGGTCTTGTCGATGTGGTCCTGCAGCGAGTCGATCAGCAGATCCCCCACAGGCTGCCAGGTAGCTTTGGTCTCCTCCGCCTGAGTCAGCCGCAGGTCGAGCTGGTCCATGGAGCTCTGCAGCTCCTGGAGTCGCTCCAGCGCCCGCTCCACCTGACTGTGCCAGCCGCCCACGTGTCCTTTGAGACGCTCCCACCGCTCCCTCACCTCGCCTGTCTGCTTGCGGATGGCCCGAGCCAACCCCCGGGCCTTCTCCTCTGGGGTGAGGTCTGGAGGAAGACATCAGAGTAAACAGGCAGGTTAACAGAGACATAAGTTTACTTGTTAACAAACACAGTTTTCTTGCCCCTTATTGATCTATGTACTTGTTCCAGTGTCCTTATCAAATCCAGTGAAATCCTTTCAGCCAACCGGCTTATTTTATTTCATAACCCCAACTACTATATCCACCTTTTTACAGGCGAGCTGCAAATGAGAGACGGGAGAAGCAAAGTTTCCACAAAATTCAATTCTCTCCTTCACTCACTCAATTAGAAAGTCATTTATATTTCAGGGGCATGCGGACAAAGAGGAGCCAGAGGAGTCGGCAGATGAGAAAACTGTTCTCCAACCAGCCATTTCAACTACAAAGAAACAGGAACAGCTTTTCCTCATATCTCCAGGGTCATGAATGTATTAACATCTTCACCTGTTGCACCTCTGCAAAGTCTCTTTCCCCCTATTATCTCCATCCCTGCCCCATTCATACACCAACACACACATAGGCCTGTAATTAACACAAGGTAGCCCCACATGCACACACACACACACACACATAATTATATTATATTAGTGGGTTACAAATAAAACTAAATCAAAACTTGACTTTAGTAGCATTAAAAAATAAACTACCAAGAGAGCGAATGTGGGACAATTTAAATGGTTAAGACTTTAAACAATCCCAAGAAATCCCGTCTCCTCTGATTACACGAGGAACGCACACCCTCTGATCTCAAATCAGCTTTTTATCTATTTATACAGCGAGACAACGCTTTGATATCCGCACGAAAGATCACACACAACAAGCCGATCGGCCCGTGCTGTGAAGTCTCAACACACCTCTACACAGCCCCCTTGGCTTGCGTTAATTATTTACACAGTAGGGGTTCGGTTTAAAGGGAAATGCGCTGACTTCTGCTGCCGCGTACGACAGATATACCGAGAGGAAATGAGTCGATGCATATTTGATTCTTGGATTCAAAGTTATGTGTTGGTTTTGCCACCCACTCAGATTATTAGTGGAAAGCCGAGGATCTTTGATTTGCGGCTTCGCCCTCTTTTTCCTATTCTCATTTCCTGGCAGCTTTCAACTGTGTCTCATCCAATAAAAGGTGAAAAAATGTACCTGCAAACACTGTCATCACAGCTTAGTCTTCTTGTAGATGCCCAGTGACAGAAACCCCCCACACTACAAAACTGGAAAGAGGTCATCTCTCTTGTGTGGTCCTGTTCAATATGTGGAACGCTATTTTTAACCACATGCCAATTTATTTCAGTGTCTGGATGTAGAGTGTGAAATTTATACTCAATATAGTGGCCTAAAAAGAAGAATCACACCAGAGAACTCAAATGAAGTGTTTGAGGGGCATCAAGAACCGCACAATAGAATTATTCACTTCGTTTTATAGACGCACAAATGTGAAATGTGCCTGTCAACATCTGTCCCTGATGATATCACTGAACCAGGAAGAGAAAGAGAGGAAGAAAAAGAAGAGAGAGAGCCTTTGTCTAAGTGTTGACTTGATACCTGACGACTTACTGCAAGATCAAACCACCTGATTCTTAATGTCACCTCACACTTTAATCGAACTTGTCATTATAAGGCAGCTGTAATAACTACTGTAAACCCCAGGATTTTCAATTTGATTTCTGTGACGCTGCAGATTTGAGACTTATCTGAACCGATTACCAGGCCAAATGATCCTGTATTGCTCACAGATTTCGATATCACTGACTAAATCAAACCCTTCTCGATGTCGAAATAGGGATAGTTGTGTAGCATGAGAGGATCAGGGATTGGGAGATTGATGTTAAACCTGGAATAACCAACGACCCGGAAAGCGTCACCAACCGGATGAATGCATCTTACAGCCAAAGTAAGATTTTTGTTTTCCGTACCAGATGGACAGGAGAAAAGGTGGACAAACAAAAATGTAGGCAACAGTATGAGTGGTTGTAAAATATGACACAAACAAGTACAATCCTGCATTTATAACATTTTAAAATCCTCTAGTGTGCATCAGGCACACTGAGAGAGCAAACCTACCCGTCTTGGGCTGCGGGATCTTGCGTGGCTCTCCAGGACCCTCGATTGGCTGGTCAGCGAGAAACATCCTGGCCTGGTCCAACGTACTGTTCACCAATTGCTCACGCTCCTTCAGCTCTGCCCGTATCCCCTGCAGGTATGAAGCACAGAACAGTGGAATACATCAAAATCACAGATTATTCTCATGGAGAGCAGTGGTTTCAAATGAAACTTAATTTGAGGCTATAAAGATTGTCCATTGATTTTAAAGGAGACATATTAGGCCTTTTTAAGTTTTTCTTTCCTCTAGTGTGTTGTAGAGGAATTGAAAAGGTCTGGAGTCATGTCAAAGAGGAGCTGCAGCAGAGGACAGTTTGAGGAGAGATATGTGTTTTCTAGACATAAAAGCATGAATACCTTTTCAACCAATAACCCAAATTTAACCTATGAATCAGAATGTCTTAAATATGTGATCATTCTTATGATATCTCGATGAGAATGATTGCATTTGTAGGCTTTATTTTTTGTAGGTATTTGAGAAAGGGGTTAAGAATTTGTGCACGCTTGATTCTTCTCTCCTGATTTCGTCTTGTTTGAATTTTGCTGCCCCCCACCCAAATCGACGAGTTCTGCTTCGATCAGCTGCGACTGTCAAAATATCACAAAAGTCTCCCATGATTAACTCACGCACCGCGAATGTACACAAGACTAATCTACACAAGAAACAATTTAGGATGTTGACATGCAGCTTATGGAGGAGATAAACAACGCTCTCAACGGCTAATTAGGTGATTAGCGCGTAACAAAACACTTCTCCCTGCCCAGTCTTCCCTTATTAAAAGGAAAAGCAAGAGGTGAACCAGAAATAAGGAGAGAAACAAGAGATAGAGCGAGAGAGAGACAGAGCAGTTATCTGATGAGCGTTGGTGAAAGTGGGAGCTCTCACAACAGAGCAGCGATTCAAGGTGAGAATCGGGGGGGGGGGGGGGGGGGGTCAAGCTGGGTTACTTCTTCGGGGTCGATGTGAAATTAGCTGAGCGACCTGCCAAATGGAAGTGAGTTGCTGGGAGCTATAACCCTGCAGAAATTATCATTACAGGGCCAACGAGCAATACCACATATCCAATACCTCTTCTCGGACAACATACCACACACACACACACACACACACGCACGCACGCACACACGCACACACGCACACACGCACACACACACACACACACACACAAACACACACACACACACACACACACTCTTCAGGCCCTACAGTACAGAAAAACTGATGAAAAACTTCACAAAGTAATTTGATGGACGCTCTTTTGTTGATGACTCAGCGTTGCCACAGCTCAGAGCCGGTCATAAAACTAGAAAGCGGAAGCGGGCCGGGCGCATCATGTAAGAAGATAATTATTCTTGTTTTAATATAAGGCTGAACCCCGGGGGGGGGGGGGGAACTCCGCTGCCCATCAGAGTGTGTGATTTCTTTGTGAGGAGGCAGCGTTCTGTAGTTTCGGGCCCTGTTGATGAGATGGGACGACTCACTTAGAGGACTCATTGAACAGACCTGGGGGGGTGAAAATGAAGCACCGAAATTCTACAGCAAAACGACAACATGCTGAGTTCAGTTGGATAAAATGTACAGTGCAATTTGAAGGGGCTGAGAAGAGATGGGGAAAACGCTGGGGAGTAGGGGATGGGGAGGATGGGGCGAGTCAACCTTGAGACGTACAAGCCATTTTATTTTCTAGCTTGGAAAGAAAATACTAAAACTTATTTCTGGGAGTAACTTCCTCTACAAGTAAAGTTGAGATCACTGCCATGAAAACCCCACACACCACCCCCCACCCACGCTAATAAATGGTTTGCTCCGTTCCAATGATTTCCCCCTCGCTCACATGGAGGAAAGATAATCGGCAGGTAGCTCCGAGAGGGGACCTTGAGAGATAGAAACTAAATTAGACGTGATTGAAGAAGAGGAGAAGAGGTGTGTTTGTGTGTGTGTGTGTGTGTTCGGGGGGGGGGAGGAGGGTGAGGAAATAAAGCTGTGAGGACAAGTACCAGTCAAAATTCAGCTCCTCCTTGGTTTTAGTTCTGCACAAGAGATCGAATGAGCATGAAGAGGTTGAGTTTAGCCTGTAAAATATTCTGATATCAGGTCTGTAACGTCACATTTAAATTCTTTCCTCCTAATCACAGAGACAGGAGGGAGCTCCATCATCCTGGTGGAAACGTGCCCGGTCGGATAAACCAGTGACGCCCGTTTAGAACTGAATATGAAGGGAACTATATTTACGACATCAAACCAGCGAGGTGTCTACTCTAAGATATGCTTTTATCCACTAAGTCTTGATTTAAGAACAAAAATAAACTATATCTCTCAATGTTTTGTCATTAAAATTGACAATGTGTCAATCAAGCTAAACACGTTTATATTTAATTATACAGTTACACAGCTTGATTATAAGCTATCAGACAACTCGAGTGAATAAACGTATCAAAATACATGGTAGATCATGGAGGTTGCCATAGAGAGGAAAACATTTCTGGTCAACTACCATCAAGCCCTAAGTGCTCAGAGACAAAGGAAAATATACAATAAAATAATACGGATATACAGTGAAGATAGAGGGATGTGACTGATAACTCAGTAATATGACAAACTATATGCCCACTTATTTGTGCACATTCCCTTCAGCCCGTTATAACTGCCCACCTCAGTATGTATGGATATGTGAACGTTGTGGTGGATGAGTGGATATGAAAGTGCATTTATTTTTTATTTCATGGATTTTATTTCCATCTTTGCATCCTTTTTTTTTTTTAACCTCATTCTATTTTTATATTTAGATATTTATTGACGACACCCTGTGGAAACATAGGGAAGTAATGTACCTGCATTGATAACTTGAAATGAATTAAGACCCCTCCCCTTAAACAAATCCTCAGCAGGTTGTAACAATGGCGAGTGCAGAGTAATAACCCGTGTACCAGCCGCTCCTCCTGTCATCCCGCCACCGGGTATCCTCGCAGTTCAGACAGTTAACAACACCAAAGACCTTTTTCCGGACATGCAAACAAGTCTCTTTTTTCTTTTTACATTTTGTGACCTCAACACACTCACATTATCAAAGTGCCACACAGGAGACACGGTGTTCAGACGGAGCGTGTGAGGTTAATATCAAACGCATGTACAAAGTCCAGGTAAGGAATCAAGCTTGGTTTCTGTTTCTGAACAGACAAATCCCAGCTGGCTCGTGGTGAGTCATACCACATGGTTTTTATGTGAAACAATGGCTCATTCTGTTTTGAACAGTTTTCAGTTTTGGAACGCCAGAATTAGTCGAGGCTTCTGTGGCGAGTGAAGACCAGGAGAAGAGAAGCCTGTTGGCAGAACCACAACACTTGCAGCATCCATCTTGTAGCTGTGAGTGACCTTGGCTGTGTGTGTGTGTGTGTATTTATTTTGGATTGTTTGTGTCCAGGTCTGAGTTTGTGTTTGTGTGTGTGTGTGGCCAAAACAGCACAGCAAACTCTTATCACCGTGTACCCTGCGCTGATGAGATAACATCGCAACACAACCACTTTCGGAGCTCTGCCAAACATCCCTCTTCCTGCTCTCGACCCCCTGATGCAGTGGCCTCCTTGCAATTTGACCACAACCCCTCGTCTTCTTCAAGGATAAAAAAAAGCCTCCGAAAGAATCACTGCAACACACCAGCTCCTTTTTTATCAGGCAAGTAAAATAAACTCAAAATGGCATCGTGAAGTCTGCCCCTCAGATCTGGATATATTGGATGCCGCCTCCTAAATATGCTTGAAAATAAAAAAAATGCCGAAAATGATATCAAATGTAATAGAAATTCCCTGGATCAGCCCCTTAATCCGGATCCGCACCAAATGTTTATGGATTATTCCTTGGCCCACGTCCCATCCTTCTTCCAAGTTCTTTGTGTGTAATCTTGCTTACAGACAAACAAACTAATCAATCAACAACCAGACGTGTGAAAACTCCTCGGTTGAGTTAATAATATGAGTATTTTTTGTATTAAAGCCTGAAGAAAATGATCCAGATTAGATTTTTGATGTTGCTCACAGTTACACTCTTGATGAAGGAGTCTCAGTGTGACTTCTATTGCTCCTTTGCCCGTAGCATCCGCCTCTTGTGAAAGCTCGTGATAGGTGGTGCTTGTTTAAAATCATACTTTCTGACACGCTCTACTGATCCACTGCCTCCAGGCTCGGCCATTTTAAAACAAGTAAAGACGCCCACTGGCTGTATTATTCCCACAGAAGTGTCAGAAATAAAAAGGCCACTGTCGCGCTGCTAATAAAATAGGAAAGCGGAGTTAAATAATAATGTATACATGAGTTTCTTCAGCAACAATTTCTGACTTGACACGTTGTTTCTATGATTTTTCTTTAAAATATTTATTGGATATTATGTTTATTTTACAGTGTTGTGCTGCTGCAATTATTTACAAGGATTTTAGAGAAGCTTGTTCTGATGCTTCTGGCAGGAATGAAAAATAAAAATGAATCATATGGTTCTTCTATTCCAATGGAAGCATGAAATCATTTATTATTATTGAACCTGATACCATGGAAACCAGAGCGATGATGCACTTGTGGTGATTGACAGTAAACACTGCACTGACATATTATTTCTTTATAATTTGACATGGTGAATTTACAGCATATTCACCAGCAAACATGGAGAAACATTAGCATTCATGAGGAGAGGCAAGTCCACTGTGCCGCTCCTTTTTTAGTCCTAATGAATTCCTGAGGGAAATATCTGGCTCTTTAGTTATGAATGTTCCAATATGGTCACCAATGCTGGTTAATTGGTGTTATGAGTGTGTATAAAACATTTTAAATTGAATTTGGATTCAGTCACGTTGTCTGGGGCTATCCACTTGCTTTTTTTCAGGCTGCACATGCCTGTAATCGGGAGGAAACCTTGGACTCGTGTCTGGTTCATACACAAAAAACAGGGCCTATCCAAGTTTGGCTAATTTTCTCTCTGGTTGGGTTGGGTTCAGAAACGTGCGCCCCGAGCTGCACTCTAATTGGTGTTTTGAGAGATGTTTTGTTGAAACATTGAATGCATGCTACTGTAATGAAACTGATAATAACACCGCTGTGGGCCGTAAAACAATCAAAAATAATGACCTTGGAGACGTCCAGGATTTGCAGTCAGGGTTATATAAGCATCAGAGATCCATTTTCAATATGAAAAGATTAATTATAGGAACTTTACTGCTGCAATATTGCTCAGGTGAAGTCACGTTCCCCCGGTGGTTGATAATGATGTATTTCTTTACGGTATGTATTTGACAGAATGATCAAATCATTTATTTAGTGTCACGGAAGCAGAGGAAAATGATAAGAGGTTACGCACAGCAAGGCAATCCCAGTATTCAAGAAAGAGATGTGATAGAATCCAGCGTCGCACTTTAATTTAACTTTCGTCTGGGATCTGTCCCTTCAGGTGCAAATGGCGCTAATCAATCATGCAGGTAAAGTGATTTAAGACGTTTTCTAAAGTGGATTATTAGACCCCCTCCTCAATTTAGAGGGGGTATTCGTATACCACCTAAGACTACTAAGATAACAAGGTCAACTCAATGTGATCCAGCTTTTATTCTTCATACTTATTCCCACTTGGATGAGTTTCAGAACAGACCTGATTGGACAGTCCTAACACTGCAGACTAAAGGCCAACTGTTGCTGAAAGATAACGGTCATTAAAAATGTCCACAGGCAGTTGGTCCCCTGTTCCCACTCGCTTTATCTCAAAGCTGTGTTTAATACAGCAGACTGATGAGTTTAATCGGACGGATGCGGACGAAGGCATTTTAATTGATAAGTGAACGTGCGATTAATAAACGCTATTACTGCCAATTAAGCCGAGGAAATCAGACGCAGATCAATACGCGGAGGAGGGAGTGGGAAGTCGGTCAAGTGAGATGGGCCAATAGTGCTCCGTTCAGAAAGGACAGAAACCAATGCAACAGTTGATGCATCTAATTTGTCCATTTCTAAATCTGCTGACCTCATTTCCTCCACATTAAAACCTATTCTCTCCTCATTGAATTGGACCCATTTCCTGCCATTGTCCATCCCTTTTGTTCCGGGGTTGTTTAAACCACTGTTCCCTCATAATGCGTTTACTGTTACTGTGATTCTTCAGTAACAGAAAATATCTGTTTCTCTCTGTTGGACAAAGTAAGATAAGGTTTATCTGTTCTATTGCTTCCCTACCTCATAGATCCAAACCAAACCATAGCAGTACATATTCCTTTCATCTGTCTGACAGAGTGTGTGTCAGCAAGTGATAGAGGTGTGCGTCGACGTTTGCATGAGCTATGCAGGAAACACTCTGTGTGTAGTGTGTGTGGACGTAATGGAGCATGACATGTTCAAAGCCCCGGCTCTTTGTGCAGCTCAGCCTCCTCATAACTCTCAGGGTCCTCCAGACCTCCAGGCCAATCGATTAAGAACACAGAGGAGAAGGAAGTGGAGAAAAAAATATAGAACACAATCCAAAATGAAGAGCGAGGCTTCCTCCCATTCCGTTCCCCTGTTCCATTATTTCTTATGTTAGCTTTCTAAAAGCTGGAGGCCTGTGGATGACATGGTGGGAGGGGGGACCTGCCTCTGCATCAGGTGACAAGTCAGAGACAAACATCTCAGACCACAAATTGTTTGAGTACCGTTTTTCCAAAACCCTGCTGACTAACAAATAAACAAAAAGTAAAAACATGTAACCAAAAACAAACACTTGGCGGGGGTAATAACTTTTAAGAGATGATCTTGGGGGAAAGTCTTCTTGTTCTGTTTTAATGTCAATCTGTTTTACTTTTGACTGATGATTCTTCATTGAATCATTATAGAGCTACACTTAGCAGGTATTAGGGCAGCCAAGAAAATGATCATCTGCCCCTGGAAACAGCCCCACACTGTCTCCACCGCAGATCAGTTATCCATCTCTCTGGATGGGTAAGGATGGGGTTTAAAAGTGAAATATTTTATAGACTTTTTGTATAACTATATATTTTTTCATTCGTCTTCCCTTGTCAGTATTTTCTTGTTTTCATTTTGTCTTTCCATGTTACATTACAGAGATGTGTTCACTTCCGTCTCATAATATAGCACACATCTCATTTCAGCGTTTCCTGAACGGGTCGTGCCTGTGTGCTTGATTGCTCGATTAGTCTTCATTGGCATCACCTCTCCCAAACGTAATGGGGAAATGTTATGTAATATATGATTACATAATCACATTACGAAACAAATTGCCCCACTCTAATAAAGTCGATTTACACTTTAGTCATAGGAGTGTGTGTGTGTGTGGCGATTGCCCCTGGGGGTGTCTACTGATCTGTCTAAGTGTGTCTGTGATCCTGCGCCCACGCCTGATTGCACCTTTGTCTCCTCTCACAGCATTTTGGGGAACAAAATAATAGCGTGGTGAACGGGGGTGCCGAAAATTGCATTACAATGTCACGAGCGACATCAACAGTAACGGCGGCGGCCGGCGAACCAGGAGGAGCCGCGGGGCGAGTCATCTATCTGAAAGCAATTACGCACAATAACCAGTGGCTGGAATAAATAATACAGCGGGGAAGACGGATGACGAATGGCAGCGGTGACAAAGATATGAATGGGTTGGCACCATGGTGCTATCGATCGCTTGTTAGAATAAATGATACAGTGTGGTATGAGGCAGATAAATAACAATAATTCTGAGAATGAACTAGGTGGAACAACAGTATTGATCGTGCGGTAGTGATTTTGATTTTGCTCCTTAGCTCCCTACTGAAAGAAAAAAAAAAAAAGAGTATGTATGAGTACTACTGAGCTATTATAACAACTCTGGGGTTTATTAACCAAGTTTACATAAAAACAAAAAGCTGTGATCAGGCCCGACTGCTGCGACGCGTAGTTTAACTGATGCACTGCAGCCACAGCGCTGACGAGCCTGATGCTTGAAAATGTCACGGTGTCTCCTCGTGGCTTCAACTGATCAGCATTTGTGTAGGAACTGAATATAGTAATGGAGGGTTATTAAACATGAGAGCGTTATAAAATATTGTGAATCAGCCGTCTGGGTTATTAAATACAGTCTGGGACGTTGTAGATTGGGCTGCTTTGTCTGTTGTGAGGTTCTTTGTCCTCGAAGCATATATCTGTATATCAGCGTAAGCCAGTGCTGCTGTGATTATAAAAAGTCTGGGAGCGGACTGATGCTTAATTATGCAGATAGCAATCACCAGTGATAAGTGTGTATTTGTCAATGTACACACACACACACTCAGGTACAGGTATAAATAAATCAGTGATGGCTTAGTTTGTTGTTCCAGCTTTTGTAAATGCCAGTGTCAGGACTTTTGGTAGAAGCATTGCAAAGTTAAAGCGATATGGCCAAAGTTCTAAAGATTTTCACATCAGTCGATATCGATAATTATAAAGATAAACATTGAATATATACTTTTTTTTAGGGTTTAAGGTTGCTCTTGGGAGAAGGTAGTGGTTTTAATTTATGAGCAGAGAATGAAAAAAACACTTAACAGGAAGATACAAATTACAAATCATTGTGCTAAACTTCTTTACTGTAATTGCACAATGCATAAGCAATACCAATGTACACTGGAATTTCGTTATATAGCGATTTTCTGAAAAAGTATATTGGAAATAACAGATAATAACAGATATTGTTTTATAGCCCAGAGCTTCTTTGACTTCTTCAAACCTCATTTGGGTGTTCCTGTTTATTTGGGCAGGTTAGAGCCCTTCTCAGGTTGAACAAACCACATGAGTCAATAAGTGAACAAAAATGTCAAACCTTGCAAGGGCCTTAAATTCACTTATAGTAGATACAATGGTACTTAAGGGTGAGAATGTGGCCAAAAATGTGTAAGAAACTCCAAAACACATTTTGGATGCTGGATGAGAACAATGAGTGAAGAGGTGTGATGAATCGTTTACAGCGTGGCAGGAACACTGCCTGGGGCCGTGGTACATACCGTGCAGTGGCTCTGCTGCTGCAGTAAGATGGGCACGTCTCCTCCGATGGGCATCTGCTGGGCCAGCTCCTCGTCCTTCATGCAGATCCACCTCCACAGCTCCTCCAGGAGGGCCAGCAGACGAGACCAGCGCTCGGCACTCGCCTCCAGGTGAGCTCTGAAAATGAACAGAATCGCGGGGGAATATAATTATACCCGTCGCTGCAAAAACCAAGCATTCTATTCAAGAGTAACATGCAAGTTTACTTTCTGTTATATACAGATTTACATTAGTATAAAAGTAACCTGGGCAACTATGCAAGGCTAATACTTTTGATACAGAAGTAGGGCTACTTAAATTCTGCAGACAGCTCATGGAAATCAACGGAAAAGTTTTTATCACCACCAAACTTTGATAAAGAGCCTCACAGTTGACCACTCCAGAGCGGCTGCTGCCCTTCAGGAGCAAATGTTATTCGTAAAAGCAAACACAGTTGGCCGCTAATTGTGTGGGTGGTACCACGCATGCAATATGTGTTGATAAGCGCTTTTGTTCTCCTCGGGGCATAATGTATCTGAACACTGTGCACACTGAGACCTCCTATTGCCACTCGCCGAGTTAGCCTTAATTACACATGTAGTGCAATTAAGGCATAATGGGCTGTATACAATCAAGATCCAGAGCAGCGCACCACCCACACAAACAAACACGCACACAAATCACACACACTGATCTCTCACTGTCAATTTTTTCTCTCACTTGTCTTCCTGTGGAACAAGTCCAACCTATTCTGCCTGCACTGTCTGACCTCGACTAACACCCATTTATTACTTTCCACTCAAGCCGTACAAGTTCCAGCACAGAATCTCTTTTTTTTTTTTTTTTCGATTTCACCCCCAGTCTCTCTTCACTCTCTCTAACCCGTCACCTTGTCCCTGTGGCTCCGCTGCTCTCTTACCCTCACCTCCTCCACTTTGTCTTTGAACATCTCCATCTGGCCCTTGTCAACTTCACTTCCACCTTCATTTCAATCACCCTCAACGTTGCCAGCCATCACCAATCACATTTATTGATGCCAAGGTTGTGGCTGACGCAGCGCTGTCTGTGTCCTCAGAAGTTTATGTGAACTGTCAGGTCCTGTTTTTTTGTTTTTTTTTATCTCTCTGCGCCAACTTAGATTCATGGGAAATCGGACACATGTGGTTCTTCCATGAATCCAACACATGAAAATCATGTTCCATCAATGTGTTCTTTTCAGGAGCGAAGAATACTGCACGGTCCAGTAAATAATAAGGAAGTATTAAGAGTTAGACACAGTGTATTTGTGATGTGAGAGAGACTCGTGAGTAATCCTCGAAATGTCTGGTTTCCTTGAGGACAAGTACTTGAGGTCTTAATGGAACTCAGAGTTTTAGTCCTTCAGAGCTTTTCTCTTCTGAGAATAGTACTTTCTCTCTTAAACTAACTTTGTTTTTGTAAAATAAGAAACTGAAGCATGAGACTCACTTGAACCATTTCCACAATCATGATGTGTTTTAGTTTTTTTCTAAGAGCTGCAACAGAACAGCGAAGCATCCTGACCCAAAACACTCGAGAGAGGAAAAAAAAATCCATTTCTATTTCTAAGTTGTGGTTTTTACTGACCTAATGTTGGCTGATTTGGCCTTCAGGTCGCTCCAGCGTTGATTCATGTCATCCAGCCTGTGTTGGAGGAACACGGCTTCCTCCGAGCTGCCCAGAGCCTTGACCATCTTTGACTTGTTCCCGTCCACGCTCTTGTAGATGTCATTGTGGGCATCGATCTCAGCCTGAATGTCCTGCAAACACACAGAGGGACTGTCAGAGCCAACCGGTTCTTCGGGGTAAAGTTTCTGTGCACACGGACTGGACGGCAAAAGAGTAAGTCTGCATCACAAACACCCAAAATTGGATGTCACAGTCTTCTACGCTGTCACAACCGATTATCCATGAACCGAAAATAACATTGGACTAGTCTTGGGGGAGTTCACGGTATACTGCTCGCAATATATCCAGAGGGCAGAGAAGTTTCATGAAACATCCTCAAGGTACTTTTTGACTTTTTTTGACAAGAAAAGATTTAAACTTCTACATTCTCACTGAAGAAAAGGCTCGGAAAGGCTCGACCCCGACCTGAAGCAGGTCCCAGAGCAAGTTCAACATCCGTACCAGAGCTCCATTAGATTATGCCAAGGCTACTCCAAAGCAAGCTTAGCTAATTAAATGCTGGGATACAGTATGCAACTCCAATGTAATGCAGAGCTACTCTAAAATAATGTGTATGTGGCTCCAGGAGACCATCACATGCAATAATGTGACAGAGCACAATTTTACCGTGTGTGTGTGTACTGAACACGGCGGCTCTATTACACAACCATATCTCAAAGGGTGTGTGTGAGGGTTGAACCACAAGGGGGGCTGACGCAAGATGAGGATCCTGTCAAATTTGTTATTTTTAGATGTGTGAAACTGCTCCATTTTCTCCTCCGTCTCTCCCTCCCTCTCCAACTCTTTACTGGGACAACCCTCAGTTAAAGCCATTTCAACTGCTCATGAAGAGACAACCATACAGCCGGATGTAACAACACCTGCAGCAGATGTGCAAATGGGATAGAATAGTGTAGATATGTGTAATGTCACCTATAGGTCGCAACAGTGGTGAACAGTAATAAAAAAACATTAATAGAACTGGAAGTTGTGTTAAATGACTGATGATTGGGGGCCATAGTTGCGTATCCTTCTCAGATTGGAAATTATGCAATTAACTGAGTTTCATTTTACAATAACTGCCTTATCTAGGGAAACACTACTACTGTCTCTGCATGGTTATATTTTTGCAGCCACATTATAGAAATTAATTATCAATAATAAAAATATATTTTATAACTTTCAATTAAACCTTCCCTGTTAAAAATGTTATTTGATTACAATATTGAATACATCATGTTCCAGTGGGAAAAAGTAAAGTGTACAGCAATGGGAACTGGCGCACACACAAACACATGGTAGACACAGATAAAGTGGGAGTAAGATGCACATGACAACACATACCATGTGCATGTTAAGCGGAACATGTGACTAAACATGAGCAACTCTGGAAAACTTGTTTAAAAAAAGCAAACAAAAATAAAGTCCAGCGACAGTAGAATGGGACGAAACACAAAACAACTGTCAATTGCCACAGTCATCTGAAGCAGTGTATGTAATATACTCAATGTCAATAGGTATTTACAAAAAGGCTGAGGCAAATCCCTTTGCTCTGATCTTCAGGGGAATCGTCTGCTGTCTTTTTGACACAAATCAAATTTCTCTGAAGGGTGACAGACAAGAGAAAGAGAGGGAGAGACAGACAGACGGAAGAGGAAGGGAAAGAAAGACGGAAAGGCAAACCAAAAGTAAATAACAGAAAAGTAAAAAAAAACAGAAAGTCATTCGGGCCACTGAGCCTATTGGCTGCGTTTCAAGTCATTACCCGAGTGCTTCCTTTTTGTTTTTGTTGCAGCACTTGCACTTCCCCTGGATGTAACACTGACTGCACTCACGACAGAGGAGCCACAGACTGAGCCGTCATATAGAGGCACACGCTGTATATTCATTTACAAGAGCCCCCTTTAAATCCAATATCACCCCCTGAAAGACCACTTGAAGTCAGAGGTTTATATATGTCAACTTGTATCCGGCGCTACTTCTGTGTGATCCCTTTCACTCTCTCACATACTAACAGAAACACACACACACACACACACAGAGACTAAACATAAACATTTGAATGGCACAGGTCAACATGTCAGCTACAGAATGCCACTATTCTATGTTTTAGTCATTGATTATTGTAGAAAATCTAATCAAAAGAGAAGTTAAAGAATCTCACATTTGCGTTTTTTAATTACCTCAGCCAATGAGGTTATATTTACACTCCTCTCCATTTGTTTGATGGTTTGGGTGCAAGCAAGAAAAAAAAAACTGAAATAATATGAAACTTATTAATAAGATATTCTCTGGGTTGGGGAAGAACCCATAACATTTTGGTGTGGATCGAGGAATTTTTTTCTTCGCTTTCTTTAACAATGCGAGATAAATAATCCAGGGATCTTGAGTAAACAAACAGGAACTGGTTTCATCAGTGTGTGAAATTTGGTGCAGCTTGATTGAATTCAAGGGGACTGTTGGGCCTCGGTGGAGGTATGCGCTCTGCTGAGTGCTGGTTTCTATCTGCAAACACACACTCACAAATAAAACAAGCAAGGGAGCCTTAAGCTGAACTATGAAGATGCTGAGGTCTGCGACACGAGCACTCATAACACAGTCGGCTATTAAGTCATGTGAAACCCTGCCTCTCTGATCTGCTAAAACACAATCACTAGACAGATGTGCATGTGTGGGTTAGTAGGTAAAAAATGAATCAAATGCACATTGTAAAAAGAGTTGGAGTTTGTTGGATCTAGGCCTGGAAATCAAAGTTACAACAATTACTTTATAGCTTTATGGAATACAAAACTTTAAATACATGTTAAATACACACAAACCTAATGTCGTGTTTTTGATCCTTTAACCCAAAGTAGGTGTTTTCTATTGAAACACAACTGTGGCCTTGAAGGGCTAATCCATATTTCTAAAAAAAACACAATTACAGTAAAGTTCGACTTTGATAAATCAGGCTTAATTCAACTCTGGTTTTCATCCTATACTAATTCTCTCTCTCTGCATGGTAGCATAGCAGGACAGAGCAGATTATTCCATTTTAATGAGTCCAATAATGACTCCGACCTCATAAAGCTGACTACGTTAGATCACGACTTCAAACATGACGGAGACCAGGGTGAATCTTGGCTGTATTTGCATTAATGGTACACAGCAACTCATAAGTCACCGACAGGCCAAGGCCAAGCTGTGATAGAAAGTTAGTCCTTAACTCTGAAGATGTATACCTGTTCAAACTTTCCGAAAAAATCCCGCAAGCTGAAGTTCAATCCAATCATATTGGAGCGTGTGCTCTGACTCCTCCCACTGTCTACATCTTCACTTGTGTCACACAGGTAAAAGGTTGGTGAGGAGACGGAACAGATGGGTAAGTCCTCCAGTGGTTATGGTCAAAACCTGCAAGGTTAGGGCCAAGATCAATGGTAAATCCAAAGTTTGAAGAATCTGGAATCCAACTAAGGTGAAACCCAGCTGTGGAAAAATGTTCAATCACAAGATGGCCAAATCCAGGTTGCAGTCCCGAAACAGGCGATCTACACATTTCACACACCCCTTGGCAGCACCTGTGCATGCATGCCGGTGTGAGTGCTCGCCCAATCCCACCGCATGCTCGTAGCATCCTCTTTGGACAGGCAGCCAGCCGAATGAGGGGTGAGAGCTACCCTGCAGTCATGCTCCAGAGCCAGGACCGGGATTAACAGGACGACCTGTGCCACTGGAGGTCTGATAAAGTGGCAGCCAGAGGCTGGAAACCGAGGTACTTTGGCCCGGAGAGGGTCACTGAAGCTGGGAGGGAAATCCAGCAAATCTTGGGCGGAGGTCTGCAAATTGAAGATAATGGTTTGTGTCTTGAGGGACCAGCAGGCTGATGCAAAACGCCAAGACGAGGAGGACAGGTCTGGCTCTCTCCTTCAGCTTTGCTACACTTCCCTTCCTCTACTTCCCCTCTGGGCATGAAGGAAGCTGTTTACACATCGTCCGGCAGCCCAACCCTGGGCAGGGCTGGGGCGTTTGTTTTCAATTGCTCAGATAAAAAGTACCTTATCCCCGGCCGTCAGTCACACAGTCCTACATACTTCACAGAGGAGAGACTGCGCAAACAAAGAGGCACATGGTTTGCCCTCTCATTCCCCTGAGTCAAGGTAACACGGGCTCAAGGAGACAAAGTTACCTCAGTGTCTGCCTTCCTACCCGGCTCCCAGGTCTCCAACTCCCGTCTGCTCTCGCTCTATCACACCCCCCTAATCACTGCCATGACTGGGCCACTTAAGTCAAAGAATGCCTCCTTCTCTTTCTGGAACCACGTGTCGGCAGAGAGCTGCCTCAAGGTTCGTCGTCTCGATCCTGGGCAGCCGGTCCGACTCTCCAACTTCTCTTCAGTTGGAGCTCTGATCTCTTCTCTTCTTGAGACGGAGCAAATGTGGATCTAGTTGTCATCCCATCCTTTCTTCTCTTGTGGCACGAGAGATCTTCTTAAAAAGTTACATTTCTTCTTCACTTTTTGATTCCCTCTGGGGTCACACAAACACTCTCCCCAAACCTCTCTCTCCTTCCTATGTTGCTCCCGTTCTCTCCGGCCACTCGCCCCACTCTTTCACACAGCTGTTTATTATTTTAATCAGTATCCTCCCTTTCCCCTCCTCTCTCTGCATCTCTCTCTCTCTCTCTCTACCTCCCTCTCTCTCTCCCTCCAACTAACTCAACACACTACACACCCACTTCCTGAGGCCTGTGCGAGCAGACAGAAGGTAGAGCGAGTTTCAGAGAAAAGTTTCGATCGAACAAGGATTAGTATTTCTATTACTATTCAGAAAGGCCTGAACGGAGATAGGCTGCAAAATAGAAGTGATAAACGAAATAAATTGGGAATTGAGGAAGTGAAACAAGACAGGAAGAAAGGAATAAAAAGGAAAATCATGTTTGTGTTAAAGAAAAAAGGAAAGTGAGAGCAAGGTTTAGAACTTGCAGATCTACACTGGTAGCATTCAACACATTTAGCTGAGGAGTGATGCAAACAGAAGAAGACAGAAGTTTGTTATGATGTTGTAAACCTCTATACCTGAATTTGAATCAATGAAAAACATGTTTTAGTTTAGATCTCACAATTTGAACCCCATCTGTCTGCAGAGAACTGTGTTAAAAAGGCCCTGAAATTAATTCTATAAACTAGAGCGCAACTCTTTGAACTCAATTAATGCATAGAATATGGTTTGAGGGGCTTGGATCCCTGCTGCGGTCTATAGGGCTATGTTGAAGAGGTGCAGGCGATAAAATGCGTTCCGTATATTAAACCTGGATGTGTGCGAGTGTGTGAGTGTGTGTTGGCATTTGGAACAGCAGTGGAAACATGTGGTGTGCATCAAAGACGTGCAGACAGATGGCTGTCAAGAGAGGGGGACAAAAAAAACAATGTGTTGCATATTCATAGGACAAAGACTTTGAAGTACGCTTAGCTGATTAAAATTATTTACATACCTAAGGCCCTTAAACTGCATTTCTGATGTATGCTGACAAATACATGCTGTTTGAGGGCTTACCAGTGAAGGATGTAAAATTAACTGGCTGGAATTGGCACATTTCATGTGCATAACTAATTCACCAATGAGCTGAGGCTAAGATTTAAATGTAATAAAAAGTGTTAAAGAAAAACGTTTCTGCAAGACATGTTTGACAACTTAAAGTTACCAAGGGTTTTGACACTTTGGCTAATTAAGGATGTAAACACACAAATCTATAAATGGAGCTCATCGCAGGATAGGTGGGGGTTAATGTTGGGCTACATTGCTTAGCTAAGTGGATTACAACCATTACAGGGGTAAGAATGTAACGCTTCCAGCTCTCCAGGCAGAAAGAGGGGAGAAGAGAAAAATAAGGTTAAGTGAATATGTTGAGAATGGGGGAGTGAAAACAAGAGCAGAGGAGCAACACTAAGACCAAGAGAGGGACAAGGGAAAACAAAATCCTAAAACAAACGATAAAATATTAAAATATCAAGGAGCAAAGGCAGTGGAAGAAAGAAGGAGAGTAAACAGAGACAGAAAGATAAAATAGTTATATTTCTGTCCTCTCCATCGATGCTTGGGATCCTCAACTTTTCCTGCTGAACATGATTAGTCAGGCTTGTGGTGACTGACTCAGCCTTCCAATAAGTTAAGTTAAAACTTTACAGCGCCACGAAAATCAATATTCTTAGATTAACAATGTGGACAGCATTGCTAATGGAGCGAGGAACCCACAGAGAATTAACAACAACGCTGCGGGTTCCTCTATTATCTACGGAGAGTTTCAGCAGGAGCTCATTGTTTGGTTCACTCTCATCAACCTTCATTTCTTTAGTGAAAAAACGTTCTCTACCTGCTAGGTACCAGACACCAGAATGCAGAGTGCAACTTGAAGAGCAATGAGCAGCTAAAGACCCAGATACAGTGTTTTGCCCAGGAGCCGGTGGAGAGCAAATTTGGAACCAAAACAAGGATTATGTACCAATACTTTGATTGGCTGCTCCAATAAAGATGTAATACTATAGAGTCATGAATATCCTTGACAAATAATTCAGCTCATCTTTGTTTGACAAATAATTAAATCAACGAGGGGCCAGGAAGGGCGTGTAGATTAACATCATTTAAAGCTATCAAGAGCAGGCTAACAAAATGCAACCCATAAATTCCACCCCATTCAATTGGCTGTGCTCTGACTGACAACAGTTTGATGTCACGCTTGCTAACTTCTGACTATCGTGTCTGCTTCAGCGCTGTATGGCACGTCAGCTAGAGACAGACAGGTGCACCAGCCAATCATATCCTTCGGAACAACTTTATTAATTATGGCTATCAGGATTTCAAATAATACCGAGTGTTGCTAAAAACTGTTTGGCCTTTTGAAACCAAAGTAGTGAGAAAACTGCCAAAAAAAGGAAAAGACTCAAGGAGCAACAGCAAAAAGCGAGGAGGGAGGAAGCAGTTTTCTTTCTGAGATGATGTCAAGAGGGAGCAGGGGCCACACTGTTGAAATTAAGTTGGACAAGCATATCGCAAGATCACAAACAGCAAGTGAGCCAGCGTGAGGAAACAAAGACAAACATGGTGACAGAAGCACAGAGACACAAATACCCCCTGAGCCCAATACTAACAGCCGAGCTCTCTTACAGCACTAGAGCTCTGTTGCTATTCCCCAGTCGGCTCATCAAAGATTCATCCAATTACATTTAATCCAGGTTCTCTGCCTCTGCAGTGTATAGCATCGGACAAAAATCAATGTGGCTGAAGCATTCCACTGTAATTCGCAGCTCCTCAAACAGGCCACATCCGATGAGATCACTTCCTGTGCCCCCAGGTTATCAGTGACACTCCTCTTCCTGTTAGGAGGGCAGCGTCGTTCTGGGGAGATCAGGGCCCTGATATGTGTTGGGATGTGTGTGTGTGTGGGTGTGTGTGTGTCTGTGTGTGTGTGGACTGCAGAACAGGGTAGCTCTTATTTGCACATTTGACAGCAAAAAAAACTGTGGAACAAATCGTAGTGGGGGGGCACAGAGATGAAAGAACTGTTCCTGTACGTTAAAGGTCCGGCTCTCCGAATTTAGATGAAGCTTGTGAGTGGAGTTTTACTCAAACAAAACAACATAAGCCTTTTCTCTTTCTTTTTCTTGCAGAATACCATCCCAGAGGGGAGAAGAGCCTTGGTCATTACATCCTGTAACCAGCTCCGCTCTTGTCAGCACATGGACAGAGCTGCTCGCAGGATAATTGTTAGTTAGTGTGATGAAAGGAGGAAATCCAATAGATGAATAAAGCCTTTTTGACAAAATGTTGAAGTTCAATAACATTTGAGTCATCTGAACTTCCTCTTCCCCTGATTAGGCATATAATGTACCTGGATACACATAGAAATAGGTTACACAGAGAATTCATGATCTTCATGACGAGGTCTCAGAGTTCATGATGAAATACCTGTATCTGGCAAAGCCCGTCCACATGACTCTCTATCTAGTTCCCATCATTGTGTCCTTTCCAGTCCAGATCAAAGCCACGATAACATAAAGACAAAGCAAGAGCAAGTTAAGTGTAATGGAAATCAACATGACACGAGGAGCAAAGTCAAAGCAATAAAGCATGTCCCTGAATCTCTCATCTGTCGGACACTCGTTTGACACCTGACCTTCAATGATGTGACAGAGCTGCCATTAGAGACGATAACTCGAGTCAAAGGTCACGCCGATCATCGATAACTTATTCCACTGGTCCAATAATGGAGCACGTTTCACATCCTCATAATCATACGCAAGAGAGAGGACATCCAGATAATCATACGCAAGCCCCTAAACCGGGAAATTGAAATTGATTAGGAGCACTGTGTGCTTCTGCCCAATAATCAGCTATTGATTCTGGAGAGGCTTTTGAGATTTTGAGCCTACAAGATACTTGGGTGAGGGATTGCATGTAATTATTTGTGAAGAATGCGTTTTTTTTAATACAGCAGAAACGGAATGAAATAGGTCTGATTTAATGAAAATGTTTATTACTATTCTGGTTAAACACAAAGCCAATGAAAAATGATTACTTCCTGGACCTTTTTCAAATGCATTTCTGGTGATTGACTGTTGAGGAAACCGGAGGTCTGCGGAGGGCTCTCTTACTTCTTAACATCCTGCTCGTCACTGGCGTTCAAAGACCCCTGCCTCTCCCTTCTCCCTTTTATCACTCTTTCACTTTCGCTCTCGCCTCCTCACAACTGTCTGAAGTGCTCTGCCTCCCAGGAAAGGGAATCCGGCCCGTGGTGGGTGGTCTATCAGCATGTAGCCTCAGTGCACTACAGTAGAGGTGACGTGATTGGTTCTGAAGCTGCTGGTCGCCTCCACCACATGCCGGGATGCGAGTTCAATTAACGCATGAAGCCGCGCACCTGCTGTGTTTGATAGGGAGGAACCAGGCCGGGAAAGGTCAGGTGACTGGACCAATTAGTGTACTGCACTGATGAATGAGCTACTTCTTGCTGTAGAGGACGAGAGTGTGAACATAAATGAAAAAGGGAATCGTCATGTGGAGTTACAGAACAGATTTATAGCAAAATAATAGGCCGTCACAGCTCATAGCTAAGACGTCCCAGTTGGTGGGAAACTTAAAGACGGAAAAACTTTGAATGTGTCACAGACCCCCTCGAGAAGAAAATAGCAGGCATCATCAACATTTTATAAAGACGGCAGATGGCCATGATCTGTGGGCTTGCCTGGAGCAGGACTCATGAAGAAATTGATGTTTGGACAGAGACAATGATGAATTAGGACATGTTTAAGTGACTGAAGAAGAAAGAGGTAATACAGAAAAATGAAGGAAGAGCCAGAGAGACAGTAATATCCATAAAAAAGCACAGATGGTATCATCGGAATACCCTCAAGAAAGCACCAATACAAATAAATGTGCAGAAAGTTTGTAGCTACGAAGCCATGACAAGATTACCTTTGGTTGTTTTCCAGTCATATGAATTGTTTGTTTAGGAGCCGGAGAAAACAGATCCCCCGCCCCCAACCTCAAAAAGAACAATGAGTCTGATAACAGCCCATAAATTCCACCTGGTGTTCATACACTTTCCATGAAACTCACAAATTCATCACCTCTACCACCCACACGTCCTCTCAAATATACTACATATATCAACCCAATAGCTTTATAGATGGATTAAAAATAATAGGGATAAAAAAGTGACTCATTCTGGATAAATTTGCTTAATAAATATTTATTCTACCCTGAGTTTCACCCTCGACTTCAAGCATTCTCTTGGCCTTCAAGTGACAAACTGCAGGAAAACAACAACACACTTCAGAGGAACAAAAGGATAACCTCAAACTCTCTGGACATTGTGAGCTGTGAAAAACTGACCCACTCACATGTTGTTTTCCACTGACTTTTATTAAAGTTTCAGATTCGCGGTTCAGCTCTGGAGCGACAGTTCCTTTCCCGCCGTCTGCGAGACAATTTATTGTGAGTTCACATCGTTCAGTGGCAAGGAAGAGACTCCCCCGATAGGAGTGGACCCGATGGTCGGGGGTCCAGCTCAGGGTTCAGGGATGAAATGATCTGAAAGTTTCTGTGCCCCCTCAAACAAAACTGCCAAATCGATCTTGCAGGATCTGTCAGCTGGGATATTCAGAGGACGACTGGATGAGAGTCAGACCTTCATTAGTGTTAAAAAATCTATATATGATTTGCTTCCCGTTGATTGAACCTTGTTTGGATCGATGGCCACAACCCGCATTCTGTCTCATACTGCGCTCTGTCTCAATTTAATGACTATTAATACTATGTCACTGTAATAAGCCACTCAAACGGCACACAGGGACCACACGTCACTGATTGGTGCTAGATGATGGATATTTCTAAAAACCTAAATCATTTGTGGTCGGGTTTGTGTGTGTGTGGTCGGGTTTGAAAGCGTGTGTGTGTGTGTGTGTGTTTGTGTGAGCTACACACAGAGTTCCTGTGCAGCCCCTCAGGGACAACCAATGGGTGGGACTCACAACAGAGCTGCAGTTTGGGGGGGAAGATAAGACTTTGGATTTTCCAAACCAACTGCTATACATTTTGGAGACACAACACCACAGATTCTGATTAATCAAACTCAAAACAATTTAACTATGGAGCTCTTTTGCAATATGGGAATATCTTAAAAATGACTACTTTTGGAGTGCTGTGGTCACTTTAGCTACTAGGGGTCTCTCATTTAAAACACTAACAAAAGTCCTGGTTTGCCTAAAACAATACAAACAGTGGAAGGACAATGCAGACTTGTTAACTGGCTTTGTCATATGTGATTTGCGCGAAAGCAGAAATGGACAAAGCCACTGGTAAAGAAGATAAGACGCAACTACAAGCCAACCAATCAAAACGTCCCATAACCTTGAAAATGTCTCTGGGTTTGAACATTGTAGGAAACATACATATACTGTAACCACACAACTCAGCTAAAAAATATATAGTTAAGGTCTAGTTGTGGAGATTTAAAGAATTGTTATTATTATACTACTGGAAGCTGCTGTTACTTAACCACTTGAGGGGAGAAGGACGTCAAACCAAAGTTATAACTAAATAAAAAATGTATGTATTTATGGGTTAACAGCTTTTACTGGCTAATATCTCAGCAAATGTATTCATGATCACACATCCATCAGACACAACGCCTGAATGCAACTCCAACCGATTTGCATTTTTGCCTAAATTAAATCCTATAATACTTCGGGGAGTATGACATGACAGCTTGATAGTTGGTTAAGAAACATAAAGGACATCTGAGATGGATGAGACATGTAAACCACGTTTTCATTAAAGGAGAACAAAGGGTCACGGGGAGGAGGAGTCGGTGATGAGACATGGTTTTTGAAGTGCTTGGCCTGACAGCAGAGATGTTCATAAGAATTAAAACACCCGGCAAATCCCCGGTGAGCAAGGAGTCAATGTCCAATGAAGTGCAGCTGACGCGAGGGGTAAGATACATGAGCGTTTAATACTCCGTGCTGTATATCAGGATGACAAGCCAGGTTGTTCAGCTCTTTTTGAAAATATCATCTTTTGAACCTTCAAAAGGGAAAACGCTCAGACAGAGAAAACCACATTTTTCACTGCCGATCAGTTTCTGTGGTCACACCAAAGGGACGTTCAAAACCAACAGAATTACAACAAAGGTAGCGCTGCTCCGTGAGTAACACAGGGGAGGAGGTCTTGAGCAGGAGGCGATGACACTGACGTTGTGGGTGCACAAGTGTCTGATGACTTCTTTTTTGTATTGCAGAGGCAGTTTTCTGGTTATACAACCTGTGTGCTCCCTCCACACCCCTGCATCTCCATCCAGCACCCAAACTCTGTATCCCTTCTCTTAGTCATGTTCGTCTTCCTCCACTGCTCCCGTTAACTCCGACTCCCTCCATCTCCTCCCCTCCCGCCCTCCTCTATTTCATCCTACTCATCTTCTTTCTCCCCCACCTCGTCTCCGCCTCCAAAGTAAGTTTATTGCTCGGGGAAGGTGAGTGAGATATCCAACCTCCACAGGTCGTCCTCCCCCTGAGCTCATCCCTCCTGCCGTCACCAAAAATGGCCGGAGGTCGGCTTATTACTCCCTGCGATGTTTACAGCAGGAGTCGGGCTCTTACAGCACTGCAGCGTTTTCTGTCACGCTGTGCCAAATTACTTCACCTATCACTCACGCACGACTCCGGTCGAAGTCTCCATCGTTATTTGTTCCACTCCTCACCTGATCGACAGAACAGTAATTTTCGCTCCTGAGAGAAATTACTCATTTTATGGTGCGTGATCTACAGCGCTCCGATATTCAGTGGAGCCATCAGATTTAAAATAGATTTCATTCTGTATAGACTCGGCCGGAGCACGTTTTTCACGTGGTCTAAACCGCTTTAATTCTGATGATCATGCAGAGAGTTTAATGGTCAGTATCCTACTGGACATCGATAACGAGCACCATAAAAATCCTATCCTAAAATAAGTCTTGTTTTCTTATTGTGTCTTTTTCTCCAGTCTCACTAACACAGACTTTGGTTGTTCCCTGTTGGCTTCCACCCAGACAGACTTTAGGGGAATAAAGTCAGCTTAGGTAACATTCCATGTCTTCGAGGCCTCATCAGGTGTCTCACGAGGGAGCAGATCCCAGCTCTTATAATTGGGAAACCTGGAGTCAGGACAGCAAAGTTCTCCTCGCCTGTACTACTGCTCCCTCCAGAGGAGGAATCAAGACGACTTGAATGAACTTTTTTTAACTTTTCATCCCGCACATCTTCAGCAGAGTTTCGGAGGAGAACCATTGAATGTTTTCCGGACACTTCGCTCTCGAAACTTAAGTAAGGATAAGGATCTCCAAAGCTGTTAGTTGTACAGGCAGTTCAATAACTGATATATGTCCTGCTTAGTAAATATAAAATGATCACAGCTCAGCTTTACAGCCTTGTTTCCTTGACTGTGTCACAAGGTGATGCTATGAAATCTCCATCTTTCCACAGATGATTTGCTTTGCAGCTTCACCCAACTCTTAACAGTAAATTCTAGCAATAACTCATCGCACTAATTAACTTAACACTTGAACCAATACACGACCTTTTAATGAGACACGTTCTTCTAATCTGCAGATTGATTGAGATGGAATAACTCCTCACAACAATTGGATGCACCCTGGAAATGTAACCACCTACACTCTCTAATCAAAGAGAAGGTGATGTGGCCAATTGCAAGTCATTAAGGTGCATTGAGTCTATTTTGAGGCCTAGAGGATGTGACAGGCTACCATCAATCTGATCACCAACCAGTTTCATGAGTCCATTAAGTCAGTTAGCCGTACAGCAGAAAGCACCAGGTGCTATTACAACTAAAGGACAGTTTAATAGTGATATACAGTGGACAGGCAACAAGCATCACGCCTGTGAAGCCACACACTTCTACTCTATGTTATCTTTACATGGCTCAAATGGTCGTCTCTTGGATTGGCATGTTTACGTGTACTATGTTTGATTTGTAAGTCACTGACATGATAACTACCCCAACACATGCAGAGACTCACAGACGGGACAATAGTTTTTTAAGATATAACATCCACCTCAAACCCATTTGAGGACGAGCAATGGTACGGATACACATGTAATAAATGCCAGACCGACAAACAGACATTGATACATACAGCCAAATCATTAAAATGAAGAATTGTGTTGCAAAATGCATCTTCTCCAGGAGTATATCATCCGTTATCCGTTATATGGGCGTCTTCTCTGCCATTTTTCATGGTATTTTTAGGGTTTCGGTATATGTCCTCTAGGAGAAAAAATGTTGTGCTACAACAAATCATAAAGGGAAGGGGAGAGTGTTCAGGAGCTGCTTCTTTAAATATGGATTCTTGAACTATTAAATAAACAGAGAAAGAGGACATGTTTTTGGGGTTTGAGACCAAAATCGTCCATTCTATGTCAATGACCATGCATAAAAACGGGCCTTGAGATGGACATTTATTTTATGCCATTGTTACAACAGTGCATGTCCAATAATTAAGGTCCATTTTGAACCACTACTGTATAAACTGTTGGAGAGCATTTGGCAGGCTGTAAATGAGATCCCCCGGGACCACGCTTGGTTCGACAGGGCCAATTATAGGGGATTCGCCTCTTTTGTGTACTGCCACACAAAGATTGATGGTGTTAAATTAATCTATTTCGATGTTACATGCATTTTAATCAGAAGTCACGCCCCTCCGATCGATAGAAGAGTTTCCTCCATCCCCGCGTTTGTGGGATCCACTCATAAGGTAGGTCGGATACCCAAAGGGTGAAAGCAGGCCCACCCCTGCAACACTGTTGCTTCTCAATGCCTTTCACTAACACAACCTCACCATGGACGTCCGGGCATATGCAATCCGCTTTCAATCAAATGTACGAGGAGAGGACGCAGTGACAAAGCTTTGAACTTGCAATTACAAGAACACGGCAGCTTTATTTAAATGAATCTGAAGGAACAGGGGAGATGGGGAGAGACACATAAAGATCAGAGAGGCTATGTGTGTGTGTGGCCTGAAAAGACTGACATTTCCATTTTGGCTCTCATTCGCACAGAGGGAAATTGTTTTGAGCCTGCACACAAATATAATCACCCCCCAATTTGATCTGCTTCCCTTTTCTCCTGCTAAGACTCTCAGACTTATCAAACAAAAGCCTCACTCTCTGGAGTGGGGTCGTAAGGCGAGTTAGATTCTTCACCGAAAAACAAAAGTCAATTAGTCTAATTAGAGGTAGGGACACAAACAATGAGTGTGCAAAAGCAAGATCGAGGGAGAGGTGTAATAAGAAGGGGAAAGAGCTGTATGTGGGTGCGAGCACATTTCCCAGCTAATGTGTGATTGCACAAGCGCGCCACTTAAACACAGTGGGATGTATGTGCAACCAAAAAGAAGTAAAATGAAAAAACAACAGCTGCTTCCATCGCTGAGGAGCAGGAGCACGAGGAGTGGGAGGAAAACGAGAGAGATGAGGAGAAACGGAGGGGAAAGAAACATCGCTTGTGCTCATCTGGGCCTCTGTGGCATCTGCCGCCGCTCGGTACCTCAAACGGAGATGAGAGGGGGTAGGTAGGGCAGGAACAGTGGCAAACAGACACACAGACAGACAGGCAGACTAGGCCAGCTCCGCAGAGGCTATGCTCCAACAGCACTGAAGACAAACAAGTGTTGCATAAGTATGCCTTGTGACATCAAAGCCGCAGATGCATGCAAATATACATGTTAAACATACTGGTTGCACCTTTGGGAGATCTGTGAGAGAGTCATGTTGGGTGCATGAAAGGCCACATGGGGATCTGAACTGACGGGAGAATACTCAGCGGAGCGCAAACCTCGTTCAATGGTCCCCTTATGTGCATCCATGAATTGTTTGCTTGGAAATTGGTGAAAATGTTGCCACATTCTTGAATCTGCCCCTCGAGTACCTCGAGTCTGGTACGTCCCAGACTCGTACCACATCCTTCAAGTTTTGTGGTAATCCGTTCAAGTATCTTTTAGCAATCTTGTTTACAAACAATCGTAACACAAAGTACAGCCTCTTAGAACATGTTTCATATCCACACTTTTATACTCGTCACTCTGAGCCAATGCATTTGGTCAGTTTCCCAGAAGCAGGGAATAATCTGCTAATAGATGCACCGGCGAGAACATTAACATCATTATTGCATCCGAGCTAAATATTGATTTTGTGTATTGTTGGCCTGTCAAACAACCTCAGTGGTGACAGCGTGACAAAAAACAATTTTACCTTACGCTACTGAAATCTGAAGGAGTGTGCATTCATGGCAACAAGAAAGATAAGTTTGAGTAAATGACTTACATCTCCTCTGATCATTATATATGCACAGGGCGTGTCTAAATCTTCTTTTGCTAGTTTAATGGCAGAAAAGGTCAGGCCCTGCCGGCCGCATGCTTCACAGGGGGATGTACTTAGTCTCTTTATTAGTCATGGGTGTGCTGTGGCCGTAACAATAAATCAGAGGGTCACGGGGTTGTGTGACTGCCTGCATTGTGAAAGGATGGCCTGTAGTGCCGATCTTATTGAGTATAAACATCACATGTCTATTAAAATGATTTATCTTTCAAAACTGTGGTCAATCACACTCATGCTCAAAGGATTTTCTTTGCAACTACTAAAAAAAGCATTGAGTCAAAGTCACTGGTAAAGAAAGACGTGTGTCTGCGAAGCCAAAGAGACACAGTTAAGAGTCTCAGGACCAAAATGCTGCACAAGAAGTGAATCTCTCAACAAGTTAAAACTGTATATCAGGGATTGTTGCTCAGAGTTTGTGCCCTTGCAGCCAAAATCCCTCCTTTGAATACCCACCAGCTGTGTAAACAGCCGTTGGTTATTTAAAGTTTTCTACCCCAATATTAAACAAGTATTTCACATATGAAATAATTTAAACTGGTAGCTGTGTCGTAAAGTTTGATAAGGATTAGGACTAATGGATAAAAGTGATAAACGCAGAAAAGCTGGGGCTGAAATCTCTGCTCCCTCAGATGTTCTTTTTGTGATGCATGGACGCGCACACACATACACACACACACTTCTACTATCTTCTTGTGAATCTGTAAGTGGTGCCTTTGATCTGCCTCGATGAGGAAAACGCATATTCAAAAGCAGCAAGAGCGAGAGATGAAACGCCAAACCAATTATAGCGAAGTAAAGCGATATCTGAAATATGCTGTTGTCCGTAAATACGTGTTCACATAAGTTTTAATACGGTGAGAAAAAGTCGAAACACCAACACGTTGACATCTTTGCAGACTCTGAAAAAGATCGTAATGAATGTATGAATTCATCTTGTTGATCAAATACAGAGAAGTCCGACACGTCATTAATACAGGAAATTCAAAGTGCAAAAAATCTGAGTTGTGGTGCAGACTCAATGTAGACACCCTGTAAGCTACTGATGTAATCTCAAAGTCTATCGATAACTTTCTATTGTTGACATGGCATCAACTTTATGCTTAATTTCAGTGGACTGCTCTTCATTTGAATGGGTCCTCTGGATTACGTGAATGAGCTTGTCATCAATGTCACGGTTTGTTTCAAAGGCCTCTGCTGTAACAGCTTTAACATGGAGATGCTTCAAAAAGAGCAAAAGCTGATTTCCCAGCACTGCCAGCATGCTCACCGTAATAACACCAGCATGCTGTTGTTGCAGCACGTTTACCACGATCACTTACGTGGTTGAGCGTGTTAGCATGCTGAGGCTAATGCGCCTGTGATTTGTTTTTGCAGTAATTTCATTTTGATGGTGGGGCAAGATGAACAAGTGTGCGCCAAAGTCATCACACTTTATCAAAAGGGGTCCATTACAGTCTTTAGCAGATTTCACATCAATCACTTTAATATTCGTGGAGCAATTTCACACAAAACCCACAGATGGTTTGTGATGGTGTGTCAAGACGTTGGGATTCCTCCAGGAATGATGACCATGACAAAACGTGGAGATGATGAGATGTTTCAGGGTGGAATGAAGTGGTGGGCTGGCCCGTCGACAGGCAGAATGACATATCCATTTACACAGTAATAATAATACTGGTTGATTATTGGGTTGTAGGTTACACTGAAGGCATAAGCTAATCTCCTGAGTGCTTCTCGAAATGGGAAAAAATCTCTGAATGAAATAACCCTTCATGTCATATCAGCACCTCTCATGTCGTGCATCACTTCGTGCAGCGATGATAAGCTCTTAAATATAGAACATGCTTCAAAATGCATCAGAAAACTTAACGCTGATCCTTTTAAGTGGCAGTAAATCCATCTGGGAGAAGTGAGAGCTGACCGCTAAGATCCATTTTCACGCCGGTGATTTGCATCTATTTAGTGCTGGTGGGTATGAGTTGTGTCAGCAGCTGCTTACCTTCGATAACCAATTAACCTTTCTCTAAACTGCTGCACCTTCATCAGCTTTATTAAGATGGATGAGTGGAGAAGAGCTTGACTTATTTGAAATGATACAAAAATTGTCTGTTGAATTGTCCCATTCAGTCGTTTGAGACTGAGGGGTAAAGAAATGAGAAACCAACCAAAGGTGAGATTGGGGCAAATAACTTAATAGTGCTAATACACAAACTGGAGCACGAACAATATGGATTTTCGGGGAGCGATAGTTTATTCAGTAAAATAAAAGTTCTATTATGAACTGATATACATCCACCAATCGATACATGGCGGATAAATATACTGTAAGAAAGAGGAAGATGCACGATGCACTGATGCTGCAGGCGTTGCACAGTGACGCATTTTAACTTTATTTTATAACATAACACTTGCGAATGAAGGAAGAAAGAATAAGAAAGAGTCAGAAATACTGCGTATCATGGAATGATTCACCATTTGTGGGAGGTGAGGTACAACGTCTTCCCACAGTCTCCTTATGTGTTTAAATCCACTTCACATGGAATCCGTTCATAGCCTAACTCGAGATGTAGCGGCTCTGCTGCTGTCAGAGCTCTTAACTGTAAAAGCCACTAAGAGTCAGTTTGCTTAATATGGTCAGGACGGGTTGCAACAGACAGCAGCACCACTCCCTGTATTGCCGTGTAGTTCCTGTGTACTAATACAGTTCCTCTCTTTTAACGAAGCCATAATTGCTGAGTCATGCTCCCTGATGACGCCTGCCTCTGTAACTGAGCCCAGTATGTGAGATCTTTAAATTTCCAAGGCTAAAAAATAATGAAATAATCAGAAGCTTTGAAGGATCCCGGACATCCCGGTGATAGATGTTTACCATGGCAAGTATTTCAAACAAGCAATACATTTTTTTAATGTATCCTTTGTGCGACGCCACTGGCCGAGTCAGCTTGAAACGGAAAGAACAAAAAAAAGTTAAAAAAAAAACAAAGCAACAACACACAAGTCTGTTTTTGATGTTATCTTTCGTAAGTTAATCCAATGTTCCCACTTGCCACTTACTTCCTCCATCATTCTCCACCCCCCACCGGCATGGCTGTCATCGAACCCACTCGGAGTCTGACGGCAGGATGTGATTTACACCTCATGCCTTCCTGTTAGTCCACTTAACCCTGACTGCAGAGTTGTGATGCAGTAATTGGCTTGACTTAAAGCCCGATCTCTAAATCATGCAGGCAAATCGCAGCAAGCTAAAACACACAACAGACACACACACTCACAGACCATCTAACAAACTCACACTGACCTTTTTTTCTTCACCTTAACACTTTTCCTTGATACAGCATTCTCTAAACAACAGGTTGCTGTACTGAGAGCTCCATCTCTATCACACACACACACACACACACATACACACACACACAAGTACATTTCACACAGGGTAAATGTACTCAACCCAATGGTCCAGAGTAATGTGTCTGCCTTACAGAGCTTGTTTCCCCCAATGGTGGCCTCTATTGATTGCACCTCAGAATAGTTGCTCTAAAAGAAAGTGAGCTTTTGAGAAAGTGCGGTGAGTCTCTTCTCTGGCTTCTTGTTTTCATAGTTTTTAAATATTGTGATTCTGTAGAGGCAAAGATTTTGCACATAATGGTAAAAACAAATGATAAGATTTCATTTGTCAATGTTAACTCCACACAGATTGTTTTCCTGCATAAAATATATGAAATTGATGCTTTTCACATTCCGTTTCAATTCACATGGAAACCCTTTAATATTCTAAGTGGCTGCTTGAATCAAATGACCTGAGGATAAGCATATACAAGGAGGATATATGAAAACTACTCATAGTAAGTCATCTGCCAACAGCAATATGTAGCACATATCATAATCGTAAAGATCCTCCCATAAAAGTAGACCGCATCGGTTAAACAAATTGCCACAGACAGGCAGCACGGCAATCTCACCTCGACTTAACCTTCAACATCAAAGCAAAATGCAAGATACCTCAAGGCAGGAGTGAAAAATCACATCAATTATATTTCCCTCATTGAGACAATCCTCTGCTGAGAGAGGGAGACGATGAGGATTGAGAGGAAAAAGGAGGAGGAGAGGGAGATACGATGCTGTAGCTGGAAGGTGAGACCTTGAGTGAGGGCAGCCAAGTTAAGAAAAGGAATTACGCTTTAATCTGAGGCAGCAAAATGGGTCTTTCATGTACTGGTGTGTGTACAATAACTAAACGTAGCGTGTACAAGCGGCCGTGGGAGGGACGCAGCAATGAGCCAACACTGAGTCACTACAGTTTATTGGCTAAATGAAGTACTGACACACACCAGCTCTTGTACTCGAAAATTAGCTCGGAAATAGACGCTGCTTTTTTCACAAATAGCAATTTCCTTTGACAAACAATGCTCCGAATGGGTCTGCTGTGCGAGATCAGTGCAGCACCAGGCCGTGGAAAATGTTGCTTAATATACCTTTAAAAAACAGCTCTCCTCAGGCCAGGTTTCCTGTTTGCACTGGCAACGTTGCTGTGGGTGTTGCTTTCTCTCCAAATACATATCCATGAAATATAAAGCAATGCACACAGGATGGAGGGGGGGGGGGGGCATCTGAGATGCCGCAAATCTCACTGGTGACTCAAATTTAATCACAAGATTTCCCAAAGTGCACGCTGTCTGTTGCAGAGACACAGCCATCATGCATAGAAAACAAGGATGAGATGCCATTAATATGCATGTATCTGCTCCTCAGACACACTACAAGCATCTGTATTTTTAAAACTAAAGTACGGGTAAATAATTAACAATGACGAGATTTACTTTGCTCATCTTGCCAGTGGATATCAAGCTTGAATTAAAACCCAAAGACAAACATTAGCCAAAGCCATTAAGCTTCTGATGTCTGGAGTATAAATGCCGGTTTAGCGATTCTTAAATTTAGTTATTCAAGTCTGAAACAACTTCACCATAATGAAGAAAGCAGCCACTTAGGGGTGTCAAGCATTAACAAGGTACTCGGTGCACTGAGTTCATTGGCAGAGATAGGGAAAGAGTGAGAGAGAGTGGTAGAGGAAGGAAGTAAAATAAAAAAAGTAAAGGGAAAAATAGAGTTAGAGTCCGAGCGCGGGTGACGTCTGGATCTGTGCAGCCAATCGGTGTCAGAGTCACAAACACCAGTAAGTCTGTCGACTGTCAGAGCGATTCATCAATCTGGTCGACTCCGTGACAAAGTGAGAAGAGTAGCACAGGTGCTGTGTGCAGGCGTGTGTGTGTGTGTGTGTGTGTGCGTGTGCGTGTGTGTGTGTGCGTGTGTGTGTGTGTGTGTGTGTGTGTGTGTGTGTGTGTGTGTGCGTGTGTGTGTGTGTGTGTGGTAGTTAATGAAAACAAACTAGTGAGCTTGCCAGATCGCTGATGAGTGAAGTGTCTATGGAAAGGTTGGAGCCCTTAATTGATTTACCACCTGCTAAATACCCAGGTCTGTCAGTTCTCTATATAAAAAAAAGATAAGTGGCAATGACAGACCAAAAAGTCGCTGGACTATATCAAACCATTCACACAAAAAAATGAAAAAAGCCGACAGCGAAGAAAAGTAAAGAAAAAGTGCAGTCCCTCGTGTGATTGCTTCGAGCTGAAATAGGAGACTAGAAGTGAATAAAACACAATAGCCTGGAAAAAAAAAAACGAAGTAATACCACAGACACAGCCTGAGACCATCTTCCATTACACAGGCTATTTGTCCCCTCCAATTCAGTCCCTATACATGCAGTTCCCAGAGGCAATACACACCAACATAAGCCCGACATCCACTATGGGGAAATACAGCTCTGGGATTTCATCCAATCAGTATTACAACTGTTTTATAAGATGGAGCGGCATCATGGCAGCAGTACAACCTGAACCTCTCAGGAGATGTGTTGGCTGGACATTTCTATTCAGAGTGAATTCACATCCAAGTAAGTGCACTACTGCAGTCTATTGTATTTTTCGTTTTTTTGTACAGCAGCATTGAATTGCCTCATTATTTCCCATCAAAGACAAACTCAGGGACGCATTTGAGTTCTTTATTTAAATCTTGAAAATCACTTGTCAGGCTGCTCAACGACTCATCTGCTTATTGTGAATGTGACACAAACAAATGGAACAACCATTGTTTTTGATAGAAGTAAACCTCAGATTGCAAGAAGAGAGAGAACAATTACTGAGGTCAGGTACAAGGACTCTGAGGCATGCCATTCAGTGCAGGCCAGTTGTCATAATTCAAACCATTAAAGTATCTGAACCCGAGACTTCAGTTGCTGGGAATGAAGAATGGAAAGCTTCTTGACGCCAGACTATAACTACTTATTATAAATCAAATCTCTTCTCTCACTTCACCGGCAGTCGGCCTCTTTTTTTGGCCTTACAATTATTTTAATCATAAATCACTTGACTTGAATTGATTTCATTCACTCTAGTCCCTTGTTCCTGGAGCTTTCTGGCCCCTGTTTCCTGACCTGGAGGTATCTCTGATTAGCCTCTGTTACTGCCACTAGGGAGCAGTTATAAATGGAAAAAGCGGCGCAAAAATATGAATATGTTGACCAAAGAAAATAGTCAAACCTGTAAAGGTGACATCTAATGCTTTTTCAGTTTGTCTTTCCTCCAGTGTGTTATTGCCACAGGAGATAAGAGACAGGAGCCAAAACCAGGAGGTTGAGGCCGAGGCAGAAAAGAGGAGCTGCAGCAAAAGACACTTTGAGGAATGAATCTGAATATTAGTACGATATGTCTGTCTTTATCAAAACCTTAAAAAAAGGCATAAAATCCTCTCAGTTGCACTTGGCATTCAAATCAAGGATGCACAGCTTGTGGGTGATGAGTAATTGCAACATAAATACTTTACTTGGCCGACATTAGCCCATGTTGCCTTTTATGACAGTGTAACCTTTACACAATGCTGCACTTCTTAAGCTGTGACCGAGCTGCTTCAGCCCTGTATACCTCTGACTGTGTAGGGTGCGAAGACATTACATGTTCCTTCATTATTTCTCCATTTCATCTCCTCCCGCCCGCCTGCTCCCCGGTGTCCGTCTTCCAAAGGGTTGCCTGTGACACTGTCATGGCAACAAGCATTTGGAGATGATGATGCTTACAAGCTGCAGAGTATAGTAACATAACCCATCATAATAAAAAAAAACATATCAATGCCGTTAGTCTTTTCATATGTGTGCTTTTTGCTACAGAAAAGTATTGAAATCCATTTAAGTGAGCTGCAGTTCCAAGAGGAGGAATATGGATCTTGATGAGGTGTGAATCAGGATCAATTGTGAGGGGAAGTTCGATTTTTTTGGAGCAACCAAAGGAACATGTGTGTTGCAACTTATCGTTCAGTAAAGAGGAAGTTGAACCCAATTGCAAAGTGCCAGGTTTTTGAACTGAGATCACAAGTGTGGCTCATAACTGAAGCAGAAATATCAGAGATAGACTTGTTGTCCTTCAGGGGGGGTCATGGCTACTACGGTAAGAGCCTCAGATACAGAATATACACAAATGGTATAACTGTTACTTCTTTCGGCTGCTGATTACAATGCCGCTGAGACAGGTACTGTCAACAGCGAGGAAACCTGAGGCAGACCCAGAACATATTGGTAGGATTACACTAAGTATCCCACCTGGTCTGGAAACAGCTTAGGATCCCACTGGAGAGGCTGAGTGACATTTCAGCTACTTTGTTTTCTGCAGAGATTGCTTTTTAGATAGTGTTTTTTTTGAAAACCCACGTTTGTGAAAATTTCAAAAAAGCAGGGTTTTTCAGAATCCTTTTTAGAAACCACTTGGGCACGTCGGCAAAAGAGCAAACAAATGTTTAAGGAAACACAGGGGAAGGGTATAAACCTGTAGAATGGAGCTGGTGGATACGATGGAAACAGATATCGCGCTGTGGTGCGAACAGGAGACGGCGTGGAGCGACTTGTGGCGAGTAAGTAAAACTAGGAGCTAAACTGCAGGGCTAGGATGCATCCTCCAGCCAAACAGAGGAGACGGACAGGGAAATGTCATGACCACAAAGGGGCCCAACAGAAGACTTTGAGCTATAAGTGAAAATGAACTTGAATTTAGTGCCACGTTGATTGGTTCAATCAAACTCTGGAGGGTGGATTAGAGCCTGACCCTATCCCTGACCATTTAACATTGACCCTGACCACAACAATTAACCCGGATCCCCAACCAGCTAACGTAAACCCTGACCTCTAAACACAACCAATTAACCCAGACCCCCAACCAGCTAACATTAACCCTGACCTCTAACTACAACCAATTAACCTGGACCCCCAACAAGTTTCATATTGGTACAACATGAAAATGTCAATCCCACTCCCATGTATAGGTTTTGGAATTTTTGTCATTTTAATTATTTCATTTTACACACTACCTGCCAGTGCACTCACATATTTTACATTTCACGCCTTCTCTTTCGTTGTTTATTTGCACTTCACTCTGCAAATTGCTGCGTGGTGTCTTTCTGATAAAAGTGATTTCGAGTTTATGTAAGTGGTGGCTTTACCTGTTTACTAGAAAAAATGCTTCTTTGTCAATATCTTTCATGAAAGTGACATAGCTTGACTGCTAATATGCTTTATTAAAAAGGTATTAAGGCAGTTGAAAACTAAATTAATTTCTAAGACCAGGACAAAGCTGCTAATTCAAAAAATTTCCACAGCATAAATAGTGTCATAAATAAATGCTGCCACTTTTTCAAGAAAAAAAACTAGTTCAAACAAATGTGAACTAACAAAGAAGTAAATCAAACCTCTTTTCTTTTCAATGTTTATCATGTACGTATATTTTTACTATGTCAGCAAAAAATCCTTTCCTTCGCTGACCCAAAAGGCTTCCTCCTTTTTATTCTTTAACACCGTGAATTCAAACAGATGACTTCAGATCAAATAACCCTGTTAAAACTTTGAATAAAACTTGTCAGCCCAGCCAACACAAAGGTCAGGGTTAAAGAGCGCTTTATGAGCCACGTCCCCTCTGAGAGCCGGGCCCTCTGTGAGTGAGAGGCGACATTTAGCAGTGACTTGTAAGGCCACTCTGACTAAGCGAGTTATGATCACACACAGAGCAGAACAGAGTGAAGCGAGACAGTCAGACTGAGGTGATATCAGACGGAAGGTCAACGGGAGGAAGGAGAGAGTCAGAGGGATTGGGCTCGTCCTCGTCTATTGCCCTGTCACTCATTTAGCCGCATGGCGATGTCTGGCAGGGCGGGGACTAGAATGAGCTATAAATAGAGTGAGGCAGGATGGGAAGAGGACAGAGGACAATAATGATACATCAACCAGGTGGAGAGGTGGGCTCCTGTGATGTGTGTGGCAATTACTGGTCCCTCTCCGCGATGGAAAACATCAATCCCAAATTAAATCTTGATGAACTACCACAAATCGACATGGAGAATACGCACATAAACACACACACACACAATCTATTTATAGCTCTGTCTTTGTCAGGACCGTCATTTCGACTTTGAATCTGTCTTTCTAACAACAAACCATTGAATTCACCCGACCACAGCCTGAATGAGCTGAGCGTGGAGGCTTCCATTGTTTTGACTATTACTGTGAGAAAGTAGGGAGTGAAAAACAAAACAAAATGCATCAGCACAATCTTCACCCAGACGTCCACCAAGGCTAAATTCTCAAACCCCTTATATATGAATCCTAAGTTTAATAAGTGGACACAGAGCTTCCTTTATATATTCAGTGAGCTTGGTAAAGGTAATTAAGATCCATTTATTCATCCCAAACACATGCACAGACCTGCAAAGGCACACTCATGCAGGAAGGAAAATTTAATCTCTGCTTTTTACCCATCTGGTGCAGGACACACAGAGCAGTGAGCGACCATGTACGGCGCTCAGGGAGCAGATGTTGGGGAAGTAAGGTGCCTTGCTACAGGGTAGGGAGACTCTTGGATTTTTGGACAGATCAATCCAGGTTGGTCTTTTGTTGTCTCTCCGTGGAGTCGAGACAGAGAGCGTGAAAGAGAGAGAGAGAGAGAGAGAGAGAGAAAGCAGGGGCGAAAGAGTGACAGAGAGAGAGAGAGAGAGAAGGCGAGAGCGAAAGAGTGACAGAGAGAGAGAGAGAGAGAGAGAGAGAGAGAGAGAGAGAGAGAGAGAGAGAGAGAGAGAGAGAGAGAGAGAGAGAGTGTGCTTAGTCCATCACAGGAAATGAATTTAACTCTGGGTATATAATTTGATCCTTCAACCTCAGAAATAGACACATGGAGGCCATGAGAGGAGGAGGTGGCGGCTGGGGGGTCTGCCCCTCATTCGCGCTCCCGCCCCCCGCCCCACTTCACTAATTAACAATTGTTTTAATCTTCCTTTAATTCTGCAGACAATTGCACAATTTGTGTGAGTGTTTGTGTGTGTGTGTGTGTGTGTGTGTGTGTGTGTGTGTGTGTGTGTGTGTGTGTGTGTGTGTGTGTGTGTGTGGGGCATGGCAAGGGTCCCTCACACCGTTCACCAGATTAGTTGAGCTGCTCTCCACCAAGCATTGCCCACAGCGACCCAAGGTAATTGCTTTTTAATTAAGCCCCCGGTGATAATCCCAATGATATTTAGCAGAGACACACACCAGCGCGGACTCATGCGCACACGTGCACTTGCCTGCACAGACAGAGGCTGAAAAGGGAACATGGAATGAAAAGTAGAGGAAGACATTCCACAAGATTTACCCGTCCGTACACTGGACCAATGTGTAATAGGCTTTCTTGTTATTACTCTTTTGTCCACACAGGTAGGTAAGGGCAGGAGAATATGAAGTCATTCATGTAGTGAAGCAACAAATGAATTTTCCCCTCGTGCCCAATCTGAGAATATCCCTTTAGACTGAAAATGAGCACCCAGACCGATTCTGGACATTGTGTGTGTGTCTGTGTCAAGGTTTGTGTGTGTGTGAAACTCTCTCCAGTGACCCACAATTAGGCCCTGCACACCTCGAAGATGTAAGCTTCTATCGAGCTGTTCTCCCCAGATGTTCCGATAACGATACTGGCATCAGAAATGCCAAAAATGCTGAGTTGGGCATCAGCAAGTTCACAAATCTATGTCCCGATCCGATAACTCTTCAAGTTGAATAAGTTTCACCCAAATAAAACTGCAATTTCTTTAAGTCACTTCTTCTCTGCTGCTACAAAACATCAATTGCGCTGTATTTCGCAATTGATGTTACAGTTTCTAAAGTGACGAGGAAGTAGTGATTGGAAAGTCTCAAAAGCAATGCTGCGACATGTACTATGAGCAAAACTTAATTTGTAATGGTTAGAAAGTATTTATAGTTAGTATAGGTTATATAGCCTAAGAAGTTATTAAAATGCACTTGCATCAGATCTGTACTCTGTATCCGCCAATAACCAAAGTCCAAGAATCTAAATCGTTATTGGGAAGAGGAAAAATGGTGCAGCAACATTTCTACTTCCTTCTTCTGTCAGTCTGTGTCTCTTTCTTTCCCTGCTCTTTCTCCAGTCACAACCACTATCTCCTTCACTTCATTTCTATCCTTCCACAATGTCTCTCTATCAATCCTCACACTTGTCAGCCATTTTGTGCATTTTTCTTCCTCTTCTCCCTTCTGACTCACCCTCTTCTTTTTTTCCGAGGGACATCACATTCATCTCCCCCAGGGTCATCGGTGGACATGTCCCTACTGTCAGACATTTGGGTGATAACTATGAAATATGCCAAACCAATGAACACCCTCACTGGCACCCCAGTCGTAAATCTCATTTCATTTCTTCTCATCCTCAACCCGCTCGGCATTTCCTTAGATGTCATTTGTCCGATGTGTGAAGGTACCACGTGAGGGAAGTTCAGGCTTATGTTGGGCCGTCTTTCACAAACACTTCCATTGCTCATGCTGATCCATCCGGATCCTTCGCTCGACTTTCTTGAACATCCCCTGTTTGATTGGGCCGTCTCGTGTCTAATCTTATAACCACGACCTTCCTGATTTAACGTCTCTTTTTGGTTTTACTAAAAAACGCTCGGCGCAGAAGATACATGTCAAGAGCAAGAGCTCCTTTGGGCAAAGTTGAGCTTTTAAACAAACTGCTCAGTATTTCAGAGAGTGATATTACTGACTTTACCCGTCATTCTCATCAAACTCCCCCCCGATGCAATTTCTACAGTGGCATCTGACTCCGGCTACTCATTCTGGTTGTTCTCTCTCTGGCAGATTACAGACTATATATAGCATGATTTATCTTTAATCTCCCTGTGATATAACCGTACAAACCATTTTCAGTAGTTGTTTGTTTTTGGCGCACCACAGTGCTTCCCTCTGAGGGCATCCTGAACGCACCGGCCTCCTCTTGTAACCAAAGCACTGATAACTCCTTCTTCCCTCTACCATCTTTTGGATATCTTTATTCCTGTTATCCATGAATACATCCTTCTTGTATTTAGAGGAAATTGTTAATAAGCAACATGCATGCACACACACAGGAAGCGTCGCACACAAACAAACTCGCACCCAGCCTTGGGCTATTAAGGTGACTCGCGCATGATGTGTGAGTGGGTGTAGCTTCAGCCTCCCAGGATCTGACCCTGCATGATTAGATGTTGCCGTGTCAGAAAAAAAAGAATGATGCATTTGATCAATGTTTTAGCTGCATGTAATGATCTGCTTCATAAGCGTGGCATCAAGGCATGCTCAAGTAGCGTGTAAGCCATCTGTCTGCGACTTGAGGGAAAGATAGGCAGTTTTCAGAAGACGGGAGGAAAAGAGGGGGAGCATGAATGATTTAAGAGCGGCATGCAACGAGCAGATGACTGCATAAATAGAAAGAGGGGGAATATGAGCTAGGGCATATGCTGCGTATGGCTTAGTGAGGAGTGGTATTAGGGAAACTGGTACAGAGAGGAATTATGACAGGAGAGGGAGACGACAGGTACAGTAATGGAAGGGAGTGTGGCTTTAAACTAAAAAAGTTTGATTGGATAAAACTTTTCTTTCCCTTTAGTATGATTGTGTGTGCGTGTGAGTGTGTGTTTGTCAGTGTGTGTGTGAGGCTGATGATGAGAGAATGACACACCGCCATCTCTCCTTCAATCTGAAACGTATATTCGGCAGCACCACAGAGATTGAGGCGCTAGTGTAAACAGAGAGAAAACCATGAGCATCGATGGTGGTGGGGTTGGACACTGGTATCATGCAGGGAAGAGAAGGAGGAGCAAAAAAAGGAAAATGAATGCACTTCTCATTTTATTTCTGCTGGAAGGTCGAGCTGGCCACAAAAACGTCACTGCCTCCAAATCAACATGTTCCTCATTCCCTCCGTTAACAGTTACCTCTATTTTTTGGTACTTTAAGATTTTATTTTGACAGTATTACAAATTCAATAGTCAAGAAGTTGATGTCATCACGGGAGCACAAATGAAATTATGACTCAAATCCAAATGTTTCCTGTTGTAAAGTTTAACAAAGGAAATGTAAAAATTTGAAAGAGTAAACACATCAAGGTAACAAGGGTGCATCCCATAGCAGTAAAGTGACTGTGTATGATAAATAATGAACAATAAGTATAATGCATCATTTACTTAAGTGGTATGCTAAATATGATGGTGGTAGTGCAATGTTTAAGTATTTTATTGCTATATTAGAAGTAGAGGTGGTCAGGGCATTAAAAAAAGGAATGAAAGTACGAGATGGAGCTGAATGCATCACTGTGGAGAGTTTGCCTTTTGGCCACTGAGTCTGCAGGAAGCCGTTATTGTTGTGCCGCCTCGACCGTGGTGTGATCCAGCTCGGCATGTCCTGGCCAGCCGTAGACCACCATGTGAGTTGAGTTCTGGCCGAGGCTGCCCTATGAAAACAAACATGACTTCCATGACGGCTGGATTTTTCAACCTCAGGAAGTTTTTCCCTTAAATACTGGAGAACGCCAGGCAATCTGTTTCCACCAGCTTCCAACCTTTTCACTAAGCAAATCACCTCCTGGCTCCAGGCTTGAACACAGGTAACTCACAGACACCATTACAAACCCAACTTTATTTTTACTAGCCTATACTTTCCCATTAATAATTAACCCATATAAGGCATCATCACCATTGATCATTTTGCTCATATCTCACCAACACAGTGAACTGTAATCCTCATATAAGCAATATTTATCCATGTGTTAATATACTATAAATATGCTTCAATGGAATTTCCCTTTGACACTTCCATGTCTGTCTCTGTCTCCGTTTCTCTCTCATCCTCCCTGGCTGCAAAGTGTTGTTTACTCTGACCGTCACATGTCTAGAGTCTGGGTGGCTGCAGAGCTCTCCAGCACCATAAAGTCCATCTGATGACAAACCGCAAAGGCATTAGCAGTTTCGAGCTTGCTGTTGGGGCCTGTCTGAAAGCCACTAATGGAAAAGTGTGCACAAAATCCATCGCTATAGTGCACCGTAACACAACACACATAACACACACACACACACAACTGGCTCGATAAATGCATTTACTGTAAACGGGAGAGACAAAGAAGGATGTAGAGATTGAGAGAGAAGTAGCAGGACTTAGTCTATATTTAAATTTGCATCCATTTAAATCTGTTGTTATTTATTACGTATTAATTTGACCACACAAATCACCACTATTTATGAATCTGTTCCCACTTAAGTCTCCTCTTCTTGTGAATTCTCCCCCAGGCTGCGTGAGTGTAAGTGTATGTGTGTATGCTTATGCTTGATTGAGTAAATGTGTGCGTGCGTGTGTGTGTGTGTGTGTGTGTGTGTGTGTGTGAATGTAATGGGTCTTAGCGTGCGTGAAAGGAAAATATCTGCGATTTGTACGTGAGACTGGTTACTGGAGGGAAAGGGAGGGGGTGGGGGGGGGGGGGGTTGTGGCTGCACCTGAGGCTCCAACTGCTAATGCTAACACTTGCTAATAACCCGAGGGACCCTGGTGGAGGCTCAAGGACGGTTGAGGTCAGGCAGCTGGGCTCCGTGCCTGAGTCACCTGTCCTGAGGTATCTGTGAGCCAGGAGCAAAGGCGGTAGGATTGTTGAGCCCAGAGGCCAAAGCCGTTGCCAGACAAACAGTGGGAAAGACAAGCCATGACTCCACATTGTCACAGCTTCGGGGCTGATTCTAGACACACACACACACGGCAGGGGCCAAAGACACAGAAGTGAGAGTAGCAGGACAGTCCTCAGGAGACAAATGGGTCTTTCAGCCAATTCTCAGCTACTGATTACACACAGAGAGACGGAGCAAGAAGAGAGGAGATGAAATGAGCCGCCTGGGCCCCTCTGTATGTCTCAGTGTAATCTAACCAGTCATTCTACCCACAAGGACTCTTAACCAGTAAACCACTCAAATCACAAATAAAGTAGAAGGTCACATAGGTCGAGTCAGTGGGATTCACATTTATAGCATATGTCTGACTTTCTTAATGGACGTGATTATAATTCTTTGTGTGGAACAAATGCCCTCGAGTAGGACAACAAACATAAAGAATTAAAATTAGTCTAATAGCTTACAACGTCATTATACATTAATGTTTTGTATCCAGAAAGTGGGAGAAGAAAACAATTCAAGCAGAAAATAATAGATGCAATTCTGGAAACACTTCAAGTTAAATGGCTTCTGCTCCAGAGGCTGCAGAGCTCAGTATTAGAGATCAACACAGTGAGTGCTCTTAAAGGGACATGCAAACGGGCACACACACCGAAAAAACGCTGCCATTGAAGAACGATTAATGCAAAAAAGACGAGTAAAAGGTTATGATCCAGTAGGTTTTTGTAAACTTCCCATCGATCGCAGCTCGGGGAGCCGGCTCAGGGGTCACTCTGCTCTGTGCTGCCACTGTGAGACATAGTGAGGACCAATATGATGGAGGTCAATAAGTTTTAGAAGATAAGCTTGGCTTTGCAGCTTTATTGAACTGCCAGGGATGAAATACAGCCTGCGTGTTGCGTAAAGCCTTTATGTCACAGGGCCTGATGTCAAGGAGAGTTGTTGACTTGGTCACTCAGATCGGTTTGAACTTACAAATATCAAATTTGTGCCTTTTTTTTATATCTGCTCTCAAGTTCTCCACTTGTTCCTTCAAGTAGAATAATCAAAATCAGACACTGGCCAACGCTGTCCTGAAGGAGCAGGAGAAGCCGAACCCAAGAGGCTGAGCCCCGAGGAAATCCATCATGGAGGAGTCACTGTTCCAGTCTGGCGGCCGGTGAGCGCGCCCCGGGGAGGCAGGACAAGCCCGGCATTACTGATTCCCCGAAGGGAAGGCCAAACGAAGCTGGAATGAGTGATGCAACCCAAGGGGAGGGTAATCGAGTGTGGAATGACTGATGTCTCCCGCTGGTAGGGACGCAATCCAGGAAAAGGTCCGGCCTCTCAGGATGCTGAACGGAGCCAAATGAGTGATCGTTCTCCAGATGAGAGTTTACAATGAACGGAAGGACGGGAGGATTCTGTGCGTGTGCCGCAGAAGAGATCAGATTTCACCTGTTTTCCTTGTAAAGTAAGCAGGAGGCAGAATGGCACATGCATGATAAATAACTAAGGAAGAGCAAATCTGTGTGAAGCCACCTCATGCCTTATTCTCGACCTTGTGCTGTCTCTGTTGCTCTCTGTATTTCTCAGATTTTTAGACTCAAGGTGGAAGCAAAACCTGTGCAATCTGTATTTGGCAAAAACACAAAGAAAGACTGACAAACGACAACATCTACGTGGTAGAGACAGGGCCGGGCGCTAAAGAGAGATGGATTTATGGATTAAGGGCGGATTAAGTCAAAGTTTGTTGAGGCGTGATTGAAAACTAGTCCGGTGCATTAGTCCCTCACTCTCCCTTCTGGGCTGTAAAATCCCAGCAGCTGGTCCTCTCTGCCCTCTGACTCCCTGAGAGTCAGTCAATGTTGTGGCACAGCGAAGAAGATCAGCGATCAATAATGATCAACAGGACCAAATGACGACGAGTCCGCCGCACACCACCGGTTGTTTTCTCTAAGGTGAAATCAATACGGCCGACAAACAGCGGTAACAGGTTACAGAACGACACGACTGGGTTTGGTTTGTCATTAAACATCCAGATCACAATCTGTTCTGCTCATGCTAATTCATTCGAGGCAGGAATATGCTCAGCCGTGTGTGTGATTCCAGCATTTAAATGACTCCGCCATAACAAAGTCTCTTAATAACTTAAATTACCGGGTTTAATTATTTATCGCAGGCATAAAAGTGCAGATTTCATCAATACTTCACACACACAAATGTATTAGTTTATGCCTGCACCACCATAGAGTCAAAAGTTTCTTCAAAAATGACAGTATACAGTCATTTTTGAAGAAACGCGCGCGCGCGCACACACACACACACACACACACACACACACACACACACACACACACACACACACACACACACACACACACACACACACACACACACACACACACACACACACACACACACACACACACACACACACACACACACACACACACACACACACACACACACACACACAACAAACAAACACAAACAAACACAAACACCAGGGATGCACAGTTGGAATCATTGTTATGCAGAAGAAGTGCCAAAAGTCCTGTAGTCAGGTGTTTATACATTGATATATTTTTTCAATATATGTTTTTTTGTTCCAGCCTCAGTATGTGGAGTTCATAACACCCCAAAAAACATTGCACAGACTGTCTTGACAACCGAATGACTTATGAAGAATAGGACTAAAAGAAATAGAGGACAAACGCTGGATGAGGGAACGACAGACAACTTGGTGACACTTAGGAAAAGAAAAGGAAAAACTCAAAGACCTTGCAACAGCTATCACACAAACTCACAATCAGCTTTCTCAAATCCAAAAGCCACACTCCAAAAATACAATAACAATAAAAAGTTTGCATGTGCGAATATTCCCATCTGATTTCCACATTTCCATCTAAATAAAGAAACTCTGTCCTCCAGCGGACTCTCTCTTTCTCCACGTACCTTGCAGAGTTTGTGGTAGCGCGGCGAGGAGATGGCCATCCTCTGGAGCCTGTGAAGGAAGACCACCACTTTCTGGAGGGAGGTCCGGACCATGGCCATCATCCTAAGACTGCTACAAGCCTGCAGCAGCCTGCTCCTGGTCCGCATGCTAGCACTGCCCTACCCCGCTCATATTGTTCTCCCTCTCCCTCTCTCTAGCCAGCCGACCAGACCCCAGCCAAGCTGACGTGATGCACACACACACATGAACACACACACACACACACACTTGCAAACGTACTCAGCTCTGCATGCCTCTATGTTGCGTCACATCTACACACACAAACTACACAGAGTGAGCGCAGCCTCAGATAGGTCTACTCCTCTATCCCTCTCTCTCTCTCTCTCTCTCTCTCTCTTTATAAACAGACAGCTCCCAGCACACACACACACACACACAGTCACACACACACACGTGATGATGCAGGAGAGCGGGATGAGACAAGACACTCACTTTCTCCTCCACGCGGACATTTACACGTGCACCACCGACCGCAAGAGCCAGGAGGGAATCAAACAAATCACTTGTGACGCTACCCCGCAGAGTCAGAGGAGGGTGACGAGGAAAAAGAAGATGATGAAGAAGAAGAAGAAGAAGAAGAAGGGGGGGGGGGGGGAGATCAACAGGGAGAGAAGAGTTGAAAGTGGCAGCAAGCTGGAAAGGTGAGGAGAGAGGAGGGCGCGAGTTGCACCGGACGAGGAGAGAAGCCGGTTACGCGGCTCACTTTTTTACTGCCACTGATCCAGAGAAAGAGGAAGAGACAGAAAGAGAGGGAGAGATACAGTAATCCTTTCGGATCACAGAGAGAGAAAGAGAGAGAGATAAGAAATGCCGGAGAGAGATGAATCAAAAGCAGTAGTGTAAGGGGACAAAAAAATTCCTCCGGCGTGACGGGAGAATGACACTACGCAGGCGACCCGCAGATCAATGAGCGAGACAAAGAGAAAAGGGGAAAGAGAGCAACAGTGAGTGGGAGAGAGAGAAAGAGAGAGAGAGAGCTCCGAGCACAAATGAGATGCGCACACACTCACACTCGCACACACACACACACACACACAGACACACAACAGGGTTACGGAGAGGGAGGAGTCTTCTCAGGCATCGAGGGTTCCTGGAAGTTAAAGTCCCATTCATTGTCTGCACCGCAAGTGTTAGTGACAGACAGCTGGAACGCTTCCACGGCTGCACGACACCGTCCATCATGAGTGCAAAAGACGAGTAATTGTATTAGACTTTCTTACACTGTTCCGACCCTGTAGTTTAAATGATTTTAACCAAAACCAGGACAAGTCGTTTTTGCGCCTAAATATAAAAATTGTGACAGAGTGCTGAAAATGTCATTTGAAACCAGTCTGTGCTGGGATGGAGCCGCTCATACGAGACATCTCAGCTGCGTTCATGATGTTTCGAATCAATTTTACAGCTTCAAATAACTAATTAAATCCAAACTTACCAGAAAAATTATCACTTGAACATCAGTGGGATAAGAACTACCTAAAATGACAAATGTATCTTAATGTGTATGTCTATATGTCCCATCCACTAACATGGAGATGGCAGGGTTTAACAATTACATTGTCATGTCGGCCATCTTTATATACAGTGTATGATACCATCTCCCATATCTCTCTGTGGAGAGGGGACATGAGTTCTTATCGTTATATGTCTTTCATTCCGTTGTTGTCAAAATGAGGCTTTAAAATAACATTAACTGAGAAGAAACGAGGGAGGCCTTACTGGAGAAGAGGAGAATAAAGATAAGAATAATAAAAAGTGGGAGGAAAGTTGAGAAGTAAGGAAAAAAGGTGGGAAGACACGATCGAGGCAAGATAACAAGGTTTTTAAGCATCGTTTTATCTGTGCAGAAAAAGGCGAAATCTTTGGAGGATCAATCTGTTTGAAGCGCACATGGTTACAGTCGAGATGACATCGAGAGACAACGGGGGGGAAAGAGGAACGAGAGAGGCTGGTAAAAGCAGAGATACTAGAGCTGCACAATCAGCAGCTATCATAATAAAAAGGGCCGCTCAGCTCTCGCAGAGCCGCTGACCACACAGTATTACACACAGGTGGGTATTGTACATCTATTCATGCTCTCTGTGATGCTTACTTTTATTTAAAGTGCAGCTGAATAAACCTTCTCTCTCTCCCCGCCGAGAGACAAGAGGCTGTTATTTGAAGTGCAGGTGAAAAAACCTCTGTATCGCCCAAGAGCTGCACGCTACACACACATCTGTGACTCATCATTCAAACTGACGCACATACACAAATGGTTGTATTCAGCATCGCAATACCAGACGTATTATAATACTTGGTACCTGTGTGTAGTGTCACTTTATACAGATAAGGACGGGACATCAAGGCAGGGAAGAGAAACGAGCACAACTAAATGAACACAAATACAAAATGCCTGTAAACCAACAATAGTGCTCATCGACCCAGCCAGCTAGAATAATGGTCATTTACCAACAGGGATCATGCACACACCCACACAACAATAGAGAGAAGGGATCATGGTAAGCTGAGGGAAGAGCTGTGTTTAGACAAGGTTTAACTCGACACAGCGTCCAATTCACGCTATTCCCCCGGGTATCGACTCGGCTTCACAGGGAATTACAAGGAGACCGAGTGTTTTGTTGGCTTGGTGTTAAAGGCAGTGACAGTACTAGGTCTCAACTAAAGGGTTAGAGGAGGCATGTACATCTCCACTGCTCACGGTGTCTTGGTCCACACACACACACACACACACACACACACACACACACACACACACACACACACACACACACACACACACACACACACACACACACACACACACACACACACACACACACACACACACACACACACACACACACACACACACACACACACACACACAATCTAACACACACAATCTAACACACATATAAGGCAAGCCTGATAAAAGCAGCTCTTGAAGCTGTGCGCACCTTTGCACTTCTCTGCTGGATGCCATTAGTGCTACAGCTTCCAGTGTGGTGAGGTATGATTAAGGGGATTAGGTTCCATATATCATGTACCACGCACCAGCCTCAGTGTGAGCAATGTACAGTATTATATTCAATAAGATTGGGTTTATATATCATAATGTATCTGGGTGTATTGGACGATTACAGTGGAGTTTCAGGTTTAAAATCCCAGAAAATGACCTACTCACAATTTGCTATCAATAATAAAGCAACATAAAACTACATAGATACACAAACATTTATTTCAACAAAAGTATTGTTCAAATTGTAACTGATTCATTGAGTCCTGTCGACCATTAATACAAAATATGTCAGAGCCTCATTGACTGGACATTTAAGGATATTCCAGCACCGGTAGAATCAGAAGTACCTCCAATACTGCCAGTGTCGTACATGTTCGAGTACACAAAACCATGTACCGCTCATATGTGAGTTCTCCTGATCCCTCACCCAGGGCGGGCGAAGGCTTAAAAAGAGCAGTGTCCAAAACTTCTGATGAAAGTAACTGGACACTGAGCAGCCTTCTTGAGTTCAGTAAACCGCGGGGGGGATGTCGGAGCTACGTCAGCATTCGTCCTCTACGGCTCGAAGTCTGCCTCCGTCTCATTAACCCACTTTCTAAACTTAAGTGCCATCCATCAATTTCCACTCCAACCGAGACTGAGAGCGGGAAATGAGGATAAAAAAAGGGATAAAAATAGACTTTAAATGGACACTAAGAACTTCAGAGAGAATCAAGCTCCACTAAATATGTTGCTGTGCCACTAATTCCTTGATTTATCAGACTGGGACCGATTCTTAAACCACATTTATTACACACAGGATCTTTGCCACGACTTTGACAGACTTTTTCGGAATAAATTCAAAAAGTATAATGTTTGTGTCCTGTAACAACTTGTAAGGGTTCAGAATGCTGGATTGTGTTTGATACAATAAACGTAGAATGTGATCATTTCTTCCAAATGATCACAATTATATTAAACGCAAAACTAAATACAGTCGGGCCTCAGAAATGAACTGGAAAAGTCTCAGCGGCATGTCAACACCACATTGATGAATTCTTAGAAATCTTTGTAGCCATTCATGCAGTGATTTGCTTTTTTTCCCTCCAGAACCAAGTACTGTTTTTAGATGATCGGACGATGCAAATGGGAGTGATAGCGCGGTGGCATTCAAGATGATGGGAACCAACCACTTTATCTAAAGAGAAGCTTTCAGTTCTGACATGAGTGACCTTGCAGCATTTTCTCAAGTTATCCGAAGATCCAAACGATGAAATCACTGACCATTTCTGAATAAAGAAAACGTACCAGAGTGACAGGGTCAACATTTTATTTAAAACTAACACCGTTCAACTTCAGCGAGACGTCAAAACGGGAAGATCAGCGCCCGTTGCGTCCGTTGAAAGGCTGAAGTGAAGTGATAATGGGATTGCAATAATACATAAGGCATAAGCTGAGAGGTGTCAACAATTCCCTGAGGGAAGGTCTGGGTAAATGACAAGCCAGTCAGACTGGGTAGCAAACACACACACACAAAAAAAGTCAAACACACACACACACTCCGAGTTCCTAAGCAGCACAGAACAAGACGATCAATGAGCCACACTCATTGCATACAAGCACTCACACACCATCTGCATGTCCTCCTATTTACACACCTATAACCAACCAGCAGGAGGTACACACACACACACACACACACACACACACACTTACACACACACCAAACGCAGCCTCGGTTTTGTTGGTGAAAGATGCACTAATGGAGGATGACACAGATAATAGGCGAGCACCTGTGAATAGTGTCACAGTTCCTCTGTATACAAATTAATTATAGCCCTACCTCCAGTTGTTGCTTCAGCTCCTTCCCATGGGCGGAGTCCTGCGTCAGGTCTTCCCTCTGGGAGGCGTCGGCCAGGACGTTAACGGTAGTCTCCGCCTCCTGGAGCCACTTGAGGAAGGACTCCAGTTCCCTGAGCGACATCTGCAGACCCTTCAGTTCCCCGTCCAGATGAGTGTAACGGTCACTGCCCCTGCCGATCAATAATGAGTCCAATATGTGCCGACATGTGGGGAAACACATGATTTATAGAAATCAAACTACTGTTGCAGTCGATACGCGATCCAATACTGCTGCGACATCAGCTTCATACACTGAAAAAATAAGGTTTTGCCAACTACAAAAAATTGATATGGCTTAAATGAACTAGAAAGGCATACAGTAGAATGTAGACCTCTGCCAAGGCCACATTTAAATTCACTAGAACCAGATTTATGTTTGGATCTGCACACTCATAAATATCAGTCCCCTAAATGTGTTTTTCATCAAGATCCATGAATTATTCTCTGAGAAATCAACAACAATGTTGAAAAACATTTTTGCATCATCCCCCTGAGTCTAAGTTTTTCCAAACAACAATTAATATAACTTCTTGAAGTTGTCCAGTGGCGTGTGCATATGAACATACAGACAGGTATCCAGGCGAGTGTGTGTGTGTTTGTGTGTGTTTTTGTGTGTGCACCTGTTGTTGAGGTTGTTCCAGGCAGCGTTGTGTTTGTCTGCGACCTCTTTGATTCGCCTGGTGTCGTCGGTGGAATACTCCCGCAGTAGATGACCGGACAACTCGTTGAAGGCTGCCACCGTGCCCTGGCCCCGTCCCAGGTCCTGGAGAAACGCCTGCGAAGCGATAAACACGCATTAGGATCGTCAGGACGCTGGAAGTGTGACAGATGTGACTTAAACCTTATGAGTCACTGTGAGGGGCCCCGTCGGCAGCACTTCATCAGCCTGCACTCGTATCTGCTATTGGTATTTGCTGTGAAAGGACATTAATGACAAATTCCCTAATCTCAATAAAATGAGTCTAACTTCAGGGATTAAAAACACAAAGTGATTAGTAATTCTGCAGCTCGGCCGTCTGAAATTGTTTGTTTAACCTCTACGTAATCAAGCAGGGTTAGATAAGACTCAACTGTTATTACTAAGGCCTGATTATTATTCTAAATTCACCTTAACAAATAAATCTTCCACAGACGACCCTGAGGCACATGGTACGCCGACAAAAAGGTACACTTCACCTTTATTAAATGGACAATCACTCATCATTAAAAGAGCACATAAACCAGGAGTAGATGTGGAGCTGATGTGCTGCATTCTGTTGAACTCAGTTGCCCTCTAGTGTTAGGTCTCTGTAACGCGTCACACACACACTCGTCCTGACTGAGGCCGACTTTTGTTTCTTCATCCTCTCGGCCAAGTCATCATCTCAAATTAAGATGATGGATGATGTGGGTGTAGGAATGTTATTAAGCTTGAGAGTGACACAGCAGAGAGGTGATTTATTCATCCCCGCCTCTTGCAGACTAGTGCGTGGATGTAGAAATGACCTCGATACTTTATGGAGTAAAGTTCGGTTCGGTCGGAGGTTTTCCTCAAGAAGTCAAATTCCCTGAGTTAGATTTCTCGCTATCTGTAATGATGAGGCTACAGAATCCAAAAGGACCCAGGGAGGAGGTTTCCTGACCTTGTTGTCAGCGAGCTGTTTAGTCAGGGGCTCTCTGGACGGCTGGAGGAGGTTGTGGAAGCGTCCTTCGTGGTGCCCAATAAGAGCCTTCGTCTCCTTCCTCTGCTCCTCCCACTGGATACTGTGGGCGGTCATGTTGTCCAGCTGCTGGAGTCGAGCCTCGACCCCGTGCTGAGTGTTGTCCCACTGGCTGCGCACCTTCTCCACTACAGACACAGACATGCAACGTCATTTGACTGTGGGAGATTTGCACTGGTATAAATAAAAACTGGTATATCCTTGCTTTGACATGACTTGTACATACGTTTCTCAGTTATGGATGTGCGAACGTCCAGGTTAGAAGTCTTGTTTTTGATGTTCTGTGCCAGGGTGAAGATGTCCTCGAGCTGCGGGTGGCGCTGCTCCAGGTCACTCTTCGTCACCTGCGAATACACAATAACACACATACACATTGGCGCCTCAATTTTACAGAAAGTGCTGTATTTCTATGAAAAACTCCACCTCCTCTCCTCCCTTCTCACCTGCAGACGTTCCATGGTGGCCCTGATCTCCTCCGTGTCCCCGACGGTGACAATGTTCGACTTGAGCATCTGCGTGATGAGGAGCAGCCAGTCGGCCAGCTCGGTGGCCGTCTCGTTGAGGTCGGTGGGCGCCACGCCTTCCGGCGTGTGCGGGGTTTGGTGGTAGGGGTCCTCGCTCATCAGGCTAGCCATCTGCACGGCTGAGGGGACAGAAGACACTGAAGCGAGAGGAGGAAATAAAAAAAGGAAATGATGCCATGAACAATAAAAGATGTTAAGATTGGGAGATGAGGTGCTGCCAAATGGCTCTCACAGGATATTGGCATCATAATAAATCTCTATGAATTAGGCACCGGGGTTTGTTTTAGTGTTACACAACCAGGACTTTGTTTGTCACCTCTTGTTTATCATTTCAGCAAGTATTTTTATTCTTCAAATGAAGGTAAGCCAGATAACCCTAATACAGGTAAATGATTATATGTTTGATGATTTTGATGCGAAAGACAAACACATCTAATTTGAAAAAAGTAACGTCCATGCAGTGTTTCTGCAGGTTTTAAATTCACGAACCACAACGCCCTGAGACCTTTGCATGCTCTCAAAACAAACAAATATTTGAAAGCATGACATAATTAAAACACCTCTAAACTTACTTTAAAACTAGTACATCATATTTTAAATTTTTTAAGGCCCAAAATTCAGATTTCTACCCTTTTTAGAAGCTGCAGAAACCCTGTTGACAGTACCAACTGTTTCTGTCATGAAACAGAAATGAGAGACATCATGGATCTAAATAAATGCATGTATGTTTACCAAGCTGCTGGTGCTGGACGACATGCTGGTGCTGTGCCCATGGAGAGATGGGCGGCTGAAGAGATTCCCTGATTCGACCATCCAGGGCTTTCCAATCAGCTGCCAGCTCCTCTACCTTGGTCTGTACACACACACACAAAGAGCAGCACATACTTGTAATCAACTACAGAATGGAAGCGACAGAAAATAGAGTTCCCATCCCGATGTGAATAAAACAGCCGATTAAACTTTAAAAAATGATGTGAAATGGAATTACCCCAAAACCCGATATGGTGTCATTATATGCTACAATGAAAAGTGGTTTGTTATTAAATTATATGACTGTTAATACCGGGACCTTTTCATGAGGCAGCAGCTGCTGTCGTCGTTGGAGCTCGATGGAATGAGCCAACAGCTCCTCCAGGTCCTTCTTCCTGTCCTTCATGGAGGCCTCCAGAGCCTGTGACCCATACAAGCTCGTTTTAGACCCAACGTTTGTGTGCAAGGAAACTAAGTGTTTTATCTTGTGACGTATTCTGATCTTACCTGCGCTTGGACCGGGTTCAGGCCTCTGGTTATGATTGTCTGGTGTGTGACGACCACCCAGTCGGTGAGTCGCTCCATCCTGTCCTGGAACTGTGCGTGACTCTGCAGGTTGGCCTCCACCTCCCCCACCTTCTCCAACAACTCATGGGTCACCTGCAGGGTAAACAGGACCATAGGCTTCATCCATAGTACAATGTTTCAGCTTGAAAACTGTCTAAAACTATGTCAATGCTTCCAAACATCTCAGTTTCTGCCCGTCCAGATTCATACACAGCCCTGGAGCTTTCAAACTAAAACTGACCCATCAGGGTTTTCAAACTTCTCTGTTTTAATGGCTCAAAGACTCTGGATAGTTTGGACACCAGATGTTTCTGTAGCAGAGGTTGATAGTTGAATGGCTGTAGCCTTAGATTAAGTAAAGGAAGTATGGTGGTGTGGATACACTAATAAAAAGCTGGTGTTAAATGTTGCTGGTACAATTCTCACTTTGCTCCAGTTGAGGTTGATGGCTCTCAGTTTGCCGACATGCTGGTCCCGGCTCTGGGGGCTCACGCTGGGACTGGCCAGGATCTGAGGCGCGTGCTTGTTCAACCAACCGAGACGCTCATTGTGTGCGTCCATTTCCTCAGCGAGGGCCTGCAGGGGAAGATGCAGTGACCCTTAAGTTAATAGAGAATCACTGATATATTGAAAAAGAGAGAAAGGAGGGAATAAAGGAGAAATGTAGAAGTACTGCCGTGCAAGTCAGCAGTGGAACAGTTGCTCAACTTTGCCTCATATGTAATGACATTAATTTACTTTCTGCAGTGTGTCGACCGATGGAAAGTCAGGATAAGTTCGATGTGAAGAGGGAATGAGGAAGGAAAACTCCGAAAGTTTATGTCCTTCAGCTAAAATTGCATTTGCTCAAAACAGATGATGAGGGCATTTAGTTTGTTCTGTGTATGTTTGCTGGGTTTGACAGGTTTTGCTTATGACAAGAGCAGCTTGGAAAAAACAACTTGTGGAAACAAATAGGGGAAAAAAGAACAAAGTAAAACCCCAACACAGTCGGAGGTGACCATAAAAATAGCTGACTCCACCAGCTCCTGGAATAATAACCTCTACGCTCCCGTGAAGCTCTGGGCTTTGCTCTACCTTGAGTTCTTTGAAGCTCTCGTCAGTGGCTGTGACAGGCAGGGAGCTGACGGCGTTCTCCGCCTGCTCCAGCCACACAGCCAGCTCATTGCGTCTCCTCACCAGGTCTGACAGGGCCGGGTCCTCGCCAGTGAGCCTGCACACACACACATACACAAATAGTGTATACCGCATATACGCAGATAAGCACCTTCATTTCCTGCAGGTTGCAGGTATAATCCTAAAATTTACATTTAAATGACAGTCATAGGCGGATTAACTGCACTGATAACTGCAAAACACCGATAAAGAAACACCACTGACAGTGATGGAGAGTGAGCGCTACCCTCTGCAGTGCATTGTCCTGTAAGACCAACACGTTATATAATCAGTGACAGTGACAGTGTGTATTACACACTCGTCAGAATCCAAATTGACTTTATCTTCCCACTGATTTCAATCCATACAGGCTCATTTAACAAACACATCATCCTGTGTGTTTCTGTGGATAAGTTACCGGCGCTGTCTGTCCACGACCTGGCGCTTGACCACTCTCCAACGGTGGCTGAGGCCGTCCAGCTTCTCTTCGAGCAGTGGGCCATCAGGAGACGACAGCTGCCCAATAATCTGCTCCCCGGTGCGGGACAGTCCAGCCAGGACAGGTTGGTGATTAACCACGCCTTCTTCCAGCTCCTGAACACACACATCAATCAATCAATCAATCAAGCAGACTTTATTAACATCGCAAGTGATGCAAAGGGCTTTACATAAAAACCCAGCCCCCCATGTAGCCCAGCTAATTCTGAAAGTATCAATCAGGAAACAGTAGAAAACAAATTTTTACCTTTAAATAGCGTAATAATAAATGAAAGTGAACAAAATTGAAATATATAGAGAGGTATATAAGAGAGAATAAAGTTCTAAAAATCACAAGAAAGAACAGATCAATGTGAGTGTGAGATCATCATAAAATCTGTGAAATCGAAATATAAAACGAATGAAAGAGTGTGATGGATGGAGAAATAGAGGAAAAAAGGAGAAACAGGGGATCAATAAGAGCCTAATCTGACTGAGGCCCAAATCCCCTGCTGACGTCCATCTCTCCCAGAAAATCTCTGATCGACACTCAGGCATGATTTGTGCCTAATCAAGATAAACACTGAAACCATCTCCACTCCCACCACGAGGGGTTTGAATTGCCAGGACGGCCCCATAGAGTTGTGTGACTGATTGTGACGTCCGCTGAAGGGTGAGTCAGCTAATTGATGTCTCCATCCCCATCCACTTGATCCCTCGCCGCGTTCCCAGTGACTGTGGAAACACGTGAAAGAGCCGGGCCGGCGGAGCTTCACTCATCACTCTGATAAAAAGGTGCTAATGGCTGCGACGCTGTCAGAGATAATGCCGTGGCTTCAGGGAATCTAATTCCCCCCCTTGGAAATGAAAGTGCCGCTTAAATGATCAAACAAAGCAAAATGAGATGGCCCTTCTCATCTCACTCTTCAGTTCCTCACTTCTCCCAGATTCCGGCTCTGAATAATGAGCAGTGTGTTTATCAGGTACAATGGAGCGCCCTCCTTTGGGGGGAAGAAAATGCAATTATCTCCCGTCTCCTTGTCTAACATTTCCAAGCATCCGGCAACTGATACCTCAGAGCCATTACTGGGAAGGTAATAATGTTGATCGCAGCTCATCAACAGATCCTGTTGCCAGTGTTGTGAATCTGTATTTGACTAATTACTCTTACGGAGCCAGAAAATGTTCTTTACCATCAGAAGTTATTAACAAATACAAAAACATTTGCATACTTAAGTTAAAGTAATACTATAAATAAAGATGTAATTTTAACTGTAAACTAAAATGATCTAATATCACATTTATTACCAAAGTTAACAACAATCAGAAATGTATAGGGTGAACATGGGTCATAATGCCACCTAGTGTTTCAACACATCTTTGACTTTGAAGGACTCATACTTACAGAGTCAAACAAGTCATGACGTTTATTATCTTAAAAGGTGAACACCCTCTAATCAAAGTTAAATACTTCAGTATCAATGTTAAACCTGGTGGTCACACACATTTGAACATAACGTCCTCCAAGACCTCCACATGCTCCTCCCCCCCTCCACCCACCTCTTGGTGTCTTCGGGCGGAGTTCAGGTCGAGCTGTCCGTCCGGCCCGACGCTCTCCGTCAGCAGCGTCTCGGTGTCACTCAGCCACTGACTCAGGTCGTTCATGTCACAGTGGAACTGCCCCCACTCCTCTATAGCGCGGTCAAAACTCCTGCAGCACAATAAGGACACACACACACACACACACACACACACAACCACACACACAGCATGTTGTAGTTTAACTGAAACCTGAGATCATTTTGAGGCTAAGTTAAGACGGGTGGGTGTAATGGGAAGAAAGAAGAATTATCAGAGACTTCTGGTCTGTAACGATAAAACCAAGTCAGTCCACTGGGGAAATTACTCGGATCCTGATAAGGGAAAATGAAACCGTTGACCTCTATCGAACCGCTAGAAAATGTCATAACAATCAGGAACCACTTACAACACTGTATTGGGGTGATTATTTGAAATAAAAAAAAAACTGATCTTTATCGTGCTGATGGTCTTCATGACGACTATTTCCTCTTTCACAGCAGAACAAATCTGATAAGAGCGACGAGGTGAGGAAATGAGTTTTGAACCAGGGATTTTTACGAATCCTCCTCTCTTCTTTGATTTTTAATGATGCCTCCAGGTCATTCAGGATGACAGCTGGAATACCAACCAGATCAGTGTACTGGTTTATTCCAGCACGTGCTTATATTGTCCATCAGTAAATACAGAGTGTTTGTGCCCAAGGAACAATGTTGGTGGGAGTCAAGGTCACACAGCTTGAGTGTGTCTGTGTGTGTGTTTCATGTGCTTGTGAGTGTGTGTTTCATGTGCTTGTGATTGAGTGTCTATGTGAATAATTATTCCAACCTGAGGAGCAAAGAAAAAGGACCCACTCACAAAGAGGCTGACATTTCTGTGAATGCTGCCTTCTCCAAAGAATCTAAACCTTTCTTGTTTTTAACAGACGATTGTTTGTACAATAAAATCTTGTATATGATGTTGGTGTACGCACCCCTTGCGGTGGTTGTACATGCGGTTGAGGCGGTCCCACCCGGCGTTGAGCTGCGTGAGGGAGTCTCCGATCTGAGAGACCTGAGGGGGGGAAGCGTCCTGAATGGCATCAGGCTGGCGCTCGTGGATTCCTGTGACCTGCTCGCCCAGGTGATCCAGATTCACTTTGATATTCTGTGAAAAGACAAATGAAGGTTTAAGAAAAAGGGAAGTTAATGCTTACACCTGAAATTGGGGAAGCTCTGGCATATAAACATGTATATTACTGATTGCTTCTGAGGAAAAGAGATGTCCCACAGTCTTTTCAAATTCATATTTTTCAATAATTTCACATTTTTTCCTCTATTTCGGCAACAAACCAAATGTTTTACTTTTCTGATACTCCAGCTTTGTGTTTCATGTTTCACTGACCTTCAGCATGTCCTCCTGGCTGGAGAAGTTTTCATAGCGCCCCCCGCTGAGCTCAGACGAATTCAGAAGCAACTCGTTGTCAGCCATGGAGAGGAGCAGCTTGTTGATGTCCAGCAGGTAGTCGGAGGGGCTCAGCGAGGGGGCGGTGCTACGCTCCGGTGCAGACATCTCCTAAAACACAGAAGTAGGAGAAAAAATCCTGAATTAAACAACACACAAATCGTGTGGTAACACAGGAATTCAAACTAAAGGTGCTCTCCAGAGCTTTTCCAGAGATTGTCGGTGAGAATGCAAATATCTGAGTCGATTGCCGCAAACATTTTCTGGGACTTTTTCGTAAAATGTCAGAGTGAACAAATGTGAGAAACGGGGCACTTGGGTTATGAAAACATCTCATAATAAAGGACACTACCATCATCCAATGAATAATATAAAGTGAAGGACACAGTGCGATTTCAGTGACTTCCTTGTTAGATGCATGTGTGCGCCCCTCACCTCTGCTGAACACTCTTTTGTTTGCTCTGTGAAGGAGTGAGAAGACGACGAGTCCACAGAGACTTCGACCTGCCTGACCCGCAGCACCGTCAGCTCCTGTGGCGGACGGACACATTAACACAAGTTAAGCTCCGGCTGCGTGAGTGCACTGAGGGAAAACACAGTATGACAGAGAGCTTGGTTTGCTTAGGTAATGAGCCCTGCTTAATGAAGACACAACTTTTCTTTTTTTTTTCTGCACGCGTCTCACCCGGTGAGCAGAGTATTGGCTCTGAAGCCCGAGCAGCAGGAGTCTCAGCTCCTCCCTCTGGCCCTCGTCTGAAGTTTGCTGCAGCAGCTCCTCTCCTCTCTGCAGCAGCTCCTCCACACCGGCTTTCTCCTCATCCATCTGGAGTGGAGGGAGAACGTCACAGGGTTTAGTTTTCGTGGCAGAAAGCCAGTAAATTTTAACATTTTTTATCTGCTGTGTATTCCATCAGTGGGAATTAAAAAAAGAGATTACACACCAGTAACTGACTTCTCCTCCTCCTTTCGCTACACAATAAACAAGTTGCTGAGAGTGGAGACGCTGCAGACACTTCTCAGTTTAAAACACAATAACAGCCTCGCAACTGGAACACTGACCTTGCTGGGGATTGGTGGGATTTGTTCAGCGGGCGTGTTTAACGTCATAAACCTTGATAACAGAGATTGAATTCCGGACTTGTTGAGCCTTGAAATGCCCAATCAAAGCTAGTTTTTATCAGGCTGCAAGTTTATACATATATTGTAGCCTGTTGCCTGCCATATTCTTTATTGAACTTTTCATAAAACCTCAGGTTCACAGAGACAGAAAGAGAGTAGCTGGAAACCTGGGGCATTTTTCTCTGTGTTTTCAAATTCCTCCTGAAAATTGCAAGAGATGGAAACATTCAACCATGAAATAGGCAAAGTGCCAATTCCACTTCCCACTATTCCACAGTATTTACAGCTCAATTATTATAAAGCAATTAAGACTTTGCTGCTCATTTATCTCATAATCATCCGTCTGTTAAAAACTGAATGAAAATGCTACAAAAGGAAATTGAAGGGGGACCTTATTTACCTTGTCATCATCCAGTTGTTGTTGTTGTTGTTGCTGCTGCTGCTGCTGCTGCTGCAGGGCCCTCAGGGTGTCCTGGAGCTCCACCTGAAGGTCCTTCACCTCACTGGAGACCGGAGGCTCAAGAGGATGAGCCCGACTTTGACTCTCGGCTCGGATCTCCTGGTTGTGACGGATCTGATGAGGAAGAGTGAAAACACACCACACACCTCGGTCAGAGCCAGTTAGAGAAATGCAATTATCTGACTGCATGATACAAGAAAACGATCAGCAGGGTATTATTTATACTTCTATGTGATTCGTACAAAGCAACTCCCGTGTTTCAGAGCGGAAGTGTGAAATCGTGTTTTAATGTCGCTACCAGGTTAAACAAACAGTTGTGTGTCCAAATGAACTGCACGTGTTAAAAGCAGCTGACGGTGAAAGTCATTGCCACTGGAGATGGGGAATTGAATATATTGAGTTGATATGGTTTAACTGTACCTGCTGAGGTGCCTGCTGGATAACCTCGAAACCTCCCGACTCCAAGCTGGTCATCATCTGTGGGCAAAAAGATATGGAATAAATACACTGATTTAACAGAATGATTTCTCTTAGCGTCACAAACAGACTGAATCCCATCCTGAGCTTAGCACTAGTTCAGATCAAAATGAATCGTTGTCTGCAAACAACCTGTGCCTCTGTACCTTGGCTGTCTTGATGTGCTGAGACACTTTGTCAAAGTTGCAGTTGAGCTCCTCAAGTTTGGGCTCCACCACGTCTCGGCAGGCGGGCCCCCTGCTGGTCATCAGGATGATGGCCTGCTCCCTCACGTTGTCCACACGCAGACTGACGTCCTCCAGCTCCTCCATCATGCTCTGAGGACACAGCACAGATCAGTGCTGGTCAGCTCTTTGTCAGATTATGTTACAAGTCACTCTCTCTTAGACCAGATGGCAGAGCAGCCTTGGGTCAGACCAGCCAGCTCAGGACAGTGTGTTCTGATCAAGGTCAACAGGCCCAGGCACCGGCTGATATTTAGCCGAGACCTTCAGTTGTCAACAAACCTCTCACTTTTCCTCAAAATGACTTCCTCTCACTCTCAGGTTACAACAATTACAAAAAACTTCAAATTAGTGTCCAAATAATCTAAACCAAGCCCAAAAGCTCCTGCTGCGAGAAAAAAAAAAAAAAAAAATGGTGCGTCCAGAAATGACTGATCATTACCACACTAATCCTTTCATGTGAGAAAAAGTTAAATTTTCCCAGAAGCAGGGGCGACATCCGTCAATGGATTCTGGCAGGATGCATTTCTGTGCCGGAGGCAGTGATTTCCATAAAGACGTTATATAATTCTAAGCCTGTCATGGTGTAAGCTCAGCCGGTTCGTACTTATTCTTCTGACTTAAAAGTCAACGAAAAAATCAAAAGAAATTGCGAAAAGTGCTTTCACTGCGTTACCTGCAGCACTATCTCCCTCTCGGTCGGTGCGAGCCGCTCGGCCTCGTCCAGGTGGATCTGGGTCTGATAGAGCCACGTGCTGATGTGAGCCACGTTCTCGTCAAAGATCTCCACCTCGTTCTGATGACTCTGCGCAGACGGAAGGAAAACAAAGGTTCAGCGTTTTCATTCGGAGATGGAAAAAAAACTTCTGTTGTCTGTTGTTGATCTGTGTTTTCCCCAATTTTAGACTCAATCTCAAACGAAGACCGTATATAGATTGTGTGAGTTTTCCATAATTGTTTCATGATTTCCTGCAGCACATAATCACAAAAAGGAGAATTAATTAATGTGTTTTCTATTTTTGATGGAGAGCTGATTTGAATGCTCCTGTTTTGTTCTTGATTTATTCTTTATTTTACTGGAATCATTTGACTAACAAACAATAATGACAACATGTTTAACTTGTTGGGTAAAAACTTTGTAGGACAACCTTGTAACTTTGTTAATCAAAAGAATATTCTAATATTCAAGTTACATGACCTGCCTTCTTCCACTTGGATATGATGGCCAGTGTTATAAACACATCCACACACAACCCTATTAAAAATGTACTACTTGCTCAGATAAACAAATAAAAAAACAGGAGCACAGCAGCTTTTTATTTATTAAGCATCGCTGTTCAAAATATTTGCTCTCACCAGCACAGTGCTGAGCCAGTCCTCCGTCCAGGTGCGTACGCGGCCCCAGGATTCATTGAGACCAAAGAGCTTGTCCTCCAGCTGTGCCTCGCTGCCCTCCACCAGAGTCTGCAGGCCGGCACTGGTCTCCATCAGGCTGGACAGCTCTGCCTTACGCCGCTCTGACTCCTTCAGTAGGCCCTGGTGGAGCAACGCGCACATACAACACAAGTTCATATGATGGGCAGCCAGGGTTTAATAATTTACTGCCAGCTGAGATGACAGACACACACAAAATTACATGTCAAATAGAGTTAAATAGAACGAACAGAAATACTCAAATATTTAACGGTGTATGAAATGAATAAACATCAAAAACACACAAAAGGCATTTGAGGAAACCTACACACTTCTGTGCAGCCTGTGACTCCTTGCAGAGGTTTACAGTTTTAATATTGTTGCAGAATCTTTTGGTCAAAGGGGTCAAAAGGTCTTTCTTCATTATGTGGGATCGAATAAAATATTCAGTTCTTTAAGGTATTGCGGTAAGTGAGAGGAGAGGAGAGGAGAGGAGAGGAGAGGAGAGGAGAGGAGAGGAGAGGAGGTTGAATATGGCTTTAAAACACTTTATAATTCTGGCAAATGAGAAAGAGTGGTGTTCTCCCAACATCCAACAGTCCCTCTGCTCCACCTTCTGGCCTCAGACAGAAACACCTCTTTCCTCCTGCTGACGTGATCCTGTATAAAACAAGGCGAGTGCAGCTGCTCACATTAGCCCATGCAATCTCAGCATCGATGTCAGCTGGCATGTCTCCACAGCCGTTCTTCTGCTGGAGCTCAGCCTCATTGGTGCTCAGCCACTCCTGCAGGGCGGCGCTCTCCTTCTGGAACTTCTGCGTCAGAGACATGGCCTTCTCCAGGTCCTGCTTCCCCTCCGTCACCTGCAAGACAAGGAATGAACACTGGCCTCAGAGACTGAATGTGAATTCAATCCAACACAAGCCTAATTTTTAAAGACAAATAAGAATGTATTTGATTTTAACTTTCAAAAAGAATAAATCACCTGAGCCCCCAGGTCATTGTAGAGCAGCTTGAGAGCAGTAAGCTGTTCGTCCATTGCCTTGGGGTTCTCAGTCTGCTGCTTCTGCACAATCTGGCGACCGGTTTTTATCACCGTCTCCACCTCGAGCTTCACTTCACTCAGCAGTTTGTATAATTTCTACACAGCAGAAAGAAGGGTTAGTGAGTGTGTTTCAGGGCTTAATTAAACCAGTCAGTGTAAAATACAGAATGAGAGAGGTCTGGTTCTCACCATGCAACCATTGAGGTGGGACTGGATCTTTTCTGGATCCACGTCCGTGACATCCAGGATGTGCAGCTCAGCCTTGGCCCCGTCCAGGACCCTCTTACAGTCCAACATGCGCTGTTCAAAGTTAGCGGGCTTCTGGAACAGCTGGTACTTTGTGGAAATCTCCCTCAGCTTCCTCTGCAGAAAGAGAAAGGAAATTATTAAAATTATTAAATTCATATCACTGATTCACAACCTGGATGATAAGCAGCTGCAACAACTCTCCTGCACTGGTGCCAGGATTTTGTATTTGTGCTGCATGTAAACAATTTAGAAATGACAAACAATTTCAGTTTGTGAGTTCCACCCTGTTAAACTACTTTGGCACATTTCAAATGAATGGGAGTAGGTCATTATTAAAGTTAAGATGACGTAGTGGTGCCATCGGTTGCTGTAGATTCTGATGTTCTCCAGTAGGAGTCAGTGTTACCTGAAGATGATCCAGCATGGTCCCACTGCGGGCAGCCTTGCCATCAGCGCTGGGGGGAGGCAGGTTGGCCACGTTCCTCTTTCTCATCTCCTCTATTGTCACCTCGTGGGCTGCGACCTCTGCCCCGATGGACTGGAGGAAAAGTGGAAATAAAGACAAGTAGCATCAACAACTTCCTGTGTATTTATATATGAATAAGGTGCTTATAATAGAGTTTGTGTGAATATAAATACTGTATATACAACTATTGTATCTTACTATTGTAACTGTATGTAACAACCAAATAATAATATAATATATTTCAATAAAAAGATAGATAGATATTTTCACACTGCGGTTGGCTGCTGACAACTGTTTATTGGGCTCCTAGCTAAAGGGCAATAACCTCAAAAAAGAGATGTTAACAATCTATGAATTAAAATCCACAAGACTCGGATGTGTCCTATCCCGTCTGGTAAATTATCCGGGTGCAAACGTGTTTGCAGGGTTGTGTGTGTCCTGTACCTGCGCCTCCTGCGGGAGCTGGAAGGCGTCTATGCGATCGGTGAGATAGGAGGTGAGTGTGTGGTCCAGCTGGCTCAGAGACTCCTGCAGGGATTGCAGCGCCTGTTCGTTCTCCTTCAGCGTCTGCAGCTGCTGCTCGAGGCCGACCTGCCGGTTCACCGCCTGGACGAGGACACGGGGAGAAAGTGTTTCAATTTATTGGGTTGTTCTGGTGTTTTACAAGAAAGACAACAGGAACAGGACGACGTGCAGAGAGTGGAGCTGACGTATGCCATCCCTAACAAATATACTCAAACACCTCGACTCTAATACAGCTTATTTCTACTTGATCTAAACTGGATGTTTCGATGCATTATGGCATATTCCTTAAACCTCTCATATCCTCCGATATAAACCAAGCTATACACATGTGTCTGTGGCACCAGCTGCAGTGTTTGTGGGTTTGTTGGAAAGGATGATGGACAAAGTGATAACAAAAAAGATGGTGGACAGGCAGAACATTCATATAGTAACAACACATAAACAAGTCAGGAACCAGATGCTGCAACAAATGCATAAAAAGTATTATTTAAGATTGGAAATACTGAGTTTGGAGACGGTGACGGAGGGAAGATGCACCTGGAGCCCTGCTTCATACAGCATGTTGTAACCATACAGACTGCTAATAGATGCTTGGACAAACAAAATGTGACGTCAAGTCTTAAGTGTGAAATTTACAGAAATGTATAAATTATGTAAATTACAATTAATAGAAAGATAAAGATAGAAAGGTGCAGTGTTGTACTGACTTTGAGAAACATGACGCACTGGTATATTTGTAAATTTTGTATTCAAATACAAACTAACAGTGAAAGTAAACATTTGCTGACACACAAACACAAGGTCCTCACCTGGTTGTTGAGTTGCTCGTAGCGAGAATTGAAGGTCTCTAGTTTTTCGCTAATGAGCTCGTCCAATATGCCGCCGTCAATCAGCGTCTGACCCAGCTCTCTGATTTGCGTGCGGTTGTCCCCGGGGTGGCGAAGCACGCTCTCCAACGACTGGCGGCGAAAGGGAGAGATGGAGGTAACAGAGGGTAAGTTTGTGAGTAAAGATTTAGAGGACAAGGGAAAGAGAGGAGCCGTTTGGTAAAACCACAACAAACATCGAGAAAGCTGAGCAGATTCACAGTTTCAAAAAATTTGAGTAAAACATTGGAGGAAAACACCAGAGAAAAGGAAGAAATCCAGTAAATGAGTAAAAAGCTCAGTGTGGATGAAAGATTAGGAAAGAACCAAAAAAGCTGAGCCAACATATGGAGCACAGATGTAGATGCTGGGTGTGTCAGATGAAGGCAAATCTCCCAAAAAGATGGTGAACGACAAATGAGAGACAAGTGAAACACAGAGAGAGAGAGAGAGAGAGCGAGAGCGAGAGCGAGAGCGAGAGCGAGAGCGAGAGGCTTGTCAAGTGACGACACATGTTTGGTTTCAACAGTCATTGTTTACGTGGGGTCATTAAATGTGCTTTTCCTTCCCCGGAGTGATGGACAGGGACAGGGAGAGGGCGACAGCACCCCTCCCCTCGCCCAGAGGGGTGAGCCCGATTAGGAAACTGGGAGAGAGGGAAGGGTAAAGGGTGAGAGAATGTAGAAAGAGAGAGAGAGAGAGACTGGGTGGGGGGGGGGGGGGGGGACAGCCGAAAACGTGAGGACAAAGCAGAGAAGGGGAAACGTCGTCTTTAAGGGTCTTCAATTGTCTTCAACATTATGCAACGGTACAGAAGCAGCAGTGTGATTAAAGCGGATTTGACAGTGGGGCTGCAGGCGATCTACAGATATAGCAGCAGAGCAGAAGAAATTTAGAAGTCAAAGAGAATGAGGTGGTGAGGAAATCAACAACTTTTTAAATTGAGCATTTGGTTCGAGAAATGATTCCCAAACTAAAGCTGTCTTTCCATGAATGTATGTTTATTGAAGAGGTGGCATTTCATCCCAGCTTCTTACTATTCCGGCTGTTTCTGTACCTACAAGGCAGCAGGTACAGAAATATGCAGTGTGTGTGTGTGTGAGGGCGTGAGTGTGTGTTTGTGGGTGTGTGTCTCTGCACCTCCAGAGCTTCACTGACGGCCTCAGTACTCTCTGGAAGGTTTTCAGTGGCTTGAACCTTCTCCTCCACAGTGTTGAGCCAATTCTGCTCCATGTCCAGGTACTGAAGCAGCTCCATCCAACAGGACCACACCTCCTACACACACACACACACACACACACACACACACACACAAACACACAAAAACACACACACACACACACACACACACACACACACACACACACACACACACACACACACACAAATGCATTACATTATAGCTGTGCACAAGCAGAGAAACAAAGATGACAGCTCTATTAAATATTCAGTCCTTTTCAATTAAAAAAAAGAAACCGAATGAAAAACACAACAATATCTTAAAGTCTTAAACTCAGATTAAACAGCAGAACTCAAGGGACAAAGACGACGATGGTGACTAATGGGCTTCCGGCAAAGAACGTACACAAGCATAAGCACAACTCGATGACGTGTCTGATCTTTACCCGGCGGAGTCTGGAGAGATGAGCGTCACAGCCAAAGCCCCAGACTGTGATTTTACACTCACAGATTAGCAAAGAAAACATAAATCAGCAGTGTTTCCTTCCAGCTTCTCTTGTTCCAAGCATGGAAATTAACAAAAGGGACACAACGCATCAACCCACATGTCGCTCTGATGCTGAGAGCTGCAAGGTAACGAACAATCTGGGTCATTCCTACAAAAAAAAACGTATTTTCATGTAAATGACGAGGCACAGGAGCCTTTTTAAAAGATGGCACATCCACTAACAAAACGAAAAATAGAGATCATGTTTTAACCCTGTCCAAAACAAACTTGTTACCTCCAGAGTGTGGCACTTGCTCTTGAGGCGGTCGCACAGCTTGTGATAATTGGCCAGCACCCCCTCCAGCTCTGTCGTCAGCTCCTGTCCACTGCCTCCACCAGGTGGCGCTGTTTTGGACACCAACATGTTGATGCTGTCTTTCAGGATCTTTACCTTCACCTCCTTCTGCAGCACATCCTCTTTAGCCCTCTGCGGGGGGGAAGGACAGGTGAGGGGACGTCAACGGAGAAACGAGAGTTGCATGTGCACATGCAGCATCAAACAGTGGAACACGCACCTTCATCTCCTCCAGCGATGCCTCCAGCTCCTCGGGACCCTTGTACTCAAAGTCCCTCATGAGAAACTCCTCGTCTACCTGTGTCATCCACTCCTGCATCTCCGCCAAGTCCTTCTTCAGATTCACCTGCTTCTCCTGACGCTCTGCCGCGCGCTCCTGGTGGCTCAGCAGCTGCAGAGGAGCAAGTGTCGCCGGGTTTGTTAAGAAACATGCGAATAATCTAAGTTAGAATTCTCTTGCTTGAACTTTTAGATTGTTGGTTTGAATGACAGTAGTGATAAATGATCTAAAATAGAATAATAAATAGATCTCAAGTCCTAAGTGACTTTTTATGGGTTTAATTCTGCACCTTTTTGCTGAGCGTGTCCCACTTGCC